>NC_079162.1:118154008-118779008 GCF_947563725.1 Argiope bruennichi
TTATACCACAAAAAAATTAAAACTATTAAAACTATTATGGCATACATCTTGAGGAAGATTGATGAAAACATTTCGGATTATATTAACGCAATCTTTAATTGAGAAATTGTTTTCAGTAGCTTTTATTAAAAATGTAAACTGTTTACTGATAAAAAGAGGAATCATCTTGAGGTAATGCGTTGAAATGTGCGCATTGACCGGATAACCCGAAAAAGGGAACTTCGAAGGTTACACATTTATGTTCTAATTGTTCATCAAATTCTAAACCTTTGTTCCCTTTCTCTTAGCGGATGCTGCGATATGTGATACTCAGCTGGAGACGTAAAAAAATCAGTGGCGTGAAATAGAGGTAAGAGGCACGTCATGCAATTGAGGATTTTTTTTAAAAAATCTCCAAGGTTCAAAATTTTCCCAGGCGAAAACCTTCAAGGGGAATCAATAATTTCTTTTTTCAATTATTTCGAGGACTGCAGTTGTTTTTTAAGATATTCCCTTAATCACAATAATTATGTAATTATTGTGTATTATTATGTGTAATGTTCTTTGTTTAAGAACAAATATAAAAGCAAAATAAAATATAAGCGCTTTTTCCGCATTTCAGGTCGGATTTTTTTATTCGACAGAATTATCCACTCATTGCAACATACACACACACACACACACACACACACAAAAAAAAAAAAGAACAATAACTTATTTATTTGATTTCATATTAAATTATTTCATCATTAGCATTGGCATTGGTTCACAGTAATTACAAAATAATGACCTTTGACGTGAATTTTGTATTTTTATTGAATCTATCATGCGATCCTTGGCGAGATTTTTGACGATGAATCCCTGGCATGCGGTTTATAGTACATGAAAATTGAATTTGAGTTTTAGACTTGTTTTTTTCCAACATATTGAAACAGAAATGTGACAATTTCAGTATAAAAAATCACATACGGAATTTCATATATTTAAGTTATTGAATTTTTGGATTATTGCATTTACATGCTTCTGAAAGTACTGACCGACAGATGGTCAGTCCTTTGATAAATTTAATTCAAAATTTGATACAAATCTACATTTTTGATGTTGAATCTGAGTACCAAATTTTATCCATTTAGCTCTCTTCTTTTCGTAGTCCTCATGCTAACTTATACTTCCTCTGAATGCATTTCGCTCAAAATATGATAGAAATCTACAAATTTAGTGTAGAGACCCTATACCAAATTCCATCCGTCTAGTTCAAAGCGTGAATTATCTTTGTCATAGACAGAGAAGGACGAACAAACAAACAGACATGATGCCAAACTCATGGAATGCCAAACTCATGGTTTTTCGAACTCATGGAGATCTGAAGCATGAAGACGACAAATTCTCGGATTCAAACCTTTTGACAGTTACAATGGACTAAGGACAACAATGGACTCCCTACTAAGGTCGTAAGTCATACTAACCCTTTTAATATTTTTATAAAGCTTCACTGTGATTTTTAAAAATAAATTCAATTATTATGAATAAAATAAACGTTCAAACACACATTAATTTTTTTTTCTCAGAGCCATACCAACTCCATTCGTTACATTCTTTGGGAAAAGTTGGTGCTGATGAATTCTCGCAATTCGAATAACGAATTAATTTCCAATTGTTTACCGAAAAGAGGTATTGTGAAATGAGCTGTTATATACTGTAAATATTTATTGCGATTACAGTGCCTCTATAAATGTGAGTTATATTTCTCATTTTTAGATCTTTATAGTGTTTTATGATGATGCTTTTACAAATATATGCAGAATTTACAAATAATAATTAATATGTGGGTCATTCTTACATCGAATTCATTCAATGTAGCCCTAAAACAGGAAAACACTGGCTAATTTGATTTTAAGTGCTATTTCTGAATCTGAAGCAAAACAACTTTATAATAGAAATTAGAAAGAAGGAAAAAATTAATTCTATACTTTCGTGATTTACTATACTAAATATATGTATATGTTACCGTTAAAGTATGAAATCCGTTATTTTATAGAATACCTAGTTATTCCATGAAATAACTGATTGTGTCCGTTAAAGTGTAAAATTCTCTTGTATTTCATAGTTTAACTAGTTATTTCATAGAATAACGATCTGCAGCCCGTTAAAGTGTAAAATAATCTATATCATATATCTCGCACGACAAATACACTTACCTTCCACCCCTACTGCATTTATGAACTATTCCAGGCCGAAAAAGATGAAATTAATGTCTGATAAATCTTATTCTCAAGCCTCTGTGGGGTTTACCGTCCGTATCCCAGTGTCTGAAGTTGACAGAGGAAAAAGTGATGCCAAATCTATTTTAGCTATCATTATAAAAATAACCGCAGAAGGATTTTTCCAATTGGGCACAAGAAACGGCCGCATAAAACAATTATATTCCCGATCCCAGTTCAATGTCTGCGAACAAAAATTAATTAAAATCGAAGAAGTACCGGATGTAGAAATATCGCTCCGGTCGGTTGCTACAGCTCAAAGTTTAGGTACTGGTCAGGGATTTAAAAAATGTTCGTGTAAAAACCAGTGTGTCAACAAAAAATGTTTTTGTTTTAGAAATAATGTTCTTTGTAATTTCAAGTGTCATTTTAGTAATCCTTGTTGTAACAAATGATTTTATGGTACGTTTCCATAAATACCATTTATACGCTGCATAAATTAGATAAATTGCTTCTTTTTCATTTTAATTGTCTATCATTAGTTTAATTTCATTTTAGATAAATTGTTTGTTTTACACTTTAACTGTCTCTCATTAGTTAATTTATAGAATACCTAGTTATTTCATAGAATAACTAGTTAAAGTGTCAAATTAATAACATATTACACACTTTAACGGACACGATCAGTTATTTCATGGAATAACTAGGTATTCTATGAAATAACTGCATTATATACTTTAACGGTAACATATATACAATACATGTATATTCAATACAAAATAATAAATATCACCCATATTCCTATTTTGATGTTTAAATAGAGTTATATAACTTAAAAAAACATTTTTATGAACTTGTTCAAACAAACTAAATATATAGCTAATTTTTAATTTTTACTATTTTAATTTTACATAATCAAGTTTTCAGTAACAATTTAAAATCAATGTTAGCTAACTTATAATCCACTTCAAGACTTCTCAAAATACTAATCTTTACTACTAATCTTTACTTTACTTCATACTAATCTTTACTTCTTTAATCATGACGATTTAGACAGCACTAGTTTCCTTAAATTTCTTTGATTGTAGTGAAACAAAATTATTTGAGAAAACCACCTTGATTTATTTTTTGTTAAAGAATACGGAATAAAGTTGATAAATTTAATTGATTTTTAGTTATTAGCTTTTAACTTTACTCACGATTGTTTTATCCCTTTTCCTTAAATGTAAAATATTTTTTGTCATATTTCAATATTATTTGTGATGTCATAATGATAATTTTAGGACAAAAATACTATTACAAAATTTACGGTTGACCATAAATGATCGTAAGTCGAATAAATGTAAGAAGGCGTGAATCAACGAATCATATGGAAAACATATTTATGTACTCATTGCTTCTTTTATAAAAATGAAAAATTGGGTATATTTAACATTGGAGTACATTTTTAAATGAGTTTTTAAAAAAATTTCAAGAATGATTCAAAACTTTTCATTGGTAAAATGTGCAATTAACTAAATATTTTTTATGTTAACAACTGTGTGAAAAGTTTTCCATTAAATTTGCGTTGTCTTTAAAAGTTTCAAAATTAATACCGTATGACTAGATCATGCAGAACAGATAAAAAGAGTTTCAAACGATTTTGAATGGTAGAGTTATCTTTTAAATGATAAAGCTGAAAAGAACTGTTTTAAAACATGAGAATATTTTGCATTTTCGGCTTTCTTGCACAAATTTTTCCATGCTACATCTTAGAGTTAAAATGAATTTATTACTAGATGTATTACAAAATTTTAAAAATAAAAGTCCTTATATCATTTAAGCTGATGAGCCTAACTAAAATTTTTAGCTATTGGTGATCGAAGTCATAAAATGCTAGCTGTTTTGATGTAAGAAAAAATGATAAAAAAATGATTTTAATGTATTTTAATAACAGCACACATTTCATTAAAAACTATGAACTGAAGATGATTTCTCGTAGAAAACTATACTAACTTCAAGTTTATGTAAATCAGAATAGAAACATTATCAAATGAAAGTGTAATATACATTTCGTACGTTTTTCATTTGTTACATTTTTTCATATAATTATAATCTTTTCACTCTAAAAAATTGCTTGAAGAAGAAAGAAGAATGGTTTGGTTGTATTTATCAAGTAAATGCAATTATCCATCACCTACACCAGAAATTTAAATACTTAATAACATTTTAAAAAATACAAAAATATAATTTTTATTATAAAACTTTTTGCTTTAGAAAGTAAAAATGTTTAAATTTGTAACAATTGTAAATCCACATTCTGCATTTTTCAAGATAATTTTTATTGCAGACCGTTCCATTATTGCTGGAATTTTTGAACTTAATTGCATAAGTCTAACTGCAATTTCTTGAACTTCATCCGGACATCCAACTGCATTTTGTATGAAGTTCATGAAAACAATTTGAGGAAATGTTTGTACCTTATTGGAATGAATGAGGATTTCTGTTATCTTCTCTCTTAATAAAGTAATTTATCTATTAAATTACATTTAATGTGTTCATTAAAAAACCCTTAAAACCTTAATAAACTAGTCCAAGACATTCAGCATCAATGTACGGGAAAGTTACAAGATATTTGCAGTGAGACTTTGATACCGGTTGAGCGGATCGTTTGTTTTTATTTATATAATTTTTTATCTTTAGACTCGAACTCAGACCCAGTGGCACGTAACAAGCGCAGCTGCTTCGCTTCAGTGCTGCTTTATAAGCAAGAATAACATCTCTCTGTCTGAATTTCATAACAAGTGCGAAATCTACGCAGACGGTTTCCCCTAAAAAAAAATTCAATTACTTTGTTGTATCTTTTGTTTGTCCTTCTGAATTTTATTGCTACTCCTCTTCAAAAATTGCAAAGATAAAATAATGCTAACAAAGAGTAATTTGTTCGATGAATTATGATCTTTAAAAATTCAACCGTATCAAAGAACTGCTGTTTTATGTTAATTTTTAGAATTATACAAAAAAGGAAGCTTTTTATTCTTTTAAAATTTAGGTATCAGTATGATTGAATTTAATTTGTCAAAAAGTTATTGAGATAAAAGTAATAAGTCAGAATACCAACAAAACTACACTTTGTAGAGTAAAATTTGCCTTTTTTCTCAATTTGCTAAAAGACTTAAAATAATACAAATAGAGGTGAGTGAATTCGGGGAACTGAGACCAAGTATTTTTAGTCTGAAAGAAATAACGCCTTAGTTGTATGCATCTAAACTTCATAATACAAGAAAATGCCTTTTAAATCTACTATAAAAATATCGATTTAGTTTAGTTAAATTGCATTAAAGTCTCATGTTTTAAAACTACCCTAGGCTGCCGTGGACGGATTTCGTAGTTTCAAAGAGTTACCAAAAGCTAACACGGCCTTCTCATATTTTCCACACCGCGCCAAAGAGAGAATATTTAATCTGTACGAAAGTACAAGGCAGATCTTTGGTGGTTGATCTTTCGTGTCTTGAAATAATTTAAGATAGAGAATAATACAAATAAAAAAGATGTCAGAGAGAATTTTTTTAAATAAAAGAAGAGATTTCGATATATTTAATTAAAATTTGGATTTTTAATTAACAAAAATTTAATTTCTCTATGTTTATTTTTATAGTTATCCGTTATTAGAAGGGTTATATACATCATTAAAGAAAATTTATCAATAGAGGAAAAATTTTTAAAAATAACAAGAGATTTTTAATTCTTGATGAGTTTTGTACACCGAATCAGCAGTTCAAAAATGGTTACCGGTGAGAAACGATATTAGATAATATACTGTGATATTATAAATATTATTTGAAGACATTTTGCTTCTTAATGAAAATTGCACTCTTAAAGAAATAGTGAAATTGTTTGGTACAAAAATAACTAGTGCCCCTAATGAAATAAAAGTTCTTCTGAATCTTAGGCAAAAGGAAATTTTATTCTTTCTTTACCAATATTTACTGACATATTCTCATGCATAGCAAATATAACGTAGCCAAACGTAAAGAGAATTGATGTAAAAAATTTATCATTCCTTTAAATTAGCGAAATTTTGCTTAAGTTTGAAGGAAAACACATTTCGTCAATATTCATTATCTTGCATTTTAAGCAGCAATAACTCTTAAGAATACTCAATAAAACATTTACAAATTAAAATACATTTACAGTAATTGCTAAATGCTCATTGGATTTCAATATTTATTTTGAGAATTGAATTTCCATGCAGAAATAACAGTTTCGTTTGACGGGCAAGGATTGCACTGTTTCGGCGCGATTATCAAAGTACACGTAATGATAAAGCTGCCTCTGTGTTTCTTTCATGCCATAAATTAAATTGTTTTAAGTAAGGGAATATTTTAGAATATTAAATTTATCACTCGCTGATGGTGCAGCGGATTTCTCTCGTTAACTGACCATCACTAGAAAATGTATCTGATGAGCCCTATTTATGAACCGAATGAACAGTTTGTTAACAAAAGAGGGAAAACAAGAATTTCATTATAAATAAGAGGATAAGGGATTTGTTTGATTATTACTAAAAAGAGTTCGCTCTATATCGTCTTTGTAGTAGACTGATTGATTAGTGAAATTTAAAACATTTAATATGTTTAAAACTGAAATGATACAACGTTTTACTGGAGAATCAAATAACATATATTGTATTACATAACAAAAGAAATCAGTCTACTACAAAAAAGGTCCTTTTTTATTAAAAATGATACAATTTATTTTGCCAATAAATCGAATTTTATTTTATTAGAAACCTGTGTACCTGATCCATGATGATATTAATTATGACTACAAAGATGCAACTCCAGTACATCACTTTGAAAAATATCTATATCGTTTAAGTTCTCTTTGATTTCTATTGTAAAGTTTCGATAAATCCGTAAAAATTTGTTGCAAAATTATGTGCCCAATAAATGAGACGATGTGCAATATATTTCAATAAGAGAAGAACTGTGTATATTTCAATAAGAGAAGAAAATACTTTCGGTCATGAAGATTCAATCGTTTGCCTTTTTGTACCATATAAAAAATACAATAAATTGCAATTGTGAATTGAATTGAATTATAGAAAACATAAATAGAGGGGTATGTAAATTGCAGATAGAAGTATTTGTAAGTTATTGATGTTTATTTAGCATGCCAACATTTAATTTTCTCGTTAATTTAAATAAGTTAATTAAAATGTCGTTAATTTAAATGTCGTAAAACCAAAACTAGTATCCATCTTTCTTATATTTTAATAATTTGCACTAATTTCTCGTATGAGTAACATATAGATTTTATTATTTTAGTTGTTAAGAATTATTAAATACTTTTTATTCTAATAAAAAACATTGAAAAAGAATAAAAATTTGTGTGTATTTTTTAAACTGTTTCAAATGCCATATTTATAATACAACATAAAGTTGAGTTAAATTCATATTTAAATCAATTGCATAATTGAAAACATAGAAATAAAAAATTAGGCATGATGATAAATTATTTTTATAACTCATCTTTATTAATTGAGATTTAATGGTCGGAAGTTTTCTTCAGATATGTCTCCTTCCTCTTATAGTTGATGACATTTTTTTTTTCATTAGGTAATGACTAAACAATTTCTTTGGAGAGCATTTCATAAAATAAACATCAGAACTTAGGTTATCAATAGGAACATGGAAATCAGCTTCTCTCAACCCTTTATACTTGATGCATCCATCTAATTATACAAAAATAATTCAATCCTTAGTTAGTCTGAAAATCTAAATTGTACCAAAAGTAATTGTATAAGAAATAACGTAAGTAAATAAAATAATAATAACGTAAGAAAGTTTATATGTTTTAGTTGGTGACACTTTTTTTTCATTAGGTAATGACTAATTTCTTTGGAGAATATTTCGTAAACCACACATAAGATCTTAAATTATCTATAGAAACATGAAAATTAGTTTTTGTCAATCCTTTATGCCCTATGTATCCATCTGATTAGGCAAAAATAACTTAAATCTTATTTAGGCTGAAAATCTAAATTGCAACAAAATAAATAAAATGGAATATTATATTACACCATATTTTAATGCGTTATATTTCATAATTAGAAAATATTCGTACCAGAAAATAACGTAAGAAGGTTTATATTTATTGTTATAAAGAATAAGTCTTGAGTATACAAAGTATTTCAAAATATCCTCATAATCTAGACTAAAAAACATTGATTTAAATCATGATTTAATAATTATATGATTTACATGTTTTGTCATACCAAATACACAAAATCGGGTACTGATCTGAATTATTACTAATCATATGATCTACATATCAAATCGACACATGGTCGGTACATACCATTCGTTGCCTCCTGTGCCAGGGTAATCCGATATTCACATTGAAATGTGATGATCACTAGGAGAAGGCATCTTTTGGCAATGACATTCATGATATTATTCCAAAACAGATCCACAACCCAACAATTACATTGCACATCCCGAAGCAGCGGCGAGTATCGGCTGGACCGACCGCAGCACTCTTCCTTCCTGACGTTCTGTTGACATCTGCTCACTTCACCTTGAGGATGAGACTTCCTCTCTTCACCAAACGATATTCAATTCGTACGGAAACTGGTTTCGATTCCGGCCTGACTGGAGGCGAAGCGGTGAGTTGCAGGTTGAACGGCCTGCCAGAGTCTTCGGTCAACCTTTGGAAGAATCGTTTTTTTTCTTCCGGAGAGACCCCATCCTTTTCAATTTTAGTTTTGTTGTTTTGATCCTCCTCCTAACGATTGTCTTCATGGCTAGATCAATCGTCTTCTAATCGAAGCCGGAGGGCATTGTTGATTTTCCGGCACGAAATGCATATTCATGACCTGGGATTAAGTGTCAGCCAAACTGAAGTGACTCAGTTTTGTGGTCTTGAGCAAAGATTACTTTAGAGTCACTATACAAATATAACAAAGTCAGGTGTAATAAATTCTCTTGAATCAATGCTTTATATTATTATTTTAAATATATGTTCGTGACCTTTTCCCATCCACCGCATTCTTTGCGTTCAAAATTTTCTGATTCTAGCTTTTTATCATTAATATCTAAAACCCACAGAAGCCAACGGATTGGAAATATTAGTTTAATAATAATAATTATTATTACTATAATAATAAACAGTTGTCTCCGTGGGAAAGTCAATCGTCTTCTAATCGAAGTTGCTAAACGTTGTTTATTTTCAAGTAAAATATGTATTTTTATGGTTAAGAAAAATTGACAGATAAAAAAAAGTGTCTTGATTTCCATGTCTTTAAACAAGTTCCAAAGAGCAAGCTAGAACGACGAGGTTTGTAACTTTTCCCCGCTTTCTGAATCCTTCGAATTCGCAGTTTCCATATAACATTTTTAAATCTACTTACATCTTTAAAATCTATAAGTCAAAGAAGCCATCGAATTAGAAATTTTAGTTGATAATTAGTTTTTAAACCTTCCTCTTAACAAGGCATGATCGATCGTCTAATCAGTGGATCTAATCAGCGCCGGAAGGTATTGTTGATTTTCCCTAAAAGGAATACATATGCATGACCTGTTTAGCCAAACAGAAGCATGAGTGTTAGCCAAACAGAAGTGACTCCATTTTCTTCATTTTAAATAAGAGTCGCTTTTGAATCACTAAATATATAACAAAGCTAAACACACAGCTTTTCCCTTTCGATATATTCCTTTAAAATGCTATTCTTCCTAGCAATATATAAAATGTAAACGTTCTATAAAATACCTGGAATTTCTAGATAAAGTATGATTTATTTTACTACAATCGTTTTCTTTTAAACTTTTACTCTCTTATTTTACTTTAATTTTTCTTTATATTTATACGTTGTTTTAATCTTTTATATACCTTCTTTGGATATCTCATAGAAGACGATTCAAAGCTCGGTCAAATGAAAATACTTTAAATAAAAAAGTGCATTTAGAAAATGACTGAAATATTAAACATAAGATAATAGAATTTTCAGTAAAAAAAAAAGTGCTGATTTACTTGCAGCAGCAATATAGAATTAGGAGCATTCGATTTTAACTTAAATACTTTTCTCAACGGAAGTTTTTTTTTTCTTTTCATGGTGCTCTAAAATGGACAGAAAAACAGATTTTTTTTTCTTTTTGCTTAATTACAAAAAAGTTAAGTATTGATAAGAAATGAAACGAAAAAAATGATAGAATTGTTTAGTATATTCCGCCTACACATGGGGCTTAAAAATCCTAAAAAGGGGGCGGAAATCGGATGAATTTTATTATTTTAAAAAATTAATTTCTCTCCAATAGTTTAGTAACGATTATTTTATTACATTTGTTATGCTCAATTTTTTCAAAGTAATAATTTTGCTCAAATCGGTCGATAAATTCCGGTCGTACATTCAGTAAAGTGCGTTATATATAGGTACATATAATTAATGAAAATCCTTTTTGCAGATTAAGTGCTTTTAATATTACATTAATTATAAATATTTTTATTTGTATATTAATAATTTTCTTCTTGTCTTTTGAGCTAGTAAAAGAAAAAAATTCTCGAATAATGCCACCCACTTAAGAGTAGAGGTCAACAACACTTTTGGTGGGCTTCTAATTGAATATTATATGAATATTATATTCTGAAATATTATATGGTCTTACAATGTTTGCCATACATAAATTTTTCCTGAGTGAATTCGAGAAAATGATACCAAGCATTTTCGGCCTGAAAGAAATAACGCTTCATTTGTATACATCTACGTAATACCAGTAAATACCTTTTAAACTTACTTAAAAAAAAAGAAGATCTATTTAGTTTAGTTAAGTTGAATTAAACTTTCATATTTTAAACCCACCCGAGGCTGCCGTGGCGGATTGCGTAGTTTCAAACAGTTATCAAAAGGTAACACTGCCCTCTCAAATCTTCCACACCGCGCCAAAGAGAGAATATTCAATTTTTACGAAAGCACTAGGCAGATTTTTGGTAGTTGATCTTTTGTGTCTTAAGTTATATTATCGTCTCATGCTTCAAAGCTACCCGAGGCTATCTTGGACAGATTTCGTAATTTCAAACAGTTACCAAACGGTGACACAGCTCTCTCAAAACTTCCACATCGTGCTAGAGAAAGAGCATTCAACCTTTATGAAAGTAAGAGACAAATCTTGGAATCGGGTCTTTAGTTAAATTGTATTAACGTCTTATGTTTTAAAGCTATCTAAGATTATCTTGTACAGTCTTCGTTATTTTAAACAGTTACCAAAAGGTAACACGGCCTTCTCAAAACTTCCACACCTCACCAGAGAGAGAACATTCAACCTTTATGAAACTACAAGACAGATCTTTTGTGGAATCGAGTCTCGAATTCGAGACTCTTCTACTTTCATTATTCTTTATATGAAATACTCAAGTATATTAATAAATAATGTTTATAATTATTTTATTTGCATTTGCAAAAATAAAATAAAAAAGAAACAATGATCTGTCTTGAAGCTATACCTTTGAAAAATTATTTTATGTAGGCATTACTATAAATACAGTGTCTTCCTTCCAATAAAGGAACCATTGAAAAGTCAGGATCTAAGAATAGCTGGAAAGGAATCAATAAAAATACTACATTGAATTTAAATTTCTGATTCAGCATTTTAAAGAGAACATCATAACAGGCGTGTTAACTCAGGCAAACATTTTTGGATTGTCAGAAAAAAAAATCGAAGAGAATTTTAATTTTAAAATTACACTCCTTCCCCAGGGGAAAAAAGTTTTATAACGTATGACTGCTCATTTTTTTGAGCCGATTTCAACTTATACGAATAATATAAACAATTCAGATTCACTATAAGAATGATATTTTTTCTTAAGCGTTTAGTTTAAATATAATATGTAAAATGAAGCTACTCCAACGTTTCTTAGAAGGGTATTCAGAAAATGTATGCATTTAGCTCTAACAATGTGCTGATTTAGGAAATTTTCTATCGTAGTTTAGAAAATTTTTCTTTTCTATCTATTTTCTATATAATTTTTCTATGTTAAGAAAATAAACAAAAGTATAAAAAAATTAAGAAAATGTATCGAATTTGGGACAGATCTCTCCGAAAACGCGCAATCCAGACTGAGCAAAATATATTTATATAATCTCCTCAAATATATATACATTAACAGATATTAAAATAATAATTATTATTAATATATGAACTTATTCTACGTACTGTATGAATAGTTCAGTGTTCTCTGATTTATAGTTTACTAGTCTCTGTACCCACGGTTTCGCTGGATTTATTTGTTAAATATATATATGTAATGATATATCTTAATCGAATATAAATCCTAATTAATTTCCTATTTTTTATCTTAAATTAGCCTGTAGTATATTTTTCTAAAACTTTCTCTTATTTTCTGATTCAAATCCCAGTTTTTATTTAACTACTTCTAACACATACTGTAAAAAATTACTGACTCTGTAATTCTCTCTCTGCAAGCTAAAAGCTAAAAATCCCTAATGGCCACGGTATTTCTTTCAAAGATACCTAAGATTCCCTTTCCTAAATAGACAAATGTCAAAGAAATCACTATAAGAATTTTTCATCAAAAACACTAAGGCAAAAACTACGTGCACTTTTTCTTGCGTCTCGATGTGAACGGACGCGCTCCCTCGATCATCCTCGTGTACAAACCATGCCCTCCCGTCGAAAAATAAATTGAAGCTAAGTTCCCAGTTTATCTTCTTTTTGGCTTCTCCATATGCAAAATATTCAAGTTAGAATTGAAAATTATAAAGCATTTTAAGGGATTCAATATATGAATTCAAAAATTGTACGACATAAAATTATATATATTTTTGCTTTCTCTCTCTCTCTCTCTCTCTCTCTCTCTCTCTATATATATATATATATATATATATATATATATATATATATATAAGGAAAAGCGAAAATTTATATAGTTTTTGAATTCATATATTGAGTCCCTTAAGTTGTTTAAAAATCCTCAACTCTAATTTGAATAATATCATTGAATTTTGAAAAATTGATTCGATTTAGAAAATTTAAGTCACTTATATTCATTTAAAAGCTAATTTTTTAATTTTAAGGTGGTTATTTTTGTGCGCAGTGATATGTTCCAATGTTATAGCAGAGAAATGTAGAATTTTTCTACTCCATTTCAATCCCTTTAGGTTCATGTAGAATTTTTTTTAATACTATAGTTAATCCCAATATATGCCTAAAGAAAATTGGCTCCAAATTTTTTCCAATTCTGTTTAGGGTTGTGAAATAGTATAATCGTATATAATTTCTGCTGTATAATATAACTTCTTCTATATAATATAATTTCTGTTGTAAGAAAACCTATTCTCTTAAACTGTAAACCACTTGCTGGGCTTACTCTTGGCTCAATGAATAACAGTTGTGCAACATACAACATGAAGATATCTTCCAATCTGTTCTGTTTTCAGTTTTGCAGCAAATAGCTAAAATTCACTTTTGATTTTGTTCGATTGCATAGAACTAAGTTTATTTGTTTCTTATAATTTTTATTGCATTCCAGTAATTTTTTCTTAGTAACAGTTTTTTTGAAAAGGTTTTGCGAAAGGAAGAAAATTAATTTTGTGCCTTAGAAACACTTCCTGGCATGATAATAAAGTGCTTATCAAGCAGCTTAAAATCAGAATCCGGTTGAAAATCTTCCTGGGAGTACACATAATTTATTCCATTTCATAATCAGACAATTGGTTCAGCTTAATATATGATGCATCATATCTGCGCATCTACTGCAAGAAATATTTTTCGATTATTTAAGAAAAAATCGGCTATGCTTTTCCCGTTCTTTGAAAAATTTACAGTTTTATGATTTATGGTATATTTTTTTGATAACTACTTATTTAAAACTTCAAGTTACTGTTTTTATTTCATCGGTAGTTCTTAAAATATGGCGTACACTTAAATCTCAGTTCCTTCGTTTAATTATGTTTCGAAAAAATTATTTGAAACATTTTTATTATGTACGTAGTCTTTTAGTTATCAAACTTCTGGAAATCATTAATTTTCTTTTATTCATTGAATGTTGCGATGAGAACATGAACTTTCTCTTAATGAAGTTTTTGTCGAGTGTATCCACTTTCAAAACACGTTTTTCCCTACTATTTTTACTTTTACACATCATCATAAATAATAATTAGTGTCTTATCTTTCGAAAAAAATTTTTTATCGAATTTCTTTCCTTCATTGAAAGAGAACATAAATGACTTGTGACGAGTTGATGAAAATTGGGGGGAAAAAATGTTCATACCAATTCAATGTGAGTCATTAATTCTTTCTTTCTACAAATGATTCACCGAAGACATTAGCGTATCTTTCTTTAGAACAGGAATATTTTATTCCTTTTTCAATATCGACATGTTTATTTACATGTAAATAAGCTGTTTTCCGTTTTCTAATTCATTGTCAAGTTTATTTAGTGTCTCTCGCGTTTTTCCGCCATCAAACAAAAGATCGATTTAATGTAATGGATATTGCTACATCTTCAAATCAAGTTTGCATTTCCCATGAGAAACATAGTGTCATTGACTCGAATCTGTAATTGAGGGTGATTGCGAAAAAAAATTCAATGTACCCTACTAAGGTTTGGTCACGACAAGATTGTTGTTTTCATCAAGCATTTGTAAAATATACTCCTACGAAGTTGTTTCAATTACAATAGATATTTTTTATCATTTGATGGCCGAATCAAAGGCTTCTTGAACTCTTTCAAGTGATTACTCCTTTTCAGTCAGAACACCTATCCCCTCCCCCTTTCTTTATCTTTCGGATATTTCCTCTTTGGTCAGAACATTTTCAGACAAAGACATCATGAGTTGCCCTAAATGGAAAATTAAGCAAACCAAAATGTTTTAGATGAGCGGTCATAAAATATATTTGGAATTTATAAATCTTTATAAAAATAGTTTTAAACTGTTAGACAGAATTAAAAATTATGGAAAAATTCACTCATGTGTGGTATGAATTTAATAAAATTATTTTCTATGGAAGCGATGATGTTTTAGAGTTTTTATTGTTGAGAATTATTTAGAAAAAATTATATCTCAATTTAGGAGCCGCAATGACAAGGATTGTGGTCACCTCATATTTTCAGATTCGTGGCTTCAGTTTTCATTCACATTTGTTTAATTCTTCAATTATTGTAAGCTATGAGGACGAGAGTCATTACCACCCACGCCATCACATTATATGTCATGGCAAAAATCACTAAAATGCATATTTGGTATTTCGCACTGCACTCAGAATTAAATCTTATACAGCATCTTGAAGATCTAGTGAGAAAATCGTCGACAAAAGTCATAATAATAATAATGTGACTTTTATTATAGATCTTTTATATAGAATTTTTGTAAAAATTAAATACCTAGCCTGAATTTTTAATATAGCAGGTGATGAATTTAATTATTATAATAGGATAAGGCACACATGAGAAGAAATTATTGATTGGGGGGGGGTTCCCCGTCAGGGGAAGACATAAGAGAGAGCATATACATCAAAATCGGCTAGTATACTTCCACATATCCTTACGAATTTGTAATATTGCTTCTCTAAGTAGTAAGTCTCCTGATAAGGAAGATAAGTTTACAAACGTAGTAATGGCTGCTGAATAGATGCCGAGTCAATGACACTTGATCTTACCGATAAGCTTAGCGACCATTTGAAGACTTAGTGACCAATTTGGCAACAAAAATAAATGACCTCGAATATTCAAGAATCTTGGTGATAACTCCATTAGGGCTCTATTTCTGGCGTTTATTCTGGATGTCCTGTCGTCGAGAGTTCGAGGAGCAGATGAGTCGAAAGGCGTGAATAGTTGCGCTGAGTTCGACCGATTTGTTTCTGAGCGCTTTGTGCTATTACGATTGTTTATTACCATTTTCCTACTTGCGTGCTGTTCACTGCAAGAACTGTTTTATGTACGCTTTATCTGTGTTTTGTTTGTTAACTCGTGCTTTCAGGTAGTATAATCTTGACCTGTTATTGAGCCTGTTGGACTTTTTCACTGCACAACCCAAGCACGAATTATGAAATTTTCAGTCAGGACCAGTCTTTATAGCCAATTGGTCTGATTTCTTCCAAATATTCCCTGCTAGTAAGGGACCACGATCCAGAGTGCTACAAAAAAATGTAATTTTTAATGATTCAAAACAAAATCAAGTGTCGGTTTATTTTCAGTTCATTCAGTTGATCTTTTTAAATTCTTTTGTTCATTTATGCGTTCCCTTTTTACAAATATCAGTCTCACAGAAGAAATAAACAACAACAACGCATCATTTAGTCACTTATTACAGGGATCTACATAGAGGGATGGTTTCCCTTCCGCTTTGCCGCGAGACACAGCATCTATAAAAAATCTGAATGGTCTTCTCGGTCAGGCCCTTGCTCAGAAGAGTTTATTTGTTTCTAACATAGAATTTATAACTTTTTGTTTGAGAAAAGGAATGAAAAGTTTTATATTTCTCTGCAAAAGCAAATTCTTCCCTTTCTCTCTCACACACTCACATCCTGGAGGATCCATATTGTCTTATGTGTAAAGGATTAAACTTACCGTCGGGAATCTGTTAAACTAGACAATCGACAACTGGTATAATTCGATTATGCTTTTGTGAAGAAGGGGGTCCAAATTGACGGGGCTTAATAGATTATTTATTGCCGAATGGGTAAATTGGCTAATTTGAACAATATGAATTCTAATTCGTCAGAAATTCAATTTTTGTTTCTGTTTCCTAGAATTTATCATTAATATAATGCTAAATATAAATCTGGAATTATTAATATAATGTTAAAATAAATAATATAATGTTTTTAACATTATATTTATTATTAATATAATGTCATTCACACCTACAATTTTTTTTTTTCTTAATTTCTGACTTATTTTCATTGGTTAAATACAACCGTATTTTACGTTCACCGCGGCCGAGAATAAATAATTTTTTAAGATCCTTGATTCCCTCGAGCATTTGATTGCTAGTCGGAATATCCAATAAAAAAAAGGCAATAAAAATTTTCTTAATTTCTTAAAAATTTAGTACGTTTTTTTAAAAAAAATATTATTATAAAATTATTACAATTTTTATCAATAAATATTATTTCATTATTTTTTAAAACTTCAGGGTTTATTTATTCATTACACACTATTTATTAAAACTATTAAATATAATGAATTGATCACTCTTCGCGTATTTTAGTTTAAAAAAATTTCGTTTGTCTTTCTGTACTTTTAAAAGAAAATTTTTAGATAAATCGAGTTTTTGTAGCAGCTAAGATTTAGTCAATTTCCGCTGTTTTCATTATTTTGCATTGCTTCTTTTGTATTATTTGCTAACAAAAACATTATTTGCTAAAATAGATTTATAAATGAATACGGATATGAACTACCATTAGATGTTCATGATAAAATAAATATATAAAAAAGAAAGGAAGTTTTTTCAAATATTGGGATAAAAAAAAAGAAATTTCTTTGCTCGAAGGCCACAGACATAATAATGATGAGGAAGAATTCACTTTGAGTAGAATTTCGAAAAAAAAAATTAAAACATCAAGCTTTTTTGTTCTTAATTTCTAAACAGTTTTTTTTTAACCATCAAGATCATTATTTTCCTTCTCTTAAAGCCAATTTCGATAGCCTGAATTGTTACTATTTAACAATTAGTTTTTGATAACATTTAGTTTTTGTTTAGTTCCACAGAGTCATTTAAATAACAATAAGAATTTTGATTTGAATCTGGAAAATATTTATTTTTATAAATCAAGCTTTTGATATACATTACTTATTTCTCTTTCTAATGTACTTTGAAATAGAATTGTCTATGGGAGTAGTTAATGAAATATCTTTTTTTTTTTGAAGACTTTACTTATTTCTCTTTCAAATGTACTTTGTAATAGAATTATCTATGGGAGTAGTTAATGAAATATCTTTATTTTAAGACATTAAGTTTTCACTCTTTTTTTGATGCAGTGGAGCTTCGGAACTGTATAAATGTTTACATTATCTATAACTATACAGAAATTTAATCTTTTTTTCTCAATTTACCTATGAATTGATCTATTCATTTACTTAAATTTTAATCCCGTGTTAGTGATACCTCTTGATAGTGAATTTGAGGATAAATTTCAGCTTAAGCTTCCATAACGTATATAATATTTATTAATGGCTAAGAAGAAAAAAAAAGAATTAAAATAAAAAAAAAATCTACTTTTTTCTCTACTAATAAACGTATTTTTTAGTTAAATTTATTTTATACTCTTGATGAAAAACTCTGGGAATCTGTTTCTGTTGTTTCCTATTGTATTCCGCATTTATTAGTCCGCTATGTTTCCTGTAACAATCTCTATCCCATAAGTCCTATTAAGATTATTCATAGTGAGACACTGCACACTGAGCTGTCACTTTCACTGTAACTATCACAATCACCAAATAATTGGCTTCGAAATTATATGATTGGCAATAATTTGCAATTTCTTCTGCATTCTTCAAGATGTATTTGTGATAGAAAATATCTTTTAAATCCTGTAAGTCTGTTGAGGCAGGCACATTCCAGTTTCAAAGACAAGTGGGATTTCTAGCTCATTTTATATGTACATAACTGAGTAATTTGAACTGTCTACGCAAGACTATGCAAAGGAAATATTTTAAAGTACAAAATGATCAATAGCAGGACTACTCATGTCCATACAGAATTATCACTCTTTCACTTGCAAGTTATGTTATCACATCAACAATTGTCATTCCTCTGGCATTTAAAAAAAAGTATTATAATATTAGATTCATTCCTGAAATTAATAAAGATTCTTTAACAATGAAAGAAAATCAGAAAATTTCAGTAGACTTGCAAGTGTCAATTACACTTTGATACAACAGCCTTAGAAGAATTAAGAGATGATTGCCATGCTCTGAATAAATGAGTTGCATTCCAAAAGCCTTTTACAAAGAAAAAAAAGTAATCTATGGGAGGCTATGTAAAATTTTCTATGGAGAGGCTCTGTATAGTAATCTATGGGGAGGCTATGTACTAATGTAAGAGAGATGGGCTATTGACGAGTAGGCTAGGTCAGATAGGCTTCTAAGAGATTGGAGTCATAAGTCAAAAACAAACAAACAAACTGTGATGAGATTAAGAGAGAGGTGATAACTTAGAGACTGAGGAAATCTTCCTACCACCGGAGAATCTTCAGGCGGGCCACACGTTCCCCCCTTGAGCCCCTCTTGCGGTTTTCTGGGGGGCTTTGATGCCTGTCTAGTTTACCGACAAATTGTCGGTAAACTAGACAGGCATCTACAGTAACAGGTAAACAGACAGGTAACAGACAGTTTACCGACAAATTGTCGGTAAACTGGACAAACATCAAAGCACCCCAGTAAACCACAAGAGGGGTCGAGGGGGTAATGCGTGCCTCGTCTGCCGAATGGACAGGTTATAGGAACGCCGCTTAAGTGAGAAAAACTACTAACAGGTAATGAAAATTATTCCTTGATATTGCTGCATAACCATATGAAAACTATAAACATTTAATCAACATAGTATTATGGCGAGGGTGGTAAAAAATTAAATAGATAATCTCTGATGGTATCGAGATTCGAAATTTCCAGACCATGAAATTAACCCTTCAGTGCATCGTGTAGACATTTGGTTTGTTTTTATTTCCATTAATAAATTTCGCACAACTGTTCAAAGAGTAACAATGAATGTTCATAAAGAAAAATTTATGAAAAATACAGTTTTAGATTTCCTTTTATTTTCTCATATACGCAATACAGTGAAAGTATTGTAATCGTCAAAAAATTTGAACTCGAGATTTTGATGAATCTCCACGTTTTAGACCATCCTGAGTTCGAAAAACACATTTGTGGAAAATATCTGTATGTCTGTGACAAAGATAATTCAAAAATACTTTGAGCTAGATAGATGAAATCAGGTATACGGTTTTTACACCAAATTATTCCAGTCGATTTCTATCTATTGCACCAATGGATTTCTATCAAATTTTGAACAAAATCCGTTCAGAGGAAGTCTATCTATCCGGATGTTCGAATATAAGTTAATACCATAATTACAAAATGAAGAGACATAGATAAATAAAATTTAGTACACATATTTACAATTTAAAGTGCACACGCCTATCATATTTTGAGCCAAATCCAACAAGGGGTTGACCGTTGATCTGTACTTCCAGAAATATATAGACGCGATGAGTCAAAAATACAATGTCAAATATATCAAATTTGATATGGGATTTTGTAACTACAAGATAATTTTGTGTCAAATTTTTATTTCAATTGGTTGAAATTGGAAGAACACGTCTTAAACCCGAATTCGATTTTCGAATACTTTTAACAGATTGCCAGGAATTAATCGCCGGAAGAAAGAAAAAATCCTCTCCAAGTATCAGACGATAGATTCAGTAAAAATGCTTAATTCACGCCAAAGGGTAATATTTTGTAACTATTGTACGCCAAATCCATGCTAGGCGTTTTCTGGGATAATACCTTTATTAGAGAGTATACAATAAAGTTTTTGGGGGACTACCCCGGCTGATTTATTAATATCTTTATTTACATCTTATTACTACGTGACACTAAGTTCTTGGAAATTCAATATTTCTGAATAATTATGATCCAATATCAAGAAAGCAATTATCGATAGAAAACTAAACGCGTGCGATAATAATAATCACAATAATAAATAATTTTTATGAAATGTGCGTAATTATTCAAAATTCGTATATTATTCAAAACTGATTTTAATATTTTTTATTGCTTGCTTATAGCATGAGAATAATGATAAGAAAAATTCGAATATGAATATTTTTGATGCGTAAGTTAATAATATTATATTTTTTTAAGAATATGAATTTCTCTCTGGGACTTTATTTCATAAATAAAATCTAAAACAGTATGCATATGTATATCATTATAATGCAAGGAATAGAAAAAATATATTTATGTTATGTAAAACTTGATCCTTAGTTATCTCTTTGAGAACCAAATGAGAGAATAAACAAAAAAACCTAACGTGGGCGAAAAGTCGTGAGAAATTCTTTCTTAATGGAAATATGAATAGTAATGACCTCTACCTATCTATCTGTGCTTTGTTTGTTCTTTTGTGGTAACGGCGACCTCAAAAAGTAATCTATAATACTCCTTAATATGCGTTGAATATGTAGCATTCCCACATTGCCGAGGCAATCGGTAATTATGCATATTTACTGGAATTTTTAAAATATCATTACGTTTCAGCGGATCATCTAAATAATGGAGAACATCCATTCACACATACATAGATATCTGATAGATGTCAAATGCTCAACCTTAATTCTAATTATCCATTGTGAATTTTTCGAAAGGAAAAAGACGTGATATCGCAGCACAGCGTAAAACGACATTGTTAGAAGTGCAAGAACATGCACCCGAAGCCTGTTTCATATGTGTAATGCCATGTGATTAACCCCATAAAAGTTGTGTAAAAGTGTTACTATATTCGATTTAGCAAGCTTAATTTAGTTATATTAACATTCTGTTTTGAAATTACAAGAAAGCTGTCTTCTTTTTCTGAATCTATTACAATGCCCCTTTATCCCAATTTTGCATATTTCCTGGTAATTTGTACAAAGATTGCAAGTCTAGCTGCTTTTTGAAATATTAATATTTGAGCACGTAAGCTGGAAATGGTAAATTTCTTCCTAAATTGTAGAAAACAGTAATGAGTGCTGAAGGATTTTCTTTTGCGCCAACGATCGATTTATTTTCAATAAACAATG
The DNA here is from genome assembly GCF_947563725.1 of Argiope bruennichi. Classification (NCBI taxonomy): domain Eukaryota; kingdom Metazoa; phylum Arthropoda; class Arachnida; order Araneae; family Araneidae; genus Argiope; species Argiope bruennichi. Next base: position 118,175,967 of record NC_079162.1, read on the forward strand.
TGAAGGAACTCATCAAACACAAACAAGTTCCATATTTTTCAAGGTGAATTCTTACTAATCGCAATAGAACAAAGTAAGCTAAACTGGTTTCATAAATTTAGAAAAGTCACAAAAATAGCAACAACCAAATGTTTATTTTAATAGATAGAGCAAAGAACAAAGCATACGTTAAAGGGTTCAGTAACATGACAACAAAACTTCGACCATTAAATGTATTACAGTTGTTTATGCATGTTAGAGATTGGCATATTGAAGGTGTTTTGGTGTTGGCAAAATAATTGGAAAAAAGATTCTGATCAATCGTAACAATGATACATGTTCGTTCAAGTTTAATTCTTATTAACTGCAATAGATCAAAGTAAGCTAAACTGGTTTCATAAATTTAGAAAAGTCACAAAAATAGCAACAACCAAATGTTTATTTTAATAGATAGAGCAAAGAACAAAGCATACGTTAAAGGGTTCAGTAACATGACAACAAAACTTCGACCATTAAATGTATTACAGTTGTTTATGCGTGTTAGAGATTGGCATATTGAAGATGTTTTGGTGTTGGCAAAATAATTGGAAAAAAGATTCTGATCAATCGTAACAACGATACATGTTCGTTCAAGTTTAATTCGTACTAATTCAATAGATCAAAGTAAGCTAAACTGGTTTCATAAATTTAGAACAATAAATTTTAAAAAAAACGATCACAGAAATAGAAAAATCACAATAATCATTAAAAAAAATTTGATTGTTGAAGTTGTTGATTTTAATTGATGGAGGAAAGAACAAAGCATACGTTAAAGGGTTCAGTAACATGACAACAAAACTTCGACCAATAAATTTGTTACAGTTGTTTACGCATGTCAGAGACTGACATGTGGATGGTGTTTTGGTGTTGGAAAAATAATTGGAAAAAGGATTCTGATCAATCGTAGCAACGATACATGTTCATTCAAGTTTAATTCTTACTAATTGCAATAGATCAAAGTAAGCTAAACTGGTTTCATAAATTTAGAAAAATCACAAAAATAGCGATACCCAATGTTGATTTTAATAGATAGAGCGAAGAACAAAGCATACGTTAAAGGGTTAAGCAACATGAAAACAAAACTTGGGCCATTAAATTTGCAATAGATGTTAACGCATGTTTGGGATTGTCATATTGAAAGTGCTATTTTGGTATTGGAAAAATAATTGCAAAAAAGTTTCAAACAACTTAAACAACGATACAACTTGTAGAAATTGGCTTTTATAAGACGAAAAGATTTCATTGGGCCATTTCAAATGACAAAATTTGTTTGTAAAAATTCTGAAATATAGCTTGCTTTCTTAAGTTCTTCAGTAAACGATTATATCCCAAAGTCATATATTTTATTTTATTTTTCATTTTATTTTTGTAAAAACTTAAAACAATGCATGAAACCGATCTATCAGATTCGAGCATAATGAATAGTTTCCAGTTAGTTATAGAAAAAAAAAAGTTATTTTATTGTTAAAAGTTATTTCCCTAATTGTTATTTTAGTAAAAATTAGAAATGGCAACTTTTCTACATTTTTTTTTTCCAGAACTGAGAGAATGGAATTTATTTCATTTACATTTTCATTTCGTATTTCTTTTTACTGCTTAATTTGGGTATTTTGTTTGGAGTATTTCCATTAACGAAAAAAAAAATTGTTTAATTAACAGTCTTCAGATCTGTAAAATAAATAAATTCTTTTTTAGTCAATCACTATAAGTTTAATAAGAACTGAATTTCAGAAATGTTTAATAGGAATACTTGTATAAAAACGAAAAAAAGAAAATGATACGACACTATATCAGGAAGATGTCGGAACTTTATGTATTACAAAACTACAAAAAAAAAAAAAAAAAAAAAGGAGGGGGGCGACAGTTTGGGTCCAAATAATATTTCATGAAAAGTCGAATAGATTTCTTAAAGTTGTCAACACCAATAAGCTTTAAAAATATATATCAATTCTATTTTTTTAAATCTAAAATGAATTGACAATATTACTATAAAGAATTTTTTTCTAATTTTACTTCAACTGTTTTTATCTATGGGTTTATTTTCCTTTTACTCAGGACTTTTTTTGTTTATATTTAACATTTTTTAAATGCCATGGGATCGTCGATAGAAACATTTGTAAGCAAATGAAATAGTGTGTCATTTGTATGCAAATGAATTCGGATCATATCAGGGTTTGTCAGGTTAATTATTGATTCTTTTTTTTTCGAGGCTAGTTGTATTTTTAATATAAAGCATATCTTGTTATTCTTTATTCTTATTTCGATTTTATCTCTTTTGCTGCTTTTCTATTTTATGGGTAGGATTTCACGAAAATTTGGACTCATTTCAGGTATTTAAATATTTTTACACAAAAACAAAAAATGTTTAAGAAATCGTTTTCAGAATGAAATAAATCCATTTCATACCTTTTCATAAATTCAAATCTTAAAAAAAGTATTATTGGAACTGAATAAGGGTATGAAATTTTTCTTTCAATTTTTTTATACTACACATTTATCAAATGCTTATGCTATAAATTTTGCTTGGTTCCGGAACGCCAGATACACCTTCACTAGCCTTTGGTAAAAGCAATACTTTTATTCTTTTGCTGTCTTTGCTTTTCCTTACCACCTTTGAATCGTTCAGAATAGGTATGGGCAACATTTTTTAGAAGTTGGTAGAAAAAATATTTAGAAAAAAAAAACGACTGGTAGACAAATAATTTTTGATATACCTCAATAAGAAATCATAAGATATTCTGTAAAAAAATTTCATGTAATGAAAGAAGCTGTAACTGCACGTATAAAAACAATATCTATAGTTATATTTTGATACTGTTTTTGCTACAAATATGGAATTTTTAATAGCTTTAAAATGTCCATAATGTTACTTTAAAATCTGTGGCTGGCCGAGCAGAAAATCTCTACGAGTTGCATCTGGACAGAAAATTGTAGTTTGCCTATCAATCACTAGGTGAGTGCCTCAAATAATTAGATCAGAATGAAATTAATGCCATTTTTTTAATGTGATGAAACACTGAACTTTGATTGTTTAACTGATAAAATGGCATTTTGATCAATTTTCATCAAAATGAGATGTGTTTTCAAGAATCGAATTTCAATAAAATGTGGTGTGATGAAAATAGTATGCAACATAAACAATGAATGAGTGCAAGTTGTTTTATCCAAGAAATTCATGTCTTATACATGTTCAATGGGGCTGTCAAAAATGGTTTAGAACAGCATTTTGACTTAAACCATTTCTTTAAAGAGTATTCAATGATTGTACTAAATGTAATTTCTTTACTTATCAAAAATCGATATTTCCCACGATTAATTTGTTTCCGAATTACTACACATAAGTTAGTGACCGTGAAAATCACTTTTCGCTGAAATCAATCTATCAATGAAAACAAAAATTATAAAGTTGAGTATTCGAAACGACAAATAAAAAAATGCTGAATAATTAACATTTTTATTAACGTTAGTTCTTTAAAATCAATCGAACATCTTTTCATCCCCTGGCGCCATCTGTCGCTTGCATAATTTATTACTTCAGAATTATTTAATTTGGAAAAAAAATTGTGCTGCTTTTAAAAACATTGATTTCAATTTTGGTTGTATTTTGATTTGCATATCGAAAAAGAGGGATTTGATTTCAAGAACTAAAAATAAAATGGAATGTCATGATGCAATAATTATGAAGTGTTTTAGATTTCATTTGCAGCATGTAGATTTCGTCGTGATCGGTGGATTTTGGCCGGGGGATAAGGGAATGGACCTGAGATCATAAAAATTTGTGTCGTCGTGATATCTCCAAATTTTAATGAGGTACACGAAGATGCTTTATTAATCTATTATCACAAATTCATAAATCAGGTGTTTAACAAACTTGGAAAAAAAAGGCAAAAGAAAATGAAGTGATATTTTAAAGACTTAATGTTGGTGATATTAGAAAATAGCATCAAATTTTGTTTATTATTAAATATCGAAAAATAATAGTAACAATAATACATTGACATTAAATTGAACAAATTCGTAAGTGAAAGTAAATTATAAGATAATATTTATGCCACAGCTCTTATAATATAGCTTTTTAACTGATCTTAATATAAAAAAAAGTTATTGTGGCTATGCTTATTTATATATATGCTACATATCTCCTCCAACACGATTAGGCTGATTTTTATGAAGCAATTTTTTTTAAGGCAACAGAAAAAATATCGTATAGTTTACAAAAAGCAGAAGTTCATTAAATATCAATTAATTAGGAATTAAGTGAAATTTTGTCGCTTTCCTGCAGTAATTTCGAAGCAGATACTTTTGCAAGAAATATTTTTATACCATTTTAAAATTCTAAACCATACTTTTTTGGTGATATTAAATTCCTTTATGTGCATTTTTTTTCAATTTTTATTAATCCTATTGTTTTGAAATAAAGCATGACTGATATATTCTAACACTATTTTTTGAAATTCCTGTTTCCTATTCCTTTGGAATTTTTTTTATTATTATTTAATAGTGCTTAAACTAAATATACGGAAGAACTGCTATATCCCCAATTTTCATAGATTATAAGCGACCATGACCCGAGGACCGTCAATTATGTAATGTGATATAATAAGAGAACAATGCATATTATAATAATTTAAACAAAATTAAAATTATATTAAAAATATCATACATAAAAGCATTTAAGTTCCGAGTAACGCCGGGTGTACAATTAGTCTGAGAATAAGAATAACAAGAGATACTAAAATACTTTCGATAGTTTAATCAAAACACAACGAAATAACTAACCAAAAAATGTTTTGGACCGCATCAACGCTACGAGTGGAATGATTACAAAAACGTAAACATCTTCAAGTCTGTCAAGCTAGAAAGTTATGTTGCCACGTTAATTATTATTATTTATTTATTCATTAAAAGAAATTTAAAAACGAACTGGTGTAGTGATTAAAAAATCAAGATATCTGGTTTACCTCAGTTGGGAAGAGAATGCGGCCCATAGCACCTCCTCTGGATTTGCCAAAACTCATGCTACATTTTTACAAAAAAAAAAAAAAAAAAAAAAAAAAAACATTTAGTATACACAATTGTTTTACTATGGTAAAGCAGATTGGGCCTGACCTTCATTATCAAAGAAAGGGCAAAAATGAGCTGTATTTAAGAAATGTTCATCTTTTAAAATTTATTAGTTAATGTTTACTTCCAATTAGAATATCGAAATTCCAACCTGGATTTAAACTCTTATAAAGCCCTTTCAAAAGCAATCAAAATAAAAAATTCTACACATCTACTGGCTCTATAAATCAATTTTTTGAAAAAAATTTCAAATTATCTTTTTCTTTTTATTCTTCTTGATTTTATTAACGAAAATCGGATAATGAGCCATTACAAAGGAGATAAATGGCATTTTATCCACTTGATGCGCTTGCATTTTCAGACAGAATAAGTAGTCACTTATAATAAAAAAATAAGGAGATACAATGCACTATAAAACTTCTTCGTAATTTCTTGAAACTTTTAAATTTATATTCCTAATTTTATTGCAATGTCAAAGAATGGAAATTATATTATACTTAAGAGTTATTTTGACTAAGCTCCATTTTTAATTTTATCCTGCTTTTATTCATTATATAAATAATGGCATGCATAGATTTTATAACTATTAAGTCTAGATTAAGAAAATAATAATCTAAAAATTATATTTTTCATTAGCTGTGTTAGCTTTTCTTAAGACCTTGCAGCATTCATAATGTAGGAAAATACCTACATGATAGCAATTCTGCATTAAGGAATCACCCTTACTTTTCTGAATCATTAACTTGTTTTAGTGGAACTTAATTTCAATGTGACTTCAGAAGTTTCGGTGAAAACATTGTTCATTGGCATAAATCAATTGGGAAACTAAATCAAGGCATTTATCTCAGTTTGTTTTACTCAGCTTCAAATTATTCTTAAATATGTAGAATTCGTGAAAAGGAATACAAGTAGAAAGCTAAAGTTGAAGTATTCAACGTACGTTCATCTAGCATTTTGCCTTCATTACAATTTTCCGTAAAATAAATAAAAATAGTTTATTAAATCACACCGATAGTTTGTATATAAGTTATTAGAAAATTTTGTTTTCCAATAACATTTACATTTGTTTCCCGTATTTTTAATTACAAAAATAATAATGTCAATCATGAGAATAACATTTCTATAATGATATAAGCGAATAATATTAATATAATAATTTGGTATTTTAAAATGTTCCTAATTGTTTGAAAAGCGCTGTGTTATATGTATGTCTACTACACTTATGAATTAATAAATTAATAAAAATAGTTTTTAAAAAAAAAACCTATTGTTATTAGTTTTTAGACTAGAAGTAGAATTCTTTTATTTCAATAATTTTCTTTTTCAATCATTAATCAATATTTCTTAATGAATTCACTACCAGGTGACGCCACTTGAATGGAATCATAATCTAATGAAGGTGATCTATCTGATAATCAAGTTACGAAAATATTAAAATAATGAATTATTATCGAGAATGCACACGGGCATAAGATTTAAAAATTAAGCACACCAGGAATGGAGTAAAAAGCCGAATACAAAATTTCTTCTCTATAGATATAAAATAGATACATTAAAGCATTTAATGAAATGTAGTTAATGAGATGTTGCAGAATAAATATGCAGTGCTTGGTGATACATTTTATCTCTTCTTTTAAATTAGCAAATTTCTAATAGCTTTCAAATAAAAATATACTATAGTAGAAGAAATCTATAGCATGTACTTACTAAAAAATGCTGCTATTTCATATACCAGAAATGAATACAAAACCTGAATACCATACAAAAGAAACTGAATTTTGGACACTTGTGTATTTCCTATGATAATATAATATTTTGATATTTTCATAACCTAATTATCAGCGAATAGATAGATTTCACTTAAATTTTAATTCTACATGAAAGAATCTTATTTAATTGAGTATAGGAAGTAGTATATAAATGTATAAGTTTGCAAAGTGATATAGATTTCTACATAATTTTTGACAAGAAAGATCTAATGAATCGCTCGAGAGAGAAGGAAAGCATAGGTGAGTTATAAGCAGAGAGAGAAAGTGAAAGCTGTTGTTGTTTCTAATGGTACTTGTCATAGACAAGCTCCCTGTCTTTAGAAGTCAGTGATTTTAAGCTAAGGGTGCGTCTCTTGTTTTTCTGTACCGCTATCTAAGGCCAAGAGTACGACTTAGCTACACACACGTCACAACCCTTTTTACGGGGCGGACTTCATTCCTGCATTTCATTCACTCGTCCACAGATCATAATTTAGACCTGAATCAGACAACGATCACTCCTGATCCAGTACCTCCAGTGGTATTACTCTCGACATGGAGGACTTTGTGAACACGACAGATTTATATGTGTGCCAGCCACCACACACACGGAGAGTCTTCGGCCGGCGGGGTTCGAACTCGTAACCCAAGGGACGCGAATTCAACGCCCCACCAACCAGGTTATACAAGTTGCTACACGTTAATTTAACTGAACTTCAGTCCTCACGTCGTGACTACTTACTAACTACTATCATCTAACTTACTGTTTTAGTTGTCTTCTCAACAGCTAAAACAGTTCAAAATCTAATTTTTATTTTTTCATTAGGGATGTGTGAGGTGCTGTTTCAGTTGATTTCACGTCAGCTGAATACAGTTCAAAATTTTAAAGTTTTAATATCTATATTATTCGGCAAAATGTGTGAACGGGGAGTCGGACTTAAACAATTACGATTTTTAAGGTGATACCTCGTTAAAAAAAAAAAAAAAAAAAAGTGAGGATATCTGATTGTCCACATGGAAAACCATATTTTTGTAATTTCTACTCTGTAGCAATGCATCTCTGTTAGCGCTGTACAGCTCGTTGATGTTTTTCTCCTCCTTGTGACTCAATACGACCGACTTGCGCCCTTTCGCTTCGCTTTGCATTCTCCTATGTTTACTCCTGTCTTGCAATTCATTAGAGCTCTCTCATCAAAAATTATGTATAAGGCTGTATCACTTTGCAAAGTTATACATTTATATACTTCTATGGGAGAAAACTGTTTACAAGATTTCGTAATAAATATAACAATGAATAATGAAATATATTACGAACTAATAAATGGAAAATAAAAAATAATCAAACACCATTGTATTATTGAACTAAAAGCGATAAAATATTTTTATCAAATGTAAAGAGGTCAAAACAAAATGGTAAAATGGGACCCCGAGAACAATATTCTGTGTGAATGAAGAAATAATGAATATCATAAGAAAGAAATTTCTTAAAATTTGAAAAATATTTTGAGATATGATCGGGAATTCAATTTAATTAGAGTATTTCTGCACTTCGCTCTTTTGTTTTAATACTTTTCTCTGATAAAATAAGAAATAAAAAAATTTTAGGGAGATATTTATTTAGTTTACCAATGAATGCGCCGGCGGCCTGGCATACTGTAGTGCGGGTGATCTGGCGTCCAGGGTTCGGGTATGGCTGTTCTACTTCTATATTCTATCTGTGAGATGTGTAAATGTGCCCACCTGTAAAAAGGGGTTGCGCAAGCGAATGTGACGTGTGAAGCAGCTAAGTCGCACACTTGGTCCTAGTTGGCTCTACTGAAAAAACAAGAGAGACTCACTCGGCTTAAATCGCTGACAGATAAGTGTTCGCGGGCTTGTTAAGTGCCATAAGTCACAACACAGCAACCAATAAATGCTTGTCAATTAAAATTTTCATTTTTATTATTCAGATTAGCTTTATGTTATTACTTATCCATATCAGAACAACAATGAATGAATTACTAAGTCTCCGATTGATTATCAATACTTCACTGAACAAGGACAGAAAATACAATTCGTTAAAAAGTCATTTTAATTAGTCTGATTAGCTTTATGTTACTACTTATCCATATCAGAACAACAATGAATGAATTACTAAGTCTCCGATTGATTATCAATACTTCACTGAACAAGGACAGAAAATACAATTCGTTAAAAAGTCATTTTAATTAGTCTGATTAGCTTTATGTTACTACTTATCCATATCAGAACAACAATGAATGAATTACTAAGTCTCCGATTGATTATCAATACTTCACTGAACAAGGACAGAAAATACAATTCTTTAAAAAGTCACTTTTTATTGGTCAGATTAGCTTTAACCATAGTAAACCAACGATCAATGTATGTCCAAGTCTCTGGTAGATTATTAAGACTTTCTGAATAAGGACTGAAAAAAATTTGATACAAAGTCAGACATTAATATAATTTTCAGAAAATATGAGCTGACAGAACTGTTAATAGTAGTTTCAGTTAATAGTTCTTTAGAGCTTTAATGTGAATTTGTTTTTCATTGTATAAAAAAAGGTCATAAAAATATTAATTTTTAAATAAAAAAACAGAACTAAAAATACTAAATTTAATGAAATAAAATCACTGAAATATAATTTTGAATAGAAAATATCTGATTTTTTTTTAAATAATAGATTAATATTATAAAATATGCAACTGGTAATTCGTTTTCACATAGAGGTATTATTTTAAGATTTCGAACAGACACTCCATGGATCTCTTCATTAACTAATCGCCATTGTTATATCAAAATGTCACGTGTCAGATTTGTGAAATACAAATAAATACATTTATTGATGCAAAACGAATGCTTAAAGCTTGCTATTCCGTAAATGCATTTTATTGATGGAAAAACTTGCATAGACTAGTTACATATCACGAACAGCATTCATATTTTCCCATTACGATATGTGACTGTTGTTATATTATCACAAATGTTATATGTCGTTAGGTTCCAGATATTTCATCAAAATTTTTCATGCTTAATATGTATGGTTTTGACATGCGACATTTTTATATATAAGCGGCATTACGATTATTGCGGTACATGTATCCCAGCTGGATAAAAAAAAAAGGAAGAAAGAACAAAAAAATCTATTAGTTTGATTATTACGAATATTTGAGAGATATTCAGCGACTATGGTTCGATTTGTTAAATTAACGTTCTTTTTTGAAATAAAGCGATGGCTATTTTTTAAACATACTAAATAATTGTGAACCGAGATCAGGTAATGGAGAAGAATACTTGATCCCTACTCAACAGAAGACTTGATGTGTACCATTATTACATATACGATGAATATATGTATGGAATCCAATATCAGAACCTCCGTTCTTCTATTTAGAAGTCGAAAATTAATCACCAGTTTACCACGATTCATCATTTAAGAGCTATAATTCGCATTGCTGTTGAGAGAATTTTAGATTTCCCTTTATTCAATATACATTTTAATCAATGAAATGGATTCTAAATCTTGATAATTCAGCCAAATTTAATTTCAGCTATTTCTAACTTTAGTAACTTTTATCGAATTCTTCATTTTGTCTGCCAATTTAACACGTTTTCAGTGAAAAGTCAGTATCCCCTGGTTCAAAATATATTGCTTATTGATTCTTTCCACTTGGTGAACATAGTTGTTTAGCACTACGTCTATTCAGATCTTTAATAATTTATTTTTTCACCATCTTTCTATTCATTGTTTTCTGTATCCATTTATTTTGCGAGGTCTTTTTCATATCAATTTTCAATTAAACGAATGATAATTTGTTTGTTTTTGCTTTTTCCCTCCCTCTTCTTTTTATTTCCTTCAGTTTTTTGCTTTATCGTTGTTTGTAATTGCCTTTTTATTTTATAATTCTTTTATTATCTTTATTTCGTTTTTAAAAAGGAATTGTTTTAAGTGAGTATATTTGTGGTGGAATGGCTCTAGCTCAAAAATGAATATATAAATAAATCACTGGAAACCGCTTCAACTTGATGATTTTTTTGCATCATTCCAAAACACTTCTGGTGTAATCCAATAGATTTCAAAGAGAAGGCTTCAAGTTAATAATCAATGCGATATTAACAAGAAACAAGAAAATTTCATTTCGATTTACTGTCACCAATTTCTTTTTCTTATTTTCATTCATTAGATTGTGGAACATTTTTGGCTATTTTTGGTACGACAGTCAAAAACTCTTTTACAATGCATCCAAGACATCAAGTTTTATATAAAATAATATTAAAATAAATTGTTTGAGAGTAAAATTACTCTAAAGCCATTTTTGCTGTATTGGACAGCAAGGTAATTATTTCGAAATTTTGATTTGATTTTAAACATTTCAAAATCTTTCCTGGCGCCATCTATCGGTGTCGAATTAAAGTTTTAAATGCAATTCTATACCTTCCCTAAGTAAGATTCCCTTCGCAATAATCATTAAAAAAAATTATTATTATATCATATTAAAATTAAGAGCATTTCAGCTTTTCAGGAAATTTTGATTTTTTTTTTTTCAGTTAATCAGTTTTTTTTCAGTTTTTCAGTTTGTTGCAAATTGTAACAATTAAAAACAAAACAATTGCATGCAAGATATCTTTTATAGTGATTTTTTTTTCTATTTCTGAAACAAATGCTTAACTAAATATGTTTATTCATTTTTATTAACTTTCTGTAGTTATTAATTCTGTTGTAAAAGATTTTTTTTGCATATTTTAAATTTCCAGATATTTCTTTTTTTCTTTTTCTTTTTATTTTGTGACATTTTTTAATTCTGATTTTATAAAATAATGATTTACATATGCAGCAAACACTATATTTTTAATGGATATAAAAGCAGCACCGAACTTGTTTTTACAGACACACGGGACTTAATAATTGGATTTTTTAGCTTTCTTTTTAAAGCTTCTAGTTGCATGGTATAATATAATCGCTTTATTAATTTTCGTTTGATTAATCTTAGCTCTGTAAAAGAGCAAGAATTAATCCTTAATTGTTTTATCATCTTGGAGAGTTGACATTGTTTTTAGTTTTGTTTATTTAAAATTTTTATTTCCTTCCGGTCTACATTCACATATATATTTGGAATCTGAAAAAAAAGTTGTAGAATTTTAGAAAGGTGAAATCTACACTGTACGAATTTTTTCGATAAAAGCTGTGTATATATAAATGACAGAAAAATAATTTTTAAAATTAATTCTGATCTTCATTTCTTAATTCAAGTCGGTCAATTAAAGAATTAAATGTTTAATTAAAATTTATTTGCATAAAATGTTCCTTTTTAAGTCAAAAATACAGAAAATACAGCCTTATTTACAGAAAATACAGCCTTATTACAGAACAGCCTTATTTACCAATTATTAAACTATATCACATTTATGAAAAAAAATCTTAAAAGAAGTGTAGGTTTAAAATGAGAGAGATAAACTGTGTTGTTCCTGTAAACACAGCACACAGCATACTATTGTTTTCCTCGTATATATAAATTTTTAATTTATTACCCGTTATTTGTGTTGATACCTCTATTCTTTCTCATCATTCGCTATTTTTATTTTGAATAAAAATTCTTAATTTTCCTTAAAAATCTTAAATTTTCCATAAAATAAATAATAATAATAAATCAAAAAATTGGATTCGCCAATAATTTGGATTTGGTTAGTGACTTTATTCACTGTAGTCACTAATTTGAATAATGTTATCGTGACGAATTTATTAAATCCTAAATGCCAGGATTTCCATAAAATTTTAAAAATATTTAATTAGCTGATAATTGAAATAGAAATGAACTTTTTACTCTGATTTTTATCAAAACGTGTTGTTAAATTCTCTTGTTACAGCCGTCACTATCTGGGTCTGGGTTTAAAAGCGTACGTAGTTCGTTGGTGTAGTTTTTCTTTCTGTCTCATAGATGGCAGCTTTATGTTCCTTTTCAATCTTTTAAATGAAAAAAAGAAAAATATCTGTGAAAATCTGGAATAATTTAACATAACGCCGTTAGGAAAATAAAAATTAACTATCATTAGTGCTTATTTAAGGAAGTCTTTGCTTGTGGTAAAATATGATTTCATAAAAAAAAAAAATAAAAAAAAAATGGAAACTTCCAACTTAAATATCAAATAACATTTTAAAATAAACAGCATGACCTCTTCATTGGATTTTTTTTTTGAAAAAAAAAAAAAAAAAAAAGGAAGATTAAAAGAAAGGACATATGGTTTATTAGAAATGTAACTAAATATTTTTTTTTTTCATTTCAATTTTGTGGGATACAATTTTTCAACGCTGTGAAATAAAACAATTTTAATTACTTGAAAATCATATTAATCATATTGGAATGTGATAGTGCCAATTTTTACCTTTACATCAAAATGCTGGGTGTAAGTGAAATTGCCTTCAACGTATACATACTCAACTCACAAAGAACCCTCCGTCTTTCGAGTTCCGGGGGAAGGGAGTGTATAAAGTAGCATTATTGTTACTGCAACTGAAATTGATAGAAATGCTTATAGGAGAAGAAAAGATCGGAACATTATTCTTAGGTATAATATGTCATGTATATCTACGTGTGTCATGACTGTGATACCAGGTGAATTGGCTCCATTTCTTATTTTTAGTCACTTTTTCTTTATTTATTTGCCATGTAAGTATTCATTTATATTTTTTCTTCCATATGTCATTCTATTATAAACTTTATATCATTTACTTTTATAGGACAAAACATATCATGATCAACCTTAATAATTCAAAGAAAATAGCTGTTGAGATAGCTCTTTATAACTTTCTTTTTGCGTGTGCGATTCTGCTTAAACTTGCTTCATTGCTTTTTTCATTCTAAAATTTTACATCGTTACGGAAATTTTTAGCGGCTAATTTTTTTGGTTCATTATAAAATTTTCTATTTAAGCAGACTTGGAAATGAAATTGAAAAATATTAGCATTGATTTCGTTGCGAGATTTCCGAAAAGATAAAATAGTGTTATTAATTATAATTGCAAAAATGCACCCAATTTATGCGATATCAAACACAAATGTGAATATCATCTCACTCTTACAAATGAAAAAATCCATGGATTATAATACATTTCGTAATTAAGAAGAAATGTGTATAAAAAGTTTGAACTGTTGCCAGTTTTCGTTGTTAATTTTTTTAAAGAATATTTTGTAGAGTTTGAAGTATGTTTCCAGATTTATCTTAATAAAATTCTCCTGGACATGGAGATAAATGCATGGCATTTCTTCGTTAAATATCGAAATAGCATATTGCTAAGATAAAATGTCATTTTATGAGGAAAACAATTAAAAATCATTTTTTCATATTATCAAATTAATTCTCAAATGTTTTCTTCTTTTTATATTTAAGATTTTCCATAATATAAGAAACTACTAAGATTTATTTATAGATATCTCTCTAAAAGATTCCTTAAAAAGGATTCTTTAAATTCTTTGAAATAAATTTTCAAATTTCCTTTTTCGCCTTATGTAATAAATTGCTATCGCGGTTATTGCAATCATTAAGATATATTAAATTTTCTTGAATGCTGTGATATTTTCCATTTCATCAGAAGTTAAATGCATTTCAGATAGAATTTTACATCGAGTTTTACATTGCTTCTTATGTCTAATAGAAAGACAACAAAAACAATATTTTTTTAATTATTCAAATTACTATTCATATTTTATATAAAGTTAAAAACAAACAAACTAAAAATATTGAAAAGTTTTCAAACTTTCCATTAGTTTATATGTCTAAGAGAAAGAAATAAAAATCATATGCATATATATTTTTAATTATTCAAATTATATTCATATCTTATATAAAGATAAAACTAAACAATTTAAAGGTTTTGAAAAGTTTTTTATTCGATATATTTTATTTTAAAACTGAAGATGATTTTTTTTAAAAAGAAAAAGAAAATAAGATGTTGTAGTTTATATCTCTCTATTATAATAACGTTTTGGTAGTTCGAAGTTTCTAAGATTTTTTTTCATTAACTGCATTTATACATATTTCGTCATCAGTTATTCTAATTCTCATTAAAAAAAGTAGGAATATTTTTCTTTAAAAAAATTTAAAAATAAACGGAAACATACACTTTTATCCTTTGTTTATACTCAAACGCCATTTTGTAATCAACGAAATCTTTGTAGCATCATATTCTCATTTAAAATTCAGTTTAATTCTAATTTAATTGATTAATTCTAAACCAATTTAATTAAATTTAATTCTAATTCAAAATTTAAAAATTTAAAAAAAAAACTGTTTTAAAAGAGACGATTAGCTATAAGATCTACTGAAAACATGAAATAAATGCCAACAGTCTATTAAGAAAAAAACTTTTAGATAACACGATTGGCTATAAGATCTACTGAAATGAAATAATATGCCAACAGTCTATTAAGAAAAAAAACTGTTTTAAACGAGATGATTAGCTATAAGGTCTATTGAAAACTTTAAATAATATGCCAGCAGTCTAATTATGCCAAATCTAAGTGTTGTCTTATGACGTCGCTTTTTTTGTTTCACAAAGATGCGCAATGGAGTCTAACAATGAATTGATCTGGCACGTTTGATGTGTGTTATGTGAACATTAATTGGAATTATTGAAACAAGTTTCAATGCTATATTCAAAAATAGTTCAAATATTAAGGATATTTGATCTATCATTATTTAAACGTACTATTTCTGCATGGCAAACTGTAGCCTGGCGAGGGCTGTAGTAGGAGTATAAATATAGTGTACCAGTCTTTGGGTTGAAGAGAATATATATTTTATATATTTTTTGTTTTTAAAACTAAAAATCAATGAATCAGATCTAGGAGGAATGGGAAAAGTAAATAATTGGCGTTAAGTGTCTTTATCCTCGCTGGTAAGAGGGATTTTTTTTGTATTGATAATATTTAAAGCAAAAATTTGTCTGGGAATCTCTTTTCATATTTGCAAGAATAATCTTTTAAAAATTTTCTTTTGTGAAACTATACATAAAGGACTGTTATTAGTAAAAGTTGGAATTTCATGACTTTTGCAAATGACTAAAATGACTAGTACTAATGACAGAACAAATGAATAGTACTAATTTCATGACTACTACTGGTGATGGGCACTGCAAGGAAATTTTTAATCTAAAGAAAATGAAATACAAAGGATTGCTTTTAAAATTATAAAAATTTGTAACGCATTTTTAATTTTTTTTCCCTCATTTCAACAGTGAAATCAAAAGTGGCATTGAATGTAAGTGCAGTTGAAATCGAATGTAAAATTTAAATAAACTTAACATGTTTCTTTATATTTAATGACTGAAATTTATGTAAATATTTCTTTCTTTAATTGCTTTGTATGTTTGGTAGGGGGGAGGGGATTGTGTTATTTTGTTTTAGTTTAAAAAGTTAAATTTAATTCGTTGCAGAATTGTTTCATTTTATTAAACTAAATCTAAAAATGATATGCATAAGAATACAATACTTTTGGGAAAAAAATTCTGAGAAATTATCTTGTCGTTAAAGTGCTAGTAAAACTCATGTTGCATATGTGAAAAGAAAACCAGCTAACAAAATGTTTCATAAAATTTATTAATTCTATACTTAATACGGAACATCTATAACTAAATATATACAAAAATTTTTACAAGACAACATACAACTGCGAATTAAATACAAATCAAACGTACTCCAATCGAATTTCATGCACATATTTTATCTTGATATCAGAATATTCTAAATTTAAACAAATAATTTACATACGATGACAAGTATACACCAAAATTGATATTCACCACAAAGTAATAATTGGAAGTAAAACTTTACTTCCTTTCACATATCACTTGAAATTGATCAAGAACTACAAATTCAGTTTTGACAAGAGGAAATTAAAAAATATTTTGGCTCATATTTAGAAATTCTAATTATTCTTTGAATTAATACTCGAAATCTCTGATAAAAATCATCGTTTCCATTAAGAATTTTTTTTTTCGTTTTTGTAAAAAACTGCTCAAATATCCTAAAAATGTTGATGAAATATGTAATAACACTTTTTTGTTTTCAATCATCACATAAAGCTAATATTTCCGAGAGTTTTCTCTGATAATAATTCAAACTGAAAGGTACATGAAGATATAAAGATTTATTTTTGAAAAATCATAAAAACAAAGCCAGGGGCCAAAAATCATAAAAACAAAGCCAAAGCCTTTTGGTCTCAAAGAAAAAAAAAATTTCAAAAATTTGCAATAAAATTAAAGGTAAGAAAGAATTCAAAGGTTTAATTAAGAATTTAACCAGAATAAAATTAATTTATTCACTCTCAAAAAGATGTTATCAGCCTTAGAAAGAATGTAACATTTACCCCAAACTGTTTGACAAGAAAAGATCTATTTAACCTAACATAAAATTCTACATATATAATGACTTTTTATTATTGTTATTAAAAGAGTGCCGTTCTAGAATGTTGTATTTCCCAATTCAACAAAGGGATCCCAGGATGATGAAAAGTTTCAACAAAAGTAAAATATTTTTTTGATTATTTCTCCAGATCAAACTGATTATGCTGGAAACAATAAGACTTTTAATATTTATATTCTAAATTTATTCATCAAAACTCTTCATTAATTACAAAAAATTTCTCTTATTTTGTATTTGCATCATTTGTGCTGCAGTAATGTCCTTAAATCAGTGTTTACAACCATGTCCTAAACATACTAACAGAGTGTTAGCACTCAAAACTCCCATGACTAAAATCACTCAAAAATTTGCATTTAATCATTGCATTATACACAAAATTCATACCAATGAAATCTTTCATGGAAAATTTGTATTTGCATCTCATTGTGCGATAGAAAATGCTTTTTCATCAGTGTCATTCTCAGTTGTGTTTTAAAAATTAAAAAAAAAAAAAGGAAAATAAATCTCACTAATCGTATAAGTCGTATACATTTGGCACATATGCGGAGCCAAAAAACTTGCGCTTGTTGGCGAATGGCGTGTGAAGAAGTCGAGAAAGCTCGCCACCTCATTTATCTGAGTCCTTTGCTCCCCAGCACTTGGATTGGCATATCCAACAGGATTTTGGATAATCGTCAACAAGGGAATATGCCGGGAAGAATGCACACATTTTTTTCTTCTATTTTTTTCTTTTCTTTTAATCACTGGACAGTACAGGATGACCACCCTAGAGATGATTAACTATGTTTGAGTCAAGGGTCACCGGCACCTCCGTGTCGGGATCGTATCGTCACGCCACCTGGCTCATGTTCAATTGCAAGCTGGGATGGGAGCATAGACAGTACAGCATTCCACAACCTGGACAAGATGTCGCAGCCGTCATCGAGGGCATAGAGATGGCTAAAAAAAAAGAAAGAAAATCAATTCAGCATCCAAAAGAATAAAAAAAAAAAGTGAGAGAGAGAGAAGTTTTGTTGTTGTGTCGGTCCATCCTTTAAGCGGTTGGCTTAAGTTGTTCAGGTTCTGTCGGCCTCTCTAAATTCAATTCGGTGTCTTCGAGTTGATAAAGCGATTTGTGACTCATCTTCTAATTCATCATCATTTTTTTCTCTTGACAAGTTTTTCCTCAAGTGGTTAGAGATGGGGGAAATTGGAGGTTTGTTTCTTTGAGTGAGATATTTTATAACACATTGATTTTTCTTTTCTGTGAATGTTCTCCTCTTAATCATCTTGTCTCACACGGTGTTCCCTCCCCAGACCACCACCACCACCCTCGTCGGTTGTTCAAAACTCTTTCGAAAATGATGAAAAATCATTTTTATCTTCACCGATTTCTGTCAGTTTAAATCTTGCGTGGTTAGATTTCTTCAAAGGAAAAAAAAAGCATTTGTGGTTTTTTTCCCGTGTAATTGTTTTGAGTAAGGTATTAAAGAACATTTATCATCTCTTTAAATATGTTTTTTAATTTCTTATTTGGAATAAATTTCAACATTAACAGTTTCAAGTGTCTTTTTTAATAGACAACTCTGATTGAATGAATTAAAAAGCAAACGATTTTATTTACAATGTTCACTCAATCTCAATTTATAATATTCAGATATTATTTTTAATTTTAAATTAGGATCTAAATTCGATTTGAGTTAAAAGTAAATTTTTCGAATATATTAATTAGCTGAAATCCAATGGCACTTGTTTTAGCATGGATTGCTAAAGATTGCAACTGGTGGGTAATGAGAGAATGGATCAGAAACTGATGTATAAGTAAGCAGGTTCTTGCTTCCCTGGAGAAAATAGCTATGTTGTAAATTCAAAATTATCCCCATTCCAATGATGGGACGTACTTCTTACGGGTAAAGGTCTGTGCCGTTAACCAGTGAAGCTTAACTCTCGAAATCTAATTTAGTTTCAATATATGAGAGTAGATTGCCTTACTGGGAAATTTCAGTGACAGTTGGTTCACTTTTATTTATCTTCGGGGAAACCAGGAAAGCTTCCAAAGCCGTTAACCAACTACAGCGAGCAATTAAAGAGCTAATAATCCTACCAGTTTTTAAATGAAGAAATTAACAAAAATAAAACAATATCCTGTAATCTTTCCATCAAACAATATATTTTCAAATAACTTAAAATATAATAAATATAAAAAAAGAAGCATATTTAAAAATACGCTAGAAAAACTTTCTAATAACTTTTTCATCTTTCCTTATCTTTCTTTTGTGCCTATTCTGATAAGAAGAATATTCACAAAAAAAAAGCCTGAAACTCGTTTAATTTACTGCATTCGATCAATTTTGCTTTTGAAGTAAATCTTGAGAAATTAATGAAGTTTTTTCAGCTAGTTTCTTTCTAAAGGATATTGCAATCAACCAAAAATCTTGCAATCGCATTGAATATAGTTTCAGATTTGTCCAATAGATGGCGCAATGAATAATCGCTAAGAATTTATAGCATTTAATTTAATGTCAAAGGGTAGAAACCTCTTATTATTATAATTATTGTTACTGAAAACTAATTAAAATGTTTAGAGGAAGGTAGGGCATACTTCTGAAAAACTATGCATTTTTGTATATAATGGAGGATAGTTTCAAATTAATAAAGTAGATATTCTAAATCAAAAGAGTTATTGGAGTCAAATATAAAAGATAATTCATTCCTTTCCAGATAAGTTATTTTAAATTCGAAAAATCAAATACGATGTCTGTAAAAGTGCGTATTTATTTCTAAATGTAATAATAATAGCGACAGATATTTTTAGTGAGAGGTTTGGAATTATAACTATTACCTGGAATGAATTATGATTTTAAATGCCTAAGCTGTATGGACAAAAAGAAAACATATTTCTTGCACATTCTTTTTTCTTTTAGCATAAAAGCGTATATTCTACTTTTCAATTGATTTTAAAAGTTGTTTTCTTCCCACTTTTGTATTTCTGTGCTGTTCTTCATACTTGTGACAAAAAAGAAAAAAAAAAAAGAAGGGGGAGGGAGTATTCGTTGTTCTGCATTTCCTTCTTTAAATATTTTCCATTTTTGACACCATTTCGGTTACAAATTTTAAGCGCCCCCACCAGTTTTTTTCGAGATCTCAAGTGCTCATAAGTAAAGAATAAAACAAGAAGAAAGTAAAATACTTATTTGTGTTAAATAGAAAATAATTATTTTCATTCTGTTTATTTGTAAAATTTTAATGTTTCCAATCAAGTTAGATTTCTGTCTTCGTTTCGCTAACTAATGTTGTTGAATATAGCAGAAATTCTAGATTTTAGTGCTTTCGCTACCCTTAAATGTAAAGATGCTTACTCCCTTAGAGTCAAGACCTATAGATTAACAAGGCGTAGGTGATTTAGTAAAGTTAATTTAAAATTTAATAACCATTAAAATTTAATAACCAAAAAGATCAGTTATTGCTACCGAACTGTGCCAGGGATTCTTAAAGAGATAGACCGCTCCATCCAAATCATCTTCGAAATGAATGCTTCAGAAATTTTAAGGAGCCCGCATCTTTGGAAATTAGTTGTACGTAACACAGGTGATTTCATAGAAAGACTATAAACATCTCAGTGTTTCCTATGTTGCATTTTTTGTTATAATATAGTTGCCACTATGAAATTTCCAACTTCGTATAAAGCAAAATTAAGATTTTCTTTTTAAGGCAAAGTAGTATTTGATTCGAATAAAATAGGAAAACGGATAATTTTAATTATTTTTATTTTTGAATTTAATGTCTTTAAACTGTGTGCTCTAAATATTTCATATTTAGTTTAATGTCCTAATTGGATATCGAGCAACTCATGTTTTCTTTTCAAAACAACTGTTATATGAATTATATTTCCATTTGATTTACAAACATCTACAGTATATAGATGAATATCTTTTATTTTTTCCGGTAGTGATTAATTTTAGACTATCAGCTTAATCACATCATTTTAACTGAAGAGTTAGTTATATGCAGGACGAAAATATTGTAGCTTGCATTTCTTTATCCTAGAGTTTCTTAAATTACCGGCCCTGTTCCAAACGGGATGGCGTAAATATTGGTAACCCATGAATACATAGGACTTTTCAAAGTCATTTACCATGAAGACATAGGACTTTTCAAAGTCATTTACCATGAAGACATAGGACTTTTCAAAGTCATTTACCATGAAGACATAGGACTTTTCAAAGTCATTTACCATGAAGACATAGGACTTTTCAAAGTCATTTACCATGAAGACATAGGACTTTTCAAAGTCATTTACCATGAAGACATAGGACTTTTCAAAGTCATTTAGAAAAATTAACCGACTTAATAAACCTGCATGGCATTTAAACATTTTATTAAATATTTTTCAAAGATAATCGATTTTTACAATGGTTAATTAATACTTAACTGACCTATTTTATTGGCCTATTTATTTAGGGTGTCCCAAAATGTTGTTTAACCCTTTCTAGGGCTGTGGGAAGTATGCTTTCCACCAAATTTATCAATGTTTGTATGAAATTTTGTAGGCTGGCATAAGTTCTGACAAATTTTTTTAGAAAGACAGAAATTTAGAGGCTTTCGTTCTTTATCTCAATCAAAATGATGTGTCTTGATTTGTTACTTAATTATTAATTAACCAAATTAATTAATTAATCAAATTAAATTTATCTAATAAGCTAAATGGATCTCTTATTATTCTAATTTCAAGTCTAAAAATATTTTAACATAATATGACTAGAAAAAAATGGCCCTTTAAAGGGTTAAAGGTAAATTAGGTATATAGAAACAAGTTATTTTTGCAGTAGAATCCAAGATCGGAAATGCAAAGAAGCATCGTTGTAGGAGATTATGTGTTAGTGAATTAAGTGATAGAAAAGGATCCGCCAAATATATTGTGCCGCACAGATTTAATAGTATAAGAATTTAAAGAAAAACGGTGAAAAAAATACAGCATTGCAATTACATGAATATCAACTAGCGAGGTGTGCATTGCTTCAGACGACATGCCCTTTGAACACTTAGTTTAATTAGTCTAAATGTTTGTTCTTTTTACTTTATCTTTCTGATTATTATCGTATTTTTCGTGGTGTATGAGAATTGTAACATCATTCTTCAATCAACAAGTTTCTTTTGCCATTGTAACTTTATATTCAATTGATTTTTTTTTTGTATTTTATCTTTTATATCCTTTTTTTTTTTTTTTTCGTTAATTGGCTGGCAAAGAGTCCCCTTTAGGACGTCCGCCTTTGCATTTCTGGATCCCTGGTTAAATACAAAACTGACTTATTTTTACATTCCTAACCTATACTTAACAGTTATAAATGACTTTCCGGAATTACTTGTACGTACATTTGCAGTCATAGAATTTTTTTTTTTCTTTTTGCATCCAGAGAGAAAGCGCGAAAGGGGAAGTTTAATATGTTTAGCTTTATGACAGAAAAAACTTATAAGCGAAAACCATCCGTTTTTTCTGTCAATCACAAATACTTTTTATTTTTTATTTTTCATATCTTGTAGTGTTTTAGAATTCATAAGGACGCTGCAATAGATTCAAAAGTGAGCATTTCTTTTCTTGAAAATCTTTCTAAGAATGATTAGACAAGAGATTCCCCCCCCCCCATCTAAAAAGTTTTCAGCGTATGTGATCAATCATGTCTTAAAAGATCAACTTGACACAAGTTTAGTTATACTGTGGTTCAAGCTGACTAGATATTCCAGATAAAGAAAAGCTTTATGACGCGAAGGAAGTTTTATTTTTCTTACAAAAACTGTTAGATTCATTCGATATTTTCCAGTTTTTTATTTGAAACCAAGCAACACTTCTTGGTTCTGATTTAACCCTTTCTAGGGCCGTGGAAAGTATGCTTCCCACCAAATTTATCAATCTTTGTATGAAATTATGTAGGTTGGCATCAGTTCTGACAAATTTTTTTAGTAAGTCAGAAACTTAGATGCTTCAGTTCTTTATCTCAGACAAAATGATGTGTCTTGATTTGTTACTTAATTATTAATTAATTAATTAAATTAAATTTATCTAATAAGCTAAATGAATCCCGTTTCTTATTCTAATTTCAAGCCTAAAAATATTTTAACATAATATGATTAGAAAAAAATGTCCCTTTAAAGGGTTAAGCAACATGGTAGGATTGTTTTTTCCTAAATGAGAGGCTTGATTATCTAATGATCATGTCAACAATCAATTATGTAGCTGCATTTTAAAATAATATTGAATAGTTTCCCCAAAAATTTTCTCATATACTCTCTAACAACGGCAAATTTGTATTTTAGACGCATATTTTTCCCCCAAAACCAAAAAATTTGTATTTTTTAAAATCATAATTTGACGCAGAACTTTTCAGTCACAAAAAAAAAAAAAAAAATCACATACCAAATTTGATATATTTAAATCATTACTTTTTTTTAAGTCATCGCGTTTACATATTTCTAAAAGTGCAGGCCGTCTGCCGGTCTACACTTTCTATCGAATTTATGTACCGAATTTTATCCATCTAGATCTCTTCGTTTTATAGTTATCGTGTTAATTTATATTCGAGCAACCGTCTGAACAGATTTTACTCAAAATTAGATAGAAAACCACAAAGGTAAGGTAAAGACCATATGCCAATTTATAAAAACCATTGGTGTAAAGACCAAATACCAAATTTCAACCCTCTAAGTCAAAGCGTGTTACAGATTGAGAACGCGAAAATTTCGAATTCGAATTTTTTGATAATAACAATATTTTATGTATACTTCGTATACGAGAAAGTAATAATAATCCAATTCTTACTCATTTTAACCTAAATATCTACTCATTTTAACCTAATATCTACTCATTTTAATCTGAATATGTACTCATTTTAACCTAATATCTACTCATTTTAACCTAAATATCATTGAACAGTAGATTTATTAAATTGTTAATTAGTAACCCTTTAAGAGAATGCGGAAAGTTCGAGGGCGAGTTATTTAAATAACAATAAATTTAATTAAGATAATTGTCTTAGTTTGAAATAGCACAACGAAATTTTTCAACATTAAATTAAGCTGAGTTTTTGATGAGTGGGTATGCTTCATTAACGCTTTACTGAATACTTTTATTTTACGCATATCTAGACTTGGCATTATGATATTTTTTTGTCTGTTTTAAATGACACGAATAAAAAAATAATTATCATATTCTTCATGGATGTAAATGAGAGATTTGTCATAGGACAAAAGCGTGAAAAACAGCTGAAATTCTTTTAGATTTAAAAGAAAATTAAAATTTTAATCTGAAAATTTATAACTTTTCAAGTTAACAACGATCGTATTATTATTTCTGGTAATCCGCCTTCTTAAGTAAACACAAGAATTTAAACTGGTCACTCTCAATCAATAGAAATATCTTATAAAAGCTTTGCTTACCGTTAGCTTTCTTGGCTTGATTGTTGAGATATTTCTTCTGTCGTGCCCTTGAATTTTGGAACCATACTTGAGTTACTCTTTTACTGAGACCAGTAATTTGGGCTATTCTTTCTAGATCCTGACCATCCGGATTCGAGTCGAGGTTGAAGTTGGCTTGTAATACTTGAAGTTGTTCCTCCGTGAACGTCGTTCGAACCCGTTTTGTTTTAGCTTTCTGTTGGTGATCTTGATCTGTATTTTCTGCAAGGAAAGATCGAAGAAAGGAATTAGCAAAACAGAATTTCCTCTCAACAATGTCTATTTTGGTAATATATTAAATGACATTTGATTGAAAAAGAAACTTATCTCACTCGATGAATATATATAAATTTTTTGTTAAGGAAATACTCAGAGGTTTTCTCAAAAAAATTTAAACAATATTTGAGACAAATCAATAATCGTTTCTCTATTTATTCACTTTCAAAAAAAATTCCGAAATATTAAAGAACTGATGAAATTATTAAGTTAAACAGATAATTTATCCAGTACAAAGTTTATTGTACTGGGTGGATTTCCATCGATGCATCTTTAAGTTTAAAAACGCTTAAGCTTTAAACTAATGCTTACGCTTTTTTGCAAATAACATTTCAGTATTGCGACGAATAACTAAAAAGATATTGGTCTGTAGTAATAAAAAATTAAGAAAATAGAATATTAATTTGTTGATCAAATTAATTAACTATTTAATTTAGTAGGATAAATATAAATAATTAATTAAGTATTTAATTTAATATGATTAATATAGACCTTGAATCAATTATTCTACTGGAGTCCCCAAGCTAATTATTAGGGAGAGACCTTAGAAAATTAAACTGATCACTATCATTTGTGTTGAAAGATTTTATCAGTATAGTTATTGTCTTTCAGACTTTGAAGGTAGGCCAATAATAGTGTCAGTATGCATATGTAACTGCAATAATTCGGTTGAAGTCACCTGAAACTATGGACGTCTAGCATTTTGCCAGTCTTCCACTCTATAGTTAGGCCACTAACACAAATAATAGTCATATAAGCGTTAATCTAAAATTAAATTTTAATAAGATAGGAAATACTTATTTAATTTGTTACTCCACTAGTGCAATTTTTTTCCCATACATTTACTAAAGTAATAAAATATTTAAATTCTGCTCATCTTCCTTTGCAAAAAAAAAAAAAAAAAAAAAAAAAAAATGTGATTATAAAATAAATAAAAACCAAATTAAGAATATCTCTTGTTTATTTTCGATATAGACAATCACTGATTTGTGCACAACAGAAAAAGAAAAATTTCAAATAAGAACAAAGACAAATTTAGGAAAATAATAAAATTTAACTAAAATGAAAGAAACTGAAATGCGAGCATTTATTTCCTACATTTTAATAAGTGGTAGGATGAAAAGTCACATTTGAGTTTGCATTAAATATTGACTGAATATTCTGCAACGTTCACATTTAAAAAGTAATTGTTATTCGTACTTAAACCAGTATCAATGAAAGCAATGTTAGTTTGTATTCGATAACACTAGTTAATTTGTCAATTGTCAATGCTTCAACAATATTGATGATAGACGCCACCATCATGAAACATATTAAAATGTTCTCTCAAAACTGCTTTGATTTTCAGCTGTACCTTTCACATAGTAAGTTTTTAATTTTTGCTCTTTTGTTTCTAAAAGAAACAAGATTGAAAAAACATCTGTGAAATAGAGAAATGACATATTTTCAAATTTTAGAGAATCTTCACTCGCTGTTCTAAAAATGCAGGACACTTCCAGAACAGCGTTTGTGAAATACCATTCATTCGGGGTATTCTTAGAAATTCTTAACAGCCAGGCAGAAATTCTTAGCAGCATGTATAAATTATGTTTGATTCTTTAGTTTCATAATTCTATAAAACAATAAAAATCCATTAGGTAAGCCAAATCATTACTTTCCCTAATTGTCTAAATCAGGAACAGTAATCATTCTGATGCATATACTTGCAAACTGTATAAAAAAATAATTTTTCCAACTTTTTCTCACTATGATATTCTAACTATGATTCTAATTAAATCGGGAGATTCGCCGAAAAGATTGCAATACAAAGGCGTATTTTCTGAATGCGATTTTATACAAACATGCACTCATTGTCATTTCCATTAATTTGTGAAATTCCGCAATTTCTATCACATACATTAAGTTGCAGAGAGTCAGACTCTCTCTCTCTCTCTGGAATATTCAAAATGATGTCAAAGAAATCGAACAAATTAACAACAAACAATTTTCAGTTATGGAAGAAGGAAAAGACGAAGCATTTATTTATCGATGATGACACCTGAGAAATAACAAATGAAGAATTGATGAATGACTCAACAAATGAAGAATTGTTCTTGTAGTACTAACCAACCGCGAAGAACGGTAAAGACGATAATTAAGAATATAAAGCACCTTTAACAAGTAGTTAAAACAGCTGTAAAATAGGACAAAGACACTATTGATTTTAGAACGAAGACAGACTCCAATAAAGCAAAAAGTGGACATTTTTATGAAAGATGCTGAAGAATTCTGCGCTCCTTACACTGAGAAATTCTGCTAAGCTATTAAAGAGTTGCGGAAGTCATTGTCTCAAGGAAATATCAATCTATAAAAGTCACTAGCTTTATAAAACATGATCATATCATATACTTATTTCTTAAGCAATATTAAAAATCCTTGAAATTAAACAATATTTACTTTTATATAGATTACAAATACTTGTATAATTTGAACTACACCTTTTTTTCATAGAAAGTGAACTTTGTTGAACACGATTTCATAATGATAATGACGCTCGACAAAGGTTTATTGTACTCTTATAACGGACTTAGATCTCCCTCCATCTTTGAATGTACGTTAGAGGTGGCGATTAGTGGAGTACATGAGCTTAAAGGCTCTTCATCTCTGCATCTAACTATTCTACAAGAGAATAACATAACATTTGCTCCATTGTTGATGAATATATGTTGCTGCAAAGCGGATGCGTCGATTGAATACTCAAGTTTTGAGAGAACATTTTTGTGTATTATTATTATTATCTAATAGAAGTTTGTATAAAATTTAAAAAGATTGTAATAATCTCATATTAAAGATTCATATACATTGCATTTTAAAACAATAAAATTTGAAAAATAATATTCAAATTTATGAAATAATTTTAGATATGTAGATATTTTAAATTATAGAGCAGGACAATCATCAAATATATCCGAACACGGCAATTTTTTTCATCAAAAAAAAAAAAAAATCACGAGCTTATCAACACATTAAAAATATTATTGTGCTTTACTGTGAAATTACAAATGGAAAATAAAAGGATCCAAGGAAGCTATAATCAGTTACTGGTAAAATGAAACTCATAATATTTTTCTCATAATTATTCATAATTATATAAATTCATAATTCATACTCATATAAATTCATAATTATTTTTCTCGGAAATATTGAAGAATATAATTAGTTTACTTGCTTTAAATGTTTTCTTGGCCTCAAAATAGTACTTAGTGGAGTGGATTTGTAGTTTAAAAAATACCACTGAAAGACATTATCATGAAATATAATAGATGGCTCCACGATATTTTGTGAAAAATTTTGTAAAAAAATTGTAATAAAAAATTCTATCCTTACTAACTTTGGTTTTTATTTAAATGAAATTATTCCAATAATGTAGAAAAATTAGATTTTTTGGTTTAAACCAATGCGGGATGTTCGAAAAGCCCTATTCAATTGCTTGGAAGTCTTATTCAAAAAAAAAAAAAAAAAAAAAAAAAAAAAAAAATTTTTTTTTTTTTTTTTTTTTTTTTCTAAGGAGAGAAGATGCAATGGATAAGGTTTAAATTTTCCTTACAACACTTTAAAAAGTTTTGAAAATAATGAATTTCGAAAATATAGCTAAGAATAAAGCCATACATGATAAAATTTCATGAAAATTATTTTAGGCATTTTTTTTAAAGCTCATTTTTTAATCAGTTGCTCAATAAAATTCAGGTGAAGATTCCCTTAAAGAAACCTTTTAATAAACAAATCGAAACATTATTTTGATGAGATTTATTCTCAAAGCTTTACTTTTTATGGTTCAGCTTAATAACTATAATGTATGTGCCAAATGTCACATTAATAACGTGCATATGCAGGACAATGAAGCAAGGCAAAAAGAAAAAAAAAGTATAGCATGTATGGAAAACTAATATTTAGCACATTATCTAGGGAATATCCGTTTCTCTTTTTTAAAATTTAAATTTTAAAAATTTTTTGACGCAGTATATCAAGTTATTCAAAAAATTATAAAATTTCAATCTTTTTTTTTTATTTTCAAATAAAATGCATCATAAATTATGTTATAAAAATCAAAAGTTAAAGCAATGACACTGCCTTTTAATACTACTCAGGGAAAAAAATTCAACTTTTTCCCCCTGAATATTTTTAAACCGTAAAAAAATCTGGTGAATATTTTTATAAGAATCAATTATAAATCCAATATTTTTTTTTTCCTCGCGTGCCCCACTGTCTGTTGAAAAAATTATTATTATTATTATTATTGTGTGTGTGTGTGTGTGTGTGTGTGTGTGTGTGTGTGTGTGTGTGTGTGTGTGTGTGTGTGTGTGTATGTATGTTTTCTGACTGAGAAATATTTCCGCTGCCACAAAAAGGCAAAACGAATGTAAGAGAAATATTTATTTTTATTCAAAAAGAAAATGTAAGAAAATAGACGATAATTCCATTAAAAAAATCACTTCGTGCAATTATATGGTATTTTTTAATAAAACAATTGCTATGAAAATGTTTTTAATTACTTCCCACTATTATTATTGAAAAATATCAGCAAAATCTTAATGTTCCAGAATTTTCGCGAATCTAAAATGATACTGAATACTGTTGAATAGCATTGGATAAAACCCTATTTAGAGTCAGAATCCGTAGCTCAAAATTTCGTAATATTAGGCATTGAAATAAGCTTTTCTTATATCAATTTAGATAAAAAAATATTAAAAGAAATATACTAAATTAATAAAATAATTGCTAAGCTTAAAATCTGAGAATTTATTTCATTACTGAAAGATAAGGCTGAAAAATCTCGACTCTAGAATTTTCCTTCTTTGCGAAGAAGCTCAGTTGGGATCATATTCAAGTGACGTCATTCTGGTTACGTGCAACGAGTGCTAAACCAAGTGCGAACAATTTAATTAGTCGGCGTTTGAGGTAAAATTCCACGCGCAGCAATCAAACAAATTTAATCAAACGCAGTGTCGGAGGAAATGACACCGCTTCATGCATTATGCACTGTTTATTCAAACACATTGTCGATCTTATTAATTATACAGCGAATATAATATGCTAATAAGTCTTGGAAGCGAAAGAATATGAGCTCTAATATATGCATAAGACTAGAAATTCTCGGATTTTGTAAATCAAAAGGGATTTTTTCATTGTTCTTCCTCGAGAAATATTCAGTAGAACAATAGTTTTAGCTTTTTTTTTTTTTTTTTTTTCGAAGGGAAGGTACACAATGCCCAAAAGAATCCCAACATTTGATTTAGAATTATGCAAGTTGAATGTCACTAACTTTTACATTCGAGATGTGTTCAATTATTCTTAGAAATAAAATATGCAACTAAGGTATTGATTATCATTAAGAAGAATAAAAGTTTTGAAAGATAGAAATAGATTTTTGCTGGTTTCTTTTACATATTTGTGGAAGATGAATTTTGAACAAAATAATGTTGTGCATAATGCGGTAGAATAATTATGCTTTAATATTTGTAAGAAGGCAAATTTTTTATTGTTGAGACTGTATTAAAAAATGTTGTTAAATTATTGTTCTTGCATCATTATATTACTTAATTAAATGCATTCATAAAATAAAAATTTTAATTCATGATATTTACTAATCCGTTTCAGTGCACTGTTAAACGTAATTTTTTCTAGCATTTCGATGCTCATTTTAAATTTTATGAGTCAAAACGTGTTGATAATTCTCTCTTTTGAAATACTAAATTTTATCTGGCAGTATTAAAACTTTTTTTTTGTGCAGAGGGGGGAAAAAATGCTTTTTTACAAAGGTTTCACAGCGCATATATAATAAAATCGGACTATTCCTTAAAAGCTATTTGTAAGGATTTTGTTACAAACCCCAAATCATTTTTGAAACGAATTGCCATAACATAGTAAAGGTATGGCTTGAAAATGGTCACGGTCTTTTGAGGGAGAGCCTCGTAGCTATGCATCGCCTCCAAATTACGAGGAAGAAATGAAGCAACCCCCTTAATGCATTTACACTTTAACTCAAAATAAAGATGTCTATGTTATCTCTAGATTTCAAAATTCAGGAATTCTGAGATTATCTAGGTAATCTACAGAAAAGCTTTTCTTGAAAGTAAGGAAAATGGTTTTATTTTACATATTATCTAATTTATTTGCAGATTATCCAGATTAAATAGATAACTTGAACTTTACATACTCGTTAAGGAGAAAATACGCCTTTGTTCTAGCAACAAATCACTTTAACGTAAATTAATGCTCTGACAAATAACTCGATAATACTAGGTACTGCAAAATGAAAAATACACTTTTCTTTTGAAGTATTGGTACAAATATAATAAATAAGCAAGCGTTAGCAAGAAATAATTTTCCCACTCAAGAGGGCTCTAGAATGCTTTTCATTAGTCCAAATGCGATAAAATTTTAATTAAAGATATTTCAAATGATGATATTTTTTAAATAAAAAAATTAGTACAAAAATTCACCAATAAGTGGCCTTGTAATACACATAAAACAATTAATGAGCGTTATAAATATTAAATAATATTAAAAATTAAAAATTAAACTGCTCGATATGTCATCTTTCATGTTCAATAACGTGCTCTAACTGCAGAATCATATTTTCCATAGCTGACAGTAGTGAGCTTGTTGAAATATCAAGAATGTGGAGCTGAATGCTATTCTTCAAATCTGACACAAGTCTTTGATGGTAGATATTGTCCCTAGGAAACCCCACAATCGAAAGTCGCATGGGTTGTTATCCGGCGAACGGGGGAGGTCATGATATTGGAAAATGATGGTTGATCACCAGTGCATCTGTGAATTGCTGTCTTAGCAATTGCTTTACACGACGATAAATACGATGAGGTGCACCACCCTGCATGTAAATTTTATCTTGAAGGCATCCATGAAGTTGTTGGATTACAGAATTCCTCAGTATATCACAGTACCATTGCAACGAAATAGGTTTAGATTCCATATGCAGTTACCTCTTCGTATTCGTTTCATATGATGGAATTCGTTTACAACTGCAACGGAGTTGTGCTGATAGAACAATTTTTCCAGTAACACTTTTTCTTGCAAAGGAGGCTTGATGTGCAGAGAAATAATGTTCGTGCAGGATTCGCTTTCTTTTCATCCAAAGAATAATGTCAATAGGTATGCTCTGTTTCACTGGTGTTTCACATTTTCAATACATGCAAATAAATACCATTTGTTTTATATCTATTGACGAATTCGGTACTAATATCTTTTATCTGATAAATAGCAAGTGCATCATTTGAATTATGTGAATTTCAAATCGTATTTCATTTGGTCCTACAGAACGCATTCTAGAGTCCTCTTAAGTGAAAAACTTATTTCTTGCTAAGTCTATTTATATAATATAAGTATTTACAAATATATAAACGACAAATATAATAAGCAATTTCATATATTAATCAACATTACTGAGTCTAAAACGTAGAGTGGGTTCAGGCTTTCTCAATAAATTGATTCCATCTCGGCTTATTCTCAACGGCATTTATTGACTTAATTCATATAATAGTATTAAAATCTCTATCAACATTGTCAATCCAAAAAATTTTAGACTTTCTTCTGCGATGTCCTGACATTGATTTTGTAAAAAAGACATTTCTAGCAGTGCGTTCAGTTCGCATACGAATAAATTGACCTCCCATCTGGTCCTTTGGAATTTTATAGACAATAATATATATTTCCTTAAAATAATTGTATTGCTTGTGGCTGTACCTTTCCCACATTCCATTCAACTCTATTCCATCATTGATATTTCTCAATAATTTTCCTCCAAAAATAGCCGAAAGACATTCATGTCTCTATGATTTCGTATGTTAACAATGATTATTAAGAATAGTACATGACACATCATGAGCAAAAGAATGTGAAATGCTTCATGATTTTGCGTGTCATCGTTTCACCGGAGTCATACAACGCTTCTCTGCATCGTTACAATTTTAATATACGTATTACTGAAATGGGTATTGTATATTAACCAACAAATTGTAAATAAAATATCCTGACAATTATTGAAATATAATAGCAAATTTTGCTGTTTATTTCGGTTTCATAAACAGCACCGTGATGTAAAAAAATATTGATAGTTGTTGAAAGGAAATACAATTAATTTACATTTCAATATCTAAAGAATCAAGTTGATGGGATCAATCAATCAATAGAATGAGTGATGAAATGTATCAATTATTCTAAACAAAAACAAAATTTGAAAAATAAGTTAAAGGTTTTAAAGTTTTAGGTAGAGGAAGAGGGAAAGAAAGAAAATAACTTTTGAGCTCTATCGATTTTAAATATACAATTGTACAAAATACCTAGATGAAGCGCGAAAACTCTTATTTTTCCAATTTTATGATTCCAAACTTTAATGAAGCAGTCAAGTAATCTGGAGTTTAACTCGGTAATGTGTTCCTTTACAGCTTTTGGGCTTTAACGGCATTATTGACACTTGAACCAAAAGTAACGTTCATCATCTTTACATGTGTTCGTCATTCTTAGAAATTTAGTAAAATAGACCAGCGAAAACTTTATTATGCAGTTGAATTTATACTATGTAACAATCTTCTGTTCTCAGACCATAATTAAAACAAGATTTAATTTTATGTGATAAATGATCCCTAGCAATTTTTTGGACGGTGATTTTTTTATCTCGTAATTATCAAAAACAATCTCGGAGCCAAGATAACTGACAACAAATGCAGAGTTTTTTGCTGTTCTTTTTTCTTACATCTTTCTTGTCCTATTTAGCTCTAAGAAATGAAATAAAATCCACAATAATCGTCTTCATGATGACGCCCCCCCCTCCCATCCAGATTTGCGCAAGGAAGAAAAGACAAGCCATGACGTTTTTATGTCATTTTTCATAACTGAATATGATAAGTGAGCCAAAAAATAGTACAATGCTCTGGCGTCATTTTAACTTGTTGAGCCACTGAGGGGAGGAGGTGGAAAAAATCATAATATACCACAGACGCCACTTATCCTTGTTAGAACTGGATGTATCTCTACGTTCCCTGCCCCTACTCCGTCTTTACAACCTCCCCCCTCCCTCAGGATTTAAAACTGAAATTGTTGACATCTTCCAGAAAGCTGCATTCATATTAGAGCCATTTATTAACGATACCTCTTTATAGTAGTATCAATTTTTTTTCCCTTGAAAGAAAGAAATTAATTAAAAATCAATTTAACTATAGAAGCTACATTAAAAAAGATTTAAATATTCCGATTGGAAATAAACAATATTTTAATTATTAAATTAAATTAAATTTTAATTGCAGATATTGTTAAATAACGTTGTATTTTTCTTTTGCATATTGTGGAATATTTTTTCTTCTCGCTTTGAAATTATAGTGATAATTTCGATTTTACATTTTTCTGAAGGTTTTTTTTTTACTCATATTTTTAAGGCTCATAAGCTATCAAAAAATCAAATAAATATTTTTAGAAAAAAAAATCTTAAGTTTTAGGCCTACTAGTAACATTGGAGTCAATTTATGAGAAGTACCCCCCACCACACACACACACACATTAACGCACCAAAATTATATAGAATTATTTCTTCTTAGTTTACTTACAATTACCTGAAGCATATAAAAATGACCTCGTTCAATCATAAAGTGAAGCATTTTTTCTGGCTTATAATCTGGAAGCTAAATCTAACAATGGTATTGATAAAATTGGGTACTTTCATAC
Organism: Argiope bruennichi; assembly: GCF_947563725.1. NCBI lineage: Eukaryota > Metazoa > Arthropoda > Arachnida > Araneae > Araneidae > Argiope > Argiope bruennichi. The sequence goes on from NC_079162.1 coordinate 118,210,639, forward strand.
AAGAATTGAACCTAACTTTGTTCCTAAAACTTTGAAGATATTTTTAGGTTTTTTAAAATTAGAATTACTATGTAGATTCCTTAAAGGAAGCCTATCTAGTGGGAAGGTTCCCATAACAAGACTTAGGAAATTTTTTGCATTATATTTCCGATCATGATCACTAGAAACTAAAACCGGAATCAGATTTAAGTTGGAGAGGGGCATATCGTAGAAAGAGAGGAATTTCGATCGAGTTTCGTAGAAAGACTGTTCTCAAGCTAGGATGGAATTGCAAGAGGGTTGAAGTTTCCTTTTGCCAAAAATTTTTTTGCTGCTACAGGTAGAAAGATCCTTCAATATCACAGACTTATCATTATGAAAAACTTTTTTCAGGGACATTCTCCGATAGATCCGATTCCTTAGAAGTGAGAGGTTGAAAAACGATTTTCAGCCCTTGTTTATGTTCATCAAATAATGTTTCTAAATTTATGTTTATACTCTTAACTTTAAAGCACCATGACAATTATTGTATTAAGTAAACACTGTGTATTTCGTCTGGCAAAATAAGGTCTTAATGAAGTATGCACTGCCGTTTAAACAGGAATTAACTGCAGAACTCAAAATTGATCTCGGCAGAACTTAAAATATAGAATTTCTCGTCTAATTCTTATTTAAAAGGCAGTAAAAGAGCAAACATGCACAATCGAAAATTACTTTAATTAAGATTTGTAACTTCTAATTTCGACTGCTTTTTTAATTTCTTATATACGAAGTATAGAAAAAATTATTGTAAATGAACTCGAGAATGAATACCCTCATTTCTCCTAGTGCAAAAAAATAAAAAAAAATAATAAATAAATAAATAAAAAAGTTGTGTCATTATATTTCTATCTGTGAACACGATAACTTAAAAACGCTTTGAACTAGATAGATAAAATTTGGTGTAAAGATACGACCAAATTTCTAAATTTTTAACAAACTTTAAACGAAATCCATTCAAAGGAAGCCTGTCTTCCTGTCCGTTAACTTTTTAATGTGAACTAGGCAAAACGAATCTACCCTGTATATTTTCAACTTGCATACAAGGAATATTCTAACAAAAAAAAAATTACGTGGCTTAATTAACTGTAAAATCAATTCATGGAGATTCAATTTAGTTAGATTTGCACTCCGTTTTGAAGCTATTGCTGAGACGATCTCATAATGAATCCCAGTTAGAGGAGATAGGCGACATTTAAACCTGCGTACTGGTCTCCAAACATCAATGTTATGCCAGCGGCGGACGTGTGACACACGATTGCAGATTTAACATGCACCAAGTTTACGGCAGATTTAACATGCACCGAGTTCACGGCAGATTTAACGTACGCTAAGTTCGCATTTTCAACAGACCTACGGTGAATTTGAGTCTTGAATTTGCGATTCTGTCTTAAATTTCGAGACTTTACCACCAGAGAATGACAGTCGAAAATTGCAGGGGGGGGGGGAATATAAAGCATATGACCACTAAAGCATATGACGACGAAAGAGAAAAAAAAAGTTTTAAGATAATGAAATGAATGAAGTTTTTTTAAAAAATGATTATCTCAATATTCCGAGAGTATCATTTAATTTTGTGCATTGAATAAAATTCTTTATTGATTCCCTTCTCATAGCTTAAAAAAAAAAAAAGAATTTAATACCAATTCCTTTTTTTATGAAACTAACTGCGAATTTATTTTAAAAAGTAATTAGATAATACATTTTATTTTGGACTTGTATTAGTATATTCATCCATATCAGAATGAAAAGAACACCTAAAATGGTTAGGAGAGCTCAAAGGATTTTTTTTTTAATTAAGTGCCAATCTAACTGAATTACACGTTTAAATATAAAACATTCTGTAATTCGATATACGAATCTGTTTTCTCATTTTTGTACAAGGAATTATAAAGTTACAGTTATTTATAAAAATTAAATGGAATAAACGAAGAAATCTGAGATTAAAATGATAGCTTCAATAATTTAGTTCCACCCTCGATGACATTCAAACCCTGTACTCCTCGATGCTTAAAGTCGGTGTTTAAACACTAACAGGTTGAGCTACAATGTAATAGATGAATAGCAAAATAAATTCGTATTAATCTAGACAAATCCATGTTGTCCAAATTTATTATCTATTCCTTTAAATCTCTAAAAGAGAATTATAACTAAAGCGATATAATGGTCCAATTTGGTCTACTATATCAAGCCAAGCCCACGGCAAAGAGGAACTGGGTCATCTTCGATAAATTAAAATGACTTTGAAGCATCTAGATACCATTTGAGATAAAAATTTGACTTAGCACCAATATATGAAAAGTGCAACCTCCTGATGAATTTTAAGGAGAAACCAGCCCACATTTCTGTGTTCCATTTGGATAAAACCAGGAAAGCGTTTGATTATATATATTAAAGAATTTCAAAATCTTTTTCTAAAATTCACTATTATCTGACGCCATTCGTTTGGAATAAAATTAATTAATTAACTAAAAATTAAACTTTGAAAATTTTAAAATAGTATATTATCATCGAAAATACACAAGCTTAGAGAATTTCAAAGCTCTAGCACATCATGAAGGAAAGAAACATCGATTACAAAATTCTATCTTTGCAAACATAAGCAAGTTAAATTTTTAAAAAAATGAAAACAATTCAGGAGAGAAAGGATGAGAGCAATTTCTGCCCAGATTCACAATTCTCTAATAAATAATTGTTTTACAAGTATTCTCTGCTTACACTGCCAAGTGCAAATTGTTTGTGTTAAAAAACAAAAACAATTGAAGGTTAGCTGCAAATTTTCGGATATGTTGTTGGAACCTTAAAATAGCGATCCCTTAAATAAAAGTTAACTGGTTTATAATTTATCGACTTTTACTGGTTTCGTCCAGGATATTGCTTCTAAAACTGAAAAAACTATCTCCTCCAGAGATTTCGAAAAGCAACGTCCCGAACAATTTGAACAGTTCGGGTCAAAACAATCTTAAATCATGTACAAAGTGATCCGCTTTTGCTTTCGGCATTTCCTACAAATCATAAATCTCTCAGTGCGATGGAAGGGAGAGGCTGGGGGAGGAATGGGTAGAGGCGAAAGCGATGCTTACTTATTTCAGAAGTGTTTTTGCAAAAGATAAGTTGGGTGGAGGAGTGAAATGAATATTTTGACAGCAATGCATTCTTGCGGCTATAAATTTGATTCTTAGTTTAACCCACCTGATCATATTTCAAACAAATAATCCCCAACTCTTCTTTGTATATTCCAAAGATTAAATGATGCCAACTACTTATAAGAATTGATTTTTTTTATATAAAAAGAGTGGAATTTGGCTAATATGTCACTGACTGATCATAATGAAAATTCAATTTATTTTAATTGGAATTAAGAAAATTCTTAATTAGAATTAAGAAAAATTGGGTTTAAAATTAATGCAGCAAGAAAACATAAGCGATTTTTAAATTAAAATGGCAATAAATATGTATTTCTAACTTTCCAACCGTTTTCATTAATACAGTAATTCCCGGTTCTTACAATCCCGTCTTTCACATTTTTCCGTCTTTAATAACACTTTTGGTTAGTCTCTTTAGATTATGTTTAAATGGTAATTAATGCTTAGAAAATTAATGGTATTAAAATTAAATTATCTCCTCCTATTTTTGTTTTCCTCTTTTGTTCATTTGTGCTTTGAAAAGTGTAAAAGCGAAGTAGTACTGTAATGCATAATTAATTAAATTAAAATTCGATTTATTTTAATTAGAATTAAGAAAAATTGGATCTAAAAGGAAGGCAGCAAGAAAAAAATAGCGATTTTTAAATTAAAATGGCAATAAAGATGTGTTTCTAACTTTCAGAACTTATCAATAACGCAGTAATTCCCGGCTTTTACATTTCCGTCTTTCACGCTTTCCCCTGTTAACAACACTTTCGGTGAGTCACATTAGATTATGTTTAAATGGTAATTAATTTCTAGAAAATTAAGAGTATTAGAATTAAGCTGTCTCCTACGATTTACGCTTTCCTCCCTTGTTCCTTTGTGCCTTGAAAAGTCTAAAAGCGAAGTAGTACTATAATACATAATTAATAAATAAAAAATAACTTTAATAAATAAAAAACAATAATTATAAGCAAAAATTTTAATATTTTTGGAAATAATAATTCCAATAAATAAATAAGTGATTTCAGTTAAAAAACAGTATACAACATTTTGAATTACGCAATTGCACATTGAAACTTCTAAGTAAACAGTGTCATACACAAGCAAAGTGCTCAAAATTTTTTAAGTACTGATTTTTTATTTAATTATTTATTTATTTTTGCTTTTTTTGAAAATACAGTCCTTGATCGATTTAAGATATTCAAACGCAGTTAGGGACATGGATAAAATTCGTCATATGCTTTTATCACTAGAATTAGCTTTCAACTCTTTGAAGGATTTTGCCCGAAAAAAAAAATTTTTTTAAAAAATCCCAGCTTAAAATGATGATGTAAAAATATTTTTTCTGGAAAACATTTCTCAGAAATTATTGTTGAAAAAGGGCAAAATTTTGACTAATTCCTAATTAATTGAGTATTTAATTAATTTTTGTACTTTGAAAGTTTGACAGTATTCTTTCTATAGTTTTAAATAATAAGTATGCAAAGTTTTATTGCATTCTTCGCAATTGTTTAGAAGGAGATATTTAACATGCATACATATACACATTTATATATAGAAATAATGACTTTTATTTTTATTATGATAATGCTAGTTATTTCAGAACTCCTGTTCTCAGTATAAAAATTTTCTTCATTTCCATTAAAATATTCGTTGCACATGTGTAATTTAATAATAATAATAATAAAATAAGAACTTCAATTAATGCACTAAAATGTAAATTTTTTATTTTAATTTTTAGTTTTTAATTTATGATTCATTATTATGAATATCATAGAATCTTGAAATCAGTTTGCACATGTGTATCTTATGGGTATGGAGTCTAAAATGAATTAATTGATCAATCGATAATTAACTTCTGAATATATTAAAATAGTGTATTGTTACCAAGTAAGTGTAGAAATTCTCAACACTCTTACACATCAGGAAGTTAGCGAAAAATCTATAAAAAATATCATCGCTATAATTATAAAATTACCTGAATAAAATAATAATGTTTAAAGACAACGACTATCATGTTAAAAAGTATGCGAGAGTTTGGCTGTTAACTTGTAAAATGATGAACTTGATTTGGTTTCGTTCAATTAATTAAATCATGTAAAGTGGTGAATTTGATTTTGCTTAGCATAGACTAATGTAGTTTACTCTGAAAAAACAATTCGTTGACTCGAATTGTGGAGGACGACAAACGAGCTGGCATCTTCTTTTTCCAACCTCAGATTAAGCTACCGGTGAATCTTTGCTAGTATCCCGGGATTCTGGTGTCAAAGGCGGGACTTCGCCACCAGGCCACCGGTAGCGGTTTTATCATGAGATTAAGCAACAGCAAGAGTTGTAATACATATTCGTAGTAAAATACAATATGAACCACTGTCTGGTTATATTTATACGTTAAACAGCTCACTGTTTGGCTATATATCTATTTGGCTATATTATTTAGCAAAATTGCCAAATTTTAATTTTTCCTGAGAGAAAAAAGGTTTTTTTTTTCGAACTAAAGCGTATTTATTAAAAACATATTTATGGGCAAAACTAAAAATTTCTATTCCTGTTTTATATATATTACTTCACAGAAAGAATCTACAGGGAAAACATCAAAGAATTGCTCTTTGAACTTCAGGATGCTATTCTTCTTTCAAAGCACTCGTTTCCACCCATTTTTCTCCAAATTATCGAACTTTATTTGTAGTTGAGTATTGTTTCCAGTCGAAAACCCTACTGATAACTTCCGCTTGAGAGATAGAATGGAACAGAAAGGATATTCATTTCTCTTTTGGATTTCCGTTTTCATTTACTTCCTTCTGGTTGCTTTTTGAAAATTACTTTATGGCTTCCATAAAACGTAGATTTTTTAGCATTTTTTTTATACGAAAAGAATTTTTGGATAATTTTCTTCTGCAAATTTAGTATTTATATGAACAAAATACGAAAAACTTCCAACTGATGGAAGAAATTTCTAGCTATCGAAACTTACACGTGTGTTAGAAATATTTTGTAAAGAAATACACATCATGCATCTAGGTGTGAGATCAATGGATATAGCTCAGAGCAGTGGTCTCCAACTATACGAAAAAGCAACGTATTTAGGAAAACTTTTTTTGAAAATGAAGTACATTATTAATTGCAGGGATTCTTGAACATTTCAACTCCTGACTTTTTTCCGTTAGAAAAATTTTGTGACCTCATTTACGCATGAAAAACATTTTTCCTCCTCAATAAATATAGGTTATGGGGAGCGATATAAAATAGGCCAATAAAGAGTTATTTAATGATGAAGAGACGAAAACAAATTTTTTTGCGACGCGAGTGTAGGAAAAATTTAAAAAGAATGCAAGAATTCAGAGCGATGTAAAATAGGTCATTAAAGATTTGTTTAATGATAAGATAATTAAATTAGCAAATTAGTTATTTGATACATGCTTTAGATATTTAGAACGACTTTTTAAATCATGGTGGCATTTTTCATGTTTTTACTTCTTAACCTGCTTGTTTGCAGGCTTGCTCATTAAATTACTTTCAAATTCTTTTGCTCATAAGTGGAGAATCTAATAAACACTGGGGACGTTTTCGCAATCTCATTATTTGCACTATTTTAATGCATTAAAAGAAATATATTACAAAATTATATCAAATTGTAGTATAAGAAACCTTGATTTGGCAACAGTGAATTTTAAAAAAATTAGATCTTTCAAATTTTAAAAAAATATTTTTTTGGGATGCGAAGAGTGATGATTCCTTAGATAATCGTGTTTCAAAAAAGATGTTACCATTAACCATAAGTAGTAATCTCAGGGGAATGCCTTCATACTCACGCGACATTCATCAAATGTCCCAATCCAGTTTTAATTTTTTTTTTTTTTTTCTTCGTCTTTTGCCTCTTTCAGGAGAAAAAAAAGAACATGACAGAACATGACAGCAGCATGTATTTAGGTGTTAGAGACGTGCAGTTACCCTTCTGGCGTAATTGTGACGTCACTTAAATGGACTCTCTCGCATAGTATCTCCCTCCTAATATTATTCAATTTTACATAGTAGTTATTAAAGTTTCGGCAGAAATAGAAAATTTTGAAATTGGAATCGTCGTATAATATAATGTATTTTCTGAAAATCAAAGAATGCTTTATTGCTATACCTCAATTATAAATAACATCCTTAAACCTTAGACCTTAAATTTTATTATGGTGATAGAAACTTTAAATTGATAATGATAGCACTTTCTACATTAAGTAAACTCCCAATTTACTTTTATGTATTTTTACACTCCCTTGTCATTTTGTTTTATTTAGAACGATGGAATAGTGAAACATATTTTTTTTTTCATTCCTTTCCTGTTGTATTAAAGATTTGCAATTTTGTACTGTTAGATGTTGTCGACAATAAATTATTGTTTTAATTTTGACAAAATTTTATTAAAATTTAATCAATTAATTCAATTTAATTTTTATTGCATACACGTGGCATCACCTAGATGTGTATATGAGAAAAATTGATTTCAAGACTTCATAATATGTACAAGAATGTATTAAAATTAAAGATTTTTTACAAAAAGAAAGTATTTAAAATAAAATATCTATCTTTTAGTAGGCTAATAAAGGTTTGTTTTAAAAAATTACTTTTAAATGGTTTATTTTTGGTTGCAAATGCAGTAATTTCGTTTCTTGAACATATTATTCCAATCTTTGAACCCGCTCTGACCCCCCCCCCCCTCACTAAAATTTTGCACCACTTTAGCGAAAGCACAATTCAAAAATGTAATCTCATCTCCTGAGAAGTACTCATTATGTTCGAAATGTGGCAGTACTTCGCAAGAAGAATTTTTTTGACCATCGATTTCTGACAATTCCGCTTTTTTTAAGATCTATATAACATTCCGTAAGACCACATAAGCTATGGAGAGAGTGGATCTACACTCGAAGAAATATTAACCGATAAGTTTATCCCGTGATTTTAATTTCTTGAAGCGACAAGTATATGGGAAAAGGCAACAAAGGCTGTCATCCTCTGATTTTAGTTTAGCCTAATATACAGCATGCAGTATTAATGAGACATCTTGCACATTTGCTATGTTTAAACCCTGAAAATATTGTTTTCAGAGGACAAATATTTGATCACTGGAGAACTGAAGTACACGAGAAGTAATTCAGTATCCAAGAGCTTCTCCAAATGAGAAACAACCTTATCGCAGAGATGTCTACCTAATAGGGAAAGAAATGACTACTTTTGCAATTGGAAGAGTAAATTAATGACCCACCTACCGTCATTAGACCCATTCCCACCATCCATGCACTCATAAAAATGGGTCTTGCAAAGTACCCGACTGTCATGGAGAGCAAATTCTTCCCCCGTTGACAATTGTCTTTTACAGGAATCGCACGCGAAACAGGCTAAGTGGTAGACTTGGTCCCTTGCTCGTCGGACCCAGTCCGACGCATGGATAGTCCGAGAGCACTTGGCACACTTCGCTCCGAAAAGCCTGAAAATAAACAAAGAGACTTATTAGTAACTATGCTTAAGTGCATGAAGAAAGATAACATAATGCAAGACAACTCAAGTTGATGGCTAGAGAAAACTACTAAATGAATCATAATGCTTCCAGGTAGTAAGTACATCGTGTTGCACAATATTATACAATAGTATATTATATAATTTAATATTCAACAATATTATAAAATACTGCAAATATAGTTTAATGTCATAAAATATTATACAATATATGTATGCTGTGCTACTAAGGTTAATTATACAGTCTTGATTATGGTCCTAACGTATTTCAGCTGCGTATAGCCACAATTTACTCGGTTGGAAGCTAATCTGATATATTACGTATCCAACAATTTACGCGAATTAATGTGATAGACTTTTACGATAACAGCGTCGAGTTATGTTATTATTAGAAGATTGTAGTACCAGCTCGTCTAGATGGGCTGCTATCGCATTACAATAATCCTACTAACATTCGTACCAATAACTTGAGTTGCCTTAAACAATAATTTTTAAATGACAAACAGCGCAATATATATTTTTTTATTAATAAACAGTACAGCATAATTTTTACTTAATAAACAGTATAACATAATTTTTTTATAAACAAATAATACAACAAGTGAATAGAGAAAATGAAATGTTCTTGAAATTTTTCATAATAATTTGCAATATTTTGATTGAAAAAAAAACACATAAATCCACATTATAAATAAAATCTTAGTTCTGCTGTAGTTTCATCAAAACTGTCTTACACATTTCTAGGTTAGTAATGTGATATTGTAGTTACAAAAATTCACTAAATTTGAAAATGATTCTTTTAACTTGTTTAAAGGTACCAATTAATTATTGGTAGTTATTGGTATAATAATAAATAATTAATAATTTAACGAATTCAAATAAAAACTCCCAACAAAAGTGGGGTAATCTTCATAGTTTATTATATGAGGAGATAGTATTGGTTTTTTTTTTTTCTTTTCAATTCAGAAATGTTGACATTATCTTAAAATTCAAGTATTATTACAATTCATATTCGCTTGGCAATATACCATGTTTCAGTTAAAAAATTTGATTGTCTTTGAATAAACCTACAATTTTTCACACTCCTTGTTTAAGCATCTTGTAGATATACCATTTATAAATATTTATCTCCCATTCCCAAGCTTAAGAATGCACTTTGCTCTTTAGAAATATGGAAGAGAAATCCATCTTGATGGAGGTATGATGATGAAGCATCATTAGAAATTTGAAACTAAATTTACAACTGGTTTTATATTCCATCATAATAACATTTTGCTAAAAAAAACAGAATTCCTATACAATAAATTTAAAGTTCAAAGAAAAATTATTTTTGAGTTTTCTAATTTCATGCTTTTAACTTTCCTTTGAACCAACACGAAAACTGAGTATCTTCATTAAGCATGACAAAAATTGTTGATTCTGATATTTTTCGTCCCTTCTCTAATTTATTCAATTAATCAATTATATTGAAGCTGGATATCTTCAAAATGTATTGTTTTATTGGACATTCGGATGTTGATTTAGTTGCCATTCATTCAGTATATTTACATTCAATTAATTAATTTATAAATTAAGGAAATATCAATTAAAGTAACTAATTTATCAAAAATGTTTTGATCTGTTGCTATAGTTAATGAAGCAGTTCGTGGCACAGAAACGATTGGCATACCTGATAAGGAAGGTTGTAGATGATAAAAGAAAGGAACTGAAAAAAAAGGAAAGCTATTTTGTACACTGAAGTATCTATTTTTTGAATAATAAGTTAATTTTTTAAAAAAATTATCAGACACATAGTTTTCTTTTGCATTAATGCGTCATTATAAAAGTAAGTGTAACACAGCTAACATAGTTTTCTCATTACTAATCTTTACTTCATCAACAACAGCTTATTTCAGGATGAACCAAAAGCCACAAGAGTCTGTATGGATCTCGTTCGATGTGTCTTTTTCTAGAAAATGAGATTACATGGAAAACTTGATCTTCCTATCTTACTCTCAGTAACTTTATTCTCTGGGGATTCTTGAAAGACAGCATGTTCGGGTGGAATATTGCGACTATTAAATAATTGAAAGAAGATACTGTTGATGAAGTACCGGCTATAGTTGAAGAAGAGTTGAGACCTGTATACGATGACTTCCATAGTCACTTTCAAAAATGCAACGATGGCGAAGGAATCATCATTCATTCCATTTGTCTGATGTAATTTTCAAAACATGAGCTTCCAAATAAAAAAAAATGCATACTTTAATGCTCAATTATGTACGGCTTTTCTTTTCCCTCTTTCTTTCATATCTACGGTAGTATCAAATATGTCAGCCATCTCTGTGCCACCTTGTAGAAAAATTAATAGAATGCATAATGCGATGCGGCAAATGATTGACAGAAATAACTACACATGTCATCTACTATTTGATTCACTCATGGAACTCATGGACAAAATGCAAAAGATTAATTAAAGATTGATCTTCCATTAGGAAGATTAAGAAAGAAATTAGGAAGATTAAATTAAAAATTAGATTGATTAAATCTGCTATTTAATATTGAATGAAGACAGGAAGTTTTATTTTAAAACAATGAGAGTGAAAAGTCACTAAATTTCAGAAGATTGAAATAAAGGCAGTTTAAAAATGGTATTTGCTTGTTAAAATATTTAAATATGAAAAAAGCATTGATAAAAGTAATCTTTAAAAAAACATTCGCATGTTTTAAAAATTTAAGCAAGAAGTGAGAAAAAAAAATTAAACTTTTATTTCTGCAATATATATATATATATATATATATATATATATATATATATATATATATATATATATATATATATATATATATATATATATATATATATATATATATATATATATTAGTTTAAATGTGTTCGGTTTTTCAGTATTTTATTTTTAATCCATTATCAGAAATATCATGGAATTTTGTAATGATTTAATTTTAAAATTCAATACCAAGTAGTACCATTAATCTGAAATCAAATTTAATTAAATGAAACAATTGAATAAGAAGTAAGCTCTAAAATTAAATAGTATACTGTCATCGAAAACACGCACACAAAATGTGGACTCTATAGGATAAAAGGACTTGTATGAAAAATCATTACGAAATTTCATCTTTAAAGATATGATTGAAGTCAAATAAATAAAAAGGTACAATAAAAAAAGTGTCCAAGAAATTAATTATTTTGGTTAAATATATTTGATTGCAAAATTTCAACAAAAGTCTTAAATTCAAATTCCTACGTGAATCGACCTTGCACAGTATTATTCATTAAATTGATATAAGCATTCGATGTATAACACATTGATATAAGCATTCGATGTATTCAGGCACAAAGAGCCGTGCTGTAAGTACGATCCAAAGTATTTATATAAGGTTGAAAACAAAATTGGAAAATGAAACTTGAATTCTTGAACTCAAGTTTCTATCAATTATAAATATTATAGAATACTGAAATCATTTTTTTCTAAACTTCACTATTAGCTTGAGCCGTTAATATATAATCAGTATTTAATTAATTCAGTCAATTAACTGATAATTTAATTCAGAAAATATTAAAATAATTTAGTATCATCCAGAGCATATAAGTGTACAAAATTTTAATACGCTAGTACAGTCGTCAACAACAACAGCAACAAAAAAATTAGACTTTATATAAGGAAAGTATTTATTGTTGCACATTTCCGAAACTAATGTCAATAGAGATTACTCGAAGGGGACAGGTTTATTCAAATCGATAGAATGAATAACCTAATTAGTATAATAATCTAATATGTAACCTAGTTAATAATTAATTAGCATAGTTGATTCATTACGATCTCAAAGTTTCATGATAGATGGTAATTAATTAAAAACATTAATTATCTGCCATCTCGAAATTTCTTGTACTTCAATGTACATCAATAAGCGAACGGAAAATCGAAACAAAATTCCATCTTTGCAAACATGAAGCAAGTTAAGTTAAATAAAAGTGTATAATAAAAAGAAATTTGATTAGATATATTTAGTTGTAAAATTATAACGAAATATCTTTAAATAAATTTCTTTATAAATTACTTTAACTTATTATTAAATAAAAAATAAAAGTGCTCCACTTAGAATCGCACTCCATAGATTAAGAAACTCTCATAGATTATTTTGCATGCAAAAATATGAGAAAATATCGAAAGAACAAAGGACATTTTTTTTTATATTATTAGATAATTGTTTTAACGAAAGAAAAAAATATAGAATAAATATAGTGAGCATTTATAATGTTTTAATCGAAAAATAACAAGCTATTGACGCGTGGCATAATATTTTCATTAACATCTATTTTCGAAATCATAAACTTAAAATTTAAAAACTGAAAACTTCTTGATTAAAAATCAACCGATACTTAACGAGAAGTTTTTTCAGATTACATTTTCTTTTTACTTTCTCGTATATAGAAAAGTATACTAAGTATAAAAGTATAGTATAAAGTAAAAGTATAAAAGTATATAGTATAGTATATAGTATAAAAGTATAGTATTACTTCCTCGTATATACAGAAAATATTGTAATCATCAAAAATTCAAACTTTGAGATTTTCAGGAATCTTCTCATCTCAGACTTCCCTTAATCACACATTTTTTGCATTATGTCTGTCTATTTGAGTACAACTGAACACAATAACTGCAAAACACAAAGAACAGCGTACATAAAATTTGGCACATAGGTTTGGTATCTAAAAAATGGGTTCTTATCAAATTTTGAACCAAATCACTCAAATAGTTGAACGTCTGCCTGTTTTTTACTTTCGCTTGCATATAAACGCAATGATTTAAATCAATGAAATTCAATATAGGATCTTGTGAGTACAATTTTTAATTTTGTGTGATATTTTGGTGACAAAAAAAAAGGTCAAAAAGGCATTCAAAGTACATGTTCTTGAAATAGATTCAGTAAAATGCTAGAATCACGCTAAAGATCTATATTTCGTAATTATCATTCATCAATACCATACAAGGTATTCGCAGCCTTACCCTAGGTCCACAATTTTAAGTGGAGAGAGATCAAACCTTTATTGTATAGTATGCGTGAAAATATCAGGAAAGGCCACTTTTTTTGGTAAAATACTGATTCTGAATTCGAAAGTAAAAGTTCATAATATCGTCAAATTTAAACTTTAATTCTATATTGGGAATTTCCAATCTCTGACTGAATTTCTTTTTTAAAAATATTAGAAACATCAAAATTCGAAACATTTCATATCCTTTATTATAATCTAATGTAAAATATTATTATTGTTTCAAAAATCTAATATTTAAATGTGTAACATTAAATTTCATACCCTGAATTCACAATATTGCATCTCAGAACATCTGTCAATGAAATAAATCAAAGCATAGATATTCAATAAAAGGTTCATGGTAATAGCTAAAAACAATTTACTCTTGAAAGCTTAATAACTTTATCTAATTAAATGAAAAAAAATTGTTTCTGTATCCTTAGAACAATCATAGATTGCTTATCGAAAATAGTCATTATTTTCTAATGCTGGTGAGCCGTCAAGTAATTAAAATTATTACTTCATACGCTTATTTTAAATTAATGATGCCAATTTCTTTATTTATTGCAAGCTTATTTAGAAATTAATACCAATTGATTAGTCCAAATATCATCAAAAAGGAGAGATAAAATTTTTTCATCAACTTTAAAAATGTACAACTTTGAGTACCATTGCCATATTTTTTAACAGATTTTATTTTTGATATATATCAATTGTAAGAAATTAGATAAACATCACCTTCTAAAATGAAGAAAAAATAACCAAAAAGAAAATATTCATTAATTATTAATTAATTAATAAGTTATTTATTAATTAATTAATAATTAATTTATTAACTACCCATAATTTTTTTGTGTGTGTTTAACACTGTAAATTCTGCAATCACCTTTAACATACATGAATACCATATTTTTTCAATGCTACTGATGAAATGCAATAAAATGTTGCAAAATAAATAATTACGAGAAATTCAGATAACTTATTCACACAAATGGAAATATATTCAATAGTATTGCAAAAATAAATAGTAGTTCAAAATTATTTTTTGACATCCTTCCTCATATTTGTTTTGAAATGCTCTAAGTGCATTATTGCGGTTGCTTTATTGGCACCCGGCGCATCTATAACCTACCAGCCTTTAAATGTACGCCATTGGTACATTCATTAAATCCTTAATTAATGCGGACTTAAATTAGTCCACATTACTTTATTCTATAATGTCTCTTATATCCTGATCCAAATCCCACCTTTTCTTTAATTATTTCTTACGCGCCCCCTAAAAAATTGCTGAGTTTGGACTTCGCAAAGAGTGAAGGAATAAAAATCCCTAAACTCTTACAGCAAAGCTTTACAAATACTTAAGATTCTCTTTCCTAAATCGACAAGTATCAAAGAAATTCCTATTAAAATCTCTTTGTAAAATCACTAAGGGATAAATTTCAAACGCTTTTCTCTTGGGTTGCAATGTAGACAGACTTGTCGTTTATCGCTTGTCCCAGTATACAGAACTTACTACACGCATATATATATATGTTTATATTAACCCTTTCTAAGGCCGTGGGAAGTATGCTTCCCACCAAATTTATCAATTTTTGTATGAAATTATGTAGGTTGGCATAGGTTCTGACAAATTTTTTTAGTAAGTCGGAAACTTAGATGCTTCAGTTCTTTATCTCAGACAAAATGATGTGTCTTGATTTGTTACTTAATTCTTAATTAACCAAATTAATTAATTAATCAAATTAAATTTATCTAATGAGCTAAATGAATCCCTTTTCTTATTCTAATTTCAAGCCTAAAAATATTTTAACATAATGTGACTAGAAAAAAATGGCCCTTTAAAGGGTTAACACAGATTATGCCTAACTCCTACACGAAATAATTATGTTTCATTTATTTGATCAAAAAATCTCCATAAATTTAGAACTTCTAGACCGAAACATCGAAGCATGATAATAGCTTCGCCTTAATTGTCCGTTTGTCTGTGTCTGGCTTGATCGAATCAGCTCACGCATTCAGTACTTAATGATTTTTACATTATATATTTTCAGAAAGAATGCCAGACAACATTATCATGTTAAAAAATATAATAACTTTGCCTGGTATTTTTAAAACATTATCATGTTAAAAAAAGACGAAAATGAAGATTCTATTTAGGAATTAATGTCCAAAAAAAAGCAACTAGTTTTACCATAACGTTAACTCTGGCAAAAGCAAGCAAATTTATATTATTTGATGGAATGATGATGTATTATATAATACTTGATAATTTATAATAGTTGATGAAACAGTAAAATTAGTCTGAATTTCATAAATAATCAAAAGCATTCTTACAAATTATGTATAAAATTACTTTTAAAAACCTATAAAATTGCAAAAAAATTGCATGGAAATAAAATCGGAACCACTGGAAAGCTTACGTTTTAAATTTTAATATGATGTAAAAATGGTTTTTGCAATCATAAGATTCAAAGATATTAAGGAAAAAAAGTTAAAATTTCAATGAATATTTGATTAATTAAAGATCGTATCAAAATTCTTAAAAACTCTTTCTTCGTAAGTATCTATTACACAAGAAGTAATTACGTGATAAATTTGGTAACTCTAGGTCTAATAGAATGTTGCATACCATGCAGAATGGAACAGAGATTAAAAATGCGGCATTTAATCCCCACTTACCGCTGTTAGAAATTTTTTATCTTCTTCTTCACTTTTAGTTTAACTAATTTTATTCCATTATACTTTGCACATTTTGTTATAGAACTTTGGAAACTATTTGTGTTGTTCGCGGGCTTTATAAAGCTATTTATCAGAATGCATCAAATTTTTTATCCTTATTCTTAAAAAGCCATAACCTGTTTATGGAATTCTACAAAGCCCTACTGTGCATTTTTTTACACGTAGTCTCCAAGGAAAATAATATTTTATAAAAGCTCTCTCCTTTGGATCCTATCCTTTGTGCTAAACATTATAAGGAAAATCCGCTCCCTAGAGATAATAAATAAAAACAACACTGATCCGCATTTTAACCAAGACAACATGCTATTCTTTCTTCTTTTACTTTCTGCCTCTACTTTCCTATAGCACAAATAAGGCTTTTAAAGCTTTTAAAGACTTCAATAAGGAAAAGGAAAGAAATAAAACTTTAAAAAAATAGTAGCCAAAAGAAAGAAGAAGAAGAAAAAATCCTCGGCACTCCAAGGTTTTTTTTTTTTTTTTTTTTTTTTGAGTGGAAAAAAGAGGAGCAAAATTTACAAGTTGCATCTTTTGCTCCCCGAAAACTCGGAGTATATATATATATATATAAACGAAAAATTTCAGAAGGAGACGAATTAAATAAAAATAAAAATGAAGAAAGAAAGAAAAGAAGCAAAGCGTTCCGGGCCGGTATTTTCCGGGCAAACAATTAAGAGCAGAACCGAGGAGAGCGAGCGAATCCTTAATTGCGGGTCTCGGTCGACTGTTCCGCGGACAATCGGATTACGAGGAATCGTTGCCGGGGCGCACCTGTGGGCTGCCAAACAGCCCCAGGCCGCCTAACGAGCGCTGGAGCCTGAAGAAGCGCCCCTGCCTTTGTGTCGGAAGCGAGTTGCGGGGAAATTGAGTTTGTGCGCTCGCGGCCCATCTAATGCAATCGCGCGGCTTCGGAAAGGGATCTCCCGTTGCTCAACCAAGCGTGTCCTCATCCGTCTGATGAACCTGACTTGTCATCGATCTCAGCCCACCGCTCAGACCGCTTTTATTGCTGCTGTTGCAGCTACTGCAGCAGCTTCTTCTTTCACTTTGCTATGCGTGTCACTCTGCCTGCGCTCCAAGACGCTGCTGTGACGGCTAATCCTTTTACTCAAATGTCGGGTGGCTTTAGCTTTTTCTTTTGGATTTTTATTATTATGTATTTATTTTTCGGCAGGGGGATGGAACTTCCTCCAGCGTTGTGGTGGTTTTGGATAATGAAATCGAAAAGTCAGCTTCCATCCATGAGGCCGCGTCGTCAGCTTTGAATCTTGTGAGGTCCAAAAAGGATTAGTCGTTTTAGGTTTGGTCATCAAACTAATCCCGATTTTTCAGTCAATGACGATAGAGCAATCAGTTGAACTTTTGTTTTAATTGAATAACAGATTCAGATTTACAATTGCATTATTTGCGAAAGAAAGCAAGCAGATTGGTTTTCTTAAGAAGGAAACTTCTTAGATGTTATTCAAAACATTCTAGATGCTTGTTTGCTTTCAAACGCCGAATTGGTAACAACAAAAGAGATATTGATAACAAATTCAGTGAATCATGATGCTTAAATGTTGGATGAAAGTTATCAACATAACAATAAATAAATTCAGTTACATTTAGAATCCTTGGTTGTTTGTTTTTTTTATAAATTTTCTTAAGATTTAGCTGTCCCTCCCCTCCTCCTTTAATTTCTATATTAATACATCATCTTCCAGTAGTAAGAGGATCAAACTTTCCCAGAGTTTCGGTGACTTGGGATAATGAAATTGAAAATTCTGCTCCCATGATGCCATGGCGCCGATTTTGAATCATATACGGCAATAAACAGGATTAATAATTTTGCGTTTGATCATCAAACCAATTTATATTTTCAATCCCTGAGTTAAATGATCATAAATGAATGAAACGAAGCTTATTTTAATCTATTCAGTTTTTGCTATGATTACAATTGCTTTACTTCCTAAAGATAGCAAGAAAATCTATTGCTTTATGAGGATACTCTGTAAAATTGTTCAATGCATGACAGTTATATGGTAGAGATCAAATAAGTTAATAAACAAACAAACAAAAGAATAAAGGATTTTCTGTAGCAAATTTAATAAGCTATTTCAATTTCTGATAAAGTCAAAATTATAATAAGCGTCCCTTTTAAATACGGAATATTTTTAGTCAGACTGTCAGGCCATATAAAATTAATGGAATGGAAGAATGACAATAAAAAATTTCCCTATTCTCTTCCATTAGTTTAAAACAGAAAAGGACTTTATCATTTTGAGTTTGACTCACATATAATGAAAAATGTTATTCAGTTTTGGGCTCCGTTGGAAGAATTGATCCATTCATAAATTAGGTAATTAAGGTGATTAAGATTCGGTAATTAATTACCAAAATAGAATAATGAACACTCTTAACTGGCCAGTAAATAGCTCTTTAGAGAAACCATTTTGTTGAAAAATTCTGTTACAATTGTTGCATTAAAGTAGAAAACCAAATTTCCAATGATAAAAACAATTTTGGACAAATGAAAAGAATTAATTAAAATGGAGTTACAAAATAAAATCTGACTTAATCATCTTATTGAATTAAGATTAAAAAATACTAAAGATAGTATTTAAAGTTCCATTAAATTTGCGTTGCTTTCATTTAAATTCTGCTGATTTTTACCTCTGAAATGCCATTCACTTTAAGTCATTCTTTCTTCTTTAGTTTATTCAAATTGAATAACCCCGAAATAAAAGACGAATTAATGCATTACTAAAAGTGCCAACATTCTGAAATCAAATAGAAAATATTTAAAATTTCACTTTAGAAAGTCGCGTGATTTATCAATCAGTAGATGAGATAACACATGTTGTTAGTTTCAGAATATTAACACACACATACACACAATTTATACACACAGTTCGCGTTATCAATCAATACTTCAAATGATGCATGTTAATTAGATAATACTCATACGTTCAGTTCGTATGACGTATCAATCAATGAATATTTCAGGTGATGCATGTTAATTAAAGAGTGCTTATAGTACAGTTGACCAGTCAATAGCTAATATTTCATATTTTGAAGGTGCAGTAAGTTTTAAAGACTTCGTTTATTCAAAATAAAACTTACTAAGTTAGCAGCACTGAATTATCCTTATCAACCAGACATTTTTTACCATTATTTCAGCATATTATGATTTCTTATTTTTCATAATGTTGTAAAAGATCCTTTAAAACTGAAGCATAAATATCAGTAATCATCATAGATTCTATCGATATTATCACAGGACGTATAATTTTGTATTGATATAATTTGTATTAATTCAAATACAAGAAATCCATTGCAAATCATTGGGATTTCAAAAATCTGGTCTCCTTACACATTTATATTATTTTTGAGGCCGCGATGACCTGGTGGTAAGATCTCGGTGTTTGGACCGGAAGAGTTTAAATGCGAGATCTGATTCTACCGAAAAACCACGTTAGCGGTTCTAATGCTCACTAAATCCGTTTTGGCAAAATATCCTCCCACTGGTGTTACGCTGACGCTTGGAAAGGAGACGCCAGCTCAGGCGTTGTCCTCGTCGCTATCCTTGCCAGGCATTTTTTTAAAACTTTATATTTTCCCCAAATATATGTGTTAATTTTACAAAAATGCATGCAGTTATTGAGCGCAGCAACAAAACCATTGATGAAAAGAGCAAAGCATTATCAGTTTTCTGTGAAACGAGGCGAGCCTAATATATATATATATATATATATATATATATATATATATATATATATATATATATATATATATATATATATATATATATATTCTTTATCGATTCCTGGACGTTTTCTAAATGGTCTCGTGACCGAATCTTCTATGAAAAATATGAATTGAAGCATATTTTTTTCATGACTGAAGTTCAAGGGCAATTCGTTCAACGTTCTAGTGAACGAAAAAAAAATGTGTAAATATAGAAATATTCAGATATTTTTTTTTTTATCATATATGGCTAGTTTGTATTATTTCCCTCAATTTTAAATTTAGCCAAGGAAAAGAATTTTTTAAAAATTAACTTTTTTTGATAAAATAAAATAAAATTTAAATAAGAAATTAGATACAAATTGACCGTAGCAAAAATGAGCAACAATTTATTGAAAAAAAATCTGGGAATTTCTCCAGTTTTGAAAGCATAAAAACTGTAGCCATGATTCCAACGTCCTTTTTCTGTATTAAACAGCTCATGATGTGCGTAAATTTGCGTACAAAATTTAAACAATGGTTATGGTTTGAACTCAATATATTCAAACAATCAATAATATCTTCCAAAAAGTTCTTTTAAAACACTTTTCATCGATAATAAGAATAACGGAACACTGCAACTACTTTAAAAATCTATGTTATCTAAAAGTAAAATCTACACAAGAATGGTTATACTTTGAAAGGCTAAGATGAAGTGTGACTTTTTGAGTGTAATTTAATAATAACGGCCCTATTTCGAATTTATGAAAAAAATGCATTTAGACAAATAGAGCCTTTTAACGCCAAGTTGTCAAATTTTACTGTCACAAAATATATGAACGAGAACGAAATTAAGAGAGAAGAATAAAAGAGAAATATCAGACGCACAAATTGCAAGCTAAATTCTGTTAAAATTATAAAACCCTTTTTAAAGAATGGGTGTTTAATTTTATTATAACCTGTTATTGAATACTTGAATGAACTGAAATAGTCGTTTTCAGTTCTTTAAATTCATATAAAAACACGTCACTAAGCTAAACAAACTATAAAAAGATAATAAATATTATTTGTTAGTTTGGTTATATAACTAAGTATTAGAACTAATTACCAGAGCCAGAAAATAATAAAAACTTCCAATGCTGTGTTTGTTTAATTTATTTTATACTAGCCGCCTTTGGCGACCAGCCGGTTCGCCAATCTTAATGTTCGTTAAAATTTTAATAATTAAATATTTTATGCAATTTCTACTTTAATAGCTTCTTCATCAAAATATTTTAAAACTTCAAATTTTGATTATAATATAATTCATTCATAATATTATAAAGGCCTTCAGTCATAACGTAATATGTATCTCTCTCATTTTCTGTTAGCACCCGTAGAATTTATGCTTTAAATTAAAGTGGAAAGAATTTATCTTCAATTAATATAATAATATTTTTTACTGAAACAAAGCATTTTTTTATAATCTGATTACTGAAAATAGAGTCACTCAGCGTTTAAACTTTATGGGCACTAAAGAATATTTTTTTAAATTTATGTAATATCTCAAGAGTTGGTCAACAAAATTTTCTTAGATTCATTATGAGCAGATCGATTCATTAACAATGTTTAAATTTAAATGCATCAAACACTAAGAAAATAAAACGAATCGTTTAAAATAAACGGTTGAAAACAGGTTTTAAAAAAACTACTTAAAAAACGTTGTACTTAAAACTGTAAGCATATACATGTTGTCATGGCAACAATCAGAACAGAATGCGCATGCGTGAATTTTCTTCGCCGGTTACGTAACGCAAATACGTGATTTTTTCTACGCCAGTTGGGGTAACGCTATGCGGATTAGAAATTTTTAATTTCCTTTATTCTGTTTTATTTTAATTCAAAAGTACTTCAGAATGAATCTGAAAGATTGATTCATTAACAATGTTTAATTTTAAATGCATCAAACATTAAGAAAATAAGCAGAACCGATTGAAATAATCCGCCGAAAAGTTTTAACCCTAGCCTCATTACTGTTGGGAGAAAAAAACAACGGAAGCCTTTCTCGTTTGGCGCTGGGGATAATGGAAGATTTTTTTGGCGGAAAAGTTGGCGGTGGGGAAAATGGAAGATTCTTTTGGCGGGAAAGTTAGTTTTTAATTAATAATTAAAATTCTAATTAAAATTTCAAAAAAAGGGACCCCAGGTGCACATTCCCGACCTCTAAGGTATACATGTACCAAATTTGATAGCTGTATGTCAAATGACCTGGCCTGTAGAGCGCCAACACACACACACACACACACACACACATTGAGCTTTATTATAAGTATAGATATAAAAAATGTACAAAAATAATTTTTGAAAAAATATCAGCATAATAAATACTTTACAAATATTGAAAAATGCAATTTTAAAATAAACTTGCATTTTAATTCTTTCAGTAATAAAGACACCTCTGAATGGCGTCAACTTCGTCCTTCTTTTCCTGTTCAGCACCAATCTGAAATTAAAAATTTATTTAAAAATTTATTAAATTCTCTCAAGGGAAAATAACATTAAAAAATAGAAATTGGGAACAAAAAAAAAATAACTGTATCGCACTTTTGAAAAAATTTTAATGGTAGTAATAGTAATAGTAGTAGTAATAATAGTAATTTTAATAGTAGTAGTAATAATAGTAATTTTAATAGTAGACAGTAAATAAAAATTTTGATGTCAAGTTTTTAAAAAAATATGTTAAAACTTGGAAATTTACATAAATTATTTTTCCTATAATTGCACGAAATGCTCAGTTACGTTTGATATTCCAATAATAAAGATCATATGAATGTAAGATGTCAGTTAGAGTAAATCAAAACCTAAGCAATTGTGTTCTAGCTTTCCTTTATGGCTCAGAAAAAAGCATACGAAGAAAAAAATTTTTTATTTCGATCTGAAATTCTTTATAATAAAAAAAATATTCACAGGCTTATTATTCATATTACTGAGTATAATAACTTTTTCCGAATATTTCTTTTTAATTAAGTTTATTCGTTAAAAAGTTCAAAATAAATTCTTAGACGTTAATGAAAAGCAAAACCTAAAAATAATAAAACACAAATTTTCCAAAATAAACCCAGGAGGAAATAGACTAAACATACTATTCTGCAAACTAAAATAAAGATTGCAATTCTTAAAAATACGTAACAAATTAAATCCTAAATTATCGCTGCTTTTAAGTCATGCCGACTTGTTTTGTTTGAAAAAATTGTTTTTTCGAGTTAAAAAAATAAGCAAATTTGAAGCAAACCAGAGAGTAAGGACCTACAATAGAAACGTCTTGACGGAGCAACCAAACTCAGATGATCACAATCTCCGATACCTTATAGCTAATTAAATAGTCTGTGCACGTAAAATGCATGTACAAATTTCCTACTACTTGAAAAGTTTTTAAAGGTGCTTACTTCGGATTCAACAGAAATGCATAACTTATTAAGTTGTATGACAAGGACAAAATATTTATTAGAAACCTAGTTGCCCCTCAACGCTAGTAATGGAGGTTTTAAAGGAGCTCTCAACCTCAGCGGATCACAATCTCCGACGCCTTATGTTATTAAATAAAACCTTACTGTTGTAGATTTAAGTTTATGAATATTGCACCTCAAATCATGCACCTGTTGTTCACGGCGGAACAAGTTTCGTCACTGAATATTCGTTAATATTTGTTTTATTTGTGCAGATTATCAAATAATTTAATAAGTCAACATTGCTATAAGAGCAATATATAACGCCGTTTTAATAGTTGAAGTTTCAGCTGTTTGAAATACTTAATTGCCGAAGACTCCTTTTTGTATGAAAACAAGGAAAGCAATTAGAAATTGGATGTAAAATATAAGGGACTCAAGTGATGTTACATGCAATTTACTATTAAAACTTATTCATGCATGATTTAATACATCTGTCGGTATTCACCAAAAAATGGTTATTTGAAGCCAAGTCAACTTATGAAAAAACCTCAACATACAGTCTGTCTTTAAATATTTTTTAAAAAAACTAAAAAGACTGAGAAATTTCTGTTCGATTGGTAGGAAGTCGGGTATTGAATGTTCGAGAATAATTCTTCAATTTTTAACCTGCAAAATTAATATTATCAATTATAAGTTTGAATTGTTTTTTTAATGTAAAATAAACATTTTATCGTACATATTAAATCCGAAATAACAGGTAAAATCCTCCAAACATAACTATTCAGTAATGGGTCAGTCTACTCTAAGCACAATGAAACTTCATATATTTTCAGCAATATGACTATATGACTTTTCAACAATATAATAAATATAACTTATAGATAATAGCTAAATATTGTTTTATAGTTAGTTTTATTGTTAATAAATAGATAAATATTGTTTTTAGCTAATGGTTGCTATACAAGCCTTTCAGTTATTTTGATTATATTATAACGAAAACGAATAGGAAATGTCATTTTTTTATTTATTTGAAGCATTGTTTTACTTGAAAGCCATTATTATTGAAAACATTATCTACAGCTGAATTAATTATAACAAAATTAAAATTTTTTCAACACAGTTTTTTCTGAGATACGTATGGGGCGGAAAGAATAAACGATTAGGAAAATTAAGAAAGTTATAATTATTTAAAATTATCAAAACAATTTAAACTAATGTATGCAATACTTATGAATGTCGATTTGTCTGTTCAAGATGCTTCATATTTTTTTCACGTTAGAGTGCGGAAATGTTCATTTTGTTATGACTCCGAAAGATTTAGATGAATGTTTTTAAAATTCATTTCATTTGGCTGGAAAATCTATCAAGGCATTCTTCATAGATTTAGTTGGATTCTTTTTTAATTATCACCGAAAACAACATAATATTATCTTGGAAAAGTGCGCAGAATAAAGCATCGTATGGTTGATTTTACTTAGAAAATTATCCCGAAAGTTATATATTGAATTACTCCGTAAAATGTAAATCATTTTCTGGAAGAGGCCGACATTTTTCTTTTGTTACAACCTGAGTAGATTCAGATGAGTGTTTTTAACATTTAAATTTGTTCAGAAAACAATAGATATGCTTGAAACTATCCGATTCCTTTTTAATTATTAATAAAAACAACAAAATACTATGTTGTAAATGTGCACAGAGTAAAACATTTTATAGTTTTTGATTTAAACCAGGAAATAATTTCGAAAGTTATATTGAATTACTCCTTAAAATATAAAATCATTTCCTGGAATTGCATTAATATTCCATCGTTAGTCTGCTGACAACGTAAAATATCACAAAATTCTTGTCCTCACAACACATAACAATTACATAAAGTTATTGTAGCCAATAGAAAAGATTTCACAACTTCGCCTAGCTCGGCCTGATTATAAAATAGGCAAAGTAGGTAACTGCCAAGATGCCTGGCAATTTCGAGGAGTCCCGAGGCCTCATGATTTTTTAACGATATTTTCAAGGTCATCTTACTTTGTGCTCTCGTATGATTCTTGTGTTTTAAAATGGCTCTTCTAATGCATATTATGCTTAATAAGAACCATTTGCTCAAACTTACTTAACTTAAAATTAAGTATTCCTATTAAGAATTATTTCCTATATTCGAATATGTTTGCAGACAAATGAAGTCAATTTGTTTTGTAGTTGGCTGACTGACACACAAGTCAGCGGCCCTAGCAAACTTTGAATATGCAGAATGCATTAAAAGATTTTCAATTTTTTTTAACAATTTATATAAAACTGCAGTTAACTTTTTTTAAAAAAAAAAATTTGGCGAAATTTTGAAATTGATTCTTTTGAGGCCGACTTGCAATTAAATGGTTCAAATTTAAAATCAATACAAAATAGCTGATTTTAGATATTTGGAACAAGGAGATGCCCGGAACTTACGTTGCGAATGGGCTCCTGTAAAGCCTAATCTGGCCTTGCCAACAGCCAATGTATGTACAATTGAAAAGAGTATAAGGCGTAAAATAAGTAGGGGCTAATCATGAAAAATCTGGCACTACTTCATCATCATTCCTCCATTCATTTGCACCTTCTCAGAATTATATTTCATTTACTCGTAAAAGGACTTTTAGGAGTGCGTGATTAAGAAAAAATGAATCAAAATTTAAAGATTATCTCAAAGGACATTTCCCAGCAAAATAAGTTTATGAAGCAAATTTAAAGCGCTTAAAATTCCAAGAGGCTACAAATTTGAAAAATTTGGATACAAAAAATTTAGTACAGATATAAATTAAGTTCTTGAAAAAAGATCCGTATTGCGATGTCAAAAGAATTTGTTGTGGGATCAAAAATGGGAAAAGAAAAAATAAATACTAATTTTGAGTTACTGTGATGGTAATTGTATTGCGCAAAGAGTAAGATGTTTTTAAGTTTATTCCATTCGAGAAAAATTTAAGTGATTCAGATTCGAAACAGAATCTGCTTAAGAAAATTAATCTAGTACTGATACGCTTTTTCTTAACTTCTGGGAATTAGAAAATAGGATCCAAGATGGCGCTTGGACACTATCTGGAACTGGAAATTGCAAGAAGTTGGAATATCAAAAGACTTCTGTTTTTTTTATTATATATTTCTAATATATTATTTAAAAAAAATACTATATTTCAGAAGCGCTGGGCTTAATTATTGAAAAAAAATCAAACCTATCCATAAATTAGAATTAATTATATATTTTCTAATATCAATTACGTATGGAGGCCATATTTTTGACTTTAATAAAGGCTCAAATTAGAATATTTTATCATTATTTTGAATAAAGGTGGTATTTTCAAAGTGTTCTTACTTTTTCAGAGTATTTTTCTTCTTCATCTAATTCCATCAATACTTCCAGGTGCCTAAAAAAAAAAAAAAACACAGAGGCGATTACAATATTGCTTAAACTTGACTCCATGCAAATCAAATATACTTTAAGAATACATATACATAATCAGTCTCTAAATTACTATCTGTACTCACTCGGAAACTTTTGGATTTAGGAATTTGTAGACTTTTAAAAAAATTATAGTTACCTTTTTCATAGACAAATGCGCCTAGCATGACTTATAGTAATCCATTTCAATTTCTTTGAAGCAAGCAGAAAAAACTACGGATATAAACTATCTTACTATTTCAATTAATTGTTTTAATTAGAAAGAAGTGTAATCCTATTTAAATCAAGAAAGTAGTAATAATTATGCTTTTAATTAATGATTACCAAATATATTTTATTTTTATTTTGAATGCTATTATGATATAAATTGCACGTTGAAACAGTCGAAATAAATTTAGCTATAGATTAGTTTTTTAAAAAGTGAGAAATTACTTTTCTACTAAATTTTAAGTTAATAGTTGTATTGTCTTTATGCTTATTGTGTATGATGAACTAGTTTGCTATTAGTTGTGCGATATTACTAATAATAAATTTAACTGATTATTGCGTTGAATTAATGATTTTAAAGTATTAAGCAACTGATTTGTATGAAAAGAATAATAATTAAAATATTTCACTTACCATGTGATATTTATCTTGCTGAAGTCTCCTCTTTTTGACTTCTTTATTTCTTTAAGGATTCCGTCTGTAAGTAGTCGATTAATAAAAGAAAATACTACCGATAGAAACATGGTATGGTTCTTCCACATCTATGGTTTTGAGCGGTAACACAAAGATTGCATTAAATCGATAACACGAATCATCCAGCAGATACGGAGAAAAACGGAATATGATCACAGTAAGAGGTAATAATAAAACTGTCTTTAATCAGTAACTCAAATCACTCAATAGATACGGAGACAAACGGAATACGATTGCAATAAGAGGTAATAATAAGACTGTCTTAAATCAATAACACAAATCATCTAACAAATACGGTGACAAACGGAATATGATCGCAATATGAAGTAACAATAAGATTTAAATCAATAACACAAACTCGAAAACACATACGAGGTAAGCGGGTTATGATGTCAATAATCGATAACAATAAGACTGTTTTAAATCAGTAATGCATATCAGGAAGAAAAACCGAATATAAAATTAGCAAGTAGTAATAATAAGACTTTCAAATCAAAAATACAAGTCAGCAAACAGATTCGAATTTAAATGGAATACAAAGACAATAATAGCTACAGTTCAAATATTGTCAGTGCTAATTTCGCTTATAGGAATGAAAAGAAATATTAGTATCGAAAACTATGAAGCAGCATAACATCCAAATAGTGGGATTTAAATGATAATGTATAATTTTGCCGCGTAACTCTAAAGTTCATGCGGATTGTTAGAAAGAGTAAAAATAATAACAGAACGAATGAGAGCGCTGTCCCAGCAACTTCCTCTCATACTCTTCAATAAATAACTTATCCCCCTTCCTTTTCATAAAACTGGGAACCTTGAACGAGACCACGATTACCTCGCATGGCATTGGTGAACGATAGTTATGAAATGTAAATTTTGACGTGAGTCTAGCATTTTTACTGAATCTATCGAGAGAATATGTGTTTTTGATGTCTTTTTGCCGCCAATTGGCCCCAAAATTTGACACGAAACTATGGTTCACACAAGAACTATTACACAAGAATGTCATTCAAAAATCACACAAGAGCTATCGAATTTCATTGATTTAAGTCACTGTGTTTGTGAGTTCACGAGTTCATATGCATGCAAAAGTACATACCGACAGACGGTCAACTGTTAGACGGATTTGGTTCAAAATTTGATATCTATATTTTAGATGCTGAACTTATGCACAAGTTTTATGTGCCTGACTCTGTGTTTTGGAGTTATCGAGTATACTTGTACTCGAACAGCTGGACAGATAGACTTCATATGAATGGATTTCGTTCAAAATTTGTTACAATTCTACAAATTTGCTCGTAAGTTCATATACCAAATTTCATCCATATAGCTCAAAGTGTTTTTGAGTCATCATGTTCACAGATAGACAGACAGATATAATTATAAAAATGTGTTTTTCGTAAAAAGTCTGAAACGTGGAGATCCTTCAAAATCTAGAGTTCGAATTTTCTAGATTACAGTACATCTACTGTACATCGTATAATAATTCGCAGACTTCCATTCCATTAAAGTGAATTAGATTCCAAAAATAAAGCATTTAAAATTTTTATTTATTTTAAAATCTATAAGCTTGATTAAATCATTTTTTTTTTATTCGGATATCTATATTTTTGCTTCACTGTTTAATAATTGGTGAGAATCTACTTCAAATATTTATCTATTTAAACATGAATGAAATGTGATATATTGATATTATTAGTATATAAATGAGTCGGTGTATGACATTATATAATATTTGCTACAGATTATTATTATCAATTTAGTTCAGTCAGATTAACGTCCATCTTTGAAGCAGTACAAAGGCTATTTTGGGACGGACTTCATAAATTTGAACTGTTGTCAGATAATATTTATTATTATCAAAATAAATGCTGTTTAACAACATTTGATGACGTCTTTTTGTATATACATTTTAAAAACAACTGAAGACTAAAAGTGGTAAAGGATCCAACAGACAAAAAAGTTTTTCACGTTTAAGTGTCAAATGAGCAATGGTTTACAATGCAGTAAAACTCAAAATTATATTATAATTCTTGAAGAAATTCAAAGGGGAGTATATAGAGATTACTAGCATAGAACGTCAAATAGGTAGTTTTTTTTTTAATTTTAAATTTTCGTTATTTTACTCTTACTGTGTTTACCACTTTTAATCCTTTATTGTGGCTATTCGAAAACAACCCTAAAATTAAGATTAATAAGAACATTTTATCTTAGAAATATAATCATTTTATCAAAGCGGGAATAGTGTACTAATACCAGGTTTTCATTTAGTAAATTGAAAGATATGTTAAAACTTTTAAATGGCTGAAGATTAAAAAAAAAAAAAAGAGATAGTTTTAGGAGTGTTATTAGATTTGTAAATAAATTTTATCAACATTTGCAAACAAATTTCATAAAATTTAAAAGTATTTTAATTTTTTCAAAACATAATACAATCAATTTAAAAATTTACCAATGGGAAAACTCCGGCAAGTGTTTTTCTTTTAAATAGAATGATTTTTTTAATTGTTGAAATTAATCTTCTTTTCCAAAATTGAATAATCATACAAAATATCATCAGATAAAAATAAGCTGATTAAATAGTTAAAGATAATACAAGCGCTACAGTAACAAAAAATGTTTATCACATTTTTCCTTTCTTTATATTCCTGAACGATAGTTTTTGCATACGAATAAGCACCAATTTATTAAAATTTCAGTTGCTAATTGCATAGCACAAAAAGAAGCTTTGTCTATTTTTACATTTAAAAAGAGATGTTACTGAAATTGAAAAAGACTACTTTGAGTTCTATATTTTTACATATAAATAGAATTAATCAGTCTTTCCAATCCGTGTTTTACTTTCTGATATACGAAACAGGAAAAGAGAAAATAATACAATTCTCAAAAAATTCATCCTTTAGATTTTGTTGATATCCATGATTTAGATATCCCTCCATTCGAAAATAACATTTTAAAAATTATGTCTTCGAACTCGATAGCTCAAAAATGAAGCGAGCAAGACAGATGAAATTTGGCATGTGACCTTGACACCAATTTTTTTTATCTGGATCAAATTTTGATCTAATCGTGAAATGGAAAAGCTCCAAATGCATATTCAAATATCTTTACTATACTATGAGACTAAATCAAAAGTTCTATATTGTGAAGAAGGAGAAGAAGAAGACAAGAAGGTTAAGAGGAAAAACTCCCTTAGGTTAAGTTTTAAAAGTCACAAAGGGTTGAAAAATGTGAAGAATTCGCAGATGATATATAGCCTTTCGTTACTCGATGGATTAAATATAAAAAGCTTCATAATTCAGAAAACAATTGATGAAAAATATTATTTGCTCACTGATGTAAATTGTTCAACAAAGTTTTATATAAAAGTCGGTTCTTATAGTGTGAGAAATGGGATTTTTTAAAATTTATTTTCCTTATTTTTTCCCCTTGTCAAATATCTAGAGAAATGCTCTTTCCAGGATATTTTAATATAATTTACTAATGTCTTGTATCGTGATTATAAAATTTGATGATACATTTGACGGAAGCTGGTTCTAATGGTTACAAAAATTGCAAGAAATATATTGATTGAAATGGTAAAAGCGAAAGGCAATCAGTAAATTAAGGTTATAATCTAAGTATAAATATTGCAAACGTATTCTTCATATTTCAGTAACTGGATTCCATAAATCGAAATATAGTTAAATATCAGTTTAACACATATAGCGATCTTATATTCAAATCTAAATGCGTTCCCTCTTTTGAGATACTGACACAAATATGTACATTTATTTCTTCCTAAAATTAAAATTACTTTTAATAATAATTTTTTGTAAAATAGTGGGTTAAAATTTTACCCGAATAAATTCGATTTTCTTTCTGCGTCACTGAATTGCTGCCAATATAAAATAAAATATAATGTTAAAAAAAATCCGTTAAATTATCATTTAAAGAATTCGTTTCTGAAGAGGTATATTAGGTAACGAGCATTTAGGATTTTATTAAGAATAATTAAATTTGATATAAAAATATTTTGCTACATGCATTTCCAAAACATATTGCTTGTCATAACAATGATTAATTAAAATTCAAAAGTATCAACATCAACACATAAAGCATTTTGAATTTGAAAAATGCTGAACTAGACTTTATTGACATTATTCACCCTTAACATCTTTGAATTTCACGATTCATTTCAACTTTAGTTCCATCAGTGAAATGGATAATACTGAGAACAATCTTAACATCATCCACAATATTCCCAGTCATAACATCATTTTGTTCGTCCTCGTTCCAGAACTCATTCAATTACTACTGAGATTTGCAGATTTGTTCCAGACTACGTGTGAAAGATAGCAGGTGATTGCCCACATCCGAAATGAGGACAATAGTCCTTGACTATATCGATTTGTAGGGAGGGTGCTGACAACACAGACTGAAGGGAGTGACAATGGCCAGAAAAACGGATGCTCCCCAGGGTATGTCCCAAGGGGACACCACAAGCGGACGCCCATTTAGCGCCTAATTACACCAATCAAGACCGATTACCCACACTCCATGCACGTGCTACGGAAGGAACCCTCTTCACCCGCCTGAACGTGGAGGAGGAACAAGTGGTGAGTTTGAGGGATTTATTACACACATTCAGAAAAGGGGGGAACGTTGGAGATATAGGTGATTGAGCTCTTTGTAACGATAGTTGGACAGATTCAGAGTTGAAGAAACTCTGTCTGGTTTCGTGATTTTGAATTGCTAATTTAAACACGCTTGGTGAATATGGGGGGGGGAGGCAAATCGTGGTATAATATATATATACATTACACCAATCAAGACCGATTATTTTAGGTTGATGTCCCATTTTAAATCAAATGATGCATCAAGAAATTCTGAAGCATGGCCAAATGACACGGCAATTCCTGACTATTCCCACTTTACTTTTCAAATTTCAATGTTATATCAGTATTTCAATTGATACAGCACTCATCAAAATGTTGACGTTTGATTTATGATGTAATATTTAATGCTCATGAAAAAAACTTACGGAGAGATTTTCAGTTGATTTTATCAAAGTCGTTGCAATCGAGAGAGATGCTACCGTTTTTATTATAATTATTTTCAAATTCAAGGAATATCACTTCAAGTAATTCAGGAAAAAATAATTTTTATACTTTAAATTGATACGAGAAAGCTACTTTGACCTTCCTTTTTAAATTAGCAGGGATCTTTTTAGTGCTATCAATTTCGAATTAAGTAACAAATTCTAGCTTGCTTTGAGAGAGACTTTCAATTCTATTTTTAGATTGAACGTTTTCAGATATTTTTGATCGTATTGTACAACTCAAAGGAAAAATTTATTAACAAAATGTGGCTTTTCTTTCTTTCTTTTTTTTTTTTAACAAAAAGGAGTAAATGAGCCTTTTTAAAGCCAATGGTATATTATAGCTTAATAATTTTTATAAAAATGTAAAATAAGATTAATTTCCGCTAAAAGTGGGCAGAGTTTTAATGAAAACTTAACAAACCTGTGATTATCAATGTTTTTTGATTACAGTAACTTTGTGAATGTTTTTAATTAGCAGATTGAATTCTTCGTATACATCAGTAGCCGCCTTTGACGACCCGTTTGTTCATAGGGATTAATAATTGCTAAATTTTCAATTAAATATTTAGTGTAGCTTCTTCAGTGAAATATTTTTAAATTTCGAATTTAGACAGGTATATAAATCAATACTACTTTAGAAACCTCACACTGTTCTGTTCACTGTGCTTTGCATTTCTCTGATTTTTGTATGTATTTTAATGTATAAATTATATAACAGGAAAATGTCTGCATTTAAAAAAGTTTTCGCCATTTTTAGAATCTGAAACTAAGCCATAGTTGTAAATTCAACAAAATTTCAAAAAATTTATTAAAAGCCTATCTATTATTGAAACCTATATACATATAAAAAAAGCCGAATTTCCATACCTTAATTATCAATAATGGGAAAAACAAAAACCAGGATAAAAAAAAAAAGTTTTCGCCATTGTTAGAATCTGAAACTAAGCCATAGTTGTAAATTCAACAAAATTTCAAAAAATTTTATTAAAAGCCTATCTATTATTGAAACCTATATACATATAAAAAAAAAAGCCGAATTTCCATACCTTAATTATCAATAATGGGAAAAACAAAAACCAGGATCAAATATTAGTAGTAACAATGAAAACGATTTTAGTTTCTTCATTAATGTGTTGAAATATGTGCTTAAAATACTTTTTAAAAATGGGGAAAAAATACACAAAATAAAATTGGAATAAGTGAAAAGTTAAGTTTTTAAATTTTAAGATGACGCAAAAATTATTTTTGCACTGCAATATTTTTGGAAGTTATAGAGGAAAAACACCAAGATTTCATTTAATTTCTCATTATTTAAAACAAACAAACAAAACAAAAAATCGCTCAAAAGTCTGCATTCCCACCCTCCAGTAGATGTTCAGTAGCTCTAGGTCAGACAGTCTGTCCTGTAGAGAGCCAATACACACACATAAAGATACACATGCACATTCATCTGTATTATTAGTAGATATGCGAATATCATTAGCTGAAACATAATAAAACTCCTTCAAATAATTTAATTTGTTACAACTGAAGAAACATCCGATCGATAAAATATTTTATATTTGTCGGTTATAAAATCTAAAAGAAGCATAATTTTCAAGTAATTTAGATTCGGGTAAAAGCTGTCAAGCATTCTATACAGTTTGCCAAAGTGTAAAAGCTATTTTGTAAACAAATATTAAATCACAACAGAAATTGACAAAAATATGTTTTCCCTTAAAGTTTTTATATGTAAACCTAGTAATTTGCTTCGAACAAAGTTGTCCATACTTTTTATTCACTATATTATTTATGTCCTTTCTGATGTTTTTGCATTTCTTAATTGATATTTTGCATTTGATTAAATAATGACCAACATGACTCTATAATAACAGAATATAGCTTTCTAATTTTGAATTAAATTCAAACTTCAAACTTTATAATTAATAAATATTACTCTGAAAATCATAAATTGCTAATTTGCTTGTTAATACCACATGGTCTAGAGCAAGTCGGAATATACTTCGTGATTTTAAAACTAAAAGTAGATAAATAATTAATTAGTGAAATATAACTAATTAGAGAACTATAGAAAATTGATTTTGCATCTCTTCCAATAAAGTAATAATTTTTAACAGGAAATTTATTTTATAAATCACCCTTTCAGTGAGAAAACAAAAATAATTCTCGCGGAAGAAAAACTGCCAGATTAATAGAATATTATTGATAGAATAAAATAAATTTTCAGGGTGGTTCGTGAGTTATGTCATGTTTGTTTAAATACAACAAAAGAAGAAAGAGTGTTATCATCTGTCTTATCATTAAAAAAAAAATTCTTTTTTTTTAAGGATTGTTAGGTCAAAAGCTAGAGTTTTAATAATAGTTATCAACACTAAATCAATATTGTATCAAACTTGTGAATATCAGTACACAATTATTATAAATCCCTTGTGCCTTTTGATTAAAAAATTTTTCCAGAATAATTAAGTACATTAGGCCGATTAAAATGTGTATACCAGTAACAAATCATGAATCCTTTTGTGAATTAAAAATCACTCAATGCATTTTTAATGTTAAAATTTTCGATAGAATTAAATCATGCTAATTTAACACTGGAACTGAAATTTCGATATCAAATCAAATTTTACTTGAGGTAACAAAATTACAAAAACTATGTGATTGATATATCAACTCATAGTTGTTGTTTTTTTTTCACTTTTTTTCATTATTAAATCCCAAAAAAGTTAAATATTACCAAAAATAAAAATGATTGCTTAAAATTCATGCTCGTTAAAATTCTGACAGTCCAAACTAAATCATGTTATATTTCCATCATTAAATCATATAATATAAACTTGTACCATTTCAATGTAAATAATAACTTTAATTGCAGAGAAAATTCGCGTTAATGAAGTTCTTAAGTGCAGAAACATTTAGAGAACTATAAATATTCGCTTACAAGCAATTTTTTAACAGCGATAAGCGATTCAAATCACACAATTAACAAGTAGCGTAAAAAAGTAATCACTGATATTTATTCGCAGAACGACATGCTTTAACAAATACTATTAATGAGTCTTAAATTTATGAGCTTTCGAGCTTCGAACCATCTGATATCTTTATCATGAGTCTGAAAGGAACTTCGAGTTTTTATACCCAATTAAAATCATGTCTCCATCGTGCGAAAACAATAAAGTATCCTGATTCTTTATTTACAGTCTCCATAAAATAGGCTTGTTTGTGCGTCGCCTAGACTGCCATAATGAGAGCTCATTTACTGCTGCGGCTCATTTATTTCGAACGAAGCTCATAAACACGCCTACCGAAACTGGCACAGCCTCCTCAATTAAAAGACCGACCTCCTCGGAAACATGTTTATCGAGGAGTTAAGAAATGACAGAGGGGAACGACTAGTTCGAAAAAAAAATTAAATAAAAAAAAAGTCGCGACTAGGTATTACAACGACCGAATTTTCGGGGGTAAAAGTCAGAGTCCCTGCTGTGACGGTAACTTGCGAACAACACTGGGAACAACATGTCAAGAGGCCGATCGCTAATTTATCAGCTCGATCCGCCGGCAACTTGTACGGACCCCTGCCGGGAAAGGTATGCCGGGGACAGTGCGTACTCTCGCCCGTAACTCAGGATGTCCGCGGAACCGGTAAAAGGCAACGCCGAGAGTGTCCCGTGCTTTCGACTGCGAGAGAGTTACGACTTAAAGATGTTTTTCTTTCTTCTTTCCTTATTTTTTTTACTATAAGTTTTGGTTAGCTGTTTATTTTCTTGCTGGTTTCTCATCCCCTCCACACCTTATTTTTCGCGAGCGGGTCACCTGAAATGTTTAGCTTGACCCATAGTCATATTTGGTTAGCACACGTACAAAATGAATTTAGGGAATGAATCATCATCAGTTAATTATGGAACATTTACTGTACAAGATTTATCATACAAATTAGCTCCATAAACAGTATATTATTTTAGCGAGAATTAAATCTTCAAATACAGAATAATCTGAAGAAACAACGTTGCCTGTCAAGATAGGATTTATTTTACAAATCAATTGGCATTAATGGTAAAAGACTTAAAATTGACTTGTTATTTTTGTTTGTAGTTTCTCTATTAGCTTTGATACTCGGTATCTGTTTCAATATTTGTCGGTTCATTGAACTACAGTTGCAAAAGCTGATGTTGCAATTGAACATCTGCATTTTCTGCTTAAAAGATTTTCTGCTTTAAAGATCTGCTATAAAAGATTTTTTTTTTTCCGTTTGCAAGCTTCAATAGTCATCATTTTTAGCATGATAATGTTTTCAGACTGACATAGTTTTCTGCAAACTGCGTGAGATGTAATTCAAACTTCTTTTAAAATGCTGCACAGGGCAGAATCATTGAATCTTGAATTACAAATTCAGCACGTAATTACTTCTTAGAGTAGAGGCTTATTACAAAAAAGAGTTTCCAAAATTTATGCAGGATGACATCAGCTTTTAATGAATTGAAAATTGATCGAAATTTTGGCATTTCTCTTTAAACATTTAGGAGCATATTATCACACAAAAATAATTTTTTATGGCACTTTAAAATTTTAAAAAATTAGC
Source organism: Argiope bruennichi (assembly GCF_947563725.1). NCBI lineage: Eukaryota > Metazoa > Arthropoda > Arachnida > Araneae > Araneidae > Argiope > Argiope bruennichi. The sequence goes on from NC_079162.1 coordinate 118,247,967, forward strand.
TTTTCAGAGATGCCATTTATATATCTTTGTGATTTTTTTCACAAATTTTAATAACTTTTTCAAATTTAATCTTCAAATTGCTTCAAATAACTTCTTTAAATTGCAACAAAACTTTTAATTCCTGTCAGGAAATTCAAAACATTTTTATTGTTTCATTAAATTTCCACTTGCCTGCTTTTACTAATTTTAATGTCATGGAGAGGATGTTTTCATTGGAAATACGCTTCAAAATGTTATTTTAACTTTCACTTTATTTAATATGCTAAGCTTACGATCTTTCTGTTCAACGCGCAATTCAAAAAATCATTACCCGCAGAATGCAACAACTGATGCATTCAAGAGAGACAAATCAAGCCTAAAACATTATGGTGTTTCGGACTAGAGATTGAAATCATTTTAATCCTCTTGTTTAATATATCTTCGAATCAATGTGATAACAGAAGGGAAATATTTTATTATTTTTGTCACAAATGTACTTTTAATTGTATTTAGAATATAATGTATGGACTTAAGTTAATGATATTTCTTGAACTTGAACATCTCTACAAGAAAATGACGCTTTGCTTACACTGTTGCAGTTAAGAAATGTTGGTTTGATTAGTCCGTTCCATAGAACAAGTTAATCAATGAAAGTAAAAGACAAATCAATGTCTATTACAAACTACTTATCATTTGTGAAGTCAACAAAAAAAAAAAAATAGTAAAACTAATCAGGAAGCTTTACTTATATAAATTTGCAAATCAGCTGATTATGGTCATTTATTCTTATATTTGAAATAATTTTTTCCCTAATTTACTAACTATCGATAGATAAGCCAGTTACGTATTTTTTTTTATAAATATGAAGCACACACACACACACACACACACACACAAAAAAAAAAAAAAAAAAAAAAAAAAAACTTTTTTTTTTTTTTTAGAAAATTAAATTTTTGTCGTAAAAAAGGAAACTTGGGAATTTGCTAATAAAGCCTATATAAAGCTAAATAGATTCGACAGACCGCTATATTTTTAAACGAAGCTAGATAACAATTACATAATGTCATATTCAATTTAAAGTGAAAAAGAATGTGATCACAGTTTGTAAGGGAAGAATAAACAGCTTCCGAAATCCATTAAACGAAACAAAAATATTTAAAATTTTAATATGTAACATGCACAGAAGGTATTTACTCATTTTTACGATGATTTCAACAAATAATTAGAAAAAGCAAATGCACTGAAATGAAAATTTCTGGAAATAGCTTGTTAAATGAAATGAGAAATATCGCCTGCTCCTTTTAAATATATTCTTCTTTTAAAATATCGCATTTAAACAAGTTGTGAAATGGAGGACATGTTTTTGTGCTTTTTGAAGGGATATTTTCCATTTCCATGATTCAAAAATTTTGGGAAATGTATAAACTTTCAAAGTACAAAATAAGCAACATTATTAAACGGAAAAGGAGGAAACAGCAATAATTATTTATAAATGGAAAGATGACTCCAAACGAACACCTGAACTCCTTAAGTATGTTGTTAGATATATTATTAAATATATATTTTAGGTAAAGTGTTAGGTTTTCCGAACACTTTAGGAATATTTGAACATCATGTACTGTTTCAAATATTACTAAAGTGAATTCGATGGGGGAAAAAAAATACACCGATGCAAAATAAATTGGAAAGTTTTTAAATACATCTGCAACAACAACAACAACAAAAAACTTAATCACAACTTAAATTTTTTTAAAATTATTCATTAGCATTTCCTGAGGCATGTGGCTCAAAGCAGAGCAATTTGTAAAATCCTGTATGAAAACTATTTAATAAAAGATAAATGGAAACATACTGTAACCCTTGATGAAGCAAGAGTTTGTATAAGTGATTACAACAAAAATAGTTCTATTTAATAAAGAAAATGAAGAGCAAAAAATGTTGAAATGCAAAGAAAATTTCAGCAAGGGATTTATGATTGTCGTAATGGAAAATCGAAAATAAGAATAGGGAAAGAAATATTAAAATCAATTCAATATTACCATCATACCGTCAAGAGAATTTTTACATCTGATATTTGCAGAATAAATTCCATTACTTTATCCTAATAACTTTCAAAGTGTGAAACTTTATTAAGACAAAGCTCGAAAAGTACCAATGCATTCCTTGAATAAATGAAGATTGATACAGGTACTGCATTTATATCTTTTTAACATATTCTTGCGAAGTCCTCTGGAATTTCACCTATATACTATTGTACTTTTAACAGAGCTCTTTATAAACGCAAGCCCACTATGATTGGTGGACTCTGGAAAATAGGGGAAAAGAAATGGAAATCAACACTCCTGGAAATTTTACGAAAAGCCCTTCTTTCATGGAAATCACAATGAAGACTTATAGTCCAGAACAAAGTCTATGACATCGAACATTAAAAAAAAAATATTTACAGTTTAAGCATTAAATAACAGCCTCGAAATTGCTTTTAAAATATGTGAACGCTATCTATATTTATTGTTAATTAAGTACCATTATCGTTTTAAGAAAGTTTAATGTACTTTTTTTTTAATTTGACGTTTGAAATTTGTAAAGAAGGAATTTAGTCAACGATTTCTTTCTCATTTCTTGATGCTCGGTAGAATTTTGAAATTTTACACACTTGTATACTTTCTGGGACTATACACCATTTTATTATTTTCAGAACTTAATCATCAGCGATTGAATTAATTTAATTAAATTTTTGTTCCATGCAAGTGCCGCTATCTGATAGTGAATTTGCAAATCAAAAAACAATTGATTGCAAGATTTTATAATGAAAGTTATATCGTATCTCGTGAGAAGCACACAAATTTAATTGCTCTCTCTTTCTAAAGCAAAAATTCTGAACGGTGATCTAGATTTAAAAAAAAACAAACTCGCTAGGTTTCAATATCCAAAGGCTATGCGTGTGGGCGGAAATGGCTCTGACCTATTTCGGTAGAGGGCCAAAGTCATTCGTATTTGAAGAAAGAGAATTGATTACGATATTCTTACCGATGATGCTTTATATATAGTGTATAAGCTTTTCCTTTTTTCCTTGAAAGATCAAGGCCAGAGAGACCAAAGGAGTGGATTTCATAACTGATGGACTCCTCTGGCCTGAAGGAATTCGAGAGGCTATTTCTAGACTTTTTATTTATTTATTTATTTATTGACATTAAGTCTATGGACTGAAAATTCTGTTGTTAAATATAACTTAAAATAGACGTTGTGAGTGTGGCGGCATCGAAAAGTTTTATTGCATGACACTCACTGAACTTTTGAAAAATAGTAGAACCTCGTGCACCTAATCATACTGAAAATTTTTTAGCTTTATAAAATATATTAAAGATTCATATATTATTAATAAAGTTTCTAACGCTGTTTTGTTAAGAATAGAGCTGATAACATGCAGTCAAAATAAACATGCATCAATTTAGAGGAGAGTTTCCTAATTTATTAAAAATTTTGGAACGGGATACCAAAGTTAAACTCAATAAATTTGAGTGATATATTTCAATAGATATTATTTAGGGATGGAACATGAAAATTGTTTTTGGAATCTAAAAGATTTAATATTGAAATGCATGAAATGAACATGCTTCCTTTAGAAAACAAAAAGAATGTAAAACTCATTTGCATTTGTTATTAAGAAGCTGCTCTGCTTGAAAACTATTCAATAAAATTAATTTTTCTATATTATACCATAAGTACCATTTTCGCATATACAGTGGAATTTGGTTAATTAAAAAACTGAAAGAGATAACGATAAAAATTTGATTTATCCAAAAATTTGAATTAAGAAACCAGGTATAAAAATAAGAATAGCATGATAAATAATGAATTTTAAGCTAAAATTGGCCACTAGTATTTATATTTAAAATTTAACTGCCTTAAATAGTTAAATAGTTAAAAAAATAGTTAAAAAGTTATTTCAATAAAAAATAATTATTATATTTAAATTATTGATACTTTTTAATAAATAATTTCAACAAATTATTATTTTTAAAACATTAAAAATATAAATATAATTATTACCACTTTATTTATTAAAGCTGAAAACTGTGAGTAATTTCAATATAATGCAACATTTTAGAATGCAATAAGTGTACGAAAATTTTAAAATAAAAAGATGCAATTCATATCTAAAATGGTTTTTAAAAAAATTTTTAATTGATTTGCATCGTACGTAAGTAAAGCCCCCGAGTAAATTCAGATTTTTAAAATTATTCTCTTACGATTACTAAACACGCAAAGTAAGGGTCAGTTTAACTAGCAAAAACAGACTAGAAAGAAAAACAAATTGTTTCGGTCTTCAGTTTTCATTTTGAAATAACCAAAACGAAAATGAGTTACAAGCGATATTTATTGTCTCTATATTAGACCATGCAACTCAAAAGATCAAAGAAGTATTCGAATTAGTGTTGACTTTGAATTGAATTTGAATTAAGCAAAAATTATTGCATTTCTATATCATATCAAATTCAATAAAAAATACAGATTTAATAAAAGAAAATCTGAATTTAAATATTTTAAACTTTACCTTGTAGAATAAAATTTGAACTATTAAACCCAATAAATGAACAAATATTTAAAATGTTGCTTGGATTAAGTTTTCCTTCCCGCTCTATTTGAATTTTATAAAGAATTTTAATTATTAAAACCCAGAATATAAAATGAAATATATATTTAATTCCTTAAATATGGTTTTTAAAATTATTATTGAACAATTTTATGAGATTTATTTTACTACTTTAAGTAGTTTTCGCTTTCATGATAACCTAAATAAGATTTTAAATCTTTAAATTAGTAAATAACATGAGAATGTCATAGTCTTCTGCATAAATATAATTTTAAATGGTTTGCAAAACTGTAAAGATAATCAAAAAAATATTTCTAAAAATAACAAAAATAAATGTTTGTGTTTCAAGTCATTATTCACAAAGAAATCTAAATGATAAAATCAGAATAATTCTTCATAAGAAAAATCTTTGAAAACGCTAAAAACAAAAATTATGAATTCAAAACATTTAATTGCTTTTTTAAAATTAATCTCAAAGAAAATTTTACAAGATTTAACAAAGAAAGAAAAAGAAATGATAACGCAGAATTATTCCAGTTAAAACGTGGCACTACGCAAAGAGTCGCTAAAAAACCGAATAAGGTATATCCATTATGATTTGAAATAAATACACCTTATCAATTATAATTGAAATTAATATGATATTTAATACTCTGTTCTACACCTCCTAGACACCTCCTAACAATGAAATACTTTTCACAGTTGTATTACGTCGCGTTTCCAAAAATCGTTATAGCTATTTTGGTGCTCTCCATTACGACATTTTTCACATTTTTACATTTCCAGATTTAGCACAAGCTAGATACACATACTGTTCTTTTTCGAATTTTGAAACCCTCTGCACTTTTGCGCATGCATCAGGAGGCGTTTATTTCGTCAAAAAAGAGGTGAGAGGAAAAATGAAAGGAAGAGATGTTTACATTTAACACTAGGTTGAATTCAGATTATTTGAGGAATTAGGCGTAATAATTTCTTATCTTCCTGCGAATTATCCTTTAGCAAAGTATAATTGTCGAAAACTGTTAGTTCTGGGATCCTGAAACTAAGATCATCGGTGGAATTAGATTTAACCAGGAAATATGGTTCAAAAGAGACTTTACCACCTTGTCACAAGTGCGCAATAATGAGATATCACAGACATTATAATATAATACGAATCTTATAAGGCGACCATTACAAAAAACATTCCATCATTAGAACAATATATTTTGAGAAAGAAAAAAAAATTACCAAAAATAAATTAATAAATTATGAATAAAATCATATTTTTAAATTTAATTTTAATTTCTTTATAAGAAATCATTATGAAAACGCTATAAGTCCTAGTTTAAGTATCAGAAACAAGATAAATAAGTAAATGAATACAGTATACTTATCATAAAACTTCTACACTGTTTTAAAAGAGAAAGAACGATTCACTTGAAAAAAAAATTCAGCCAAAATAATGTAGTTCGTTTCATAAACATGCTTAACAATTAAAACAATTTTTAATAATCCTGAGCATATTAAAGATTTTTCAGCCAGAAAATGTGATAAATTCAGTATATAAATGATACTGGGCTGCCTTATATGAATACAGAATTAAACTATGCACTATTAGAATTATTTAAATGATTCTAACGAATTCAACACATATTCAAAGGAATTCTGTGTCATTGCATTCCATTGGCTGATTTCTTTTGCACCAAACACACTAAAACGAATATTTGGAGGCTCCTCATTTCATCCTGAGTATACGATTCCTGCTTAGCACTATTCTTGTTTAATATAATCCAAATGAAAGAGCTTTTGATGATGCTTGTACGATTTCTTTAGATGATGATTCTTTTGACTCACAAGATCCTTACGATGATTTTGTCTACTTATTAAATTCTTATTCTGATTATTCTTTTTCAAAGATTAATTATGTGGTAGGCTTTTTGGCTCTGAAAAATATACTATTAAAATAAAAAGCGGCTGGCCCGGGCCCACCTTACATAATCTGTCCTGCAGTAGACATTGTCATCTTTTATGAAGCAAGAGGGCTGTTTGTCTAGTGCAGCTTGACACACTGAACACCTTAGACAGCATGCGTGCCAAGATCGTCCGTTCACATGAAGTAGATAGCGGTCTCGTATAAGCTGTCCACATGCGTAGCATATTTCTTGCTCCGTCTGAAAAGAAAAAGAATATATGGTATTAATACTTAAAATAAATGAAATCATATCTTTTAAAATTTCTGACAGCATATTGTTTAATAAAAGTTCATTTAAAAAATTAGATATTTGGATTATAAAACTGACTCATTTGATGTAGATAGGTTATAGTACTGGACTCATTAGACAAAATTCGCAGATTCAATTTCCGGTAAAATAGACGATTGATAAAAAAGCAGGATAGTGATCTATGGTCATCTTAATTTACTTTAAATTCTTTTTTCTTCTATTTTTTTCTTTCCTTTATTCTTTATTCTTTATTAAAAGAAGGCATTTAATGTAAATGCAAATAATTTGATAGGCTATGTATCTTTTCATGGATAATGGTTTATTAAGGTGGTACCATGCGATGGATATTGTTAACAACAGTATTCCTTTTTTGTATATTATTTAATATTTTATGCATGAACACGTTAAGGATTTTTGCAACATGGATTTCAAATCAGCCATTATTACTGAACGATAAGTGTGAAGATAACGATGCGAACCTCTTATGCCCAAGCTCAGAGATCTGATATCTATTAAAGCTCATGTACTAGAGCCAAAAAGCAAAATTCATCCATATCATTTTTTTTTTAATTCTGAGTGTTAAAGATCCAGCTAGTGCTTATCTGAAAATATTGGCAAAATTAAGTTTTTCTGGAATGGTTGTTGCTGCTGGAAAAGCATGCGAATAGCTTGACAGCAAGAAGTTAGCCTTATTTGCATAATGTACATCTTAATGTACATACTTATTTGCATTATGTTATCATGCTAATGAAAGACAATATTCCCTTTACTATCAGCAAAATCAACTGAATTCCAAGTTTTCTCATTTTTCTTCATTTTCTCTTTCAGTATTGGATAATTAATTTTTTTTTTTTCACAATAAGGCATCTTATTAATATAAGAAGTAAGCCTTTTAGTTCATTTTTTCAGGCAATATTTAATGCTTATCAATATAAAATCGAATGAAATTTTAGAAAAAGAAAAAGTTCTTAAACGTTATTCTAACTCTAAAGTTAAGAATTCCGTATTCAAATATTTAGGAATTTTTAAATACTCTTTATTTAAACTACATAATTTAGCATTTCAATTTTTCATCAAACTTTTGTATTCTTGCTATATTTTTCAGTAAATAATTTTGTTTTTGTTTTAATCTTCTGAATCTATAAACTTTCACATTGTCATCTCCCTTATCTTTTTGAGCAAATTTATGATAATCTTTTTGTATAAAAGATATTTTAGATTCAAACAGCACAATGAACCTCGCATCGATATTTTATAAGACAAAATTGTGAATAGAAGTAACATTTGTTGATTACTTAGGAGAAGATACTTTTTCCTAATTATTTTTTTTAATGAGCAGTATCCATAGTGTTCCCTTTAGGACTTTCTGGTGTACAGGCAAAATGCGGAACATTTTGTGTTAAAATTCGTAATATAGCAAGTGCATTCTCAAAAAACTTGCTTGAACAGATTGACGGATCATCAAACCACGACAGATTTGATCCAAAATTTGATAAATTACACTTCTAGTAATAAAATTATGAACCAAATTCGTTTATGTAATTCGTTACATTTTTGAGTCTCCATGCACATGGACACAGACTGATAGGCAGACAGACAAGCTGGTGAAATTTGAGAGAGTGCTGTCCAAAATTTCATAGAAATCTATTATTTTAGCGTAAAAACTGCATATCAAATTTTATCTCTCAAGGTCTTCGCATTTTTGAACTATCGCTTGCACAGAATCACAGAAAAACAAGTAATTCCAATAATAATTCTCCACTTTCAAGGAGGTCTAAAGCAGTCGAAGAACGATTACTGCATTTTCTGCTTTTTACTTTGCATACTATTAAATAAAAATGAATAATTTTCACAGAGAGGGAGAGAGAGAGAGGTGAAAAAATTGTATAATTTCAGCGATGTTAACAAAAACGCAGCAAATAAAAGGAGTTTAACTAAAAGAATAGTTTTAAAATAAAATTTATTACATATAAACACCCAAAATCCTATTTGATACATTTATCCTTAAGTTCTTTCTTTAACCCAAAACTGGAATAAAGAAAAATCCATTTTCGTGAAATAAATTGAATTTATTAAAATAAACTCATTTTCCACGCAAGCTATTATCTAAATTCCCATCTTGAAAGCTTAAGATGACCAATATGCTTCGTAAGATCTTATCTTTCAACTAATCTTATCAGATTATAGCTGATAATTGTATTACCTTTTCATTAATACCTCGACTGAAGCATTAATTGTCTCGACTGCTCATGACACTTCTGAGGAAAAACCCTTAGAAGAATCATAATTCAAGTGCAAAACAAAAAGCGAGTTAATAATTGTCAAAATAAAAGCTTTTCTAGATCTGTATTCTCACAGTGTCAGAAGTATTACATTTCAATGTGAATATCCGGGTTGACTCGAATCTTTTTTAAACAACATTTGTATGTAAATAAGACTTGTTTTAGATACAAGATGAGTTACTTTCTTTGCACACATAGGAAAAAGAGATTAAAAGAGCTCTATAAAAATAGAAAACACGGTTGTTTTATTCTCTGATAGTTCTTAAAGATAATTTACAATAAAGAGATTTATATATGATAGGTACCTGACAACTTTATTTAACAGGTACTGGCTATGTAGTGCGGATGATTTTTATTTGTGTATTTTATACCGTAGGCAGGAGTGTTTAATGCACAACTCGTATTCTCACCAAGTTCCTTATGTTGCCGTAATCCTCTTCGCACAGGGAGGATGAGGCAGCTTCACCAAGAAATGTGACCATCTTCTTTAAAGTGAGCACTTAAAATGTGCCTCGGCGGCTCATTGTGATAAATTTATGCCGCCAAGGTGGCATATCATATGGCGCCAAGTTCAATCCTACGACACTGTGTAGTGAATATCAATGAGTTTCGGAGTTTTATAGCGTCAAACCTTTTGGACTATTGCTGAACACTCCCTGCAGCGTGTTGCGTTTGCCATGCGATCATAAATATTTGATTAAGAATTTTCTTATTTAATTACATGAGAAAGGCATCATCGGTGCTTCTTAATTTTTACTTTGTTTTTCAAGTGGCTTATTTTTATAACGCCATAAAATTTTATTTAATATGACACGAAGGAACACAAATGTAGTAGTTGAAATTTCACAAATTAAAAGGATGCATAAAACGCAAATATGTTTTATGACATTCAGAACAGCTTCCAAACTTCTTTTTTTCCTTTGAAGAATTCAAGGAATATATTGGGCTTTCTAGAAATATTGGGCGAATTTTATTGATGCTAGAAGGGGGATGTAAGTACTCAACATTCAGGTTTTTTATCTGCTTTTTTTCGATAAAATGTTAAGATTATTCATAAGAACACATTAAAGATATCAAGAATTTAAAAGAATGAAAAAGCATTGCAATTTACATGCATAAATAAATACAATCTTAAATATCAAAAGACAAGTTTATTCAATAATAATTTTGTCCCTTTTTAACAAAGATTTTGGATAGGATTATAGCCTATATCGTCAAGATATGTTTTATTAATTGTTCATTGTGAAATTCTGGCCCTGAAATTTAAAATAAAATAATTGGTTTTAAATATTTTACATACAATTGCCATTTAATGCATTTTTATTGTATTGTTCACCTTACGAAACTGACGAAGAAAAGCGATAAAATTGTGTTGTTAAGCAGTATTTCTGTAAACATTTGATTAAATTTTGAATTAAACTACCAAATCCTTCATTTGAATGAAAATAATCTAAATAAAAGTGTTTACAATTGACGAATATCCAACTAATCATATAAAAAGCTGTAAATTTTCACATGTGAAAATTCATAAAATGGAGAAATGATGCATGTACAGGAAACAGGTTTGTCATGGAGTCACTTCATTTCCATTTTGTTTTCAAACTTGGAGATTTTGATTGTAGACTTTGAACGAATTTATTTTATATGAATATTTACATATATGTATAAATAAAAGTGAGATCCTCCATAAATCATTTCAAAAATCTGGCCTTTGTTTGATCTTTTGAGAATTAAACAAATTTAAAAACAGTATAAAATACAGGTTATTGAATTTGTTCTGTTTCTGTCAAAAGTAATGAAATAAAATACTATTGAAAACCTGCTAATACTACTGGATTACTTGGCGGAAAAAAGAAGAAAAAAATTAAGAAGAAAATAATTGAAAAGCATAGTTGTTGTTTAAAATTCGTCTATGTTACGTCACTAACAAAATACATAGATATTTGTGCAGAAAGCAAAAATTAAACCATATGTCTTTAGTCTATACTTCTCTTTTCAGTTTGATATAAATCAAATTTACAACTACAAAATACTAGTATTTTGCAGTTGCCTGGTAATTCACAAAAGAATAACATTAATAAATTTTGTACCTGTGTATTTAGAATGCGTTAAAAATATTTATTGTTTTTTTACAATTTTGTTTAAAAAATGAAATTACAAATTTTTTAAATTTAATATTTTTGTTCTCAAAATATTGAAATAAATTCTCTGAAAATCAAACTCATTTTGTTATTTCAATTTATAGTAATTTTAGCATATTTAAAAAAATTGTGTCACTTAGAAACTGTTTACATAAGGTGTAAATTGAAATTAATTTTTAAAAAAAATCCATATGTTTTGAAGCTTGGTTGAAGGGGAGTTTGAATTTTATATTGCCTAAGGGCCCCTGCAATATTTAATCCTATTTTCAAAGTAAAGTTTAACTGATAACCAATGTGAGGGATATACTCTAAATTAATTACAATTCAATCTTCTTTGCTTTGAAATAAAATTCCTATACATTATATTTTTCAGATCCCTTTATATTATGTTTGAATATCAGCAACTCATAATATTCGTTCAGTCTTTTGAAAAATGTTTAAATACCTTCTTGTAGAGATTCCTTGAATAAACTTGCGTCTAATATTTTTATTATTTTTTCTTTGCATTGTCAATTAAAATAAAATTAGCACTGCTTTGCAAAACTATGCCATCCATGAGTTACGCGAGATAAAAATATGTAAATCTGATGCTTTGTTACTATTGCTTTTTTTTATTATTTCATTCAATGCGAGAACATAAAAGTACGAAGCCCGAAGCTTTACAGTAGTGATTTTGCTCAAGAGAAGAAAAATGTTGACCTTTTATTTTCCATCGTTTCCGTTTTATCATGCAAATCATTACTGTGCTATTTAGACCAAGTCATAATTATGCTATTGATTATCAGCGCCTTCTCATTTTATAATATAGCGGTTCTCAGACTTTTTTAAAAATTTTGTTCCACATAAATAAATATATACATATATTTTCTGTTAAAAAGTATTTTCTAATTAAAAATCAATGCATATTAAAAGAAGTCGTCCTCGTCATCTGACTGTGATTCAAAATAACGAATTCCATCCCAAAATGGCCCTAGTGTCGCTTTAAACCGGGACGTTAATATAACTAAACTTGGTAATGTTCGACTGTTGCTCGTAAATAAGGTATATTAGTGAACTGGTGTTTTCAGTTATTCTTATTACTTGTCGACATCTAATAGAGATCTTCTGTTTTGTTCTTATATTTCTAAATAGCTCCCCTTTAAAAGAACTAAAATTTGAATCCTTTAATCACATTTTGATTTCAACTAGATCTGCATAGTAAAGCAATCATCGGATTACGACTTTCATAGATCTGTCTTCTTTTTAAGAAAGAAAGAATCCCGATTCTTTGACTTTTAAGCAAGATTATCGCGTCATTTACGGTTGTGTCATTAGTGTAAGTCTTAATCAGAGCCGGATTGTTAAATAGACAGACAGCATAGGGACTTGCGATTTTGTGGGGCCTCAAGCCTCGAATCTTTTCACAGTATTTTCAAAATAATTTAATTTTGAATTCTTACTGAACTTATAAAGGTCGTACACTCGAACTTATTCAAAACAAAAGTATTGCTTTAATTTTGGAACATCCTTTTAACAATATTCTTAAATAAAAATCTTTCGAAAATTTTACATTACGCTGCTTGGTAATTCTGAAAATTTAGGTGTTGCTTTATAATTAAAAAAATCTGTTATTATGAATAAATAGAATTTAAATAGATGAAAAAGGTTTTTTTTACTACTTTTTTAAAAATTCCTTTGAAGTTTCCATTTTCCATTTTTATATATATATATATATATATATATATTTATGATATACCGAAACCAAATCTCTTGAAAGCGATCCGCAATTAAATGTATTATCGTTTCAGTTTGAAAAAAATTATTACTTAAAAATGTTTATAAGGAGATTAATTAATATCAATAAAAAAAGGGAGGGGGGGAATTGTCCCAAGACTTCCATTGCCTAAAGACTTCTATAAGACTCAGTCCGGCCCTGGACAAACATAATATTTTTCTCTTTAAAATTTCCAAAAGATATTCACACAAATAGTGATTGCATTTAGTTTATAGCTTATAAATCTCCGAGGTGCTAAGGCCGATTCCACGCATAGTATTTTATCAAGTATAAGATATCTCAAGTCAAGTATAATCAAGTAAAATGGACAGCTCAAGCTATAAACAAGTTTCCGCTAAACCATAATGTGTGGTTTTTCACGAGAAACACAAGTTTTCAGTTTGTGATGTCAGTGTCTTCGGATCTACATACTTTTTTCAGCAATCAATTTCTTACACGAGTTCCACTTAACGTAAATTCAGGAACCAAATTACCTACACCAATTTGAAATAATATTATGACAAGGACTAAAATAAATTGAATAAATTTTTGTGCGAATTTTTCTAATTTTAACAAAGCTTCAAAGCTTTAATTTCCTTTATTTGTACTGTTCTTGTATTTATTATTATTTTGTAATTATTGTATTAATGGCTCTAGAATATTTTTTAAGTTTTAAAGAGACGCATCTTTGCCTTTCCGATCATCGAATTTGTCCCTTACTGACTTTTGTTAGTTTGTCCATACAAGTATATTCATTTTTTTCACACATTTATTAATATTAACCTTGTTTTAGTTCCAAAAAAAAAATTCATAAACAGTTTTCATACTTATATTTCTTCTCTCTTTTATTGAAAACAATTATTTCACAACAAATTAAATTTCACAACAACAACAAAAAATAGTCATGATGTTACCTTTTTTGGTATATTTATATTATTGAACACTTGTAGGCGGTATTTTCTTATCTAAATTTCTGTCATCAAATGAAAAGAATAAGCTAGTGAAAAATTCAACAGCATTATTACTCTCTTTTTGTGAAGCCCAAAAATGCCAAAATATGCTTTCCTTTAAGAAAGAGAGTGAAAGAATGGAAATACATTAAGATTAAAAGTACGCTCTCAAAAACTTACTGAGAAATTTTGTTTCAAATAAATTCAAAGAAAATAGTTTGCATCTTCTACGTCGTGGAAATATCATTTAATAAGAAATAGAGTAAGTTGAAAATTGAATGACTTAATTGAATGAAATTAATCTTAATCAAAGGATATATTAAAATAAAAAATAGCTTCAAAATTGACTCTTTGTAGTAAGAATATTAAAAATTTTAAATATTTTTGTATTAATCGTATTTTTAGAATTCAAAATATTCGACAAAAATGAAAAAAAAAAAAAAAAAATTAACAAAATTGCTAAATAATAATTAGGTTCAAAATCATTTCAAATTGTTTTTTATATCAAAATAGAAAAGATACAAAATTTTAAAAGATTAAATAGAAAAGATACAAAATTTTTGCTATAGATAGAGTTCATTATCAAAGCTTCAAAATTGACTCTTTGTAGTAAGAATATTAAAAATTTTAAATATTTTTGTATTAATCGTATTTTTAGAATTCAAAATATTCGACAAAAATGAAAAAAAAAAAAAAAAAAAAAAAATAACAAAATTGCTAAATAATAATTAGGTTCAAAGTCATTTCAAATTGTTTTTTACATCAAAATAGAAAAGATACAAAATTTTAAAAGATTAAATAGAAAAGATACAAAATTTTTGCTATAGATAGAGTTCATTATCAGAGCTTTATTTATAGAGCTTTATTAAAAGTTTTTATAAACCAAATATTCTTTGAACTTTCTCTAAACCATTCTTAGAAAGATCCTTTATTAGAATATTAAAGAAATTATTATTATTATTATTTAGAATATTAAAACTTATACTAAAATCATAAAGTTAAAACATAGTCAGAAAGCAGCACTGAGAAGTTAGATAGAAAGCAATTTCATATTGTTCTTGGCATGAAATTCATATGAAAAGTGTAGAAAAAAGGTGTTGAGGATTCATGAAAGACGGAAACTTAATCTAAATATTTTCGTATTCTGAAAATTCTGTGAAAATCATTTTTATACTTCTTATAGAATGATTGCTGAAAACTTGTCAAATGATTCTGATCACAAAAAGGATATGACAGTTCCTCTTGTAATCAACATCTATAAGATGGTAATGTCAACAGAAATAAAACCAGTTTTAGAACAATGATTTGATTGAATTTTAGAAAGATGATTCACAAGAATCTACGAAAGTATTAAGAGAATCTGTTAAAATAAAGACACAACGATGTATAATTAGGCTGAAAACCATTTCATATTTATTTTGTCTCGAAATCTTGAGAATTTCAGCAGAAAGACAGTTATAAGAGTTTAGTTGAGAGCAGCTTTATTTGAATATTTTCACCAAATAAAAATACTATGAACCAGGCATGAAAACCTTTATTTAAGAAAGAGTTTGTTTAAAACAGCAAAACTCGTCAAATCGTTTATGAAACAGAAATTAACTCAAAGTTAAACCTGAAATTGGAAAATGTAAGATGACATTGCCAATGATATCAAAATAAGTTTTAGACACATTATCCAAAATCAGCATTTAAAAGATGATTTTAAAAAAAAAGATAAAAATTAGTAGTTGAAACCAATAAGTACAATTTAAAAATTAGGAGAAAAGCACTTTTATATTGGAAACAGTTATAAAGCATTCATTCATGTTGGTGATAGAAAACAACTTAATCTAAATACATTCATCACCTGAAAATTCTATGAGAAGCATTGTCTATGGAAAATCATTGTCTACTCTATGAAAAGTCATCTGAAATTTACTCGATAAAAATTCATAAAATGGTTCGTAACATGAGCGTTCCTCCCAAAGTCAGCATTTATGAAACCAAATAAGAGAATTTAGAAATTAAGTTAAAAGCTCTTTTATATTGAAAAAAGTTCTAGAACAATCATTCATGATGCCGAAAGAAAACAACATAATCTAAATATATTCATCACCTGAAAATTCTATGAAAAGCCTGCGGAAATTAACTTCATAAAATTTCATAAAATGGTTCATAACATGAACATTCCTCCCGAAGTCAGCATTTATGAAGTGATCAAGTCAACGAAATCAAACGAACAACGGATTGATGGTTAGAATGATAATGCAAATAAATAAAACCTATAAGTAGCCTTGAGGTTACTATAGGTTCGGTTAAAAATCATTTGGCATGAAAGTGACACGCAAACTTCAACAAAAAAGGCGGTTGTAAATTTTGAAATGAGAAACTTTAGTTAAATAATTTCGCCAACTGAAAATCCATGCGGTACCTTTCCAAGAAGGAGGCTTGGTGAAAACACGCCAAGCGGTTCGTGGCATGAAAATTATCTGAAAGTTTCACCCGGAATCGGCAGCTATAAGATGACAATGTCAGTGGCTTTGGCAGTAATTGATGCCAAACCAGTTCTTAGGTCACTGGTAGGGATCTGATGAATAGGAGGCTCGACAGGCCAGGTGACCGGGTAGGACCGATGAAATACGGATGCGAACGAAAAGGGAGGGGAGGTTTTACTTTACAAAAACATGTACTTCACTCCCCCCTTCCCATCTTTTTTTGGTGATGGGATATATTTTATTTTTATTTCCCTACAACGTGTTTCTTCTTGTCTTGCGGTTTGATAGGTTTAACACCGCCAATATTTTGGAGTGGTACTGGGTAATTTATGACGAGGTGCGTTTTCTGTTTATTTATTAACAGGAAGGTATTAGTAATCGAGAATGGATATCAGGTCTTCTGTCTGGAAATATGCTCTAAAATAGAAAGGCAAATCATTCAGGATGCGTTTTGTGAAATTGTCCGGATAAAACTATAGGGATATTTTTATCTGTTTAAACGATGGATATCAGAAAATATTTTTATTAAAAAAATAAAACATAATTATTCAAAGAAGCGATTGTTTTCATAAAATACAGCAAATGAAATTAAACATATTATAGTCGGTTGCAATCTTTCCCATCGGTATCAAAATATATCAATTAAAGAATTCAAGTGACAGATTATTGCAATACTGAAATAAGAAGAGCAGATAAATTCATAAGAAATCAATGATACTGGTCTTCATCGGAAAAAAAATAAGAAAAAACTACAGGAAAGAATTTTTCATAGTACTTTGTAAAAGTGTCCCTATAATACTAATATATACGTGCACCTAAAAATAAATAATTGATTGATTGATAACACATTGATTACCAAAAAGAATTTATATTTAATAAAAATGGAAGAGGATTATAATAAGAATTTTTAAACCACAGAATTATTTGGTTTCTTTACTTGCAACAATTGAAACTACACGTGCAGGCGGCTGCAGTCTTTCCTCATGCCTCCAATAAAATTAATTTTAGCGACAGACTACTGAAATGTGAAGTTGTAAAAAAGATAAATTTCTGAAAAATCAGCGAAAGTCATTGAGACTGAATTTTGTTGAAAAGGGTCCGATGTAACAGAAGACTATCCAGTTAGAATATTACATCAAAACTGCAGAAAAGTTAGCTAATATTTGTCTTCATGCGCATATGTCCCTTCTATATATTTTCACATACAATTATATGTTAAAGCTGCTTTATACTTATTATTGTTCTTATTAATAAGATATTGACCTTTTCTTCTTTGGCTTGTTTTGAGTTAATTTTTTATATACAGACTTAACAACTGGCAATACAAGTATCATATGACTAAACTGGAATTTTGTCGCTAACTTTTGGCTAGTTAAAGTTTGCGATAAGTTAAGCTCTTTTTTCTGATTTAGTGAGGATTAGACAATAAAAATAATAATAATAATTACAGCCAAATTATAATGTAACTATTTAACTATTTCAAAGTGAATCATAAAGCTTCTTTTTGGTTCTATTCTCTCTAATTTAATAGTTCGAAGAAAAGAGTTTAAGACTGTCTCGACTTAGGATACAAGAGAATTAGTATATTTTATGCATTCTTAAGTAATATACTTTTGCTGTCTTTTCTGGATATCTTTCAATTTTTATTGTCATTAGAGCTGAAAGGAGCTCCATTATTTCCGATTTAATTCAAAGCAGATTAAAATTTTGAAGAAAAAGGAAACTGTCTGAAAATATTGCTTAAAGCTAAAAATGGCAAACTGGAAAGCATCAATTTTAGAAATGGTATTCGAAAATCCTTCTTATTTTATCTTCTTTTCATATTTTATGAAATAGCCTCAGAAAGAAAAAAAAGGTTACAAATGATTTTTTTTTTTTTATAAAAAACGAACTTAAACGAATAAAAAAGCCGTTTATTATTTTGCTTTTTTTCTCTTGCATTTAGGTTTAGAATGCATTTTAGGAATATGTAAGTATAAATTATATTAGAATCAAATTATGAAAATAACATTGTAGCTTAAACTCCATTACGAGAAAAAGCCGGCAATTAAAAAAAAATTTCTTTCATTGTGGAATTTACTTGCATTTAAAGATAAAGTACAAATATGTCTATCCATATTTTAGGAGTATATAAAATCTAATTATGGTATTAACATTTTGTCTTAATGTTGCTGTTTCAAAAGCACTAATTTTAAAAAATTAATTTCCATTAAATTACAAAGATGGAAAAGAAGATCATAAAAGATATCATCGATTGTTCAATAAATTGAAATCATAAATGTTGGTAATTAACAAAGAAGTTACCATAAACGATGTCTATAGTATATCTTTTTATAAAGCATATAATTTTTTAAAAAGAAATATATATTGACACTCACTGGAAGATTAATCTTTACCATCCACATCATTGAAACTGGTGTTTAATTTTATAAGTTTTTTAATTATTCATAAAACTCTTATTCTTGCGTTTGCATAAACAGCATGAAATAATTTTTTTTTAAATTTTTAATAGTAATAAGCTTTTAATTATCTGGGAAATTGGGTGGCGCTTCAACTACCGATAATCGCATTCCTTAGATAATTGGCAAATAATCAAAACAAAAAACAAAAAAAAGACACAAATCAAATTGAAACTACTTTCGAATGATTTTTTATTTACAGAAGAGACTCTACGCATACAATTCTGATTTTAAAAATAACAAATTTCTGCACTTACAACTTTATAAGTTTTCGTCAAAAAAAAAAAAAATGTACGCATGTGCTATGTAATGTACGCAATATATCTATTTTATTTGTGATTACCAACCACGGATAACCCACCTTCGGATATTAAAGAGTTTATCATATTGGTATTGTAGAAAATGTCAAGCGAAATTTCATATTGGGAACTTAAATTAAAAATTAATCTGAAAGAAAGTAATTACTTTATATTATGTAAAAAAATATTTATAAGCAGCATTAACCTAAATTACTTTTTCTATGAAAGAAAAATCAATCGATTTTGGAAATCCATTTGCCAATAGACAACCAAAACTCATCAACTATAAAAAGAGACGGATGGCTTATAAAATCCGTCAATTTTTGATTTGCATTAATTATTTTAACGATGGGCTTTATCTATCGAATGTTTAAAGAAATAGGCTTATCCAGTATATTCACTTCTGATAAAATAATAATATAATAATTAAAATTTTCTTACTTATTTCTTTTTAAAATAAAATTTGAAAACTTTCAAAACTATCGCATTTTAGGAAAAATTTGGCAAAAGCTAAAATCTTGATGAATTAATTATATTTGAGCACAATTTTTTGAAAACAAGAATGCGTCCTAATTGTTTACAAATGATTCACTCAAATTCATCAAGCAATGAAGTTATCAATTATGATGTATAGATCTACTAAAAACATTTTCTTTTATATTTGGGATTTTAAGGTTGTTTTTTTTTATATTTATATAGTTTTTGCTTGCTTAATTCCAGATATGAGCCATTTTTCTACTGCATAATCTAATGAATACATTTATGCTTTTATTTAAGGTGCATCACTAAAACAATTATTTGCGCTTAAATTGAAAATTTGAAGCTGTCGCCTAAATCTGTCTAAAAATTATTTTAAAATCCAAACCAATAAATCAATTACCTTTTGAAGTGGATGCGCAAACAGATGAAAATTGTCTTGACAGTGCATCAGGCACGAAATGGTTAAGTATCCAAGAGCTAAAGAAATATCATCCAGTTAATCAAATTTGCTTCAGAAATTATTAACATCAGATTTTAATAATTAATAATTTAAAGACTTTTCTTTACAAAAGAAATCATACCTAAAAATTTGCTATATATTGGTATCCGTTAACGTTAAAAATTAAACTCGTGTTGCGTTTCAGACAGTATTCAACGCAATAATATAAAATCGATTGGAATTTAACTACGATATGAAGCAAATTACTTATATATGCAGCTAATTCCTTATCATATCACTAAAATAAAGTATTTTATAATCAAATGCAAGCAGAGTTTGAGTTCCTTCCATAAACTATATCCTTAATTAAGCTTATCCTTAATTTTTCAGCAGGCTTTTTCTGTTAAATATGATTTCAAAGCTCTTTAAAAAAAGAAAATCATTTTGTGTCGGACAATGCATAAACTGCATTTCATATAAAATATCAGGATTTACATTATCATGGAGTGATTTAGAAGAAATATATTACAGGATTGTAGCGTTGACTTGTATTGCATTATCAAGATATTGCATAGAAATAAGATTTCGTTGCAAACGTTTTTGTATTTTATTGCAAGCATTGCTTATAAATACCCTTGAATGGTTAAAGCAAGTAAATTTTACATTTTCAATTCATCACAACTGAAATTAGATTGTAAGGAAACCATGTTTTTATTTTCAGAGCGGAGTTTTTCTATGTAAAAAATGAAAATGGAACTTACATATGAAAACAAATTAAAAATATCAGATGTTTAAACTTAATAACTCAACTCAAAGAATTATTCTTCATAAAAAGAAAGCATACCAAAAAATTATCATCACTCATTCCTTGTTGTTGACGTGAAATTGTATTTCGCATTTTGCACGTCAAATCCAAGACCTCTTTCTCCCCACCCCCAAAGAATTATATTTTTATTCTAAGAAATGTCTTTTTCACGCGATCCCAGCCCTTTTATTTGATGTATCATTCATCCGCGTAATGATAACAGAGTTTTTAAAAACTCCCTGAATCCCTCTGAATCCATAAGCTAATATATCATCTGGCTTTATAGTAAGAGGCGTGCAGAACACCGATGTTAGAAAGGTCACAATTTTTTCTTCTTTTGTTATTTTTATGGCTAGATTTATGTTTCGGTTAGCCATAGGCCTGGATCATGCCTAGGCGTATTTACCATTTCCTCGGATCTTGCTCTTAAGCTTTTGCTTGGCCTCTGTTTATCCCAATTTACTGTCAATGTTTAATACTGTAATAATAATGTTTTTGAGGGACCATGCTGATTCATTAAAATAATACCTGAAGAGCTGAAAAGTATTTTTCTTTTCTTTTTATATATAAAAAGAAAATCTTGTTAACAAGTCCTGAATTCCCATTGTATTTTATTATAACAACTATTCATATCAAAATATCGCTCCCAACTGTGTAAGTGAATTTTTATTTAGAAGCGTGTAGCACTTTTGGAATGGCAAGACTAAAATTTAAAATTTTGATATGGCCCTATATATAACTTATTTATTTAAGTGCAAATGTCTAGTTTTAACACTAAAGGGGAAAAAATGCGGAAATACTTTGTTATGTATAATTAATACAGATCTTTCAGAAATTACTTAATTACGGAAATCATCCTTAGGATTTATAAAATGAATCATAAACCTTAAAGTCTTGGATTTGGTTCTCTAACATGACTACTTGAATATGATGTCATTTTGATTTGTTTCCAGCTGTTATAAATTTGAATTTTTATATCCATATTTAATTATTTCTTGTTTATACTGTTAAAAAAATAAGATAAAAGAAAAATATAACACAAAGCATTATCACAAAAATTGCATTAAATTATTCATATATATGAAATTACTTGAAAAATTTAATCTTAGAAATTTAAATTAATTAAATTGCCTTCCAAAAATGCAAAAAAAAAAAAAAAAAAAAAAAAGATGGCAGCATAATGCGTTTATTCATGATATTAACAGTACCATTTCATTTCTTTTATATCTTCTCTAACTCTGAACTTTTCCTAATAATTTTAACAAGTATTAATATTTTTAATTTTTTATAATACAAAGTTTCTGAACAAATATTGAAGTAAAGAAAGACATAGTTATTTGAAAAGATATTGTGAAATCCTACTCGCTGTAAAGTTATTAAAATTCATTTTTTTATTAGCTTGAAACAGAAATGGAATAAAGCTATTTAAATTAACGTAAATAATGATGTTGACTTAGTATCGTTTTTATTACTTAATAAAGAAACGTTTTTTTTTTAAAAGATTTTAACAGCATCTAAGATATTTATTCATAGAAGATCCGATTAGTTAATGATTATATGATAAATCTCATCTTATATTCGATACAAATTTGAAAGAAAATTCCGCAACGAAAATAGACACATAGATAAATAAAACAAAAGCAAACAAATTTTCGAGACTCCTTCTTTATTTAATATTAAAAGTAACTTAAATGAGAATAATGTTAATAGTAGCAAAAGTCATTATGGCTAATCTCTATGAAAAATGTCATTATGTTTTTAAAAAATATACGGTAGAGAAATGAAATTCAAAACAGAAAAATATCAAATTAGACTTTTTTTCTTTCAACTCTGTTTAGCATCCAAATGAATCGAAATACAAAAACTTACTTGCCACAACGAGTCATTTTGGGTGGCAACGAGATATGTTGTATATGGTCTATATGCGATCGAAATCTAACAGATTTTCTTTTTTCATAAGGAAAACATACCAACGGAAAGAAAATAGAACGGAAAAGTGGAAACAAAAATCGGTCGAAATTAGACTTTTTCATTTTTATTTAAGCCTTACTATCAGAACCAGGCATTCTAGCTTGTCCCGATTGAAATTTAAATCGCATCATCTACATGAAAGAGATGCGATCGAAATCTTGAAATCCAAATGCTGTAGCCCAGAAATCTGTGCCTGCCCATCCATTCACCAAGCAATGCAATCTGAAAACGTTGCGAACTAGACACTTTCTATAAAAGAATCAGTCAGTGCTGCGTGAGATTCAGCGATCAGGACTTGCCGGGGTAACACAATTGTCTCCCACCGTCCCTGCTCAGTATTCCCGGGCCAAACTTTCAATTCTCAGCCCGCTGTCTCCAGAGGAACGTGCTGTGCATTGGACAGAGGGGATGTCTCAATACTGGGGCGCAGTGGGGGGAAGGGATGTCCACGATTCAACCCCGTAACGTGACCAGGTTCTCAACGAACAGCTAAGCGTATATAATTAAAACGTTGTTCTTAATGACGTCAGAACAGTTAGGAGAGCAGTATCCAGCAAGGAATGACAAAGAGTAAGCTTGGAAGAGCTTTTGGTAAGTAAAGTAAGAGGTTCTGGAATCTTCCTTTTCTTAAAAAGGGGAAGGAAAAAAAAAAAAAAGAAGAAAAAAAAAAAAAGAAAGCTAGAGACAGAAAAAAGCAAGAATGGAGAGAGTGGAGAGAAAGAAAAGTGGACGCTGAATTTTCCCCGACTTCGGTCGCTGACTATTCAAATGAGGACAACATTAAGTTTGGCACGAAAACATTTGGAGCAATTTTGAATCGTGAATTAAGTTAAATCAAAAATATTTTAAAGATATTTAGTCTGGCTTTTGCTCCCAAACATTAAAGGTCACGGAGATGTTGCACATGGTCAATGTTACACTTGTTTTAGTGGCAAGTTACCAGTGCCATAAATAGTTCATACTGAGACAATAGCAATGGTTAGAGGCGACAATGCGATAATGTGACTGTTTCGTCTTTGCCATTTTAATAAAGTTCTAAAATTAGAGGTAAACATTCTCAAAGATGCTTCCATTAAAATATGGATGAATCTTATTTAGAATAAAAGTTCAGAAGGAAAACAACACGTTCTAAAACAAAATAATCATACTTGTCACATCTTTTTCCATTATAGACGCCATTTGCAACTTTACAGTTGCTGTGAAATAAAAAAAAAAGATAAGTTTTACATCATTCAAGGCAATTTTTCAATTTCAACCACAAAATTCATTTACGGATCCCAATGGAGCAAGAAAATGAATTTTTAAACGCGCATGGTTTTTTCAAAAATAACATTCATTTGTTGCTGAGAAGAAATGAAAAATGTTATATCCCCGAAAATTCACAAAAATAACCTATTTAAGATTCGTAAGCATGTGAAGATCAATCATATTGGGGGCCCCTGGCGCTAAAGTTCTTGGGGGCACTGTAAAAGAACCTATAAAAATCGGCTTCTAAGATATAATGTTTTAAATTAATTTCGTATATTTTAATTCATAGCAGCTATTTCTATTTAAAATAATTTAGTTTTATAATTTCTCTACTGTCTTACCTAGTTTATTGGTTTAATTAATCTTTATTGATGATTAATATACTTTTAAATTATTAGATTTATTTATGAAATTTATATCGCAACTCGCATATATAAATATATATATTAAGTATTATAGAAATAACTTATTATACTTTGAATGAAAGAAAGGCTTTTCTCAGCAAAATTACTCTGATTATAATTGTGGAATAATAAATAGTAAATTCAGTGAATAATTAAGATAAATATATATTAATTTAAAAAAAGAAATACTACAAATTAATAATAATAAAAGCAAATATTGCAAGATTTAAATTTTCATACCAGTATCATTGAAATGCATTTTCCTTTTTCTTCTGTTGATTTTTATACTGTCTCCCAATCTATTATAAATCTATTCTACCCTAACTAAAATCAATTGATAAATTGATTTTAGTTTATCAAGATTAGTGGTCTTTTTTTTCATTTATATGTATTAAAATTTAAAAAAATATTCTGAATATTTATTATGCTCTAAATTTTTGTTTCTTCTTGAAGTTCTGCAATTAAATTATCACAAATAACATAAAAAATATTTAAAACGGATTTTTATTAAGAGGAAGAGGAATTTTCAATAAAGTTTCTGTGACAAATATGATCTTTGAAAGTTAATGTGGTTATGGAATTGTCTTGTTCTTCTACCTTTGAAAATTCATTTCTACCTAATAAAGTTCTGTATTGATATTAATAAGGAACCTTCTTGGAAAAAGCGTATTTTCAATTGATTGTAGTAATTTATTTGTTGCAATTTATTCTTTTCAAAATAGCATTCCAAATTATTTTCATGAGTACCGTTTTATACTTAAATATTTTCTTACCTAAACTATAGCTTTAGTTGTAATTAAATTATTTTCCTCTAATGTTTTTATTTCTGATAAATTTTCTATTATTTTGATAAAATCAACTTTCAAAGCAAGCGCTACATCACCCCATACCGACCAATTTGCGACATATAATTTCTTAAAAGTAAATGAATTTTCTCAATTCTACAGATTTTTATTTAATATTTGACATCGATGAGTGGATGGAGACAAAAAGACAATTTTTATACAAATACAAATTATTGAGCAGCTGTAATACATAAATTACTGTATTACAGCTTACTGCAGGAAAGTTGCCGACTAAAAGTAAAGAATGAGCAACACAAGGAATATATATATTATTTGAGCTGAATTCTGTAACTCAAACATGAACTCTCGAATATTACCTTGCCATGTTTGATGTATTGTCGCAACTTTATTTTCTACAAAATTCAATGAATACTTCCTTTGAAAAATGCGATATTTTATCTTCTATATGTGATGACATTGTTCATTCTTATAAAAATATACTTTGTGCATTTAGTATTTTATTTTCATTGGTATTACCAAACTATTTCCATTAAATCTATGAAAATCATTCAGTAATGTGATATCACAATCATTGCCAAGACAAAAATGAAAATGAATCATTGTGCATTTTTCTTTATCCAATATAATAAAGAGATTTTTCTTTGAATTTAAATAAAGGAAGCAAATTATTTTGCACTCCATTTATTAAAATATTGAATATGAGGTTATTTATGAATATATTAAAAATTTATCGGAAATTTGTTCGATTTTATTTCTTTTCTGAAGTTTAGTGAGCATCGAGGAAAAATAGAAAAGTAATTCCATGAAATATTTTCTGTCAAATATTATCCAGATATACAATGATATATTAACTATTATTGCCTCTATTATTATCTTTTTCTTATATTCTAGTGGAAGAAAAGTTTGTTTTCAAACAAATGTGTCAAATTCGCCACATTTATGAATTTAACCTAGAATAAAGGAGACCGAGAGGACCTCAAAGCTATTCAACGTATATCGTCCATGGCAAATTTTTGCATTGCAGATTTATTCACAAGGGGAAAAAAAACAATTTTTTTCTTTATAAAAAATAAACCAATGAATTAAAACATCCAAATAAAACGTAGGAGAAAAAGTTAAAGCGGACGAAAATATAGAGGGAAATAATCAAATTAATAAACGAATTCAAAAGCAGATAGATTCATGAAGTAAATGTTGAATAAATTTTCATAAATTTTGAGCAAAATCATTTACATCAATAATCGATTTCCGGTGTTTGTAGTGCGATCTTTCTTTTTTTGCTAGAATCCAACTTTGCTATTATTTAGGGCATTAGCTTACTGGATAAGATGGGTGAACAGACGCAGGCAAAATAAATTTATCGCTAAATCAAAAAACGATTACATTACGGGGCCCCCTTTCAACCTGGGGTCCTTAGCTCAAGCTTAGTGAACCTAGTCTTTAGTCCGCGCCTGTTTGTAAGACAAACAGGCATTCTGTTAAACTGCCGAGACAGATTATTTCCGGCAGAGTAAAACCATCGAAATTCAAGATAGATCAATGACAACTCACAGAATGTAACTGATAACATGGTATGATTCATATTCATAGACAAAAGAATGAGTAAATTACATACAAGTACAGAAGGAAGAAAGGTACAATCGCGAAATTTTGCAAATAAGTACACTGAGACCCGATATGCAAATGCCCAAGTTTGGTGCCAATGCGCATGACCTCACACCTTGCAATGGCGCTGCAATCAGGAAGTGGGCCCTATATAATCGGGGCCTAGTGGAAGATTCATAAATGTGGCGATCACATTGTGACTCGAGGAGAACTTTAGAAGCGAAGAATGCCAGTAAACGTGCGAGAAGACATTTCTCACAGTTAAACGAATTTGAGAGGGCTTCATCATCGGCATGAAAATCACAGGTTGGTCGACGCGCCATATTGCTTGCCAGGTCGATCGGTTAGGTTGTGCCTTCAGAACATGTTGGGGGCAGTGGACACGAGATAATACTCACGTATAGCGTACCTGGTCTAGAGTGACCAAAAAGACAGCGAGGCCAGAGGATGGTGCGGCAAGCTCTCGTGAAGCCAATAGCCACCCATTTTACGATACCTGCAGAAGTAGGGACGCCATTTGTTTCCCATACCATTTCTAGTTGTCTTGCAGAAGCGAATCTGCTATTCAAGCGCCTTGTTCGTACTGCATTTAACACCGAAACGTTGGAGACTCCCTCTTCAGTGGTGCCAAGCCAGACCGGTATTGAATGCCACAGATTGGCAAAATGTGGGGTTTAGTGATGAATCCCGATTTGATTTGAGGGCAAATGATACCACATACGGGTGTGGTGGGTTTCGAGCATGATTTATTAAACACCTAGGTTTGATTTGACCAAAAACAGGAAACAGATTTTAAAGCAGAATCAGTTTCTGTTTTCAAGCAAGGACTCTTGACATTTTAGCAGCAATGCCTGGCAATTTTGGAAGCAGTCAAATTTTCGATGATTTAAACAGCATAAAATATAATAAGAATTTAAAAAAATAATTCAAAGCTCTTGAAATTTCACAAAGATATGACATTTTCACGATATTTTTTCTATTTTTATTACATTAGAAAATAAGTATTGAAAAACGGGGGATGGGAATTACAGAGATTACAGATTTTGAACCGATACAATAATAGTATGTGAAACAAAAATTCTAGTGAGGAATTCTCAAAAGAAGCATTACTTTAATGTTCATTTGCTGCATAACAATATGATACAACATTTCCTAATAATATGGCTACGCATTCTTAAATAAGAATTATTTGTAGAAGCATTTTCAAAAATAATTATATTAATAATATAGATTGTCAAAGTCGTTCAAATATTTGATTATCTCTTCATTTTTAGCTTTCTCACGGTATGTTTGCAATTCTAAGTGCATAATGATAGTTGTAAATATTCAAGTTTTAGCTCATTCCGTCTGCTACCAAAGTTTTATTGACAAGCATTTCATGGTTTAATATAGCTAAGAAATGCTTGTTAATGAAATAAAGACTTCTCTTGTTTCATTGCTAATTTCGTCAAGTATCAAATTCAGAAAACATTTTGTGATTGTTGTTAAGTCATTCTAAATTATAGCTTAAGGGGGGGGGGTACAATTTCCCTTGTCGAAAATCACAATCCAAAGCTATTTTAGACATCTATTATGCGCTTCAATATTAATTGTTTTCAAATAATAGATTTCATTTTAATTTTTAAAATTACAATAGGGCTGTATAGAAAGTTTATATAATTATAAAATAATATGACAAGGCTGCCTTTTACTCGTTTGATGTAGTGCACGCATGACATAAAAGAACCCACTATTGCACTATTAAGAACATGTGAACAAGAATGGAAATGCAACAAATGCATAATTTGCAGCGTTACATAAAGAAGTTGCGTATTTTTATTGCAGAACTTACAAATACATTCCCATGTCAAAATTTTAGTATCTAAATGCAGATATTACGGGTAAAAGTACGTATCTTGTAACTAAATCTACTTCTCTACAAAAAAAGTCGTATCGCATGACCACACACCCTTTGGACGTCAAGCAGTAACTTTCTAAAGTCTTTATTTCACTAAGTCAAACTTGACAAAAGCGCAAACACTTTGGGAGCAGCTCGACTTAATAAAGAAACTCGATAAAAAGATTGCCACAAAGGACGGTCTTCCATTTGGAGATGAATTCGAAACCAGCCTGAAAACATGACAGAACATCGTTTCTGATCTTAAATGCAACATCTTATCGTGATCTTTTTTTCATCCTCCATCCTTCTTTCTAACTCAAACGCTTTCTTTAAACAGATAGCAAAAAAGAAGAAACCATCTATAAAGCAGGGGAATCGTGTCGGGGGGCTCGAATATCAGAAAATAAATTGACCATGGTACACAGGAACAAAACCACTTAACAAGATGGTAGTGATTTCTTTCTGAGTAAGTGTGGGAGCAAGTGGAGATTCTTATCGTGCGAAGGCAAAGAAATGTTGAAGAAACGTCACCGGTTCAGGTTCGGTTTCGGAACTGGAGTCGGGCGAGCTAATTAATCATGAGGGTTATCTCACGGCTCAGATCTGACCTCTGTCAGAAGTTGTGATCTGGTATGAGGAAGACGGATGAAGTGACGTCAGCGGGTGGCGCGTGCTACAGAGGCGCCATTGTGTGGTTTCTGTTGACCCCATTTGACCCACCCCCAGCATCTCGCTCCGAAAGGAACGATCAAGCAAATGCTTTTGTGATAATCCAGCCAGCTTAGGTGAAACCAAAAGTGGAGGAAAGAATTAATATCAGTTGTGTAACCTCCAAGCCACCAAACAGTCGAATAAAAAGTTTTTTTTATTGACGATTCCTTTCGCACAAGAAAAGATTTCGCATGGTGGGAGTGTAGATATTTAATATTAATGCTGAAATTAAGGGTTTGGTGATAAACTGTTTATATTTTGAAATTGCTTTTGGTTAAGATGGAGTTCGTTCGTTGCATGTCGCCTCTAAATAACGCAACACTATCTACCTCAGTTGCCTAAATTTTAGAAGAAGAAAAAAAATGAATTTTTCATAATCAAGATAGACCTTTTACATTATATGCAGTCTCATGTTTAAATTAGATTTAAAAAAAAAAAAAACACGCCATGCTTGTTATTGATTCTGAAATTTTCAAGTCTTCTTTCTCTTGTAAAATTTGGAAAACTGAAATATTTTGTGTGTATTATACTGTGTAGTTTTGTTAAAAATTGTCAGAATGAAATATTAAGTGATAAAATTTTCAAATAAATTTCCTTTTGGATAATAAATATGAAGATACACTCATGCCATACCAAACAGCGCTATCTATAGTAAGAATAAAAAATAAAAAAATAAAGAAAAATTAATGATTTTTTTATAAAAAATTAAGGCAAAGTTTGAATACTTAACATCACATTATTACATTTGTGCAAAAACTTCGCATTGAATATATGCGGTGCATAATATTGTCAGAAAAGATCATTATATTGATTTCTTCCAAGATCACAAATTCTGATAAAGATATTTGAGTTATGATGATTTTATAAATATGTTTACAAATAAAGTAAAAAAAAAGGCATAATTCTTCTATAACCAAAAATTCTCATAATTTTATTGTTTTACAACACTATTAAAAAAGGCTGGCTTAGCCGATATACTTTGTGACATGAATCACACAATGCAGGTTACTTTGGTGGAATTGTGGAAGATAAACAGTTGTAGAAATTATAAACAATAAGTAAGAAAAATACTTCTATGAGAATGAGTAATTGTTTCACGGCAATAATGTCCATTATTCAACAGAATTCATTGAGCAAATACGAGCATTTATG
This sequence comes from Argiope bruennichi, assembly GCF_947563725.1. Lineage (NCBI taxonomy): Eukaryota > Metazoa > Arthropoda > Arachnida > Araneae > Araneidae > Argiope > Argiope bruennichi. The sequence goes on from NC_079162.1 coordinate 118,278,602, forward strand.
TAAATTCAAAATAACTCGTAGACATGATAGCAAAAGAAGTTTGAGGAAACAAGGAATATAATTTCATGAAATTTCCTGAATCACTTTAAATTAATTAGAAAAAAAACTGAATCATAAATTTGAAAATAAAATTAATTGGTCATGTGATGTACCATATCAGAAGAAATACGATATTCAGAGAAATTTTATAAGTGATAGATTATGTAAAAAAATGATCACTTTCTTGTCCAGTGTAAATCATTTATTTATTGACTTTCAATGAAAATAATCTATCAAAGGTCCTTTCAAATGGGATATTATTTCCTTGTTCATAAAAAAAAATGATAGCAGCTACTGCAAAGATTTCTTTATATTCACTGCATCTTCCTAGCAAAATCGTGATCTAAATAAAAAAATATATTTTTTTAATTACTATTTCAAATTAAATTTCAACGTGAATCACATTTTAATTTTTGGTAACATTATTGAATCCAGTTACTTAAAACGTTAAAAGAAAAAAAAAATGTATCATGGTTACGTTTTCACTGTTTTTCATATTTTCCGCCTGAATTTCCTCTTTGATGAATAATTGACACTTTATAATCAGACACAAGCCAGAACCTTATCAATTATCCCTGCCATTAGAGTTATTGACGAAAGCTTTGTTTTTTAAAATCATTCACGATTCCAATTTGTTTACAAATCGGTAACCAGTTCTTTTTTTTTTTTTCTTTTTTCTTTTCCGTGAAGTCTTATTTATGCTCCTACTAGCCTGTTTCCTTTAGAAACTTTTTTATCCTTCAGCGCGTGTGTAGTCGGCATTCCATAAAGCTAAAGCTGGCATTGTCCTCATTTGAATATAAATGCGATCTCTGAACTTCAGGACACGTAACAGTCGTATCTGTTGACATGTCTCCCGTCTTGTAAACGGATCTGTAAAAGTGTCTGCTTTCCGTCACGCTAATAGCGTGGGTGCGTGTTTACTTTTCGCTTTTACATTCGGCTTTTTGCGTCGGCTTGGTCAAAGCTTGACCTTGCGTGTCATAAAATAGATAAACGGGAGAAGAAGTCCGAAGAAGATTTTTTTTTTTTTTTTTTTTTTGTTCTGCTGTTATAGCGTCCCTCCTTTTTCTCACTAGCTTTCTAAAGGGAGGTTAAGCATTGCCAACTGGAAAGGTTTGAACTTGATTAAACGTTGTCTCGGCGGGACAGGATTTTGATTTACGCGAATCGACCTACGCATGTCGTGTTACAACGCTGAGCTATTTCTGTTCAATGTTATGGTTAGTCTCTTTCGATGAAGTTCTGAAAAGTGGAAGAAGGTGGGGGATGTAGAGCTTTATGTGGAAGAAAAAAACAGAAAGAAATTGTAAAAGCTTTTTGTCTTTTTTCCCTCCCTCCAATTTTGTTGTTGTTTCTGTTCTTCGTTTTCTCGGTACCCATCAAACGCGGAACGAGATTTCTGCTTCCTCCTCTTCTCTGTGGAACGTAAAAATGCAACAAGGCTATGATTTTTTAAAAAAAGAACTATATTGAATCAGAAATGAGTCTATAGACAGAAGTGTTAAAAATAAAAGTTAGAATATTTTTTTCAAAAAAAAAAAAAAAAAATGTTGTAATTTTTTTTTCCCCAAAAAAATTTTTAGGGTTTTTTTTTTTTTTTTTTTTTTTTTTTTAATTTTAAGGGGGGGGATTAAAATAATATTTTTTTATGCATGCAAGTAATGATAATTTTTAAATCAATCCATAACCAAGGATTCCGTCTCTGTGCAATAAGATACTCGAGTAGATTTTCAGACTGCGATAGTTTCTGATAAGATTACGGAATACTAGGATCAAAAATTTGAGATCCACTTCCATCGACGATCCGTTGATGGTGCACCTCAAATCTACCATTCAAAATGAAACGTCTTCGATTGGCGCAGCGTGGAAGTTTAGAATGTATGTATCGTCCTAGTCATCTGATCACGGATCAAAATTAGGACCACAAAACAACTTTTGAGTAACTTTAAAATAAGACGTTAATAAAATAAAACAAACTTTTCAATATCAAAGAATAACAAGATGAGATCTTAAATAAATAAAGATCATTCTCCGAGCAAAGGATCATTAATGGTAACGTCGCTATCACTTCTGTATTACGTCATATCTCCAGCTCAAGAGCATACATCACTCTTGATCAGTTTGGGAGTTTTGAGATGTGAGTGGAAATAGAAAAAATTTAAGCAATTTGTTTTAAAGTTAAAAAAGAAGTGCCTACAATTAGATGAAAAAATTTAACAAGGGATTTATTTTTAACAATTTATTAATGTTTAAGCCATTCGCGTGGGGTAAACATCTTGTATATATTATAGACAAGATGTGTTAAGTAATTTTATGACGGTGAAGTGACGAAGTATTCAAAAAACACCTGAAACTAGATTAGAAGAGTATGTTATAGATAGAGAGATGCAATATATAGGGGAAAATGAAAAATATATCAAATGTAACATATTAATATTTATAAATTAACTATTAACTTACATTGTACATAAACAAAAAAAAATTCTTTAGCAAACAAGCAGAAGTATGTATATCAATAAATCTTAATTAGTTTTTTTAATTTGACAGTTTTTGCCTCATAATAGTTTATTTGAGTGTGATATGTTTAAAAGCACTCTGTCTGAGTATAACCTTGACAATTATTGTTGCACTTATTCAAATAAATTATTTTGTAATTATATAGAAAGCTAATAAAATATAAAATCAAACGCTACAGATAAGCAAAGTATCGAGACACATTCACGAACCTGACTCGTTACTCTGCATTTTGGTTTCAATAATGCATTATGAGTGTAGCTCGATATATTGGAGATTGGTTAAAGATGGAAGATCAATATTGCTTCAATCTATCATTTCACGTCTTTCTTTCTTTTTGATATAATGCCATATTAAAGATAGCAAAGATAGCAAAAAGAAGGCCATCAGCAGTGAAAAAAAAATCTATATATTTAAAATAATTGGTAAAACCACGAACCGATCCCCAACCCAGCCACTGGTTCGATTTCGCCAATGAATTTCTCAATTTTGCAAGCAGAGCTAACTAATTTAAATGCTCTACATTCATTGTGCAAATATAATTTTAAAAGATGCTTTCTCTTGCTGTGATAAGACGCCAATCTTTAAAATGGGACTATATGGTTAAATTAACCAACAATGGTTTACCAAAGGCGGCAAGTGAATATATATATTATTAACAAATAAATTTAACAAAAAAAATCGAATATAATTATGCACATGAAAAATCTAAGGCACAACAATTAAATATGGTTTTCAAAATAACAAGGAATGTATTGCCATAAATACTCAAAAGAAACTAACTCTTTTGCCACTCGTTTCTTCTTTCTATGGAATACAAGGTGCAAGATAATACTTCTTTCAAATTTAGTCCAACTTATTACGAGAAAAATCAATGATTTTCATAACAGCAAAAATAAATGGGATGAATAATAATATAGATGGAAATATGTGGAAATTTTAGGGTTATTAAATTATTCAAAAAACACGTATTTGTTAAAAAGTTTATAAGTTATTCAAAAAAATTATGCAAAAACGAAAAAAAAAAAAGCATTGAATAATATACTGAAGTATGATTCTTTTGTTGGAAAGTAATGTAATGATTATTGTTTGAACTTGACGAGTTTAAAAATTTTTGTATATCTGCATTCCATAAAAAACGCAAAATTATCAAAATCACGAAAAAATTTATTGTTTAAAATGAAAATAACCTTTTTTGTTATGCAGATAATTTATTTTCGCGCTTTTATCAACAGAAAGTAAAAAAGAAAAAGAAATTCTTCATTCACTTATAAATTCGTCAAAGCTTTATACATGATTTGATACTGTCTTTAGTTTGAATTGTGTTCGAAATAAGCCCTTATATAACTGGAAATTCATCTTCCTTTTTTGCAAGGTAAAACATATTTTGTTTTATTTATTTATTTTTTTAGCGAAGAAACCATTTATAAAGTTTCAAATTCAAAAAAAAAAATAAAAAATGTAGACATATCTTTTAGTTTTTCTTAATCGGAAATCCATTTAATTTATTTATTAATTGAATATTTTCTTAGTTAAAGCAAGAAGAATTCAAAATGGCAGAATAAAGTTTCTATTTGAATTAAAATTGTTCAACGAGACTTCTTAATTTCAAATGGTATTGAAAAAAATAAAAAAATAGCTTGAACAATAAAAAGTATACGTGGAAAACAAGTTCAATAATTTTATACTTAGAAAACTTTATATTAAATATACATGAAATAAAATAGTTTTCTCTTTGAATTAAATGGTATTGTTCAAACTTTATTTAAAATGTTCTATAAAAATTGCTTAAATGAGTAGTTCCTTACATCAAAATAATCTAGAACTAATTCAAAGCAAATTATTATCAAAAAATTAAAATTATAATGCACTGCTACATTTGCTCGTTTAATGAAATCCTCGTTTTTTTGTAAGTAACATTTATCATTTGTTGAATATTAAATGAAATCGCGAATGAATTCAGAAAAATCTTACTGGAACTGAAAACGAAATATAAAGGGGAAAAGAAATTCTCTACGAAATTTAGTATCTCGAAAGAAACAAAATGTAGTTGGGAATTATAACGAATTGTTGCATTCATGCTTAAAATAAAATTTTAATTCATTTTTATATCAAATGCCATTTATTCGTTCATTACAAGCTTTAAGTTACGCTTATGAAAATAAAATAAACAATACAGGAATCACAAAAAGTAATTTATTAAAGCCGAAAATGTTGACAACCTTTCTGTTAGTAGGAAATCGTTTTATCTTAAAAATGCAGTTGTAAAAAAACTATAATAGTTTGCTCAAAAGAAATCGAACGGATTTGAAAAGTATAAATAATTTTCATTATTTGGATTTTTTTTAAAAGGTTTTTAGCGACTAGTATTTGAATCGCCAGGCATGAAATCACTTAAAAAAATAGAGCACAATTTTTGTCCCCTCAACCCCCAAAGGATACAAAATTGTATCCCGGTGAAATCCAGAAATCGTATCAGAATTGTTTCCTCAGTTTCCTGACCGGACGTTGAAGCCTTTTGTTAATTCACCCATTGCTAGCAATCCCACCTCTGGAACTACCAACCCCAATATCACCCTAAATCAGCCTTCCCCAACTTAGTTCTATGTGTCTATCTTCTTTTTTTTTTTTAGATATCATTTTATGAAGCTGTTACACTTATTTTTAAAGCAGCTGAAAACGGTTAATATTGCTGCATTTGATTCTCAGCGTATTTTGACACAAAATAGTAATAATAAAATAGCAAAATGAAAGCAAGAAAATTTACTTTACGTGTTTTTATCACAGGTATAATAACTGATATAACGCGCAATATCACAGAATTTCAAAGATAAAAAAAATTAACTAACTATTCAATTTGTTAATATTGTCTTCTGTGTTATTTGAGAAATCGCCAATGAGTTGCGCATCTTTCTATCCATAGACAAGATAAGGATACTCAACTAATCTGTTCCGATAAATTTTTGCAATACAAACACAAAAACATTTAAAAAAACTTATTCTGACAATTAGGGGAAAACAAACTCCACTTTGCAAGAAACAAATGTGCATTCATTGACAACTTCATTCAATACATGAGGTGTATGTTTTTATTCTTTCGCACTCAGTAATTGGCTACTACAGTCAAAGGCTGAATAAATTTCGATGTATTTAATTGAAAACTTCATATTTTTTTTTTAACAAAATATGAATATTTGAGTATTTTTCTCTATTTAAGTCTTTTTTCACTTTCATCAAATGGAGTATTATTAGAGAAAATGCTTAGATGACATCGATATTTTGCATCTCTTAATAGTTCAGAACTAGTAAATAAACATGTTCAAATTTAAGATCTATTGCTGTATTAGTTATACATAATTAAGATTTTCTTTATTGTTGACTTATCTGAATTTTACACAGCTGCCTGATTCATTAGAACGTTCTCCTTAAGAATAGGTTTACCCTTCGTTGCTCCATATCGTCGACTAAACGCAGAGAAACATTATTTCCGAAAGTTGTTTCTGAGGTAATGTATTCTATATGCTTCAAAGAGAAACGGTTCCGTAATCTCAAACAATTGCAAAATCTACAATTGGTAATATCAAAAAAAACTCTTCATGTACTCTTTTAAAATAGGTATATCACTTGTTGAGATTCACTGTTTGATACTACTGACTTATGTTGAATAGCATAACAAAAATTATTACTGAAATGATGAAGTTTAAGTATTTAAAAAATGGTTCCACAACATCAAACAGGGATCATCTACTTTTGTAAATAATTTGATAATAAAATAGAATTAAAACTGTGTAATGTTACGAAATCATTCGTTTTTAAGTGCACAAAGCACATTATCTCAGAAACAATTTTTGCAGGTAGTGCTTTTTGTCATAGATGTTCTAATGAAAGAAATACATCTTATATCCATCTCGGATGAAGTTATGGTGCTGATTTCTATGGCCATATTCCCGAATTCAATCCACAGGCGAATTCGGTGATTCTCCTCAAGAATCCTCAGCCCCCAAGTTTCACGATTATGCGAGACATTAAAGATTCCCAGATAATCTGTTCGATACGTGGAACTTTCCGTAAAGTAAAATTACTAATGCTGATTCACAGTTTTGAGAGCGTGGATTGTTCACTCAAGTAGTTAAGCCGAATATGAAGATCTTGTCATTGGCAACCACTGACAGTAATGCCAGTTAATGCGCTGTTGTCATGCTGGAAGAAGCGTCACGTCTTTTGCTTGACTTAATGTCGAGAAGCAAATCCATTCCAAAAAAGTTTCTAGGAAACTAGGGAATGAAGACCTTTAAATTTTTCTTTTAACCAAATAGAGGAGAAGATATGTTTAAGATAAAAATGACCTCACTTAATCTTTCGCTACCAAATTAAGTTTCTGGATTTATTTGTTTGAATTATGAGAAATGCTTTAATAAAATGAGGCAAATCTTATTAAATGAAAAAAATAACATAACATAATTTTAAACATTTTGAAACAAAATTTAAATTTTACCAAGTAATAAAAATTCAGACTGAATATTTTTGGTAATTAAAATAATCACCTAATTTATTCTCATACAGAACTTTCTACAAAAATTAAAAGAAATTTATCAAATGGAAAGATTACATTATTATTGTTATTTTGATCAATTTACTTTGTATTTATTGTACTGATAAATGGTTGTGTACAATTTTTTTAAAAATGAGCAATAAAAGCTATTTTTTAAAGATAAATTGAGGGCAATCCAATCAGCATTTACTCGAAAACAAAAAAATAATTATCTCTCTGAAAATTTTTCAAAATATTAATCAATTTCACAAAATATTACAAAACAATATATTATTAAAATAATTCAGTTATAAACAAATTATAAACAAATATAAGACATCAACCAATAAAGAGAGTAAAATTACTTTCAGGTAAGAAAAATTTGCTAAGAATGTTCATATTATTGGCAGTTACAATTAACACTTTGAAAGTACCCACAGACTATTCAAATATATGCTTTCAAAATCTACTTAATCGTAAATTATAGAAATATTACAGATTTAAAGAGAATTGAACGAATTCAGCTACCTTCTCATGACCAAACATATATACTAACATAAATTTTAGCTAGCATTTATCAAATAAGAAATAATATGCAATTAGCTACTTAATTTTAATGAGATTCAGTGTTTTAAAAGATTATTTAGGAATTATAATCGTACCTTCTTATTAAAAAAAAATATGATGAAAAATTATCGACACTTTCTCTTTCGTTCAAACATGAAAAAAATATTTCATGTTTGAACTCATAGATTTAATGAAACCAAACTAAAGTTTCAAACTGTTGATAGTTATAACTGAAAAATATAAAGACACTTGCATTTTTATATAATAGAAACATTCATGCATTATTATTTAATTATATCTGTAAATGTAATATTATTCAAGTATATATTAATTCAAAGTAGAGGCCTCAATCTTGACTATTAGCTCTCATATGGTAAAAATATTTATGTTTCAAGCTAAGAAAAATTTGCAAAAATTTTGACCGAAACAATAAAGCATTCTTAAATAAAATATTATTGAAGAGTATTTTATTTTAAATGAATCATATATTATCATAAAAATCACGGATAAGAAAAATTAAACTGTTTGATGATTTCTCCACAATATCATGCAAACAATGTTTTTTCTAATACTTAATTTTTTTAAAAAAATTCTGCAGTAATTACAATCAGGAAATGTTGGAAAAACATGAAAACCTTTTGAACATGAAAATTTTATTCAAACAGTTTATTTTTCATTAAACATGATTTTTAAATCATTTAAAATAATAAAGCAAAATATTCTATCGTCTTTCATTTAAATTCAGATAATAGATTTGCAATGCTTTTTGTAAAAATCTCTGATAGCATAACAAAACATTTATTTTGTGATAAACGAAAAAAAAAAAAAAAAATAGCAGTAGACAGACTTTGATTTTTAAGTAAATAATGCAATTCCAAGTGCATTAAAAAGTACTTACTAAAGCCGAATGCAAGGACAAAGATCTAATCTTTCATTGCGATAAAATATCAATAGTTATTTTGGTTGAAAAGATTTTGCAGATTGATCCATCAATGGAATAAATGTTTGAAAATTAAATAAACACCACTGTTTATCATTTAAAAAATCTTACTTTTAAATTAAAGCGCATTTTTGAAACTAAAAGCTTCATATTTAAGGAAACCTTTCATGATCACAGCGCCGTAAGGGTAAGTTGCATTAAGATTTCTCTGGCCTAAATGAAACCAGAAAAATTCTGAAATTTAGCATTAAAATGCTTGTTTGATTTACCATGGAATGCAGTTAAATATCACAATGAATAAAAGCTCCAGATTCGTTTTAAGGAAGAATATATCATTCTTGTAAGAATTTGCAATTGGTACGTCTAAAGTAAGTACTTCAACAACAACAACAAAAAAAAAATTGTCAAAAATTACATTTTTTTTTTTTTTTTTTTTGAGAGAGAGAGAGGGCAGGAAATTGCGTGACTAACATGTCAAACACATTTTAACCAAACGCGTCATGCGTACTATTGAATTCACGAAATGAGACTAAACGTGTTGCAGTGATACAGTTAAGATTTTTTTAAAACTATATAAGATGTTAAATAATGTGGTCATGATTTTACAAAACAAAAAAAATTAACATATTAAAATCATTCGGAAAAAATTTTCAACCTCCAACCACTTCTATTAAAATCATTTGAAACTGATGTATTTTGTAAATAAATCAAAACAATTTACAACCTATCTCAAACCGAAATGCAGTTTAGCTGAACTATATTCTTAAAATAGAAATAGATTATAGTTTAGATTAAATATAATCTTATGCCATTGAATTCCTAAAACGATAATAAACAACCAAATTTTCAGCTTTGAAGTATCGTACCCCCAAAGCTGTTTCAAACTAATCCATGACGTAAATAGTTCAATGCAATTTTAAATCCATCTTGAACTAGAATTTTATGCCTTTTTTGGATATGCCTTGAGGTTCTTTCTACCGAAACATTTTAATATTTCAAACAGCAACGCTCTTTTTATTTGATTAAGGATCAACCTCACCTTCACCCCAATATTATAACGATGTTTAAAGTTTTATTAGGGGCTTTACAAATTCGATTTCGAATAAAAGATTCGTGGAAGATGACAAATCGCCTAAGGTAATAAATTCCCCCTATTAGAACAAACGTCCTAGACGAGCTTGGGGTATATCATTAAGTTGATGAAGGGTGGGGTGGAATGTATCCGTAGCATTTCCCCTAGAGATAGTAGTTCGGATAAGAGCTACTGTTTGTAGCATAACTTATTTGTAGCGTATTCAGTGAAGTGGGAATTGTAAGAAAGTTCTTCAATCTGATTTCATAAGAATTAACTAAAATATTTGAGTTATTTAATAGAATGAAATTTTTCTCAAAAGCTAAAAATCTCTTGGATTGAATTTTTTATAAGTAAAGTTTCTGAATTTAAAAACTTTGTTAAGAATTTTCACCATCTTTGAAGTTTGCTGTTAAATTTCTTAATGCTTTTCAGCTTAAGTTTCAACTTCCAAAATGCAGTAGTCGGGCAAGAGTTTGTAGCGCAACTTTGTAAATAGGAAATAAAATCGCAAAGAAATTCCTTAGTTTGATTATTTAAGAATTAACTGAAACAATTAAATTATTTAGTAAAATGAAATTTTTTGAAAACAGAATTTTTTTTTTCTATTGCAATTTTTAAAAGTTTTAGCTCCCTCCATTAAGAATATTTGAAGAATTTAAAATAAGTTAGGAGATATCCTCACTGGTTATTTTTATTGTTTTTGTTTTGTTTGTTTGTTTAATCTTAATGATTAATGTTATGTCACATGAAATAACAGGCAGATATATATTTATATTTGTTACCTTATAGTTGTACGTATCGATGAAATTAGGGCATATTCGTCATTTCAAAATACATACGTTTTAAAGTAAGAATAAGATTTAATAAAAGTCATTTCCATAATAGATGAAAACTTATTTCATCTACAATTTAACGATCTTTTTGAGCTTCAAGGAAATCCTGACAAATAGCGTACAAAATTCTTTACAAATATTTCTTCCGTGGTTATTTATCTTTTTTAAAAACCTTTTGTACAGTACATAGTATATCAAATGTGACAAAAACTTTATTTTCAAATAATAGCATTGTGTGCAGTATAATATTTAATTTATTCTTAAAAATGATTCCACTTTCAAGCAAAAATTATTTTTTTACCTTTGCCGTCATAAAAGCAAACGATAATAAATATAGAAATCGCAACGAAAAATAGGAATTAAGTTTATTTGTGCCAAAGAATATTGCCAAAACTATATCAAAATTATTTTTGTAATCTTAATTTTAAAGACAATGAAAACCCCTGTTTAGATTAAAAACAATGAGCAAACAAGGTTATTCATAATGAAAAAAGGTGATGCATAAGTTTCTAATGTAATGAATAGTACAAATCGTGATTTCCAATGTACGTAAAAACATGAACCAGTAAAAAATTCAATACATTGCCAATACGGTAATCGTGGATTTAAAGAAAAAAAAAATTCTAAAATGAAGATGAAATTATTCGTAAATAGCGATCTAGTTTTATGCCATATATTCAATGAAATTATTCGAAATCTTGCGTGCTTCAAATGATTTATGGAAACGTATCAACAATTAACATGCTTGGTATGATTTTAAATTGAAGGAACTTTCATACATACACATGCAAAAACAATGTTACAAATAATTTCGCAAACTCAATAAAATTTTAAGCTGCAATAAGTCACAATCCTCTTTGAATTCAACGCAGAATTAATTATATATATATATATATATATATATATATATATGCTCAAAGGTTATAGGTATTGCCACAAATTGAAAATTGCTATTAAGTCTAAATATTTCTGATACAGTAAGGTATATAATGAAATTGAAATAACATGTTTGAAAATAACCAATTTAAAATTTATTTAAGTTAAGGGACATATTATTGCACTGATAGTTAAATTATAACCGGCTTAGAGGTTATTTCCTACCCGCTATATTTTTTTCCTGTAATAGCATAATAATTTAAAATGAATGAATAATTAGTACATCCGTATGAGGGAAATTTTACGAAATCATGAGGGAAATATAATAAATGCATTCACATTTACCTCATTAATATATATATATATATATGAATTGGAGACTAGTTTTTTTTTATCTTCTTCTTTTAGTTAGTTCTTAAAAAAAATTGGCTCAATTCCTATAATGTTAAAGAAATAATTTAATTCCAAATGCATCTGATGAAACGACAAAACTTTTGCTTCGGAACATATGGCAATGTATCTAATTACATTTCGTATAAAACTAAGAAACTCAATATTGTAAATAAAATTTTGTTATATATTTGGAAAACGATTTGTTAACGATGCTCGTTCTGACAGAGCCTTCTTTTTCCGCGCTTGAAATACGAACCAAGAAACAGAAGAAAGTTCAATCAGAAACACGCGCAGAGTGTTTTTTTTTTTTTTTCCCATCTCCCTCTCTTTCTTTTTTCTTTCTCTCTCTTTCTTAACCACTAACATACTCATATTTCATGAACTTCTTCTCGGGGATTATAAAAGAATAATGAAGTAACAAAGATAAGCGTTAAAACCTTTTGTGGAAATCTATGTGAGCGGAAAAAGAAAACGCTTTTAATGTAACGACGGGAGAAATTTAATCTAAAAAAGTCGTTATTATTTGGTTATTTTGAAGAGCTTAGTTTTAAAAAACATTAGTATTTAAAGCATTGATGATAACATTTTTGTCGACTTTTTTTATGATGTTGAAGATGTAATTAGATTAAAATCCGCTTATATTTCAATGACCCAAAATAGTCTTATTTTCAGAATACTAAAAATTTTATGTAAATATAGCATTTGAACCAGTTGTTTATCAAGCGAATTTAAAACTGGCTGCGTAATTTTTTAAAATCACGATTTAGATGCGTTGTTTGCAAATAAGTTCAAATATATTTCAAACAAATTGAATTGATACTATATGTTACACTATAATAATATGATATAATAAAAATCTGTAATCGTAAAAATAAACACTCTAAACTGTGAAAAACGCTGAATGCAATAGAAAATAGACTGATTGCCAACCCAAGGAAATCGCGGTACAAGTAGCTGGAGGGTTAAAAAGTGACTAGCAATCATAAATTGACTGGTTTTAAAAAAATTCGTCTTATTTTATACCGATTTTGCTTTTCTTTTGATTACAAAAAAAAAAAGAAAAAAGAAAAAAAAGGTTTCATTTGTTTTTACGTTCGAGGAGAAGAAAGATTATATGCAATTCTTGGAGTCATTCTGCTTTACAAAAATTTATTATAAGGATTCCGATATAAAATAGACTGAAGTAAAAGAATCTTCAATTGTAAATTATTTTTTTTTGTTTTGTTTTTTGAAAATGAAACAGAAAACAAGGCATGCGTAAGCAATTTTAGAATTAGATCTGTTAAATTGTTTCTGTCCTTTTTGTGTGATGATCTTTACAAAAAAGATAACGTTGAAAACAGTTTAAAAAATCAAAGATGATTTCATTTACATAAACGGATATAAAAAAATTAATTTTCTATGCTATTGATACTCATATAGCCGGGTAACAAAAGTAAGGAGATAGTGAAGATATCGATGATACCATCCATTATACAGACCACAAGATCAAAAGTAAGATTTTCGGCTTCAACAACCTATAACCTTGCATAGAAACCTAACCTTGCATCAATCTTATTCTCCAATAATATTAAATATAAAATATAAAATTTAATAAATAATAATCTAATTCTAATTCTAATAATATTAATTTCCAATAAATATTTTTTTCTGTCTTTTACATGCATATCTTCAAAGTAATTCAGAAAATACTTTTAATGCATTAAAAGTAACACCAATGAAATCGTAAATACACACGCAGTAAATGGGTGTTACTCCATATTACTCTCAGGATTACTCCATCTTATATAATTTTTAAGCACTCTTTATAATTTTCTCCTCTTCTTCGCAGCAAATGTCGTTGACCTATTTTTACTTGTCTATTACTACTGATTTTGATACATTGGATAAAAAGTGATCGATGTGATGCGAGTAATCCTGAGCTAGAAAATCTAAATTTAGTTTTATGTGAAAAAGAAAAAGAAAGAAGGGGGGAAAAAAAAGAAAAAGAGCTCTGAATAATTTGCTCCCAAAACTAAAAATTGCACAGAAAAGATTTTCAACTCTAAAAAAAAAAAAAAAAAAATCTGAAAGAAATGTGTTTTCTAAATGAAATGGTTAATTAGAAACTATTCAATATTTATTTCTTTTTTCCTTTAAAATGAAAGGATTTGAATCTTTTTTTTTAACTTAATGATACTACGTAGCAAAATTGTATCACTGAGTTTATCTTTTGATTGATGATTTTCATTCTTTTATGTTCCATGCAGCCAATAAAACTAAATAGAAAGGCTGTACCTCTAGAGTAGTAACAAATTTAGGGCTGGTTGATTTACAGTAGGAGGAGTTTCTCTGACTTGTTTATTAGGGAGATCATAATCAAGTGCCCCACTCGCCTAACTTCCAAAAGGGAAAGATTACTGAATTGGCAGCAATTCAAAGCGGTTTTTTTTTTTTTTTTTTTTTTCTGAGTATGCATTGGATGCAAAGTGGAATCGTCTTAAGACGAAGACTAATCGATAATGAAGACACTATTTCAACGTCAGTCTTCCATGTCTTAGATTTAGTATTGCAATAAAATGATGAGAAATAAATAAAAAAAATATTTTTATGTATAAATAATAATCAACTTTCAAGGCATAGTATTAATCATTTATACTTTTAAGTATACTATTATTTATACTTTCAAGCATTTATAAGTATACTATTATTTATACCTTTAAGCACACTATTAGAATTATTTATGCACATTTAAATCATAAAATATATTTCGATCTTACTGAAATCATGCGAATTTTTGATACAATAGTACACTTTTTAACACAGAACTGTTTTCTTGCTTTTTTTTGTGTAGCTTATAAAAAATTAAGCAGATTTAGAGAAGTATAAATTAAATTCTGAAATTAAAAGTAAAATGCAATAAATGTTTTTTTAAACACAATAAAATATAAAAGTATTTAATTAAATACTGACATCAAAATTTATCAAAGTTGCTTTCACACAAACATCATAAATACAAAAAATTTCCTTTTTCAGTTGTATTTTCAATGCAAGGTTTATCTTTACTGTCACATTTTCTATTAATAATAAAAGCACTCGCACGAGTAATGCGTTCTAAAATAAATATATTCCTATTTACATCGCCTGCTTAATTCTATACTTTTTTCATTTATATTTTCTAAATAAAACATTTTGACCAGGAATCTTCCCTAAATCATCGATTTGATGTTGATTCCAGTTAAAGAAATTGCATTGTAAAAATGAATCCTAACTTTTTTTAAGCATTGCAAACCAGATTTTATATTAAAATCCTTGAAAAATAAGAATAAGTATTACTTTTTATGAAGAAAACATACCTTCATGATCGTAACTGCAACTTGATCATCTTCGGACAAAGAACTGCCTGAAAGCATTACTTTTCAAGGTGCGCTTATCCGCAAATACAAGCTCATAACTGCCATAACTTGGACCTCACCATTACACCTTAACTCGCTGCGGAGTCCCCAGTCTACTCCGATTGGTTTCTGTCACGTCGGTCAAAGGCAACGGGCGGGACTTGGGGCGGATCTCTCTACGTGATATCCTCTTACAATCTTCTTTCTTATATTCTACAGGAGCGAGATGGGCTGAACTTCGTTCAACTCTTCAGAGATTTCAGATAGGGATGGATTCTCCCATTCAAATCCCTGTGAACCCCCCTCCCCCTTGGGAAGGGGGGGATTCATAGTCATCTAACACCCATTTTTCTTTTGGTTGATTTTAACCCACCTCCCGTCATTCTTTCAGCACCTCCGAATGCCAATTAAATAATATATATATTATCGAACAATGCAAAAGCTTGGTTAGAGATGATTAAGTTAATCTTGATGTATGCGATGGCTGCAAGAATTATTTAAATGGGTTATACGCTGTTATTCTTCAAAGATAAGTTGAAGCTTACTCTTTTATAAGGGAGCGTTGCATGAAATAGGACAATTCATTTTCACAAAATGTGAGTAATACATTGGACACAATTATCTAAAAAATAGAATATAAAATACATGTATTTTGTGTATTGTCAGTTTGCGTATTGCGTATGTCAGTGTATTTTTTTTTCTATCACAATAATTCTTGTGAAAAAAGAGAGCAATAGCCACATGAAATTTGAGCATTTCATTATGGTTCAATTTTTTAAACTGACTATGCTATTTTCAACACATAAAAATACTTATTTATGGTTTAAGCGTCGGAAAGAATTATAACGAATTCTTAAAATAAAATGTTATTTAAGTGAACTCAAATTAACTAGGCAAAAATCTGCATTCCCAATGTTTTTCTGACAGAGCAGTACATACAAGTTGTGATAATATAAAGTTAATTATAAAGAATAAGGAATGAAGGTATCCCGTTTATTCATACCACATAAAATTATTCATAACATATAAAGAATGAAGAATATCCTATTTACTACGTAGTAGCAAATATTTTGTTGGAGGCAAAGAAATGCATAAGTTACAATAAATGTAATAAATTGGTGATTATGTATAATTACCGGTAATTATTCATAATCACCAATAACTTTAGTGGTGATTATGAATAATGACCGATAATTATTCATAATTACCGAATTAATCGCATCTTGCGTAACGCATATACTATAAAAAAATATCATTCAAAACTTTAATGCTGAAATTTTAAGCATTTTGTGAATTTATTTGGTTTTAATAACTCATAATGGTAGAAATTAAGAAACTGGATTGGCTCTTTTAAGACAATATTTCACCTTTTAACTCTCACGGTTTTTTTTTTCTTTCTTTTTTTGTTAACTGTTGTTGAAAGATCTTTGTAAATCAAAGGAAAAAAGCCGTCAATAGAAAAAATGCTTCTTAAAAATAGTTAAATACTTAGTTAAACATAAATTTCTACAGAGCATTCTCAAAAGAATGAAAAGAAGAAAAATTTAGATAGATTATTTTTGTTCAATATAGGTTTTAAAATTTCAAAAAATTTTAAAACAGATATTGAAGAAAAATAATCTATCTAAATTTTTATTTCCCTCTTAATGTATACTAGAATTTTTAACATAATAACGAATTTTTTAAATTGCAATTTCAATTTTATTTTAAATAATTGTGGAGGATAAAAATTTCTTCACCCATTACAGAAATGAAATGTTATATTTTTTAATTGGATGAATGCTAATCAACTCTGTTCTGCAAAATGATTGCTAATTTGTTAATTAACTGATGTATTTTTGAAACTTCTATTGTTTCTTTGCTTTCATACACTCTGGTTAACTTTATATCTGAGAATGAAGCAATCACAGAAAACAATGTTATAATAAATTAACACAAAAAAGTAGATGTACTTAGTAATTTTTGAAATGTTATTTACCAAAAACTTTACTTATATTAGTAATTCGACATGCATCTAACTGTGATTTTTATTTTTTACTTTTTTTTTAATTCAAAACTTTCAGCAAGAATGTTTTTTATCTCCTTGTATTGAATGTAGACTCGTACGTCGAATTACAAAATTTTTGACATTCATATCTATATTTAAGCTAAAATATGTAGCAATTAATTTAAAAGACACATTTAAGCCTCTCTGGTGTTCTTTCTGTTCTTATTTGGATGGAAATGGCAATAATTTCCAAAAGGATATGCGGCATTTAGTTAGGAGTTTAATCAAATTCGCTAAGAAAGAATTAACGTTGATTTAATTTCTTAACAATTAACATTAAAATTTAAAATGAATGAAAAAAGTTAGTTTGGTATAATCACCAATAGTTACTCTAGTTAACAATATAGGGAAAGAATACTCTAAATGAATATAGCCAGGTAGACATATTTATATATGATTCTAATAATTCTAAAAGAGACGAATATATTTGAACAGAAATTCATTTTAAACAGCAGTAATCTTTATTTTGCGTCTTAAAATTCGAATAATAAAACAGTTTGTTTCAAAATAAAATGAAAACAGCTTAAAATGTGAATTAAAAAATAAAACATTCTGTTTCTATCCAATTTTTCCATAATCCGAAGACTGATGTTGCATAAGTATTGATGTTGCGATCACCAACAGCTTTCTACGCATTGTTACCCTGAATTGTCTCTATGAAAATAAAATGGTAATTGTTTAGATTTCCGATTCAAACTTTAAAATTTAAAACGTTTAAATTTTTGTTTTCCCTTTTCTTCACCTGGTTGAATAAAATAATGAAATAAAAATGAAAACGCTGGTAAAAATAGAAAATAAAAAATAAAAAACTTTGCGTATTGCTTCAGAAACACTTCCGTCACCTTTTGTATCATTATAATGTTTCAACACTGAGTATGATTTATAAATGAATATGTTGACTGAAAGCATTTTGGAAAAACGACAAACGCCATTTCCACCCATTTTGACTTTTAGTCAGCTTAAATGATGCATTTTATGTCCTAAACAATTATATGTGAATTAAAAGTTATAAATTATTAGCAGATAAATCATATAGAATACGTTTTTTCCTAAATTAATCAGGTGAAAATCATTAAGAATTTGACAGAAAAATTTGATTATGCATTCAGAAATATTAAACTTTTGATTGTTTTTATTAAAATTTAAGAAATTGAAATGTTTCTTTTAAATTAATGCTTTGTTTTTGTCGCTGATGCCGTTTCAATGCACCCCTTTACGCTAAAAAAAGCATTAATTTCATTATTGAACTAGAATGAAAGAGTTGTTTTCTTACATTATTTCAAAATTCTCCCTCTTTTTTCCAAACTTAAAAGTATATTAACTGACATATTTTTGCACATTCTAAAAATATCATTTTCAGGGGGGGGGATCAAATGAATCACGAATCTTAATTAATTTAAACTTTGTGTATGGGCAACCTCATGTATGAAAGGAGCCGCTCTTGAAAACTAAACTGTAAATGTGAGAAGTTGAACAAACATTGAGAGTTTCTCATCAATAAAGCATTTCATCATTTCAAAACTAAAATCACACAAATGACCAATCTTCTCAAGATCACACTTACCAAAAAAATGAGCATTTCTCTCAAGAAGGATTGGTCGGCATGAAAATGTGGGAAGCACAGACAGGAAAAACTTTTTCATTAGGGGGAGATGTTCCCCTCAATTTGAAAAGTAAACAAGTGGGTGGGGACGAAGAAGTTTTGTTTGGCTTTTTACTTTAACAATGGGTATCCATGCTGCTTTGTTAAAAAATGGCAATTTTTCGGATCTTTCTACCATTTCCAAGCTTTCTTCATTTCCTGCTACGTAAAAAGAAATAGAAAGAGTTTGAGAATCTTCAAAGTTTGCATGCAACTTTTATTAGAAAGATATCCAGAAAATTAAAGGGCTATATTTGAATCTCTGAGCACAAAGTATGAAACCAGAAACAATAATGTGCCTTCTAACGAGCTCTACCAAAGTTTTTCTTTCTGTTTTTAAAGATGCTTTTTTCAATTATTTTGGATCATTCATAAATTTTCTTTTTGTTTAAATGTTTTGTCTCTTCTTTACATTTAGAACCAAGTCGGAAGTTTCAAAGCAGCAGTTTTTAATCATATCCAACAAAAAATTACTTTTCATTAATTGTTGCAATCGCTTATCGCTTTAAAATTAAAAAAAAAATTATTATATTCTTACATACGTTTATAACATTCAATCCACACGCATTTTACGTTTATAATTTCCATTTATCTAAATTACATTTTCTGATTTTCTTGATTCGTAATGTGAGGACTGTAAACCAAAAACTCGCTTAAATCTTAAAAAAAAAAAAAAAAAAAAAAAAAAAAAAAAATTGTGTCATTTTAAACAATTTATAATTACCATAACTTAATCAGTAATTTTTTATCTGCAGATTTTTTATGAAAATTTTGTTCCTTATTCATTTAATAAATTATTTCCAAACATGCGTCATGCAATTCTGTTTTAAAATAATAAAAAAAATATAGATGCATTTTTATGGGCAGTTATAATTTAACCGCTCTAGAGGATTGCTTAGGAAAATCAACTAATACAAATCAGAATTATTAATCAACCTTTAAAACTTACATAAAAAAAACTTGGATATCCTTCGCTTTTTAAAAGGAGTCTGCATACTGTTGCCAACTACTAATTTTCCACGCGTGTTTCCCTGTTGGCAAATGCTATTCAAAAGCATCAGACTATTAAAGAAAAAGCCAACTAAATTCACGTTAAAACTATTAATCAGCTTCTCGGGTCGACTAAGACCGAAGGATGGTCGACCGTGCCATTCTTCGTCTGTTAAAAGGGATCTGTATAGCATTATCAACAACTAATTCGCCACTCGTGTTTTCCTATTGGCAATTGTGCGATTCAAAAAGGTAAGTTGTCAGAGCATGGATCGGGAATCCTCATGGTGGTCACTAACCACAACAATATGTCTAGTGGACGACCAGACAGTTTACAGAAGAGTGGGTAACTCGTAGGGGCGTAAACAGGGGACTCATTTCACCCCCTCGGGTTCCACGCGGGCCCACTGTTGTTATCGAGGTGTCCTACATGGTTTGAAGGCACAAAGGGTATTATGCTCTAAGCTATGGGACAAGGGAAGAAAAGCTGAGTTATTGCGGACCGTCGGCGCTGAAGAACCCACTCGGTTTTGATAGACTCCGTACAATAAGGTTGCGGGTAAGCGAAAATTCGGCGGTTCCACCAATGGTTGACCCCAGGTCAAGGGGCGGGACAGCGGTCTCGATCGGAACCAGCGACGTGTAACTGTTGGCTCAGAGCTGAACAATGGGGTAGCTGTCAACTCTCTTACAGAACTACTAGTTCCTTTTCACGCAGATTTCAGTTTTGAGTATGGAGAAACTTTTATCGCTTTTTGCAAAACATATGATGCTTGACTTTTTAAAGCGATAGTTCATCCGGTCTTAACCTCGCTTTCTTCCCCCTTCTTCCTTCGATGTTCATTTGACAAACGTCCCACTTTAAGAGAGTGGGGGTTCACTTCATTTTCATGGGGGAGTTTCGCAGCTTTACAAAGAAGTCTGTAAACGATGCTCCTGGTTATAATGGAAGAGAGAAAGATAAGAAAAGGAGGCATTGCCATGGTAGAAACACAAATAAATTTGTACTGAGAGTTAGGAAATATATTTGGCTTAGAGAGGATTTAGAATCATTGAGATTTTACTGATGAATTCATTTTCCCAATGTGTTTGCTTAGAAAAGTGACTTAACATCAGAAGTTGCGGCAATTTCATGCCTCATGTATTCTTCTGATAGGATTTTTAACAAATATGAGGACTCTGTACAGATGGATAAAATTCTTGATGGATACTCGAGCAGCAATGAAAATAAATCTTAAAATGTAACATAAATAAATATTCTTCGATACTGTTTTATTTAAAATGTGTCATTATTAAACAGTATCACAGAAGTTCCAAGCGTTTTAAACTGTCACAGTAAATAAAGTTTCGGAAATTTTATCATTTTTTTCTTAGTACTGCAGTGGACTAATCTGTATGAATATCCTTCACTCAGATTATATGTTTGGTACAGTATGACATCTATTTCTTCGCCACTTAAACTATTATTAACGACTAATGACTTCTAAGTTCTCAAGTTATCTTTCAAAAATTGATAGAAAAACCACTTTTTTTTTGTGATCAACTGTGAGTTCAAGCATGTTTTCTTTATCCTTGTCTTTCATTATTTTTTAATCTATTGTTTGTAATTCAAATAAATAAATAAATAAAAATAAAAAAGGGAAAAAAGAAGAAAAAAAAATACCTCCTATGAAACTGGAGACGGCTTAATGATTTTGTGACAAATTTTATACTGAAAATGCATATTTAAAAACATACATATATAATTCTTTTAGATAAGCATACTTTCATATGTCGGCATCTTGAATCATCATTACCTTTCGATAGCCATGTTAAAAGCTACGAGTTTTCTGTAATTTTAAGAATAGTTAAATGAATTAAGGAAACTATGACAAGAAATACAGATATCATAAAAATGCTAATTATTAAAAAAGAAAGATATCATAAAAATGTTAATTATTAAAAAAAATACAGATATAATAAAAACGCAGATAATTAAAAAAAATATAGATATTATAAAATATAGATGATTAAAAAATGCAGATATTATAAAATTGTAGGTCATTAAAAAATTCAGATATATACAAAAGTATAAATAACAAGAAAACTATGTAAATAAATTTTCAAACTATGTTTTTAACAGAAAAAGAAACTTTTCTTTATTCAGTTATAGCAACCATTCGAAAAACTCTAAATGTGGGTATAAAATTAAACAGATTCTTTAAACAGTGAAAGTTATAATGAGGGATTTCAACTCATCTTGCCCCTAATTACCCCTATCCTTTCTTATTCAAAATAACCTTTAAGAAGGAAATTTAGTACCATTGTGTCTTAAGATCTTAGCATCACTTGAAATCAATCTGTCATCAAGAAATGCTGCAAAAGATACGGCCCCAAGTCACTTCCTTACAAAGGGTATACAATCATTCCATTCCACTATTAACAGAAATTCTCCAACAGTTCTTAGAATATTTCCTGTCTTACCAAATCAGTATGAAAAAGAATATTTTCAAGTTATTTATTGTTTTCGTCCCGTTTTGCAGCAGCGCCGCTATTTCAAGACTAAACTTGTAATTTTGAGCCGCCATCAGATGAAGAGGTAGACAACGCCTCTCCATACTTCCGCATTGCAACATTAGGAGAAAGTTTTAATACTTGAGTCAGATTTCATGTGCACCAGGCCCATACTCAAGTTGGTTTACAAATCGCAAAACTTATGGTCACAGAGCCGAGACCTACTACCGAAACCCAGTAAAATTAATAATCAAAAAATTCAGACAGAAATGGAGTTTTTGAAACATTTTAGACTCAAGAGGATCAAATTTATATAAAGTTGTCCACCTCTGTTGATTCCACATCTCGCACACCACTAAATATGCCTCAGCATGAAATGGAAGAAGTTTCCATTTTTGAAGACGAAAGGTTGAAGTTTCTATTTCGACCTTTTCATGCTGAAAATTCATCACAAATTAGAAGAAAAATACATAAATCAGGACCCATAAACTTTTCATTATAAAGATAAGATATCCTCTTTTTGAATCGGAAATTTGCCTGCCAATACATTACTTTTCTTCACCACTTTCAATTACAAACAAATTTTACTGGATATATTTTTTTCTGAGAACCCTCAAAAACAGATAGTTATATTTCGATTAAATGATTACTAGTTATAGCCAATGAGGGCTAATGACTAATAATTCTATATCAAAATGTCCCTACATTCCTTTCAAATTGCAGATTAATAATATGTTTTTCAATTGTCATACGTTACCGACTGAATAAAAGTTTGTAATCAAAATGATTTCAAAACCTTGCGATTTTCAAAATTTAACAAAAGAAAGCAGAAATATGGACGACTTACTGGGTGAAATTGTAATATTGCAAAAAGGAAATATCAGTTAGATACACAGTATATTCATGAATTTCAAGAAATAAAGAAACTGTGTTGTTACTTACGGCACTTTACAAGCCCGCTGACAGATCTATCAGCGATTTAAGCCGAGTCAGCGTCTCTTGTTTTTTCAGTTGCGCCAACTAAGGTCAACAGAATGACTTAGCTACTTCAGGCTTCATATTCGGTTGCACAACCCCTTTTTGCAGGGGGTACATTCACACACATCACAGATAGAAGAGGAACAACCATTTCGAAGCGGGATTCAACACCTGGACGTCCAGAGCGCGGGGAAGGCACGCTACCCCTATGCCAGGATGCCGGCAAAGAAACCGTAATTAAGTTTATCTGTGCCTAAATAAAATGAATGTCGAGCAAATAAATCGAAAAAATTAAAAATTAAATGTTCGCGGAATATTGAAAGAATTAAATAATAATGCAAGTACGAATTAATTATAAGAGGAATCATAACCAAGTTTTTAAAAACAAGAAATGCTTATTAAAAAATAGGATTATTTTCCTCTGCACTTACTCATGCAATTGAGTAATATGGGGCATTTTATGTTAAGCTTCGTCATGTAATGAATAGAATTGAGAAAATGTTTTGAAATAGTAATTCTTCTCATTAACAGATTTTACCCAAATTATGATCCATATTAACTATTTAGATATAGAAACCACATAATAAGTTTAATTTGTCTACCACCTTCAATGAATGGTTTTAACGAATCCTTATACACATGAATAAACATATTGACAGATTAACAGCTGATGAATTTGATCCAAACTTTGAAATCGATATATAATTTTGACGTAAAGACCACAAGTCAAATTTCATTAATCTGCTCTTGGGTTTTTTGAGTCGTGCTAACATACTTAAGGATCGACAAAATCTTCCCCTTTCCGTAGAAAATGATGAAATTTTACCAGTATAGTTGGTCTCGGTTTTGACCTACAATTGTCTTTCACAGAAAATTTTACCTGTGCAGTCAGTCGCAGTTTTTATTTGCAGTTGAATTTCATTAATCCGATACTGCATCTATCTGGGCTCATTATAATCTATTGTTTTCGAAAGGGTAAGTGAGGAACGTTATTATTATTATTATTATTACAGCCAGTCACCCAGATACCAAGTGAGGAACGTTAAAGGGAAAGCAAGTCACTATATGTGGATTTCATTGTCTTAGCGCGAGATAAACAATAGGGCTTTTAATTATATTTTGTATAATTCATTCTATACTAGTCGCCTATACTGGTTCACCGGAAGAATTGGTTGTGTTTAATTTCTATTAAGTCCCTTATGCGTAACTTTGATGTTCATAATTTCCTCAAAAAATATTTTTAAGGAGACCTATTTGCGATATGCATTAAAACCTTGTTATTTTAATAGACTTACACATGTTCTATTTATTTAGCATGGATTCAAGTCTCATTACATCATAGTGCTATTAAAAATTATCTATTTCCTTATTCTGTCTTTTTATTTCTCTAACTTTTAACTTTCTTGTTACTGCGACTTCATTTTCTTATTCTTTATACAAACTACATAATTATTAAACAGAAACTTTCTCCCTTAATTTTCAACTACGAAAGAAAATCATAAAATGAAATATTCGCTAAAGCAACATACACGATTTGAATTTCAGGACAGTTATGCAATATGTGTGTGTGTGTGTGTGTGTGTTAAATTGGGAAAATTCAGGGGAAATGGTCACGGCAATTAAATTAGTATCATTAAAAGACAATTTTTTGAACTTTTAAAATGCTGTAAAATCAGCTTTTTGAGACCATGTTTTCGGGAATTATGGTAGAAAAGCCCCATAATGTTTCTTGATTTTAATTAATTTAAATATATAAAAAAGAAAACCTAGTTTGAGGTGCACACTCCTGACCTTCAAAATTTATCAATGAAAATGTGATAGTTCAAGGTCAAAAGTCTGCGCTGTAGAGAACCCACACTTCTACTCAGGTAAAAGATACACAGACCCGTATTCTCTTTTATTATAAGTAGAAATAGCCTGATGCTTTACGCAACATTTCGCGCAGTAAATACAAGCTTTACTAATAAAATACGTTTTTAAACGAACTTCTATTAATCCACTGATTTCATTAATCGGGTAGCTCTTCACTCTGCTTACTGAGAGTCTACTAATTACGTCTGCTATGCATATAAATATACTGATAAGTATTTAGACATATTCTTTTTAAAAAGTGTTTTTTGGGATTCAGTCTGAAGTAGTGAGACATCATTAGTCTCGTCGAATATTTTTAAGTTAACGGTATTTTCAGTTTGTAAAATAGGCTGTAATAAAGCATTTATTACAGCTTCGATTTTTATTTTTCTCGAACACGAAGATGAGATGTAAACATCTGGCTTTCGTATTTTGTACTTAGTTTTCTTTCTTTTTTTAAAAATTTTCCTGAATAAGTGCAATTAAATACAGTTTTAAAATTGAATTTCCAATTATCCACAATTCTGATTTTAAAAGAAATGTTTGGATGGCACTCTTAAAATTTTCTAGACCTTTTGCTCGGAATAAAAATAAATAAAATGAAAAATATTGTCTGTTAAATTGCCCTTAATGGGTTGAAATGACGAGTGTCCCATTTGTCGAAAATAATCAAAAGTGAAAACTAAGTTCCGGTTTCTAAGTCCACATGGTGTACATTTGAAGGACTTGCCGCCATACTTGATAAAATCCGCCATATACTCCTTATAAAATAAGTTCTAATATGGTGCATCTAATCCAAAGGGCTCCCACTAGCTTATATCGATCAAAAATATCATGCATTAAATCGATGTGTTGATTTAATAACCAATTTAAATAAATTTCCTTAATGTTCACTTTTTTATATATATATTTTGAGAATTGAATTGATTTCAATATTAACAGAAATAATACGCATAGCCTTTAAATTAAGTATTGGCTGAGTTTCTTAGACTAATTTTTCATTTTAACCTCGTGAATTTCTACAGATTATAAATTAGATACAAAATTTAATTAATTGATAATATATATTTACTAACCAATTTAATAAAAAGTATGCAATTACTTTTTATCAAATTATTAAAGGCAATCCTTGGTTTTGATTTTTTGGGGGAGAGGAGAACTGTCGGGATGTCCAAGAAAGATATTGGAGACCGAAACACATTTGTAACTTCTTAAGGACGTTGTTGGAGCTCTCTGAAATATGAATTGACATCACTTAAAAGGATTATTATGGAAAGAAAAGTAGAAACATGTATAAAAGAATGCTAAGAAAGATAAATTTAAAAAAAATAATCTCACATCCTTCCCACTCCCGTGAAACTTCAAAGTTAAAATAAGTAAAAGTCAAAAGTACAAACAGCAATAAAATTATGGGAATGTACATATATCTTCTCTTGATCTTAGTATAAAAAGAAACTCATCTAGATTCATTCATAATTGGTGTCCAAGAAGCTTGAAATGGAGAATGTAAAATTCAAGTGATTCTGGAAATAGCGACACAGCAATGACACAGGATTTCAATTCATCGTATTCATGATAACCTCTAAGTTTTTATACAAAAACTTCCTTAAAGAAAGAAATCCTGCATCAACAAGCTGTAAGATCTTAGCACTTCTCGAAATTAATCCGAGATTAAAAAACTCAGTAAGAAATATTCCCTCCACCACTCTTTTTTTCAAAAGAGTGTAAAAATATCTACACGGCAACCTGGAAACTCCACTGTTCACATAAGTTCTACGATACCCCAAACTTAATTAAAAGTACGCAGGTGCTCCTGAAGGATATTTTCAAGTTTAGCATCGATTTCATCTCTATTGAAACAACGGAAAAATTATTTTGGGACCGGCTTCTTAATTTTGAACGGAAGTTAGATGATAAGGATAACTCTTGAACCTGCAGCGTCTCGTCAAAGTTCCATATCACACCAGCGGGAGAACGCTTGATCCTTGAAGGCAGATTTAATGTGCATCAATCTCATATAAAGGGTGATCCTTAAGTGGAATCAGATTCTGAAACAAAAACTCGCCGGCTCCGAAGATGATACCTTATCATCAGGCAACAGTGGCCCTAGAATATTTTTCACATACACTGCAAACACATCTAGAATCATATATTCTTGTCCTTTACACATTAATGTTCAATGTTTTATTTTCTTTCTTAAAATTCCTTTGTCTGTTGTCTACTTTTACCTCTGAATGAAATATCTGAAAACATTTCAAATTTTCAATTGCTCTTTGTATTTGACATGCATAGGATTGTTTTTGATTTGACGTGGCAAAATTTTTTGGCGTAATCAAACATTTTACAAGACAGATTATTCTATAGGAATGCGATATCATTCTAAATTTCTATTATAATAATACTTTTTCGCTTACAAAATAACATAATTTTAATGTGTGTTTCCTTTCCTGAAGGAAAGTTACAAAAATATAATGGTACTTAAGGTATACATTTTTATATAGTGCAGAAATCTTATTATACTATGGTCGATTTTTTTTTCTCTGCTGATTTCCAAAATACTCTAAATTGTTGAACAACTTGAAGTTTTCAAATCATATACAAGACTGTTGTTTGAATAAAACAGTTATTAAGTGTAAATCTTGTATCGTGTTTCAAAGCTGTTTTGGCTTTTTTCTTGTAAATTTTCGAATTCAGAAAGGGAAAAAAAAAATGTCCCGAAGAATTCAAATACCCAGTTGTATTGAGAACAACTGGAAGATGAATTGGCACAATGAATTTACTTCATGGCCTTCTTCATTATAACTGATAAATCTTCTTGACCGTCCTTGAATTAGTGATCTCAGCTAAATAGATTTCTTTTTTCATTTATTCAATTTATTAAAATCACGAAAGTTATGAATTTTGTGGATTTCATTTCGATTTTCCATGTTAGTGATATCTCTGGCACTTCTGTAAACTCTTGAATAAAATCCCTGGATGCAAAATTTTATAACTTTAAACGAGCAATTCTTGTATAATATAAATAAATTTATTTCGTTTATCACAGAAACGGCTCTAACGATAACATATTTTGCCTTCTAAGTTTATCTATATAGGTGTCTTTCCTGAAAAAACGCGATTTTGTACACACACAAATATAAACATTTTTTATAACTAATTATTAGTCTTTTTCTATCTGCTCTCATTCTGACTATGTTATATAGCGCTATCTCGCAAATTTTTGTGGTACTTGCATTATTATCATAGGATGATAGCCTATTGGTACCTCAAAATTTTGTAAGATAGTGCTTTATGACATTATCCGAATACGAATACGTTCGGCTTGTATCCAAAAGCAATTATTGTGTTAACCAATTCGAATAACATGTGAAACTATGTGCATTCATGAATTTTTTTATTTAAATGACCACTTCATATGTAGATAAGATTGAAAAATATTCATATGTAATCAATATGTGATTCGTATCTAAATATTTTCTCCGAAAAAACATGATTTTACAAAATAAATAAATAAATAAAATTATCTGCCGAGCAGGGCTCGGTCTTTCCAATATTGGAATTTATTTTCTTTATATTTATTTTACCAGATAAAAGACGAGGGCGAAGGAAAATTGTTTTGAGATTCGCGCGATTCTTGTAAAGGAAGATTTGGTATCTTTTAAGATATATTCAAATAAGTTATCAATAATCACAATCAGGTCAATAATGTGCATTTATTGAATATTTTTTTAAATGCCAAATTCCCTTTATGTAATTGTTTTCTAGATAGAATTGCTAATTTTCAAGATTTGTTATTTGATGCAGATGATGACGCATGACAATTTATGACATATTATGAGATGACAATTAAAGCTTTCTTCGTTTGGACGTAATTTCGCTGTATAAGGATATACCAAATTTCAATCAATAAATGTCAGACGTCGAACAATAGTCACAGGGATGGATAGAACAGGAGCGTCTTTCCATGTCTCTCCCACTTCATGCTCATTACACTGTTGAAATTTAATGCAATCTTTTAAAAAAATTATGTGTTACTTAGTAACCTCGAAATTATTTCAAGTCCACAAAATATTGTCCTTTTCTTTGTTACTTTCTATCATTATTTTATGTAATCAGAATTTTTAACTATTTATTTGATTATAAAAATAATTCGCCTTGTATGCTCTAACAGACATTCTGTTACTTTTAACTTCGCACTAAACAAACATTGATTCATGTTTCACGTTGAAGCTTTTCTTGTATGAGACAAAATATATCGAATTACAAAAACATGATACTGAAAATTTACAAGAAGTATTGGACTGCGGCATTCATTGAAAACTCCAACAAGTTTACCTTTGATACCTTTTCATCAGTTTTTTGATGACATTAAAGAAATTAGCCATGACAAAACTCATTACGAATGAAAAACTATTTTATGAATGAATTTTTAATTAAATTGATGTGATCAAAGAAATGCATAGAAGTTAAATTTAAATTAATGAAATTTGATGCGTTCGGACGTCAACTGTCATTTTTCAATAGACTAAAAAGATGAAATAATGATTTTTCAATGTATTTATAATACAGTGCAGACATTATAAATATTATTCCGCTGTGGCATTAAACGTTTTAATTGCATCCGATCCATGTATTCTCTTTTCATTTTGATTATCTCGACTAAATTGCCCTATTTAGATACTATCCCGCACCTCTTTAAAGTGGTAAATCAGAAAATTATTATCAGTATTGTATTCCACCCTCTCTTTTGACGCCTTACTTTAATGAAGCATTTTGACGCTCCTCATATAAAAACAGTCGTTGAGGGATTCTTTGATTTTATATCTGGATACTTTCACAATGGATTAAGATTTAAAATTTGTTAAATTTTCTTAACAAATCTCAGATCATTAGATCCAATGGTATTGTTTCGTAGATACAATCTACAATGAAAATAAAGTTAAGATATTTTAATATTAACCTGGATTCCTGTTTTTCTTCAAATATGTGATCACCTTAAAATAATGCGTGTATATATCGAATTCATGCATTATATTATAATAAATTCTCTTGCAACAAACTTCTGTAATTAATTAATGCTCAAAAGTGTTAAAAAGGATAAATGCCACAGCAGTGGATACTGGCAAATTGTAAGAGTGAAAATGTTGAATCTTATACTATATTGCATTGAAATTTCTTTTGGCTTAACTTAATTTTTTATATCAGTTTTGAATAATTGAATTATTAATTAATAAAAATAATAATTAAACTTTTGACTTGATGTAGATAAGTTTAGGTAAAGAAATTGTAATTAAGAAATTACTAGTTAATAATTAATTTTAATTGACATAGTATTTCTAAATAAATTTTTTAGTTAGATTTATTACGGTTTTTAGGCTCGGGGTTTTTTTTTTTTTTTTTCCTTTTCTTTTTCACAGCCTTTAAATAAAGAAAGAAACATTATGAAAATGCAAGGCTAAAGCTAGGATTCTATTTTCGTATTCATTTAGAAAAAATTATACTGCAAATTCAAATTACTTTTTATTTATAACTAAATATCCTTCATTTTTATTTTTCAAATTTTAGGCTCATGGGAAATTTGCCCTTAGTGGAAAAGCTTAAAACTCTGGTTCTTATATCTCTAGAGCTGTATTTCCAACAGTACTTTCTTGTCTTTACAAATTGCGTAGAGAAACGATTAGGCTTTGTTACTGAGCATGCGCAGCATCAAAAATAGGTACCGAGTCGAAAAGTAACGATTTGAGAAATCTCCTTCTACAAAGAGAGCCATGCCTTGTTTCTCCTGAAGACTGAAAGATGTAAAAGAAAGTATATTAGATTTTTGATGGATTTCAGTAATACTGCCCAAATTAAATAAATCATAAATTATATTTATTCACAAAAAAAAAAAAAAAAAATAGAAAACGGGATTTGTTACAATTTTCTAGTACATATGCTTATCTCTGTAGAATCGGTTCAATATGCAGATTTTGAAGAAAAATTTGGATACTTAGTAAGTAATCATTGAATTATCTTTTGCGCTTAGAAATCGGGAAAAAGGAGAAAGAAAAGAAACTTTCCAAGGCATAGTACCAACGTAAGTTTGCGACAAATAATTTCAAATAAACGTGAAGCACCTTATTAATTAATAAGAATTTGTTAGCAAAATTATTTTAATAATAAAGAAACATTGCTAGAATCAGATGTGCAGAATATGATTCGATTTATCATGTTTTAATAGATTTACCAAGTGACCTGAAAACATTTAATCTGAGGATTTGTCTTCTTCAATAAATATCACTTTTATGTAATTTTTTACTTTTGATGAAAGTACATGCGTTTCTTCAATAGACATAAGAATGATTACCACGCCATTTGAAAAAAGAATCTCAGTGGTATCAAAAATTCACAAGATTTTTTTTCAACAAAATTTTATTCTGTGCTACTCGATTATTTGACAACAAAGCTAAAAATTCCGATTGTAACTACATTTTGTAAAAAAGAGAAAATCAAATAAAAAAAAAACACAAAGAAAAAAAAAAGGGAGTAGGATCCACGCCATATCATTACGGCGAGGCGAGAAAGTTTGTTTTTAATGAGGATAAAATATAACAGAAGAGCTTGAAACTTTTTTATCATAGAATTCTACGATCTGCAATGATATATTTTTTAATCATTGTTTATTTTTGATTTGTCCACGAAAAAGAAAAATTCTTCATGGGCAGCATGAAATTCACAAGAATTTTCATAGCAAATTTTTTTCTAAGCGAATCGATTATGCGACAACGGTGGTTGGAATTCCAATTGTAAACATATTGTGTATAATATTCCTTTAAAAAAAGCTGAAAGATAAAATAAAAATAAAATAAAATAAAAACGAAAGAATGAATGAGAAGAGGGGGGGGAGAATTCTCGTCGCATCATGATGGCGAGAGTTTTAGGCTTTCTGTCAAGGATAACATATTACAAGTTGTAAGACTAACAGCTTGCACGATGCGAACCTGGTTCGGAATTGGTGTCCGTCGTGTCAGATGTCCCACCGACGTGATCTGGATCTCTGCCAAAGGGGATAGACCACCCGAGTGCCGTCGACGCTGTTTTTGGGACACCTTTGGCCCGTCCGCAATTCGTCATATCTCCCAAAAACAGCCAGCGCCAATTCTGCGGACAGCTTTCATCCATCAGTCGGGATCTTAAGGTCGAAGGGTCCTTAAAAAACATATGTGGGTGACCTAAACTTCAGAGGGGTCATCCACTACGATTTCGTACCGTTTATACTCCCCTCCCCACTTATAATACATGTTAGTACGATGGAGTCAGATCCATACAAGAAAATATTATTCATTTATTGCTCATTCAAAAAATTAAAAAAAAAAAATTTCTGTTTCGTTTCAAATAAAACCACTGGACATCGATATGCGATGTTATGTTGCTTAATAGAGGCAATCGACTTTAAATCGACTTCAACTTGGGTTGAGAAACATTTTTATTCGAATTCGTTTGACTTGTTTCAGTTTCTATCCTAATTTCCTTTTCAAAACCTGGAAATAATATGCTGTAATTAATGTTATAAGTAATCTATTATTTAAAACAGAAAATATATATTTCTGTCTATATTTGTCTGTTTATCTCTGTATTTTTTTGTTTATCATAAAAGTTTTATAACTTTGTCACAGCCATAGACATTGGAATATGAAATTTATGTATTTCACTCAGGGGTTCATTTCAAGGAAAACTGTAATATTTTCCTGAGTATCTTTAATTATACATGAGAAAGTATTACAACAAATTCTTAAATATTATTTTGATATTTTTTAAGTGTATTAAATCTTTTTATTAGATGATACTTCCATTATTTTCTACTGAAAAAAATAACATTCTTATTATATAAAAAAAAATTTCTCTCACTCTATTTTTTTTTTTTCTTTCATATAACCTTTTTCTCTGTAAAAACAATCACGAATCCATTTCCACCCAAAATATTTTACTTGACTCAAAGTAAATTTTTAATTATTTCATTCCATTGGAGCTGAAACTTTTGGTAGGAGCAAGTATTATTAAGCCTCCCGAGAAAACCAAAAAAATTTCAGCAACAGGCTTCTTCATCGACAAATTATTCAACTTTCTTATTAGACTCTTATCAAAATAATATTTTGATTTTTTTTTTTATACAATCCAAGTGAACTCTTAAATGGCCATTTTCTCCTAGAAATGGCTTGCTAAAATTTTTTTAGGATTGATATTGATTTAAGAAAAGCAATTCATCTCACTTATCAGATAAAATTAACTTATTAATTAATTTGATTAATAAATACTTAATTAAGGAATTAAGATACTTCGTTTGGTACTGAAATCAGATATAGAAAAATATGTAGATTTTTGTTTCATAAAAGAATTTAGCCAATACTTACATAAATTTTCTTCCCCCCGTTTGATGTTGGCACGTTACTGTCAAAATAATAAGAATTAATTTTAAAAAAAAACATTTAATTTTTAAGATTATATTAAAGCCATAGTCAAAACTTTTTTTGATATTTTTTGTGATTTCTGAAATTATTAAAAGATAGCAGCTGTAATCAGAAGTAGTAAAATAGTTTACTACGGCATATAAAAATTGTATTATTTGGTGCTAAGTACACTTTCCACTATCTTAGAGACGGTTGAAGTGATATTATGTCATTTGTTCTCAATTTAGTTCTCATGACGATTTAATACGAGACGTTTATTTAATTAATTAAGGATTGATATTCTCTTCTAAGAATTTGTTTAGGTAAATATTAAGCAACTATTCAACTCTTAATATAAAGAAATTAATAAATATGACCTACAATGAGTAGTGGTTCATGTAAAAAAAGATAATTAAATTGTATTAAATATACTCTTAATAAAAGTGTACAATTTAGAACCATATATTAGTAAAGAATGTCCATACAAGAATGCCCCAGTTTCTATGGTTTATTATCATACATCAAATTGAAGGTAAATCATACATCAAATTGAAGGTAAACTAGCCGAGTTTTTCTTACAAATGTTCAATATGTGAGCCTTTAATTATACGTTACACACCCAACCTAAAGTCCAATTCTTCCTCCACTTTGATTATAAGTCTGGAGTAATGACGCACTTGCCTCTTCAATTTTGTGTCTTAATTCTTACAAATCATTAGATAGCGGCGGAATGTAGCCTCGATCTTTTATAAATTCCCGAAGGAAAAAAAAATTGCATGGCGTTAGATCAGGTGAACGTGGAGGCCAGTAAAAAAGAACTCTATCATCTCGGCCAGTACGACCAATCCAACGGTCAGGGGCTTCGACATTCAACCACTCTCGTACAAAGAGATTCTAATGGAGAGGAGTTCCATCCTGTTGCCAAATGATGTTTTACACGTTCACCTTCTATTAATTGGGGAAAGAGCTACTCTTCCAACATATCTAGGGCAACCATCCTTGCTATGGTAGTTTCAGCGAAACAAAATGGCCCGTAACACTTGATGACAGGACGTAGCAAGAAAACGTTTAAGATTGGAGAATATTTTACTTCTTGTACAAGTTCATAAGGATATTCTGACCCCAGATATGAACATTATGAACATTTACCTTCTCACTTAGATGAAAAATTGACTCACGCTGAACACCACACGATCAAAAAGTCATCTTTTCGCTCAAATAATTCACATGCAAAGTTAAAACGCACACCATAGCCATATGACTTTAAAGCATGTACCAAATGTAAAAGGTATAGACGCATGAGTAAACGTGCTCTTAAAATTTTCCACACTGTCGTCTTTGGCAACTGAAGTTCAAGCCTTGATTTCTGAACAGATTTCATAGAACTACGTATATAAGATTCTACGACACGGCCAACCAACTGTACAGATACTTCCGCTT
This sequence comes from Argiope bruennichi, assembly GCF_947563725.1. Lineage (NCBI taxonomy): Eukaryota > Metazoa > Arthropoda > Arachnida > Araneae > Araneidae > Argiope > Argiope bruennichi. Next base: position 118,313,614 of record NC_079162.1, read on the forward strand.
ATCCTGAGCTTTTCGCTTTGAAAACACATCCGGCAATTTCGAATTGTCTATACCATCGGCAAATGTTTTTGACACATGGGAATCACAATTAAACATTAAACAAAACACACGTTGAACTGAAATTACAGATTCATTCTTAGCAAATTACAGAACACAAAGTGCTTTACGTGCAGGAGCGCTCATTTTGCGTATATAGCACTGCAAGTGAGAAAATAACAAAGCAAAACAGTACTACATATGCGCAACAAAGTAATAGTACTGGCGCAAGCTCCCATTTAAAAGTCTTTCATTTATCTCTTAAGATATCCGATTAAGTTCGGAAAAGAATTTAAAAAAATTAATGTGTATATGATGTTTTTATTATTATAAGGATAAAATTATGAATAAAAGTGAAATTATTTAAATATAGTAGCTTTTGAAGAGAAAGCATATTTTTATGTTAATTTTAACATTTATTTATAAAAACTAGGAGTGTTCTAGAGAAAAAATTTTTTACAATTTTTTATTTTTCTTTGTAACATTATATGTATAATATATCTTAGAGTGTAACTAACTATTTTCTAAGAATTTCATTCAAAAATAAAATTTTTGTTTGTAATATATGAAATTATCTACGAAATTTTGGAATTTTTTTCAACAATATTAACATTAAACAATCCTAAATCCACTTTAAGAATATTTAACATCAAATCCATAGTTCATTACATATTGCATGAAATAACGGATATTAATTATAAATTTCATTAAGTAATTTGATTATTTTTTGAGATATGACGATACTCGTACAGTAGCATTATGAAAAAATTTGTTCTTCAGAAAATGTATTTAAAGCTTTTAAATTCTTACGAATAAGTATTTTTAAATTCTTACGAATAAGTATTTTTAAATTCTTACGAATAAGTATTTTTAAATTCTTACGAATAAGCATTACTTACATGTCAATAGTTTGTTATTACTTGGCTTCTAATTTACATAAAGATAAAGTATAAATATCATTGGAAACAGAAACGCACCTATTTTTTGAAACAGCAATAAATAAATTTTTAAAAAATGCGAATTCTTATCCAAATTCATGTTTTTATCCTAGTCGGATTCCTTAACTGCGACATCTAACCAACACTCTACAACGCTTTCAGTTGATACTATTAATATTTATAACTGAGACATTATTTTATGGACACCCTGTATTTTTAAACTATCAAAAGTTTATTCACCTCTGAAAATGTCTCTAGAAATTGATAAATATGACCTACACAGAACATTGGTGCATTGAAAATATTTTGTCGTATTTTGAGTATCCAGAATTATTATAAATACCTTAATATGTTTTTTTTTTTTTTTTTCCGATTCGCTTTACGATCTGAATTTAGCTACAAATTTTCAGTAAATACTTTTCTTCTTCTTAAACTTCTTTAGATGTTTGGAACAGCTGTAATTTTATAGTATTTCCCTCCTTTTTTCTATTGATCCTTAACCCTGACGCATGCATTCTAGTACTTAGTTTGCGTATCGAATAACAATTTTAAAAAAAAATTTAATTGATTACTAAATTAACGTAATATTTCATTTAAAACACAAAAATCTCAAATCTACTTTGCGCTCTAATATGAACTTATTCAATATATATATATATATATATATATATATATATATATATATATATATATATATATATATATATATATATATATATATATATATATATATATATATATATATATATATATATTGTCATTTATTACAAAAACGGAAAAAGATTTAAAATTTTTAATCCTTTAAATCCAGGTCTCCCAGAATTTCTCTCCGTTTTCAGCAAAATGTTTTTACAAATATATCAATTCTGAAAGATTTTTTTTTTTATGGTAGTCGGTCTTCTGATTCTTTATATTTTATAATTATTTTTAAAACTATTATGTTAAAATTCTTAAAATATTTATTGCATTAGAAATCACTTGATGTAAGAGTCTTTAGTTAATATTTTTTATTGTTCCATAAGTTTTCTCTACTTATTTTTAAAATATCTAGAAAATGCTTTTCTAGTTTCGTAAAACTGTTTAGTTTTTAACTTTTTTTAGTTTCTAAAAACTTTCAGAAAAATTCTTCTGGAAATTTAGTTTTCAAAGCCAAACTAATGAAATTGCAATCATATTTGAAAATAAACAGTTTAATTTTATTTGAATATTTTAATATTTGAAAATAAATAGAATAATAAAAGTTCCAATAATCCTATAACAGTATAAAAATTTTGTATATTATTAATGTAGGGATAAAATAAAAATTATTGTTTTTGATATCTTCCTAATTTCTTTTAAAATAGTTTGAAAATATTTTGTATTAGTCATTTCATTACAACTTACCACTAGATTCATTTAAATTGATGTCATGAATTCTAAAGTTTTTATAGAACAAAAAAAAAAAAAAAAGAAAGAGAGAAAAGAAAAGAAAGGAAGAAAGAGGAGGGGGGAGAAGGATCAGAATTAATCGCGTTCAATTACTCTTAATCCCAGTTGATTATTTAAATGGATGTGAAGTGACGCAAGACGAGTAAAGATGTAAAAAAAAAAAAAAAAAGTGAAGAATTAAACGGATAGTATCCTTTTCGGCAAAATAATGATAAAAGAAGAAAATTTTACCATACTAATTTAAAATTTGCCGAAAATAACCATCTACCCCCGGCGGGATTCGAACCCGCAATCCCCGGTTTAGGAGACCGATGCCTTATCCATTAGGCCACGGGGGCTCAATGTAACGGTGATTTTAAAGATAGTAACGAAGAAACAGCTGAGTCGGGTCGTTGACTTGTTTTCCCCCTTCTTGAGCGCGGTTAATTGGCTGTTTCGCCCTGGTTACTGTACATTTACTTTCTAACGAAAGATTACCAATAAGTGGGATCGTGAGATATTCACTTCCTAAAATAAAATAGAAGACATGTATCTGTCATTGTTTGAGAAAGTAACGTAAAATTTGGTGTGTAAAATGATAGACCTATTAGTTATTCAAGCAAAAGATTTTTTGAGCATTTGTCGAGCTATAGAAGCTATCCGAAAATTTCACTTTCTGTGATGATTTTGTAGTCTCTAATGTGACTTGCACGTCTATAAATAAAAAATGCATACTTTAAAAGTCATTATGAAATAAAGAGAGAAAATTTTAACATTTTAGATTTGTTTTTCGGCATCTTGATTTTGTCGATTGACATCCAATTTTCACAGCTGTCACTACTTAAAAAAAAAAAAAAGGGGGGGGGGGGGAAGGGAAGAGGAGGGTTATTTTTTTAAAAAATTGAATGAATTAAATTAAAAAAAGCTTGTTATTAATTTAGTATCTAGGATTTACTTCGATATAAAGTGTGAAATTCGCATTAGAGCCAAATAATTCTCCGATTTCGTAACTCCTCCCAATCAGGGCCGAATTATCAAATAGAAAAATACCTTGTGGGGGGGGGGGTCTCGAGACATTTTTTCTTGTTTTGTTTTCTGCGATGCTTTTAAGGAATTTCATTTTGTGCTTTCGTTAGAGTTCTTAATTTTATTTTGTTATTTCAACTGATTGTCAACATTTAATTCAAAAGATTTTCTTTATGTTTTCAAATTCTCTTGCATATGAGTATGATCCAAATCTTTATTGTTGATTGACTGACTCGCAAGTCTTTTGGACCTGGCAAACTTTGCATTAGCGTATATCGATTACATTTAAAAATTCTGTGATTTTTGTACAGTTCTGCTTAAAATTATTTTTTAAATTTTCAATTAAAGATTTTCTTATAAGCGTAATGCTGGATACACTATCTTGAAGGTGACCCACGATAAAATATTTTGTTATTTTGATTTGTCATAATAATTGTTGCTTTAAAATTGCTTATACAGATATTAAATCAAATCACTTAAAAATTATCTGGAAGTTGGGGAGGGGAAAGGGGGTGGGGAAACTTGTTTTTCCTAAGAGATTTTACTGGGTTTAATATGACCCTCATACCATTATTAATTTTCGAAAATATAAGCTACAATATGAATAGCATTATAATTGCCCATCTTTATACACACTTTGAATTCAAACTTTTCTTTTACTAAGAAGCACGAAATTTGCTGACTGTGTTTGACAATTCCAAACAAATAATTCGCTTTGTAAACGATCTAAATTACCCTATGATGACCCAAACAGCGAAAAGACACCTTATCATTAAAGTATTTTCTTATCTAACAATCTGTTGGAACTTATCTTTTGAATAAAAGCAGTAAGTAAGAAGGTAGGTGTTTATTGGTTGTATTCTAAATGGAATCCAAAACCTCAAAACGGAATTTCGTCGTTTCTCTCAGATAATGGAACATTGGCATACTTTGGTAGATACCACTAATGAATTGCGCATTTATTTATTTCTCGTTTTCACAGTTGTGACGCTGGTTGGGCCAACAGTAATTCCGTCCAGTAGTTAGTAGAAGGGTAGGATTGGCTATGTTATAGAATTCACGTAAGCATGCAGCTCAAATTGACGGGCATTCTGTCCTGTCGAGAGTTCCGGCATGTGTTAGATAACCTAGACTAATCTAACGTTTCTTATTCTTTAGTTATGAATATCTTAAATCGCAATAAAAGATCAGTTCTCTTCAAACAATGGCATAAAAAAGACCACATATTATCTGTACTAATATATCGTCTCTTATTTTCTACTCAGTGGTCGGCCAAATAACACACTCTGGACGTGTACTATTGTGGAAGTATGAAGCGAATTTAACCCTTCGCACTAGAGAAGTGACTCATGGTCATCATTCAAGACGGTGCACCATTTTGACGTTTTATTTATTTATTTTTCGATTTTGATTATTAAAAATATCTACAAAATGATAAAAAGATGTAAATTAACTTTCCAGGGAAATTCAACTTGAAACAACTATATATATTTATTTTTCAAAACAATAAACAAGTCCCTTGTATTAGGTGAATAATTTTTCATCGAATTAAGTTTCCGAGTGCAAAGGGTTAATTTATGAAGACAAGCATCAACTAACACAAATGAAAATTCTGATCGAAAGAAATGCAGATATGTAGAGTTAATTCTCTGAAATATCTAGGGTATATATTGTGCTAATCGTCTTTGGTGATTGATTTGTTCGCCAAGAATATTAATAGTTTAGGCTGTAATATATTAATATAGGATGCATAATTCTCATTGATCAGAACCAACGAGCGCCGATGTATTCCACCGAACCGAGTAAACCGAGCTCCTATTGGTTTCTGGCCAGAATTTGTGTATGTCTCAATACTGACTCACTTGTCCGCAATGGATTCTTTCAAAACTTCTTCTTCATACATTTTTTTTTTTAGAAATTCAAAACACTGAAGAAGAAAAACTCACTGTCAAAATACTCATTTATTAGTACTAATGAGCGTCGATGTGTTCCACCGAAGATCTTTTCAGTGTGTATCATACAGGCTATTTTCATTTTTAAAAAATTCAAAGCAGTTTTTAAATGAATAATTTCTATTTATGTTGAGTATGCTGGATCATTGTGAGTATATCAGAAAACCAAATGGTTTGATTCTTGAACATAAAACACAACCTAAGCGTTTGAATGCGATTAAAATTATAACAGTAATTCTATAAATTTGTGGTAAAGAATTGGTCAGATCAGGTAATTTTCATCCATGAGGCTTTTACTGGACCTAAAAGACTCGTATGACGTGTGGCCAGCAGAAAAAACAAAAATACAAATTCTAATAAATCTATTCTTTGTTCCATTATTTTATATAACTCTGAAACAATTGTAACTGTTTTTTGAAAGGCACAATTTTCATTTATTTCTTAGCAGAATAGAAAGCCTAACTGATGGAATTCTGGCAAATGTATTTAGCATTCCAAGTGTCTAAAAAGACAACAAAAAAACTATTTAGTTAAATTTTTTGTCAAAATTTGTCAGAAAAGGGCATTTTTATTTCAGGTCAGAATTTGTCGAACAATGAATGTATATAACAATCCCACTTAAAATGAGCTTGGACGTTTCAGGACTTTTATTAACTTGCTCAGACGCTGGGTAAAATTGAGAGTCTTACAAATCATGAATTATTTTTTATAATAGGAAGCAAATATTTTTAAAAATATTTTAAATGATTATTGAAGTATATACTACAATAACAATATTTTTTCCTTGTATCCGAATCATTCAAGTGCTTTAACATAATTAATAAGTAATCGGAAAATTCGATTATACTAAATATTTTTAATTCATTCATTTTTATAGTTTTTATAAGAAATACATTCGATAACGCATTCTCAAAATTAAAACCTCCCATTACGTTTTGAATTAATAATTGAAATGCATAACTTTTCCCACGAATAATGAAATTAAGGCACTTATGTGGTATAAAGCTGATGCATCGGCGGTATTTTTTATTATCATTTTCTAAACCACAGCACGCGATGAAATTGACACTGAACTCGGTTAATCAGAGTTTGCTTGTGATTAAGCAAAGCATGAAAGCATGGAAATATTTTCAACTGATTACCGAAACAAAATGCGAATTCCATTTTCCCACACTTTTTTTATATCCATTCCCAATAGAGAGAACCCTTTTTTCCTATCATTACTCTCTTCTTTCATATGACGATTGAAGAGAGGAAAGGGTTCCCCCCCTTCCAGCTACATAAAAAATATCCCTAAGGGGTGGACTATGTTTATAAAAAAATTCACAAAACTGTGAAAAGCGGCAATAAAAAGAAGGGAGGCGACTGAACTTAGCAAAAAAAGGAGAAAGGCGCATCGCCCTGTGAAAAAAAAAACTCTTTTTTTCCCTTGCATTTTATTCAGGTTTTTTAACGAATGTTTTTCTGTTGGCCTATCCTTGCGGACGCAGAAGGCATTTCCCCTCCTGAGAAACCAGATTTACATCTGTTTTGCTGTCGGAGAAGGGGAATTTGAAATCCCGGTAAAGGAAAAACTGAAACAACGGGAAAAGTGTATTTTGGAGAGGTTCGGTTTTTCCGAGCGAGTAGACATCGTTGGCTGCTAATCCCGTTCCCCGGATTGTCACCGCCTAGACCTACAGCTAATAGAATTAAGCTTGCCAAATAAAATAATTGGCCGCCTTTTGTGTGACTTTAAACGGGAGTAGGAGCCGCCGAAAAAACTTCTGGATCTGGCAGGGAGGAATTGCAAGTATCAAGGGGTTACTGGGGAAAGATATATTGCGCCAATCATGTCGCCAAAGCTAGGACTTGATAAAATCAGATAAGAAATCATATGAATAGTTTGCCCGGGTCTGTTATGCCTCCAATACATAGAATTTAAGGGGACAGTAGAGTTTGAAATAAACAAAAATGGAATAAAGCTAATGTGAATTAGCTTTATTTTAGGATTAATTTAGAATTTCAGGAAGTAAAAAAAAAAGTGAGAAATAATCCATAAAGGATTTTTAAAAACTAATAATTTAGGAAATATGCGCAATAAATGCTTATTTAATTGAAGTTGTCACTTTCTATGCATATGCGATTTTGGTACTTTTGTTTAATATTAGAGTTCCTGAAATTGTTTTCGCCAATGAAATGAATTAAAATCGAAAAAATTGGCCATATTTTTGGCCTGAAACTTTATTACTTCAAATATGCATTTACACTACATCAAACAAGATTGACCAAGTTGCGCCAAACATATGGCTTGAATCATTCATTGTAGATTTTTACATAAAAGTATTTTTTTCCCCTATTATTACGGCGCATCTTTCTAAACTCTCCTTTCTGCTTGGAAAATTTTTCGACTAAAACATTACACCATGACCCCAACCAGCTAGTGTTGTTAATGAATACATTTTAAAGAAACAGTTGACTTTTCGTATTGATATTTTCATCTCGCATCAGGTCTTGACCGTTTTATATGTTGCGGTAAATGTCAATAATACGGTGATTATGCTAAATTACCGGTGATTCTTCATAATCTCCTCTAAACTTATTGGCGATTATGATTAATTACCGATGATTGTTCGTAATCACCACTAAACATATTGGTGATTATGCACAATCACCGGTAATTATACATAATCACCAGATTATTATATTTACCGTAACATACGTATATATTCTTTCGCTTCAAGTATCGCTCTCAAAATTCATTCATTTACAATTAAAGAATCAAACTAGCATAAAAAGTTCATATCAAATATAATAAATTAAGTTTTAGTGACACAGCTCAATTAGCAGACAAAATCAGCGATAAAATATATTGTTCAACTTTGCCACGCAAAATAGGCGATGCATTCGATGGCTGGTAGCCCTTTTAAGAGCTGCTGCGTCGGCGGATTTGTAGGTTCGTTTGAGCGCAAAACACCGAGCGCAATAATCTTTTGAGGATTACGTACGCTGCTAACCTGTCCACAACCACCGATAAACATCGGTGGAAGTATCTGCTGAAAATAGTTTATCGATAAAATAGTGCATGTATAGTAAAACACGGATTTATATACCAGAAACAAAATAGGTCTTCATAAATTATATATATATATATATATATATATATATATATATATATATATATATATATATATATATATACTATTTGCGATTTTGATATATAAAAAAAAGTTTAGAGAAAAACAAATGAAACAATACATTGAAATATATAATTTTAATAAAAATATTGTTCTCTGCTTCCATATATAAATTCTTCGAATAAAATTTTAGATAGCCTGATGATAATTAAAATAATTCAAAACAAATATCACAATATTACGCTAAAATAACTTAATAAATTCTGATTAGTTTTGTAAAACTGAACAATAAATTTTAAGTCTTGCAAAGTTTCTTGTAAATAATTAGAAGCCGATCGGTTTATTAATTTTTATTATAATTAAATTTGGTTAATTTAAATCTTATCTTTCATGAAACATTTAGTGAATCATAAGATTTTGAAATATATTTTTGTTTGTGGTTTAAGAAGAACCAGCTTACAAATGTACAAAAATTATCTTTTTCTTACCCTCAAGAAAAACAGGCTATATTTTTATCGTCATCAATTGTTGCTTTGATTAAAACTGTTAATTTATAAAAAGACAGTTATTAGGTTTTAATTTTAAGCTAAATTTCTATGAGCTCTTTCTTAACTTGACTTCTTTCATGGTTATAATTTTCTATGTCTAACAATGAAATTTTTTTGTCGAATTTTTCAATTACTTCTTTACGTAGAGGAATTTTTACAGTTTGCTCAGTTATATGGATCCATTTATAATAAAATATTTTAATATTTTTTGGACTTCACTGCTAGCTCAATGATCAATCTTCCTGAAACTTTGATTTCTTACGAGAGGAGCTATCTTGTTATGGATTTTATTTCCGTAATATTTATAATAATGAAATATATTAGAAATTAAAATTTAGAAAATGATAAAAATGAAAAAAAAAAAAAAAAAAGCTTAAAAAAAACACGATTTAAACATTATAGTAAAAAGTAGAAAATAGTTTTTTTTTTCTTTCATAAATTTGGAGATTAAAATAAAATCATAAAAATGTGGCCTACTGTGAAACAACTCATGAAAAAAACTAAACCACAACGGATGTCATAAAATGAAAATTTTGAAACATTAATTAAATTAAAAATATTTTTTTTTAATTTAATACATATTTAAGAGTACTTCTGACATAGACGAAAGATTTTAGGATATTATTTTAAAACTCTTGATCTTTAATAAAATAATTATTTTCGAAATATTCTAATAAAAACATGTTTTACTTTTTAAAAAAATGTTTTTTATTTTTTTTATTTTTCTGTTTTCTTTATTTATCAAAGTTTTACATCCAAAAGATCTTCAATAGCACATACTGTAGATTTTCTTATAATCCTGAATTTTAATGAATTTACATCTATAAACCTCTCTAGCTAGAATTTTTTAACAGCTTTATTTAATCTCCCTCTTCTTATTTGAATAACAAACTATTTATTATGACAAGTTTTTTCTCTCTTAAATTTCTCAGACTTACGATTTTTAGACGACGAACATCATTGAATCATTCTTCATTCTAGTTTGAAATACTGTAGATTTTCTTATAATCCTGGATTTTAATGAATTCACATCTATAAATGTTTCACAGAAGTATTTTTTGTAAGTATACACTTAATTAAAACTTAAAGATTAAAAACTTAGAAAGACTAAAATGTTCAATGATTCTATAAGAACCTGGAGGATAATTTTGTAAATCCACTATAATGACCAAGAAGTGACCATTTAGTGATCTAAAATGGAAACATTTCATTTAATAATCATTTTCACAGAAGAATAATTTGCTGAATTTCAAATTCCCCATCTTTATATATATCTTAAATACTTCAGAGCGAAATCTTTTACACAACTGTCCTTCTGCTTAGTTTGCTAGATTTATAGAACAATTTGGAGTGCATGAATAATTTTTGTCTTCGCGGGCAGCAACGATCTCTTTTCCGAAACAGGCATAAGTTATAAGGGAAAGAGAAAAATGAAGAAAATCGCACTACGAGCCCACTTGCATTTTAATGAAAAACCATCCTTGTTTTTTGCTGACAATATAGTATACGAACACAAATATTATAATTCACTGTAACTGATAATTAGAAATATTTATGTATATCACCTTTTTTGAAATCGCCTCCAGGTGATTAGTTTGCTACATTTCAAACTTCCATTTTAATATGTCCCTTGGATACGTAGAAGAAGTGACTCCACGAGTACTTAGCATGTCAATTATCACTTCCTCTGAGGTTCAGCAATGATGTGGTTGTGTTGGCCACATCTCCAATGATGGGATATACCTCTTAAGTGCCGTTACGACGCTCTGTGTGTGTCTTGAGACAGGCACATTTTGCCCTCTTTTCCCTCTCTTGTGGTTTTTCAGAGTTCTTTGACGTCTGTTCATTTTACCGAAAATTTGCAAGAAGCTCCCAACCGACGTCCACAGGTGGGGGTGGTCCTACAGTGGGTCAGTTGGCAGATTTTTGACCATATCCGTAAAGGCAACTGGCCTTCAGAATGGGGCTTTACAGGAAGGGAAGTACGTGGACTGGTGAAGGCGATGTTATAACTTAACGTAGTGTCCATATTGATACCACAATGATATGATTGCTTAGATTCACAAACGACCATATACTAAGTGATATCTTTATGAATTTTATTTCGATACATATTTTGGAAACTTTTGAAAGAATTCTTTCAGAAAATCTTTCATTTACTTATTTTGAAATATTTTTTAAATAATTCTGCAATTATAAATAGTTTTTACTAAAGCTGAGAGTAAACACTGCTTTTCCGAAACGGCATCATATTATTAATTATTAGTAAAAGAAAGATGGAAACAGAAAAATTAGGGAAAGTTTGCTTTTGTCAAAAATGAAATCCACTTGAATTTCAACGAAATGTCCAGCTTGATTATAAACACAAATATTAGTATTTGCTGTTATCGATAACTAAAAATCCAGTCATCAAAGTACCTTTTCTTGAAATAATAATAATAATAAAGACCTGTTATTATGTTAGTAAAATTTATTAGACATTTTTAATTAAATCAATAATTTTTACCTGCGCAGATACAAACCATTTCATTCGCAAAACAGCATCATATTCCGGTATTGAAAACATGAGTGGGTAAACCCATAATTTCCACCAAACTTAGTAATGCATTATATAAGCTTGAAAGCGAGTTATTTTTAGAGCTGCTAAAATTTTTTCAATCGATTCTGATGCGGTAATAAAACATGTTTTCAGTTTCGCTACGATAAATAGCTCAATTTAGCGAAAATTGTAATTTTTTCCACTCTGGTTCTCCGTATCTCATGTGCTCTTCATAATAGAAAAATAGTCCAAAAGGAAAAGACAGAAATATAAAAGAAATCATTGCTGTACAGAAAATCTCTTTTGGTTAATCTGAAATCTTTAAATTGCAGTTTATGAATTACACGTGTCTCTTGGATGCGCACATGCATTTCTGTTGTAAAAACGAAAATAAAAATGAAAATGTTCAATTTTAATTTATAAAATTTATAATAGGTGCTTTCATTTAATGTTGATTTCATTTGTTTTATAGATTGCAAAAACTAATATTTTCAGAGTGTAAGATCTCGCGCTGAAATACTTACTCTTCAGATGTATTTATTGTATTCAGATGTCTTCATGGAAAAACCCATTTGTTCAACTTTTGCTCTCATTATCTTCCACTCATCATATTTATGTAAGAAATTGTTTTCTAGCACGAAATTAATTATTCGATGCTAAAATGATGCCTACCAGAAATCAGGCTTTAAATTGAATTGGTTTTTATGGAACAAGAGTTGTGGAGTTGATATGCTGCTCGAAACAAAATTATAGCATTATAATGTGAAAATATGAAACTGTCGAGAAAAAAGGTGACGAAATTCCCTCTAAAAATAAACAAAACTTATATCGGGGAATAGAATTTAATGGATTTTAAAATTAAAAAAAAAATGAATATGAGGTATTTTTATCAAGTAAAGCTTACAATGAAATTGTAGACGTTTGAAAAAATTGAAATCGCTCAACATTGAAATATGAGCATCCTGACAGAATATGGCGGACAGACATTTGGATGTTCGAGATGCTTTAAACTGAAAACGACTAGCTATTAACATCGTAACTACATAAACTTTCCGAGAAAATACATGATCATCGTTCATATTGCTTAAACTCAATAAGAGTAATTTTTCTATTCTTTATTTTTAATTAATTTTTTTACTTCAAAAAAAAAATAAAGATATATTTACCACTTGTACCGATATTTCTTTAAATATCCCGATGATTTATTATCATTTTTAAATAGTGTATTGACCAAGCTGTTTCACATTAAAAACTTTCCAACTTCTGATATAGATTAAACGCAAGCTTATCTTGGACTTTTACTGAAGCATCTGATCCCACCAATACTAACATTAGCAGCAGTCGATAACCAAATCCAGTACCTATCCACGTGCTTCCAACAAACATGCATACAAATGTATTGCTTAAGTTATTTCTCCTCCAACCACTGTTTAAAGGGCTTTTCAAGGATGTCAAGGCGGAGGGTTTAAGGGAACAATAGATGAAAAGGGACTCTCCCTATGTTCTAACAGCATGTAATATCACCTACAGAGACGCTAATGCTGTTTAAATAGACCTCTCCAAACAGCTTGGGGCTTGTGTATTATTTGCACCTTAGTTTCCGCCCCCAGGGCATAGCTACCGTCACTCGGCAGTGAAAAGAGGGGAGTGACTGGCGTAGGTCACTCTTGAGTGGATTACGTCGTGTTAGGTCACCGACTGGATGTAGGTCTCCGATTGTATGCAGGACTCCCTTCCCGAGAAGGGAATGCAATTTATATCCTTAACTCGGTGTTCAACGCCATGTAATCGAGTTATTAGGGGTAGGGTTGGGAACAGTGCGCGTCAGGTTTCAACTCTCGAAGGCATTTTTTAGGGGAGGGGATTGCAAACGCAAGGGAGAGAAATCTGCATATGAATGCTGCAACTTCCGCTGCAAATGTTGGCACTGACGTTTTTGGAAATCTTGCGGATGTATTGGGTGGATTTTGAGCGGAATGACGTACAGTGACGCAGGTGCTTTACGATAGCTTGTTCGGTGTATGTTTGTAGTGTTATTTTCGAAGAAACTTTCTTTCAGCAAACTGGCGTTTCATTATGCAAGTAGTAATTAGTTGATTATTTGCCCATGAATGATAGTGAATGAAAATGAATCAGATTGTTTCTGAGATGAGACAGTAATTCTCACTACAGTTAGAAATTTCATGAAGAAGAATGAATAGAATTCTAAGTATTGCAAACATTAGGAGCGTTTTTGCGTGAATAATTTTAAACTCCAAATAGTAATTGTAATTCTGTGATAAAAGCATTTTTCTAATTGCGTTTTTAATAAATAAAAAAATCTAGGGTTTCAATTCATGTGATCGTAACATCCGTTTTTTCAGATAACGCAGCTCTTTTTTTTAATGATAAAGAAAAAATATATTTATTTAGTTAAATAACTAATTCTTTATTCAATGTGATCAAAATGTTATAAAACTGTCAGGAATGTTATAATTAGATGGTTTCTGTGGCGACAAACTTCTTGATAATAACAGAATGTTTAAAGAAAAAAGTATAAACAGATATCTGAATATAGCGAAGTTTTAAGTGAGTCTCTACAATGATAATTTTTAACTTTAAATATAAGGATAATTAATTCTGTGCCAAAAATAAATTTTCTTATTATGTTTCGTATAAACAAATTCCAAACGAGTGCTTCATTAATATGGTATCTAATAATACCATTTGCTTTCCGTAATTTGTAAATGACCGCGCCTTTATTGGTAATAATTTTAAAAAAACTTACAGCTTCTAGTACAACTATTTCTTCAAAGATTGTTTACTCAATTGAATTCCAGATGATAAAGATCAATTTTAGAATGGTGACTAGTGTTATCTGTACCCACTAAATTTGCATTCAATCATTTTTTGGCTTTGCATGCATTTTGAAGCAATATTTAAACACTAATAAAATACCATTATTTATATTTAGATTAATTGTAACAACATTTCAGATACTAGTTAATGAAATAATTTTTTTTGTCTTCGTTGTTGCTTCTTCTACAGAAAAAAAAAATCATTCAGTATTTTCCATATCGCAATATTTGTTATTATTTTTAATGGGTAATATAAGAAAAATTCAAATATTAACCTTAAATCAAAAATTAAAATCCATAAACATAAGTTGAGCTTGAATCGCACTGATCTCAATTTTAGTTCAGTCATAATAATATGAAATGTTGTCAGATTAATTCTTTGTTGTTGTTGTTCATTATGGCACTTTCCATGGACAAGCTCGCTGACGAAGTCACCAATTTTAAGCCAAGGGAGCGTTTCTTGTTTTAGTAGCGCCAACTAGGGCTAAGAGTGCGTCTTAGCTACTCACGCATCACTCATTTGCTTGCACAACCACTTTTTACAGGGGGGCACATTCACACATCTCACAGATAGAACAGATGAGCAACCATTCCCGAACCGAGACTCGAACCCAGGAAGCCCAGATCACGGGGAAGACGATTAATTCTTTAATACTGTTCATTATAATCAGCTTCTTCTTAGTTTTTCATTTTTAATTATTAAATTGTATAATCTTTCAAAATGAACTAAATCGGTACATTTGTTTCAAAATTTAAAACCACTAAAGCAGGAAAATTAATTACGGTATAACTGCAATACAATGTACAAGCGCAGGTTGATTATCGAAAAGGACACTTTTAATCTACTCCGCATTATCTAGTTTTTGAAGATTCTAGTACAATTCCAAATACCGAAAACAAAAGACAGCACAGCTGCTTACATTCCAAGGTTGTAACTTTACAAAAAAAAAAAAAAAAAAAAAGTGTACAAAACAAGATATTTCTACGCATTTATTTTAACACATGCAATATGTATCCAAAAATGGAATAAATACTAAGTGCAAATATGACTCGCAAATGAAACGGTGATAAATAAAAATAAGAAAAATCGGAGAAGTCTTTTTTTATTACTATTTATTTATTTAAAACTATGTGCAAAATCGCTTTTCCAAAACTTTGCTTTCCATATTTCTAACATAATGAGCAGAGTATACAGAAATATAACCTCAGGCAAAGGAATTCGAAAGTATTTGAAACAAAAGTATTCACTTATCTTCAAACATCAGAAGGAAAATTTACTGGCACGATAAATTATTTGGGAAATGCTTTTCCTATTTTTTTTTATTTTTATTTTATCTTTTTAAATCAAAACAAATACTCACTGTTGGCTTTTCTTGTTTCCCTATTTGTAAGTTAGGAGAGAAAAACTTATTTAATATTTCCCTCTCTTTCGAGAATAAAATAAATATATCAAAGTATTTTAAGAGTCCATTTCACGTTGAGCAAATCTTTTGAACACAGGGAAAGGTTTATGTGTTGAGTATTTTGATAATATTAGCAGAGCCGTTGAAAAGATATCTTGCGCACCTAAAGGTTTAAAAATCCTGCTCCCCAAAACAAAGTAAAATTCACGCGACCTTAGGCAAATGAAATTTAAGTTTTTCTAGACGAGGAAAATGTTATATGCCTCTTACCAATACGCATGCTCACAAATTCATATAAAGAAACATAGCACAGCAAAATATAAAGAAATTTGATGTAAAAGATATATTTGTTTTAAATAAACCCTCCTTTATTTGAATAGTTTAAAAAGGAAAAACAAATTTCAGCAATATTCATTCATATATATTTTATAGCATCAATAACTCATTAGCGCAATCAATAATACAGTTATAGTTAAATATACAGGGTGTTCATTAATTATTGTCGGAGTTTCCGTACCTCATAACTTTCGAATAAAAAAATATTAAGCAAAAACCGATTACGTATTCGCAAATTACAACTCAAAGAATTTTATTAATGACATTAAAGTGTAAAGCTTGCACAATTTGCACTTTGTGGGCATTCAGCTGAAGGCGATTATGTATTCGTAAATTACAACTCAAAGATTTTTACGTGGCAACAATGCGAAGAGGGGGACCAATCCCATAGCCTCCGAGATCACCAGATATAACACCGCTGGACTTCTTTCTGTGGGGGTTTGTCAAGAACATTGTGTACAAGACCCCTGTGCCCTCCCTTGATGAATTGAAGCGCAGAATTGTTACTGCGATCCAAAATGTTACCCCACAAATGCTGGAGAACACTTGGAGGGAAATTGAATTTCTTCTCGATGTGTTACAAGCCACGAAGGGCAGCCATGTGCAAATTCATTAATCTTTTTAATATCATTAATAAAATTCTTTGAGTTGTAATTTACGAATACATAATCGCCTTCAGCTGAATGCCTACAAAGTGCAAATTGTGCAAGCTTTACACTTTAATATCATTAATAAAATTCTTTGAGTTGTAATTTACGAATACGTAATCGGTTTTTGCGTAATATTTTTTATTCGAAAGTTATGAGGTACGGAAACCCCTACAATAATTAATGAACACCCTATATATGATGAATGGAAGTCCGAGGAACAAATTACAGTTTCGTTTGATGGATAAATGTCCCAGTCTTGTGATGCCCCTAAGTTCACCTAATTGTAAAACTGTCCTAAAGTTTCAATTTATTTTGAAAGTAATAAGGCCATGATAACCTGATGAGAAATGAGGATTCAAAACCTGATTCCATCAAAGATTCGTGGTATATGGAGGAAATTTGGTGAATATGGTGAATGTGATGAACTCGTGGCATATGGTGAAATATGCCGTGAAACATAGATCTATCCACTAGTAAAGAATGAAGTTTGATCAAGAGACAGAAGCTCAGATATTATCCTCAACGTATAACTAACTAAAGCTCAAAATTACACACAAGGGACACAAAATATTTCTCGTAAAACATTAAAAACAGGTCGTTAATCTATCTAAACTTAAACCTAGATAAATGAGACAATGCAGATGGACAGCACTGCGTTCGTATATTCTATGCAAGATGATTCAAAATTTAACATACAAACTGTTAATAAAGTTAAAAAATAGAAAAATAATCTACAATCACATATTTATGATGAAAAACGTTATCCAGATTTACAGAAAATGCACGGATGCAGAATTGATAAGCCAATAATGGATGAAAACTCTTTATTTTGCGATATTTTATTAGGAGTGTGTATGCCTAGTTTCTCAGAAAAACAAAAACCTTTAAATGAGATATCGGAGGGAGATATATCTTTCTGTTTTATCAATGGAAAGCATTTCTTTCGGTGAATTGAAGGCTATAGTGGATAAGAAGAATGAGTCGTCAGGCACTCGGTTGCCCACCCAACTCGAAGTACGCGCCTGATTACACCGATTTCGAAACTCCTCAACCGCAAACAGGAAGAATCAGCCCTAATTTTTCTTTGAACCAACGCCACGCGAGTATGCTAACAATCTATTAGTTTTCTAATTGTGTTAGATACTACGTATCATTTGGAATACAGCGACGTTAATACTGAGAAACAGTGAAGTTTTTGGAATGTGTATTACGACGTTTTCTTAAAATCCCTCAATCTTTATTTTTCAAGAATTTTTAAAGCTCTTCTTTAATGCTTCGATTTAAATGAGTTTGGTGAATAAAATAAAATGAGCTTCAGAAATTTCGAAGTAAGTAATTAAAGACTAAGAATTGGTCATTTCATAGAATTTTATTGCATTGAAAGGATGACTTTCAGAACTGTTTATTCAAGTACAACTGTGGGGGAGGGGGAGAAAAAGAAAAAAGAAGCCCCGATTTTAATATTTTGAGCTTTCGACATAAACTATAGGAAGAAAATAGAGTTATATTCCAAAGTCTAATTATTATCAGCTGTAAAATCATCTACAAATTTCACGTTAGCATTTTTAACCTCCCCTCCCCCCGCAGGTCAAAAAGTTTGTAAAATAGTATTTTCATAAATTCTTCATTTCTTTTTTTAATAAGTCAATATTTGAGGTATCTTTCTCCAGAAAGGCATCAAGTTAGTATACCTAGTTCAAAGATATGTGAATCAGACACATCCCTTTACACGTTGAAAATGAATAGAGATTTCGAAAAACCAAATTTTGATTTGGCTATACTACGGAAAGGGAGATTATAGTGAGATATAAATTTAAAAAGATACACTTCGATAGAAACTTTATTGAATAGTGAAATATTTATTTAACTCTGTTTTCATATTCTCTGTGATGCGGAAGTTGCGATATTTTTTTTAAATTCATTTAATTCTCTCTTTCCTAAGATCATTCAAATTCAGATACCTTAAAATACAGGAATGCCCGAGTTTCTCTTTCAAAGATAAGAAAAATTCCCTACTCTGCCCTTAAAACTGCCGGAACAGTCTGTGTTCCTGAAGGATGATATATAAAAGAGGAATTCGCTTTGATGTTTATTAAGTAAATGTATGCTCAGGCATAGTTTGAATTTTCACCGAAAACCTCTATTCGCCCTACCCTATCTAGGCAAGCGTCTCAAATGAACAAAGCACGAACCTTTTTCCAATTTACATTTGCATGCTTTATAGTTCCAAATATCTGCGCAAACCAAAACCAAAGCACGTTTTTGTTAAATTTTTCTATTTTGTATTTTGTTTCTTGTATCTTGTATAAGCATTTGCCTTTTGTTTTTATAATTTTTGGATCAGGCAAAATGAAAAGCTTAAAGTTTGTGAGACATTGCTTTTACAAATTGCCTTTTGAAACTCTTATTCTAATATTTAAAGTTATTAATATCTATTCATAAAATCATTTGAATTGGGGTTCATTTTAATGAAAAAACGACATAAAAATATTACATTTTATAGTTATAAATGAGCTTTTTAATGAAAAATACTTAATGGGACTATATGCAAGAAACGAGATTAATCATTATCAAGTTCTCCGTTATACTCATTCAAAAGTATCATTTGAAATTGCGTACTTTGGGTGCAGAATGCATGCAAACTAGAGAAATAGGACTTGGTCGCCATTTTTCATTGTTTGGATATAGTGATATTCGCTAGCGGGTGAAATTATAAAGGCGCCAAGGGCAGATTCTCACCCAGAAAGAAAAAAATCGTAATTTTCATCATCTTGATGTCATTATATTTGGAAGAAAAAAAAGAAAAGGAGAATTTCAGTCATATTAAGTTTTTTTTTTTTACAGACTTAACTGTAAGTTTTTCGTCACTTTAAAACTCAAGTATTAAGAGTTTGTACCATTTTAGTACTGTGTCAAACTCTTTTCATGCACGAATTTGTAATATACAAAACAATTACAAAAATACAAAAAAAAAAAAAAAATGGCATTTTGAAAATTGAAGAATTGAAATCAGCTCAAACGAAACACCATCGCATACAAAAGAAATGCCTTAAAATAATGATAAAAATAATGAAATAATTACTGATGATTTGAATAATTTAAATAATAGTTTATTTTACCAGTATTATTTCTTTTATGAAAGATGCTCGTATTTTCAACACAAATTTATTACCCGGAACAGTTACAGTTTTAAAAATCTACCTAGGTTGTATTACGGAGGCCAATATTGAATCAATATGTCTAGATCAAGTCGAAATGTACTTTACATTAGATGAAGACCGTCAAAATATTGGATTGTTCTACATTAAACTGATGATTGTAGCAATTTATATATATATATATATATTATTTTCATATCTTTCGTTATTTTTTTCAAACAAGTTTAAACAGAAAAGCAAAATAGACTATTTCGAGCGATATTATGACATAATATAAACTCGGTAACTCGTATAACTATAGTTTCAGAATAACTTTGTTTCAGATAAGTAAATCAGTTATCGAATTTTTACAATGTTATTCTTTTTGTCCCCTTCAATATTAATCACTCTGTATAGTTAAATAAAAGTTTTACAGTAATTGAATAATTATTTCGATATGTGTGGAATCACTGTAATAAACTCGAATCATCATAAGAAATGTTAATGAAGCTCTTAAATTAAAACTGCAATAATTTAAAAAATATTTTTAAATATATATCAAAACATATTAGTACTTGTAAAAAATTCAAATTCGAACAGTTTTTCAAATATTCGCTGTTATTTCAAAAGCTGTATGTCAAATTGGTCAAAACATGAGGTTATGTAAATTGCAGCTGCTTTTAAACTGTTGTATGTGATCAGAAGATAAAATTCAAATTACTGATGAAAAATCAAATGACATACTCCACTAATATCCAACTACTGCACCAAAATGTCTTACGTAGTCCAAGTGTGTGTGTGCGCGTGTGCTTTACATAGAGCATTTTGACTTATAACTTTGACGAAATGACTCCGTTATAGTCCAATCCATTTTTTTTTTTTTTGTATAAAATATTCTGCGTTGGTCTATCTGATAAAGCCTGACCGTATTTTCGTGTCAATTCTTAGGTATTTCGGCAGTTTTTGATATGTCAGATCAAACTGGAGCAAGTAAATACACACACAAAGAACATATTTTTAAAGTTAAAAGACTTTAATTACTTTACGAGAAAACGAAGATCATAGCTTTTTTTTCTTCTGAGTTCATTGGAGATCTATGTGAGGACACAACTCAGCAGTCAATGAATTAAAATTAGATTTATTGAAAAATTCAATTATATGAATATTTACAAATGTAGCTTGTTACTAGGTTATCTATGAGGTATTACATCGAATCAATATTCTTCCGACATCTTAAAGTATAGTAATATTTATCTGCCATCACGAAGTATTACTCCTTAAATGAGAGTAGATAAATTCCTAAGTTCTGAACGGGACAATCTCCTCAGCATTTCTAGAAAAGTGTGTAGTCTTGTTTTCTTTAGAAGAGGGAAGAGCGAAAGAGTGCTACTTTTATTTAGATCTGATATTAGTATCGCCGTCTCACATCTATGCAAAGCAATAAAGGTTTCTGATTTATTGTATTTTCATACTTTTTTTTCCAAACAAATGCCTCGGATTAATATTCAGATTTAAACAGATAATGCATTTTCATGTTGAATGCGGGCTTCTTAAAACATGACACAACAAAACTTTAACTGCATGGCTTAGCTCCATGTCATCAGTTTCTAGCATCGATTTCACAAGTGAGATTGGAGCTACATACCTAAAGGGTTGCAGTGCTTAGCAGGTTGCTCACATCTTCATAGGCGATGTGAATCCTGCAGTGCAGTCAGGAGGGATTATATCTCCGACTAAATACTTGAGTGTTCTTTACAGCCGATTGTCACGTGAAGGTTTTTTTACTTAGTTGTGTTCAAAGTTGACTATTCGGTAAATTTTTTATGTATCCCTTAAATGTATCATGTATTTATTCCTATTCAAGTAGAGCATGGTTATATCGATTTGGAACAATGCTGAATAATTGCTCATTAGAAAAACCGTCTTATACTTAAATTTTGCATTACTATATATAATTTCTCTTTGTTACAAAAATATAAATGAGAAAAATTCCGATGAAAAATTTGTTAAAACTTTCCTGCCAAAGACCATTTTCTATTTTTAAGTAGGCAATTGTCTCTTTTTGTGTAAAATTGTCAGTTATTTTTATCTATAAATTTTATTCCTTTTTAATTCTGTTCATCCTCATTATTAGATGCTTTCTTCTATATAAGATTGAATGGAATAATTAAAATACAATTTTTACATAGTCTGCATTATGAGAGTTAATATTTCTTTAATGATTGAATTATTAGCTAGGTTTTGTATTGAGTACTTATACTACAAAAACGAAATATATATATATATATATATATATATATATATATATATATATATATATATATATATATATATATATATATATATATATATATATATATATATATTAAAATTAAGAATTTCTTCTTCTTGTTCTTGGGATTGATCATATTTGCTACCCAGATCTCATACATGTTATATATTTCCAAATAGCAAATGTTTCTGTCTAAAAAAATTATAATGCTTTTAACTCAGTCTGTTTATGTCTTCTTTTAAGACATTTGCATACGATTATGCATACCAATTTTTTGTGTGTTTAAGTTCATAGTAAATTTATATTTTTTATATCTTATAATAAATTCATTAGCTGAACATTCTGTTAAATCTTTCTTCTAGAATGTTAGCAGAATACCGTTCTTTTTTGTCAGAAGAAATCAGTTTTTGACTTAAGAGATGTATAATAACTTCGTTTATTAGGAAGCTCAATATTTAAAGAAAATGAATAAATATTTTTCCTAAAACATTTAATAATAGAGAACTCAAGTTTAGTGAGATTTCCGACTTTATGAGATATAAATATATTTAAGGATGATACAAGTATATGTTCTGCGGAACTGCAGGACCCCTAGATTTTTCAAGTATAATAAAATTTAATTTCTACGAAACATTGAAATATATCATAAAGAATCTATCGCACTTTTCTTATTTTGATTTAAAACATGTAAAATTCCTTTGAAACATTTTTAGAAGAGCGAAAATCCTTCTCTTCGTTCATCATTGACATTGTGTATCATCATTCATCATTGCCATTGAAGCTCGAACGTGTCCGAGGATTAGTTGTTATCAGAATTTTCGGAGCCACGTTTCATTACGTTCTGCTTATTTCGTACTCTATAATTTGTAATATTTCTTCATTCGATGTACAGTCAATTGGTTTGTTAAATTGTACAACAGAATATAATTCGGATTTTATTCTGAGTGAATAAAAATCGATTTGATTAAAATTCACACGATCACTTATTAAAGTTTGGCTATTGCTTTACTGTAAAGAATAGAACCTGTTGGGGAAGTCGTATGTATCAAGAAATAGTAAAATGATATTGCTAATATTTCATCTGAGGAAAGAATTAAAAAAAAAATAACAAGCATGAATATGGAAAAAAAATTTTTCACGGTAAACGAAGGATTATCTTCGAAGGATTAAAAAGTATTCTTGTAATAATAAATAATCGTGTTTTTAACGAATTTTAACTGTAACTCGAAAATTTTCAATTAATAAATTAAGTTGGTATTTCTGCTTAGAAAAAGTAATTGTTGAGCGAGGATTGGTTTTATCGTTTCGATTTTATATTAAAAATGGCAATAAAAAGTGACATAAACGATCTAAGTTTTCAATGCCCCATCTCCGAACACTGTCGCCCATGACATCTACATCCCCTTTTGTCCCCCTCGATGTCACGCCACTGAAGGGCGGTGGAGGAAGGCTTTGAAACTCACACTCTCCTGAAATTTGGCTTTTATACAAGTGTGATTGTCAAGAAAAGCTCAGAAATTTTAATGCACAACCAAAACTCTTCTTTTCTAAGGACTTGATATTTCCGTTTTATTGACAAATTCTTGTTTTTTATAGTCTTTAACCCTTCTATGACTTTATTGTAAATATTCCCGTATAATTCACTGAACAATTATTACTCTAAAAATAAAAGCAAAAAAAGAATTAACCAAAAAAAAAAAAGGAATTGTAGATTTTAAACGAATGAATAATCCATAATTAGAAACTTTAATAAATAAAAGGAAATTATTTTGTATTATGCGAGTTCCCTTCGCCTTTTGATTGTTCCGAGGGAATTCTTCGTAAGACGGTTTTATATATGCAATCTGAAACTAACTTTTATCTTGAAAGTTATTTTTATAGTCGTAAATCACATAGAATTTAAGTAGAGTAGAAGATGTATTTTATCTATCTTTGTAGCATTTAAAATTATCTCTCAATTATTTTTACAATGGCCTGATTAGATTTTTAAATGAGAATAGTTCTTTGATTTTGGCAATCAATTCTCTACGAGTTTTATTATTGCCGATTATTTATTGTCAGCTTTTCTACCAACTGGATTTTCAGCTGTGTACAGGTGAATGGAGTTTGCTATCTTCTTTCAAGGATTCATTTAACCGTGTCGCCATCTATGAACGGAAATTCAGAACTAAAATCGGTGTGTAAGTTAGTTTAAATAATAAAATATTTTAGGCAGATTATAAAATTTTAAAAAATCACATTCTTCTGAATTCACATTTCGACTCATTATTTTTTAAATCATCCACTAACAAATAAACATTTCAAAAAGGTGAACAATTTTTTATAATTATGTTTTTTTAATATATTACTTCCAAGTAAACATCATGCAAACTTTATCTTAAAGAACCTGTTTAAATTTTAGAATTTATACAATATTTTATAGACACCTTAGTTTATTTAATATAAGGTAATATCTACCATTTAATGCCCTTAAAATTTATTTGTTTGGTAACTCAAAACTTTAATAGTTTTAAAATATAGTAATTTTTACGCTTGTTGGAGATTTTACAATGCAAAAATCGCTGCTGAAGTCAAAAGCATTGATGCAACAATTCTTCACTCTTTTTTCCTAGGTTTTTGAAGACTGATTTTTTGAAAATATATTGCAAACTTCTATTATGTAGAAGATGAAAATTCCTTTTCGAGTAATAAAGGTATCTCGCTTGAAATCTCTTTGGAATTGTTAAAAACATAATATCTTTGCCTCGAGCTAACGCTAGGAAATCCTAATCGATGTTTCATTGCTACGGCTACTATATTTTGAATTTATGAAATGTATTGTATACCTCACTGCTATGATAAACACTGTTTATTTTCATAATAAAGCTTCCCTAATTCCAAAGGCAACATTTGTACTTCTACGTAGTAATGCAAATTTTGCCTTCAGGTTCAGCACATTATATTAATACTATTTCCATTATTGCGTTACCAATAGTGAAAAGAAGGAATACAATGAAATGCTAGAAAAAATCCTGATATTGGATCTTACGGTATATGATTACTGATTTTAATTATTCTATTACAGATTTCTTTTGTCAATCATTCTTATTTTCAAATCATTACGATTCAATTCTCTATTAAATATTTTCAAAGAAAACCTTTGGAATTCAAATGTTTATAGTAATAAAAATGTTAATCAAGTTTAAATAGTCCGAGGGAAACAAATTTTAAATTACAGACTGCTGAAAACCTTAAAAATAATTTTCTCTTCCGCATTAGTGCATATTTTCTCTAAACTTAATAGATTGCAAATGTCAAAATGATGCATTTACATATAGGGAGACATTTTGTCATATGGAATGTACAGTTCTCTTATATTTGTGGTACGAGAAAAATTACGGACAAAAGGATACAAAACGTAAGAAGAAAAAAAATCAATAGTACAGAGAGAACAAGACGAGATTGCTGACAACTTATTCGCTTGTTAAATAACATTTATTAACAAGAGAGAATTGGTTGTTCATTCGAAACCAAGAAAAAATAAATAAAATTGGGACCTGAACAAGAAGGAATGACAAATTTTTGGTTATAAAATGTCTTATCTTTCATAAAATGAAGATTGTAAACGAAGAGTAAAATGAGAAAATTAAATATTCAAATCCGTTAACTAAAAGGCTTACAAATTTGGACCTACACCACAGATTGATTATCATATGTCTCATGACAAGCTGAGCAAAATACTCACCATATGATAATATATTGCCAATATAATTTCGGAACAAAAACTAAATAGTTCATTTCCCTCAATACTAACATTACGTTTTTATTTTATCTCGGAGGTCCAATCTCAATGCTAAAAAAATGATCTAAGAACATTACTTTGCAAATATCTATATCCTAACGGAATAAATTATTGATTTTAGTCCTACAGGTCGTTATTTTCGTAACTAAAGAATTAATTTGAAATTAATTTGAGAAATTTTTTTCTGTTCAAAAGAGGAAACATTTTTTTTCTTGGTCAGAAATTTTTTTGGCAACAATAATTTGTTTCGACTTTTCGGCTCTTTTCGATTCAATTCAAGGACTCCAGATTTTTATTTAGGTTTTCCAAATTGCAATACAAAACATGTGGCGGTCTCTGCGGCTTAACCTTCCTAAATCAAAAGTAAGCTATGTGGATTTAATTTGTTATGTAACGTATTTGATAAATCATGTATCGACAACTTTTATGTGAACCTGCATGGCAAATATAGTTATTTCTTCTGGAATGTTATCTCGAAAACATCGAAGTCTCATTTATGAAATAGGTTATTTTTATATAAAAGCATTTGATCTCTTTTTGCTTTAATATGTGTGAATAGAGGGCTCGTCAATTTCTTTTTCTTTTTTTACTGCTAAGTGGATGAATATTTTATGTAGTTGTCCAATCTTTTAAGGTAACCGGCCATGGTACCACATAAATATTATTTAACATCCTGCTAAATAGTTCAGATATCAGCTAATGAAACTGATCTTGAACCTGCGTCTTCTACAGAATACTTATTGTTATCTTCAAAGATCAATGAAATGATACAACATTGAAATTTTCATTTAGTGAAGAAATTTGCTGCAAGAAAGATTTTCAAGTTCAAATGGTAGGAAAAACAAATGATGTTGTGAGTTAAAATACTATTTATTATTCAATAAGTTGACTTGAATTTGTATTTACTGATTACAGTGTAAGTAGCAATGCATGCAGTTAGCTTCTATGGTGTAAAAGTTATAAAGGATAATATGTGTACATTGTAGAGCAAACTTTTGAATACATCACTTTAATTTCAAAAATAATTTGTTTTATGAAAAAGATATTTAGTAGTATAATGGAAGTAATGTAATTTGTTCTTAAAATTATTTAGGATTTTACAGAAACGTTAAAAGGAACATATAGGATTTTCTGAAATAAACATGAGCTTGAATCGCCAAAAAGGTTCTATGTGATAAAGATGATATAAGATGTTATTAGAAATTAGTCCATGTTTGAATTCATATATAAATCATATAACCTATTTGTGAATACCTAGTTTATCATAGGTGTTTATATAGAAAGTAGAACAGCATATACCACTTTATTCAGGAGCAAGTCAATCCTAATCTTTGGAATTCATTTAAGTTAGAATTTGAGAAGCTGGTGAATTTTCATTTGAGTAAATTGAAGTTTTATGAAGGAGCAAAGGAACTAATAGTCCAACTAAATTACAACAAGTTTTCAATTTGAAAATTTTCTGAAATTCCTCTTTTTTTCTTATAAAAGAGACCTGCTATTTTATCCTTTATTGAATTTGAGGATGATCTGAAAAAGAAAAACAATTCAATGTCAGGATTTGAACTCTCAAAGTAAAACTACTGTATCTAGCTTACATTGTTTTAAATTGGTTACTAGGTTCCAATAAGCTTCACAAGCCTCTTCAAAATTCTGAATAATTTTTATCTTATTCCTTGTGTTCCAAAAAAGGGTCTAATAAAAGATGTTATGTCCCATGACCATTTTGATTGGCTATTTCTACTATCTGTTGTTCTCTGGTGCATTGCACAGTTTTCAGCCCAGCATTCTAAAAATATGATACTGGAATATTATTATCTAAATTTCTGAAAAATTTAATCTTGTATCTTTTTGCTTTTTAAACATCATAGGAAAACTCAGGTATTTAATGATACTATTGCTATCCTTTTGAAGAATAACATTGCTAAATTACTAGTACTCTAGTATCATTTATTTGATTTAATATTTATAAAATTGCATTTTGTAGATATTTGGTTCATGTTTCTAAAACTTCTATTCCTATTACTTTTGCTTATTATAATATTAAATAATCTCTTTTTAGTGAATAATACTAATAATTCATTCTTGAAATTAAAAAAAAAATTGAAAATTTATTGTTCAATTTCTTTAAAAAATATATTGTTGTGAGGATTATATTTCTTTCCATTGGTTTAGTTATTCTAATAAAAAATTAATTTGATTGATAATAATGTGAAATATTTTTTAAATGGTTGTATATTTCCAAATATAAGCAACCAAGGGTGCATTTTTTCTTCAAAGATTAAGGCCTGTATATAAGCTGAAATAAAAATTAAAAAACAAAAATTCTTCATGTCATTCAAATATGTCATTATGAGGGTGAAAATATCATGAAGCCATCATAAAATGAGTGGAGTATTTTCCAATCAAGTCACTGTAAAATAAAAAGCCAGATACTAATAATGATTTTAATTTCCTTTTTAATTGTTACTTTTATGCGTGAATCATATACAGTATTCTGGGTTTTTTTTTGTTTATGTGTATATGTTTTGTTATTTTTCTAGTATTAAATTTCATTAACATCATTTGTTCATTTTGCCAGAGGCATAACGAATCGGCAATGATGAAGAATTTTGGAAAAATAACATATTTTCACAAAATTTTCATTTTAACAAAACTAATTTCATTAAATTAAATTTAAGAAATAAGAAGTATAGAAATAAAAAATGCTATATCTGGCAATATTTAGCAATTTATTGCTTGTATAGTATTTTTTGCGAGACTAAATAATCTGCATAAAATGTCACCCTCATAATTTAGCTATAGCAAAAGTCATGAAAATTCTCAGCTTACTTGGAAAAGTATAATATATTTTATTCATTTATTTATTTCTATGATGTACATATAAAGCAGAATTGCTTTAAAATTTTGTTAATTTTTATGAATATTTTAAGAGAAATGGAAATATTATATTTTTATGATTTGAGCAGTATTAAATTTAAGTAACTGTTTGAAAAATTGGCATAACTACTTGATTATGATAATATTTTCGGTATTGTGTCTGAGAAAAGTCTTTAATTTCTTGAAGTTTTGAGTAATGATAATTTTGAAATTCAGTATTGATTTCAAGATTTGAAAGAAGATTTCAGAATTTAATTCATCTAGTTCAATTTTGTGTTTGTCTTTACATATCAGGAAATGGGATGATAGTAAATGGTAATTGAGTTATAATATTGTTTTTGATTACATTTATGATACTTTTTTAAAATGCTGATTTTAAATTTCATTATTCTACCATTAGAACTGCGATAAATAATGGTGTAACTGAAGGGTAAATAAGGTACTTAGGATATGTTGAAGTTAATTAAGTTTAGAAAAAAATATACAGACAAAACTGCTATCGAAAACTACTCATTTGGTGGTGGTCATGGTAGATTTAACATTAAATATACTGCAATGCAAAGAATATTCTATTTCCTTTATTTATTTTTTTTATTTTATTCTTAATTTTTGAAGCAAAGTTTTTTAGTCATCCCATATTTTTAAAGCTTCGAAGTTCCTTTAGAAATGTGATGGAAATAGAAATTTTGTAGTATATGCGTAGTAAATTGTAAAAATATTATTTAAATTTAAGCATGGTGACATAGCATTTCATTTTTAATTTTGTAATGTGTGTTTTGTATGTTAATTTTGGAACATTGTTTCTCATATATGTGCTACAGCATTTTTAAATAAATAATTAAATTTTATTTTAGTTTATTTTAAATGAATTTTTGTATTATTTTCACAGATTATTTCACATTTTCAGTATTTGCACAAAGAACTTAATCTTTAGATATTTTAAATGTTACTGTATTTTAATTATGCTTCTTCGTATTGGCATTATCAATATTTTTCTGAATATTTATCTCAGAAACTTAAATATTATTATTAAAATAACTTTTAAGGCTTTTTTCCTTTCTCATATTTGTATGATCTTAGTATACAAACATTTACTGTTTTGCCACTAGGTACCTGAAATTCCCTTTCTTTTATATGATATTAATCAATCTCAATTTTATGATAAATACTGCTTCTGTCTTCATTAAGTTGCTTTCTTTAGATTAAATTCTATATACTCAAAATATGGATGTAGAAATTTTTTTAGATAAAGCAGTTTTTTCAGCATTAAGCTCTTAAATTTCTATGTCTACTTTTCTGTTTATTGCACCAAGAATGCATTATATTTTGTTGACTTAAACAGTTTTTTTTTTCTTAGGTTTCTTCACACTTAAAAAAGCTAAAACGTCCTTATTCAAGCTCATCCTCAAGGTAAATATTTTGCAGTAATTAAAAAAAAAAAAACTAATTTAAATCTTGTTTATAAAATAAATTGTTTTTATAAATAATATCAAGAAAAGAAATTTATTTTTTACTGTATAAGTGTATATGAGAATCTTTTTTGAGAGTAATAAATGAATACAGCTGAATGCAACTTAAACACAGAACTAAGGACAAAATCTGCAACTTACAAAATTTTTTGATTTAAGAAACCTGAAATTTAATTTTCATGAGCATAACAAGCGCTATTGTTTTGATGATGAAGTTTAATGTTAATAATTTGACATTGTGCTAAATCTTAATTTTCACAGCATTGTTTGACTTTTTGTAACATTTATCTTTAAATGATCATTGTTAAAACTTCTTGTGCTGTTTGTTCATGTTATGTATGTAATGGTAGATGTAATGAATTGGTGATTATATAAATTACTGATGATTATTCATAATCACTGCATTAATCACATTTAATGTAACATATAAGTTTAAGAGCATTAATTTTATGAAACTAAATATCCTCTTTTTTAGAAATTCAAACTGTTTTGAAAGTCCCTATCAAAGTTTATATTTTTAGTGACTATTTTGCTATATATTTTAAAGACAAATTTTGGCATTGAAATATAGTCATTTTCATGTGTGTTGTCTGTATTAATTTATTAATAACTATCAATTAATGTAAGGTACTTTCTTTCTGTCAATAGTTGTACAGTGATATTAATACTGCTGTAAACTTGTCTGAATGGAATGCAAAAATTTTTTCCGTTTCTCCTAGAAAACGGCCCTTAATCAGCTATAGTAGAAGAACAATGGTTTACATTACTCCCCACCACCAATAAAAAAGCCAGTGCCATAAATTAAGAATAATTGATTAGATGACTATGAAAAAAGGGCACTGAAAGTAGTTTTTAGCTGTCTTAAATGAATATATTATTGCATGTATTATTCCTTTAGAATGAAAGATGACCTGTGGCAGAGTGTTTACAGTGACTTAGCATTTCACTGAAATATTGTAATACCTTTTTAAATTTTCTAGTGGCCAGTTATTTTGAATGCAATAGTATATTTGAAACTGTAAGGAAAAATCATTCTTGGATTTGTAAAGAATTATTTCCTTATGAATTGAGCATGAAAAATGAACAAAATAGATTTAGGTGCTTAGGAAGTTAAACAGAACTGTGAAATATTTGAAGAATTTTCTATAACCTATAATGTCTGGTTACTTCGAACTATTAAGAGGTATGAAAATACTGGGATTTTGTTAAATTTGCCAAGTATATTAAAATGTCCATTTGGTGCTTAAAGAATATCATTTTTATAATTTCCACACATTCATTTGAAGTTTTAAATGTAATCTTCTTGGTACAGAACTTCTAACCATTTTTCTTTCTCGTACATGAAATGTAGGAAGAATTGCAGTCATTAAAAAATTTCAACCTCAGGATTTTCCATGTTTTAGATTCTCCAGAGCTATGATAATAATAATAAAGAAAACAATTTTGGTTTTGTCTTCTAGCCAAAACAACAATGAGCTTGGTGGATGAAATTTTGTATGTGATATGTAGACTAAAATATTGAATTTAAAAATTTCAAAGAGGGAAATGTTTGAAATTTAGCATTTTATTTTATGATTAAAATTTTAGATCTGTATCAAAGTTTGAGCAAAGTCTGTCAATAGGTTGACTGTCAGTCTAAATTTTCTTTTGTATGTGAATGTGGTAACTCAAAAATGCAATGACTTTTATTACTGAAATTTGGTTGGTGGTCTTGTGACCAAACAGATATTTTTAAAATTTTAATGTAATTGGTTCAAAGTATGATGCCTAAAATCCACTTTCTGTGTTCTCTATTCTACAACAAAGGGCAAAAGATGCCACATTGTTTCAATATGTTTACCAAGTGCTCATTTCATCATTGTGGTATGCAACTAAATTGTGGCTTTTAATGTCACATTGTGAGATATCCTGCGAGTACAAACTTTTCAAACAATGTTATTTCTGTTCTTATCTTCTGATTAATATTTAATTTTATAGAATTTCTCATGAGTTTAATATACAAATCTTTTGAGTGTCATAACCACCACTAGGCTGTGCTTAAGGGCTCAAAATGTGAATAATAAAATATATTGATTTTTCTTAACCTTTATTTTCTGTGAAAGTAAGTGTAAAAGAAAATCCATGATAAAGATTTGATTTTATATGATAGTTTTCATAGGATGTGTTAACAATATTTTCAACCCATTTATCTTGAATTAAGGCAAGTCATTTAAGCATTATTTATCTCAGTTAAGAGGAGCTTTAAAGAATTATTAGCTTTAAGGATTAGTAGAATTTGTAATAATAAAGAACTGTTAATCTCATCCAGTCATTACTTGCATCATTATGTTTGTAGCTGGGTGTGTTGTGTTTTTATCCACTGAAAAATTCTTGATTGCCTTTTGTTTATTAATTTTGCAATTCAATATCACACATACACTCGCACAAAACATGGCTGAAAATCGCATAGCATTTCGCATTTAACATTGCTGGTAACAAGGAGTAAGTTGTGTCTATTTACATCATTTTTTTCCATAACAAACATGGATATGAGTAATACAAGTGTTTGTCACTCACTCTCAAACTGTGCTATTCAGAGAGTACTTGCAGTGCTATTTTTTAACAATATTAATTAACCAATTTAGCTTATGAATAACACACAAAAAATAATAATTACAAATAAAATTACATTAACAATATACTTATCAGTTTCTGTGACTAAGGCAGAGCATCAATCTCAAAACTGAAATTTTTATGAATAATAGTAATAAATATTTGCTAAGGCAGTATTACAAGAAAGTCTTACCTGCTTAGTTGATAATTATCAAGTCCAAAATTTCATCTTGATGAATTTAATTTAATGCTCTTGCTTCCTTAACAGTTACAAAAAAGACATTTTTGTTATTCAAGTGTACAAATAAAGTAGACTGAATAATTTGCTAGTAAATATTTGATTTTAATTATATTGTGTATGTTTTATATTATATTCTATGTGATGCCAAATAGCTTTGGATGTCATAAAAATTATCAGATTAGGAGTAGCAATAAATGGGGGAGATTAACCCTTATGTTCATTTTGTATAGTATACCATGCATACAATTTTATAAAAATATACTATCACTATAAAATAAAAATATAAAATAAGCTACCTATATACATTTTTTTTTTTTTGCTTTTCTTCAAAAAAGCAATCACTCTTGCCATGATAAGGGTTAATATCATCCGTTATCTGGAATTCAAGTAATGGCCTTGAATTTTTGTGATAGTAATTGATGAGCTAATTTAAGCCGAATTCTTTACATTCCTGAATACTTTTCTAGACAAATTTAAATTTTATTCTTTTCAATTTGTGGTTGGATCAATTTTAAATATACGATACTAGCTGTTTTTCATAGAATTGCATGATTATTACATTAGAGTCTACATCAATTGTCATTCAAAATTATTAATTTCTGTAAGAAAATTTAATTTGTACTATACATTTATTTCTTTCCTGCACGAGGAAATTTTTCTAGAGTATTTGTATTAATTGAGCTTATAACATATTGATAAAAGTTGAAAGTCAAGTTTACTAAATTAAAAGGAAATGGCCTTTTGTGAGCACATTCCTTTTTTAAATAGCCATTTGGTTACATTTTTGTACATTAGTTTATTTTTTTAGTAATCATTGGATCTGATATTTTTAAGAATATACATTTGAAGTATTTTTTAAAATCTTTTTGATATAAAAATAATTAATGCAATATTAAATTATAAATAAAAAATAATGTAATACAAAGGAATAAATAGGAACCGAGTTTCTTAATGTACAGGGTGATTATAATTAAAGTTCCGCTTTGAAATGGTCATAAAAAGAAAACTACTGGACCAAATATTATCAAATTTGGTGATAAATTAAAGAAGTTCATAAAAATTTCCTTTCTGCCAAATAATGTACAAAAACTCACCACCAGAGGTGAAATGGTGCTGTATGCAATATTGTTAAGCAAAATAGGACTTGAAGACACTGGTTTAAAATGTGTTTGTTTCTAAAATGTCTATAAAGCATGTTCAATGCATGTTATCTCAAAAGCACTGGTGGAACATGCTTTTTAACACGTTTTAGAAACAGCACTATTTCACTGCTGGTGGTGAGTTTTTGAACTTTTTTTTTGGTAGAAACTATTAAATAAATTAATCGGAAAAAATAGAATTAAAAAAATAATTAAAGAAAATTTCTTTTAATTCACCTCTAAAAGAATGTCATAGTTTTTTTCAGTATATCATCAGTGTTGTTCAAAACATTAAAAAAATAAATATATAAGCATGCGTTTTTCTAGCTATCCTATAAATAGGACAGTGGTCCGATACCCATCTTTTTTTAAAATCACCCATACTTCTAGATCGCATTCCTTGAATTCAGGAAATAGTGTATCTTTTTATGCTAGGGAATAGGGAGCAACAAAAGGTTGGAATGTTCTAAAATATTCCTTGGTATCAGTCCCCTTTGTCAAATAAGTTCTTTTGTGTATGCTATTGCACATATGCTTATGAAACTTATTTTTAGTGTTTTCTTATCTTTCCATTAGTTCAGTTGCTGCTTTATTTTGTAGTTGCAAGTTTGTCAGACAATTTTTATTGTTGTAAAAGGACCAGGAAATTTCTAATAGTAGAGGAAACTCTTGAATATGTGGATGAAGAAATTGATGATCCTGAAATGATATAATTATTCTGCCGGAACCAGATGCGGTTAGTGATGAAGAAATAGACGATTCTTTCATAATATGTAATATAGTTGAAATATGTGGTGATTCTGAAATTTGATATACTGCTGGAACTGTAGAGGTTTTGTTAAATATCTGTGCAGAAACAGGTTTGATACAAAACCACATAAATAGAAAAAAATGTTAACCAGAATTTTTGCTTTCACAGTGTTCTTTTTCTTCTCAAGATCATCAACATATTGCAGATAAGATATCAGGAAAAGCTCCTGTTCAACTTTTTTACGCGATGCCTAATGATAAGATATTGCATATAATTATAGAAACTAATCTATATGCAGCACAGAAGAATGATCATTCTTTTGAAGTCAGTAAAAGTGACATCAAAAAATTTATAGAAATCCTTTTTTACAGTGGTTATTATATTTTAATAATTACATTAAAAAATATATTGGGAAAATGCTCCAGGTATTGGCACAACTTTAGTAAATAGAGCTATGTCCAGGAAACAATGTAGTTACATAAATAATATCTACATTTGAATGACAATTCGGCCATCAACAAAGAGTATTGTTATTATAAAATTCATACACTTTTAGAAAAACTTAATATTTTACTACATTAGTTCGTAATATTTTCAGAAAATCTAACAATTGATGAAAGAATGGTAGGCTATTTTGGCAAACATGGTTGTAAGATGTACATGAAAAATAAGCCTGTGAAATTTGGATACAAGTTGTGGATGTTGACATCTTATCATGGCTTTCCCTTCAATATTATTCCTTATCAGGATGCCCAAGGAAAGTTACATGTTGTGAAATCTTTGCTCTCTGTTGTGAAAAATCTTAAGTTTCATAGGATATATATGGATAACTTTTTTACTTCACATGGATTAATGGTTTGTTTGAAACAGAAAGGATTTTGTGTGGCACAACTATTTGAGATAGTCAAATGCAAAATGCCCTCTGATAGCTTTGAAATTATTAGCAAAAACTGGGAGAGGAACATCTGATTCATTGTTTGACAAAGCAAACAAAATAGTTTCACATCTCTGGAATGATAGCTGTGTAGTTTCATTACTAACACATTTTGAAGTTGCAAAAGTGCACAGTAAAGTACAACGTTGTGTGAAAGGAGGCAGAAAGGATGTTGATGTACCATTTTCTGTTATTTCTTATAACAAGTATAAAAATGACATTGACTTATCTGACAGTCATGTAGAAAATTATTTTACTTCTGTTCAAGAAAAAAAAGTAGTACTGTCTACTTTTCATGAATTGTTTTGAAACTGCTCTTATTGCAGCCTGGAAAATATCCAAAATATTTTCACCTAACAATGCATTGGATTTATTAACATTTCACAGGTCAGTAACAATAAGTTATCTTGGTGAAACAACATTAGACAAAGAGGTATGCTGCAGAGTAATAAAGAACTTCGTCATCTAAATTGTAAGCATTTAATAGTAAAAAATCTAAATGGTTCATAAAGACGATGCAAATTAAAACATTGCAAGAAAAAAACTATTACAAATTACAAAATGTGTAATGTTGGACTATGCAGACTGTTTTTTGGATTTCTATTTATAAAATCTTTTTTTATAAGGTAAGTCAGCCTTTGTAATTTTTACTAGTTTATTGGACTGTTGTCCTATTTGTAGCACAGTCTGTATTAAAAAAACATTTAAAAAATTTAACATTTTTATTTTATATGTGTTTGTTTCTTGTATTGATCATGTCTTTGAAAATTTGTTTTTCCTATGGTTGTTTTTGAGTGGTTCAATATGGGTTAAACAGAAAAACTGTTTTTGAAATGTGAGTATTTTTAATATAAATAATAATTTGTCCTTATATTACTATTCTATAAGTAGGAAAAATTTTAAAGATATGTATGCATGTAGGATTTTGTGTAT
The DNA here is from genome assembly GCF_947563725.1 of Argiope bruennichi. Classification (NCBI taxonomy): domain Eukaryota; kingdom Metazoa; phylum Arthropoda; class Arachnida; order Araneae; family Araneidae; genus Argiope; species Argiope bruennichi. The sequence continues at coordinate 118,350,528 of NC_079162.1, forward strand.
GGCTAAGCAATTAAGTTAATCATGAATTAAGAAGCATGTTAATTAGTGAATAAAAGAATGTGAAGGTAATACTTTTGTTCATTTTTATTTTCATTCTTCTTAATTTTTGTTGATATAAGTATTTTTTTTTTTTGAGTTTATCAATGAATTTATTTGCTTATTAACTGTATTAAATGTTTAGTTTATATAGTAATGTGTCTTGAATATGCATATTGCAATTCTTACATTTTTATGTGTCATAAATGGCTGATCATATTGTTAAGCATTTTTTTTTTTTTTGCTGATTGAGACATTTGTTTGTTTCTTTTATATTTTATTTAGTTGCACACTGACCTCCAAGAGTTAAAGTACAATTTGTTTTTGGAAGCTCACTATTAAATAAAAGCAAAGAAAAATACTAATATGACTTAAATAAAGAATGGTAACATTATTTAAATTAAATGAAAGAATTATATCCATTTCTTATTTTTGAGTGAAATTGGTATTTTTGTAGGTACTAATGAAAACTCTGAATGTCTTGCTTTTGCAATTTGTGAATAATGTCTATGAATTCTTGCTGTTCTTAAATTTAATCTACAAAGATATTGTTGGTAATATTTCGGATACTATCTTATTAAAATGGCAGATGATCGGCTGGATGGAAATGAGTTTGACCCAAACTGATGCTGTAGAAATCTTAATGCACCACACTGTATGATCCAAAGACTCTGGAATCAAATTCAGTTCAAAAATTAATCTTTTTAGAAGACCTATTTCGGGTGAAGCAATTACAGCCTTCGCAGAAGATTGCTTTCTGGTACTTTCAGTCTATAAAAGAAGAATCCTTATTGTGCTTCATATAATTTTGCTACAACCAGGATTGTTTGTTAGGATAATATTTGTGTCTGCTCCATTAATTTGAAGATGCAGACATGTTCATTTATGTTGTATAAGTATGAAAATTATTTGATCTAGATAGCAGTAGGTTTTGATTTTCTTCATGGATAAATCCATCTTTGCTCTCAGGAATTATTCAGGTTCTATGTTGATATGGGGAGAACTAGGTGGCTGAGGCCATCAGTGTAACATTGTTGAAAAAGACTGTTATAAAAGAAGTGGAATCATGGTTTGAGCTGAAATCTCTCAATGCAGCACATTGACCTACATGAAAGAAATCTCAACACTGCGAGATTTAGAGACAAGATTCTTGATTGATGTTTGGATCAGATTATATCAGAACAATATCAAATCATATGTTGGTGATATTGGTGAGCGATTTCTCCTCATGGATGATAACCTTATCAAGCTAGAAGTTGAAGAATGTTGAAGTTGTTGAAGAATATATCAAGAATAAATTTTGTAGTGAATGGAATACATAGATCACCAAACTTTAATCCAATAAAGCATCATTTATTTTAATCCAATAAAACAGTTGTTTCTAATATATTTTTATATTCATTTGTTTGAAATTAAATACTAAAAATATTTTTTATCTTAACTTTTGACAGCAAGTGTATTATTGTACTTATACCTAAAATTTAATTAAGCTTTTCTATAATATGTTTTGACTGTTTTTAAGATTATTTATTAGATAATTTTTCATGTTGATAAATTATTAACATCCATGCATTTGAAAAATTTTTATTCCCAAGAGAACATCACACCAAGTTTGAGTTGACTTGGAAATTCCCTTCAAATTTTTAAAATTTTTAATAACATAGGATTGCAAAGTGTAGAAAAACATTTATGTAAGACAACATTTCTTATACTTAAAGTTTCTAAAAAATATTAAATTTGCCAAAAATATTGGAGAACAAGCACATTCATACTGCTTTGTATTTTATTATATATAGATGCATATTGAAAAGTCATATGCTGTCACATTTATTTTTTAATTTTGACACAAATCTATTGCACTTGTTTCAAATCCTGTGTATCTTAAAAGAGTGACTAATCTTGTAGTCTGTGGTGAACCTTATAAATCAGAAAACAGCTATGAGACATGAGTGTTACTTTTGTCTTGTGGTCTTGTTACTCGGCTGCGAACCACATGGTCCCTTTTTCTATCCTAGCATCGCAAATCCGCTACGTTCATTAAATAACTATTAATGAAGATGTGTTGGTATCATAAAACAACAAAGAGCTTCAAGTGCTTGTCGGGTGAATAAGGCATTGTTGTATTGATCTTGAATTGATTGGAAAAAAAAAAAAAAAACATCCTTTTAACTTTTTTTCTATGATGGTTGGGGTCACTGTAGCACTGCAGCTGAACTAGAAAAGTCAAAAGCTTGAAATATCAAGCAAATTATGATACTTGTTAGAAATGAGAATACTATTAGATAGCAGGCGTATATACCAATACAAAAATTCTTCAAAATTCTTTTTCCTTAAGTTTTCATTGTTCTCATTAATTGTCTATTGCCTTATAACACTCAACTCTAGTGGGAAAAAAAAAAATTGGAAGATGAACAAATATAATTGAATATTGTAGTTCATTCTTTCTATCAAACATTTTGCAGAGCAGTCACAACAAGCCCTACTATACCTTAACTTGTTCGTAGATAATGTAGATTTAAACTGGCATTTCTCTGCAGGTTGTTATGTGGATGCTGGCATTCATAACTATGATTATTATGTGGATATCAGCTATTCCCGGCATTAGAAATGAAGGAGTCAAGTATAATATATTTTATATTATTAAAATATGTTAATTCATGGTGTTATTGTGAAATATATAGCTTTATTTATGTCTATATTCAACTTTACATTGCCTTTTTAAAAATATAAAAGTGTTTCGTTTTTGAAAGATTTATAATAATGTAATTTTGAAAGATACTAAAAGTACAAAAGTGTTCTCAGTTTTGGTTACTGTTATATATGTTTAAAAATTTCTTTTGACAAAAATGTTGTTTTATGTAAATTTTTATCATCATATTTGATTGTTCAGAGTTTTATTTTTTAAAACTAATTTTTATTTCGAATTTGTAAAAATATCAGAGTTTTTCTTTCAAACTACCATATCTTGAACTTTTTCATCATATAATTTTCTAAATGATATCATAGAAAGTTGAAAAAAAAATTATGGTTAAAATTGTCAGTATAACTTTCTGAAATGTACTCTGAAAATGCTCAGGATATATAGTCTCTGATGAGAAAAGTTATGAATCTAGTGAGCCATGTCATAAATCTGATGCTTCATGTTGTATTATAAATCTGAATATTAAAAAATCTGATGATTTTCATGTTAATTTCACATTTTTAATTATGAATGTTCATTAATCTTTACCGGCTATAGAAAAGGAACATCATTTATAATTTTGCTTGCCTTATCATTTAAATGTACAGTATTTAAAGTTTTTGTAGATTATTTTGAAAAATTTACTCGATAGTTTTATTATATTGAATTGCAAAAAGTTTTCGAATAGATTTTACTCATGTTTTCTACTAGTGATGCATGTATTCATTTGTATATTCTCATCCAACAAGAATAGTTTTGAGTTATGCAAGTCTTGACATCAAAAAGATAAGGAAAATAAATAAATAAATTTAAAAAAATGATATAATTGCATTGTTCAAATGACTGAAAACTAAAAGAAAAAACCAAATTGCGATCTTTACCAAATGAATTAAAAAAATATTTGAATTTTTGATATTAAAAGAAGAAACAGATCAGATTTGGATGAAGTAAAAACAACTTGATCTTTCTTTTTATTTTCCTAAATTTAATTTTTGAATAGCAATTAACTCACTGGTTTTTAAGTTTCCATAATAATAATTATTTAATTTTTAATGCATGCAGATGCATATTCCATACATAATATTTTAATGCATATTTTGATCTTTTTATTTAATTCTTGACAAATATTATATTTTTAATTGTCAGATATCCTGTATATGCACATTGATTGATGAAATGGATAACAAATGAGATGGTAATTTAGATTAAAGAATTTTTCATTAATATGAATTTTATCACACTAATGAAATATGTTGTTTATAAATGAGAATAGTGTATAGCATAATTAAGGTCTTATTGTAAAGGCTTTTCTTGTTGGGAATTCTTGAAAAACTTGTTTCTATATTGTAAATCTGTTAAGTAAATAGATTTTCAGTATAGTACCTTACAAAGTGAGGTTTCTAAAACTTTTAATTGTTAGAAGTGCAATCTTCTGTCCCTTAAGCTATAACAATTGGTCACAAATAGATCATTGTAATGTAGAAGGATTTTGTCTGATAAAAAGGGGATTGCAACAATGGAGAACAACATAGCAACTTAAAGAAGACATTAATGAAGGTTAATTTCAATCGACTTTTGAAACTACTGTGCAATAAAAATAGAGCATAGATCTTTTAGTTGTCATGCCTGTTTAGGAACTTGTCATTTGAACAAATGTCCATAAATTCAGGCCATAATATTGCTATCATTGAAAGATTTTATGGAACAAAAAGTATCCTGATGTCAGTTTGTATATAATGTATATGTAGTTTTCCAAAAGTCTAGAAGTAGAGTATTATTCTAAATAAATATTCCATCTAATTTTCTGTTTTCATCATATCGTGTTATTAATATTTAAGATAGTTCATATTTTATCTTCTTGACTTTTTTAAAGCATGTATCCATATTAAAAAAAAGAAAATTAATGTAAACATTTATCCTTAGCTACAATAATTTTTTTTCAGTGGAGGTGGTGGAGGAGGGAAAGTGGTATATGGAGTACTTGCTGCTGCTGGCGCTGGTTTTGCTGGGGCTGTAGTTTATGGAAAATATGATCCCAAATTCAAAAAAGTGCTGCAAGATAATATCCCTTATGTTGATCGCATTTATAAATTATTTCCAGATGAAGATCAAAAGCCAATCGTGTAAGTTATTTGACATTATTCCATGATGAAAGCTAGAATACTGCTTATTTTTACGTTTTTGTTTCAGCATTGATTTTAAAGATAAAAAAGTATCCTCCTGTAGAACTGGAGAAAAGTATTCTATATCAGCAATTGAAAATAGTAAAGTTATTATGTGGTTATAATTTTACAGTTTTTGAGAGGGTTTGTTTTGTTTTATTATATTTTTAAAATTCTGTTGCATTCTGATTGTTCATTTTAAAAAAGTATTTTGAGTTCTTTCTTTTTGTTTGCATTTATGTTAAACTGTTTTATGTAAGGTAAATTTTCAGATTCATTCTTTTTCTAAAATCCATTTGTTAATAAGGTTGTCATTTTAAAATGTAACTTGTTTATTTTTCTGTTGAATTAGAATAGGGGATTTTTTAAAGCTGAAGTCCTTTGAAATACAAGCCTTGATTCTGCTGAAGGTTGTTAAATATATATAATTGAGTTGATTAAACTTCTTTTTAATTTAAATGTCATAGTGAAGTATTGGACCTGTGGTATTGATTGGTGTTTTAATTTGGTTATCAGATTTTGGTTTATAATTTTAGGCTCTAAGTTCATTTGTTCTTAATGTGGTTTAAAATCATTGTTATTAAAAAGATTATAAATAGTATCATGAAAACTGATGAAGAGTCATGAAAAAAATAGGTTCTTATATTTAGACGTGTTATTGTTGTCACATATTTATGGAAAAGTTGGTTTTTCTCATATTAAAAAAAAAAAAAAAAAAAAAAAAATCACTTTAAATGCCTCTAAAATGTTTTTAAATGTCTCTAATTTTTGATACCTATGAAATTTTTCTATTTGTTTTAAATAGAAAATCATTTACTCCAAACTTTTAATTTGATTTTTGTTTTTAAATTGAGATTAATGGTTTTGTACATGTAAATTTGCAAGCAACTGGATTACACACTATAAGAGCTGTGTAGTCACTAATGGAAAAGATATTTTTCATAGAGAGTTGCCTTTTGATTGGGAAGGAATTTTTCATTTGATAATTGAAATTTATAATGTCTTTTGTATATTCATAGGTGAAGTCTGTTTTCAGTGATAGACTGATTATACTGTAATCAAATTTTCTTCAGTAAAAAATTATATTGTTTGTGGAGTTGGTTGTTTATATATATGTAATATTCTGAACCTTATATTGATTCATGGCAATGTAAATGCAAGAATTGTTTAAGTTATCTAAACTGTATTTCTTCCATAAAGAAATGCACTACATGTGTTGGGAGAACATTTTGAGAAACATCTTCTTTCTTGTTATAAATTTATCATTTCTCTGAATGGGAGAAAATTCTTTATTCCATTTATTTTATATGTTATTAGAGTAAAAATAATTATTTTGTATTTAAATGTTTTGTTGTAAAATTATCAAATGTTATAATAATATCCAATCTTTTACAAATAATATTTATTATAAGAAAATTAAAGTTATTGAAGCAGATTGATGGTTTATATATATATGTATATTAAAAAGTTAGATTTTTCTTTTTCCTGTGCAGGCCTACAAAATCCGTGTCAGATGAAAAAGCTAAAGAAGCAGCAATGGCTAGTAGTTTATTGAAAAGGAAACTTGACCGTGAGAGAGAAAAAGAGAAAGCACCCATTACAGAGGTATTTTCATTAATTTAACTTTTACTTTTGCAAAGGAATTATAGTAATTCACTTACTGCTTTTAACAATTTTTATAAATTAGTGCTGAATAAGATTCTTATGCCTTCACTATGTTTCCTAGCAGTACAATAATTAAATTGTTTTGATTGAAGTGTAAAATATTTGTTATTGTTTCACAATCTGTTTCTGCAAACTCTTTGCTTTTTCGTGTAATTTCAATATTTGTTTCCATCTTGTTCATTTTCTTATTTCAATAGCATGAGTTTCATTTTCTATCTTTTTATTACACTTTCATATAACTTTCTTATTTTTATGAAAGTAACTAAATTTTACAATTAGTGTTGAAGTATACTAAGTAGATTAAATCTTATTTGAATGCTCCCAATTTCCTTATGGACTAATAGTTATAACTATCTACTCTGAAAGTCTTTAGCATTGCAATGGGATTTCTTCTTTTTAAGCAAGAGATCTTATGTGTGCATCTCATTATGGCTCTTGTACCATTAAACAACACAAATAACCTGCGTGTCTCTCATTGTCGCTATATTGTAGTGACAGAATTAGTGCTTATTAAATCTGCTGAAGTTAATTGTTTTGATCTTACATGAATGTTTGGAAAGAATAGTATTATTTATAATGTTGCCTCAGTTTCTAAAAAAGGCATAATCAAGTATTGCTATTTTTGTCTGATTATAGAATTACTAGGTCTGATACCAGTAATTCATGACAAAACTTCAAAGTAGGGCATATTTTTAAATACAGTCCCAACTTTGTGGAGATATTGAACATGTATATCTTTTAATATCATCATTATTTATCTGTCATTATTTTTTATTAATAATTTTTGAAAACTACTAAAATTCTGAATTGAAGTATATGTTGGTTATCCTCCTTACTTTAGTTACATTTACATTTTTGTTAAGTGTGTATAGTGTGTATGTGATGGCAGTGGGATTTTAATTTAGTTATTTATCTTTCCTATACTACAGTTTCTACTTAAATTTTTTTCTCATGAATTACTATAATGTAAATTAACATGTCTTCCTAATATGAAAAACTCTAGAATGTTAGATTTCTTTAAAATGGCCCTGGCACCTAGCATGTTTCAGGTGGTGAAAATTTCTTTTTTCATATAATTGTTTTGAGAAAAGGTCTATATCTTTCTTTCATTTGTAATTACGACATTAATCGTAGTTGTAATAATTGATATTGTGGGCCATAGAGTAATCAATTTTTGTTCAGATTGCAAAAATAATACATGTAATTATAAAGATTTGTTTTTAATATTGTTTCATGTGTGTTGTCACAATATTACATCTGCCTTATTTGAAAGTAAAGGTTTATGTTCGACAGTAACACTTATGATATGGCTAAGAATGGAGATGTTCAAAGAAGAAAAAAAATTAAGTATAAATTGAGTTTTTATTGTAGTTTTTTATCCATAGAAACTTATTTTCTTGCTGGTATTTTTCTATTTATTTTGGTGGCAAACATCAGTTTTTAATACCCTCAACAGTAGGCACATCTGTTAAATAAAAATTGAATATTATATTTCTGCTAAAATTTAAATTAAGAACCAGTGCTTTGTTCAGTTAATCCGCATGTCCAGTTTCTTCACAACGCTTCAGTTAATCAGCATAATTAGTATTGAAATAGATCTTTTTCTTTTAGGTTCAAAAATCTGTTGACACTAAATCCAAAGAGATCCCAGTTCAGAACAGCAGTGAGTTTATACCATTATGGTCTTGAAATCCTACTAAGTATTTAAAAAGAAAAAAGATTTTATTTACTTGATAATCTCATCTATATCAATTTATATAAGTACACATTTTAATTTTATCTGAAGTATTGTCTGCTTGTGGAATTTCTTCATATTTAGTGACATATTTTGTGTTCTTCCTTAAATGTTTACAAAATTTCATGAGTATCCATATGCATTTCAAAAAATTATTTCTTTTATTTATATTTGTTTCAATGTGCTGTCAGTTTTATGCTCTTAATATATGGTCTGATAGATTAAATGTCATTGAGAAAGCATAATGAAAGGAAAATATTAATTTTTTCATATTAACTGGAACTATGTATTAGTTTTTTGCCGCAGTTTTTCATGCATTTTGCACCACACATGATATGGGTTTAGGATTTAAATAAAAAACAAATGGCAAGTTTTAAACATCGGCATTGGTGTAACATTTTAATTGAGCATATATAAATATTTTTGGTAATTTCATTACCTCCTTTTACAAATGTTATTGCTCCCTTTTTTTTAAAACTTAAATATGGAATACACTAGCTGTCTTTGGCAACAATCTATGATGGCCGTTTTAATTTTGATTCATAGGTCTGATGCAATATAATATTACTCCAAATAAACATAATACATCTCATACAATTGATATTTACAATATTCTTGAGATGTCACGTTGGTTAAAGCACATACAAGTTTAAAATACTGCTTGAAATTTGGACTATAATATATAATATTGTTGGATCTATTTGTAGTTTCAAAATTGGTCTAATTGTTGAGGCTAAAGTACTCTGCTGAAGATTTATTTTACAGTCTCTTTCGAAAATAAAAAGTTCTGTCAGTTCAAATTGATTACATATTTAAGGGGTGATGAGCTTTCATATAAAATAAAAATTGATGTAATTGGTCAGAATTATTGGGGTTGAGATACTGATGCTTTAGTTTTAACGTTTATTTTAGATATATAAATGGTGTCAAATGAAACTTAACTTACATGCACAGTTCAAAAGAATTAAATTATGTGCTAATTTTCTATGGAACAACTATACCACTTTCCTCAAATACACTTAGAGGCTCTGTTTGAAATTTTAGAATTTACAACATGTTCTTTATATTTTGTGAGTGTGCATGCTATCATAAATAGTTTCTTTTAATTTCAGATCAAATAAAAATAATGCATAGCAATCTATTACATAAACTTTACTGCATTTTTCTGTTCCACTAATACGCATATTTCTTCATCCTTGTTCCCCTCCTGTTAAGATCGATCGATTTGGTTAGTTTTTGCTTAGATTAGATATTCTATGAAAATTTGTTAGGATTTTAATATACTGCAATATGAAGTGTCAAACGGCTAATTCCACGAGTAAGAACTGTAAAACTTTTCATTATATTTTGAAAAGAATTAATTATTTAAAACATCAGTTTTTTAAAAAAGTGAAATTGTTTTTAAGTTCGACTGAAAGTAGTGATTAATGGATTGGATTGAGATCAGAGTATTATAGGAAGTGTTCATTAAAGATCTAATGAAGTTGAAATAGTTGGTTGAGAGGTTGATAAATGTTGATTTTTTTTCTGGTAAAATGGGTTTTTAATATAATTTTTGAGATATATAGTGGGATGCCAAGAGGATAATACCATTTTTGTAGAACTCCCGGTATATACAGAGCCATTTCTAAATTATTCTCCACAATGTAAGTGACTGTTTAGAGCATTACTGTTTCAAAGCTTTCTCCAGTGTAAGAAAGCACTGCAAAATCACAGAGTAAAAGATTCAAAAATATCGAATGATGGTTTAGGAAATCCCACTTCAATTGGCTGAGAGTAGATGAGAATTGTCAAGTAAGAAACTTTCTTGGTAGTTTTGACTTGATTCCCCATCTCAATGATCCACTTATTCCAACAACATTTACTCTTCCCTATTTTCCCACTGTGACCCATAGCATCACTTGTTGTTCCAAATTTGCTAGATACATATGATCTTATATAGACTGTACGCCCAGTTGACTGTTTTGTCAGTGTCAACCAGTCTTGCATTAATTTGCATCATCAGTTTTTTTCTGGGACTGTTAACCGATTCTTCTATGCTTTAACATTTCCAACGTATTCGTCTTTCTGACAGCTTTTGGCTCTTTATGTTTTTAACTATCCTCATAAAATTTCCCCCCTTTCTCCCATTTATTTGATATTTATTTGTAATCTGTGTCTAAAACAGTTCTGTTTGTTTCAATATTTCATTTTACTAAGTTATTTTTATGATAGTGTGCTTATAAAGTATATATAGTACTTATATATAGTAATATATAGACTCTTCTGACTCCAATAGGTAAAGCTGTGAATCTCGAAACATTATATTTAATGAAACTACGATGTAAATCAAGATGTGTGTTTTTCAGAAAATATGAAAAATTTGTCTTGTATTATATTAGGAAATAATTTATAATATTTCATCTATTTTTATTTAAAATTCACTACATCTGATGAAGATTTTCAAAAATATCTGTTTGTAATTAAAATTTTAACTTTACAGATTATTTAAAATTTATTTGTGGCCAATTTTTATGTAATTATCGTACTTTTACAAAAGTCAGTGAAAAATAGAGATTCATTTTAAAATATGGGCTCTAATGTTTACTTTTATTCCACCCCCATTTTTTCCAGTTTATTACTTCGATTTCTGTGATTTCAGTACTAATAAAATGTGAAGTTTTTCTTATCAGAAATAGCATTTTTAGGTTGTTTAGCATGAGCTTTCTAGGTTCTGCTTTTCTGTGGTGGCAGTCAATTTTTTAGCTTTATCTGTTAAGCTTTCTTTCTTGAGTTTTTACTTGAAAATTGAAAAGAAGCTTGTAAATTTGCACTTCATTTTAACTGGCTGGTTCCGCTTAATGAGTTTGGCTGTTTTTTTTTTTTTTTTTTTTTTTTTTACATCTTCCAATGTTTCTGATGTAGGTTTTTTCAAATTTTTTTACATTTATGTTTATATTTTCGTTTATTTACAGAACATCAGTATAGTTAAGCTCTTTTTTTTAAAAAAAATTCTTTATATAAAGCACTTATGGGAAAAAATTGATCATTTGTTATTATTAATAATCCTGATTGGCTGTGCAATTTTAATCTTATATATTGTTATGTTATTTGTTTTAAATATTCTGAATTCATTTTTTTTTTTTTTACTTTGGTCCATGATTTTCATGTACCTCAAAATTGGAATACTATTAAAGTTAAAAAGAAAGTTATTCATGCAGTTTTTAATGAAACTTTTTTTATTGAAATTGTTATTATTTGTAAGAAAATTATAAAATGAATAATAGTTGCACGCATTTCTTTTATAAACGTGAGTCTTATACATATATATGCAGCTATTGAAACATATCTCATATATTATAAAAGTTAAAAATTAGCTTTTGTTTTAGTTACTTTTTAGCTTCTTATTTCCTTAGTCTATTAATTTTCGTGAACTGAAAGAATTTCTGTGGTTAATGGGAATGCATGTTGTTTTTAAAAAATTCTTTCAAAGCTTTATAGAAAATATTCTGAAATTTCTGCTTTTGATCAGTTTTCAGTTTGCTGTGCATGTTTCTTACATATATTTATCAAATGCATGTTTAATTTCCTTTATTATAGATTCTAAAATACCTGAACCTATTGTAAAAATATCGGAGACTTCATCAACTGCACCGAATATTAAATCAGTGGAGAAACAAGAAGCAGAACAACCATGTTTGTTTTTCTTTTCCATAATTTATTTTTTATAAATGTTTATCTGTAATTTAACTTGTAGAGCTCATATAAAAATTGTTCTTGGAATTTAATAATAATATTCATTTTTTTCATTTACCTGCTTATTTATTTTTTATAGCCAGTGAAAATTTAGTATCGGATATGTTAAAAAAATTGGAAAAAAATTCCGAAGAAACCAAAGTTGCCTATGAAACAGCTGTCAAAGCTGTTAAACTACATACCAAATCTTTATATGAAGCTTTAGATTTGCCCGAGGTAGGTTATTGAAATTTTTGTGTAAGAATGATTCATTAAAATTTGCTTTTTCTGTGTTAATACAAGTATGTGCATTCTTACTTCTTTTTCATTTCATGTGTGCTTGTTGTTTATAAAATTTTTTGATTTTATATAAATTTTTCAATTTATAAAATGTGATTTAAAAAATAGTTTTACCAAATTCTCTGGAATTTTTGATGTGGTATTATTAAAAACTCGCGTCTCCTCTTATTAACTTATCTAACTGAACAATTATGTTATTTTCCTTCATTTGTTGATTCATAGTTTATAGGAATCTTTGTAGAAATTTAGTATTTCTATCTTGACGATCATTTGGTAATTTTAGGGAAAAGATCGTGATATTGTATGGAAAGAAGTGAAAAAAGCTGGTTCCGATAAAAGTGATGCTTTGAAGTCGGCTGAACAAAAAGCATCAGAAACCAGGTATTTGATGTGTTTATTTGCAGTAGCCTGTTCCTCATGTACAGACATATAAATTTCGGTTTTTAAAATCTGTGCTGTTTTCACTTCCATTAAAAAAAAATTAACCCTTTATATCCTGAAAGTACTTGAATGTACGACTTTAATCCAATGGTTATATCTCTATTATATTGCTTTTTCTGACAATGTTCACATGGGCATAAAGAGTATTGTTCTAACAGTAGATTGAACCTTGATACAGATATTGAATTATTTTAATCAATTAAAAGCATTATTTTTCTCTTCCCCGAGGTTATTTTGTACCGAAAGTTATCTAATGACGCAAAAATACAACGTAGTGTTGCTGGTTGATTTATTTAGGATGTAACAGATTAAATAATTCTTAAAATTCGGAAATTTATATATTTTAGTGTCAATGAAAATCAATTTTAAAAGTTCACTTCATTTAAAATAAGATATATATACATAACTTCAAACTAAATATTTTGGACATTTAACAAAAACTATTAAACAGAATAATGCATACGATCCAGCTTTTGTTTTGTTAGTAACCTTGAAGTTTGTTAGCTTGAAATTTGTTGATGCTATGTACAAATGAATGATTTTCTAATATTTTCTTTAAGATTCAACTTAAATGAATTGGAGCCGCGGATTTGTGACATTTTAAGTTAGTGAATAATCTAAATAATCTGATTAACAAAAATATTCTTATTTTATTATTATGCTTTAAGTTTTTTTAGTTGAAAAATGATATTAATTCTTGTTTACAAAAACTTAATTTAATCAATATGAAAATTTTTTGTATGTTTGGCATGCTACATTTTTTTGCATCACATTGAATTAGGACTCTGCATTATATGAAACTGGCACAGGTTTTATGATACTCTTATGGGAATATGATAGAAAATACTATGATGTATTAATTCTTCCGGTTCTTAATACTAATCCGTGACATTTTAATTTCAGAGTTCTCATGGAAAAGCTAAAAATCAATATGAAGAAGCTTACAGCTCAAGATAGGAAGAATCCATTAATCAGAAATGCTGAAGAAACTCTTTCTAAGGTGGAAAATCAACTGAAAAATGCACAGGCTGAAGTAATTAGGTTAACATCCATAACTTTTTTTGTAAACAAGCAGATTCCTTGCTTGTTTGCTTAAATTGTCATCTTGAATTCACTTAGCACTAGATTTACAAAAATTGTCGACTTGACAGTGTCTGATTTCATGTCAAACAAATATACAGTATGCAATCGATTATTGCATATTCTGCATCTTAATTTTTTTTTTTTTTTTTATGTCTGTGGGAGTTTATTTGATCCTATATTGCATATTAACATTAGCTACCAAATCTCAATTTTTGAGTAAACTTTATGGAACTTTGCATTTAAAATGATTCATTCTTTTTTGTAAAAGATTTCAAGCACATAATGGAAGACCTCTTATTCTTTGGGTCATGCTGCAATTCTTATTAAATGTTTTAATTATTTATTTGTACCTTAAAATTTAAGTAAAAAATTAAAACATATCATATCGTATTTCTGAATATATTTAAAGAAAGGAAGATCGCCATTTGCAGCGAGTGCATAAAAATCAGTTTTAAAAAAATGAAAAAAAAAAAAAAATCTTAATGCGAATCTCAAAATTAGTTGAAGTGTCATCTTACGTCTTTTATTTTCAGAAAATGAGAATTTTTCCAGCAAGATGGAAGAAATTCATGTTGGCTTGCTTTACAATGTTTTTGATTTAAAATTGCTCAAACTACTATATTTTGAATAGTTTTCAAATTAATTATCCTTTCTTTATTGTAAAAACTTTTTTTTTTTTTGCTTTAAAATGATGTCAAAAACAGTTTATTTTCATTAGTATTTTGCAAAAAAGAAATTTTAAAACATGAGCAATTTGTATTTAGCTCTCTGCTTTTGCAGTGTAGGTATAGTGCATTAATCTTAGTAGCTTTTATAATCGAAGTAATTTTATGTTTATTTTTTTATATTATAGTCAATAATCGGATTTTAACCAGCAATTGGCCGATTTTTGAAAAAAAAAAAAAAAAAAATGCATATTTCACTCGTGCATTTATATTAAGTTTTGAATTTAAAGTTTTGAATGTTTACATAATATTTAATTTTTCCAAATCGCATTGTACTTCAGAAGATGGATTTTTACTAGGAGATCCACCATATGATAATTTATTCTCCTATATTAATTATATAGGATTTTATAGTTACATTTTAGTTTATTTAGTTTTGCACTTAGTTTTAAATTTCCGTGACTTTTGTTAAAACGATCGATCGATTTTTTTGTGTGTGTTTTTCTTTATTTAAAATGATAAATAGTTTTATATAAATTATTTTAACTGGCAATGTATCAGGGGAATATTTTATTTGCTTTAGCTTGTAGCTTAAGGTGGTTATTGCATACAAAAACAGATACTTGTTGAACTTCATATAATAATACTTATTTCTTTACAAATAATGATTTTTACTTTCATCAGAAAGTTTCTAGAAAATATTGTATGTCCCACTATCTATTGGTCCATCCATCTATCGATTTTCATCCAACAGTTTACCTTTCACTGGGGTAGCTTTATATATAGTTAGTACTGGCTCAGTAAATGTTATTCCTTTCAGAAGAGAAACCTTATTTCAAATGTTGGAAGGGAAAAAAAAAAAAGTATTTAAAAAATGCTGAATTTCTTTAATGTTTTTTTTTTCAGTGAAACATTATGATTAATCACATATCTTCATCAGCAGGAATTAATTTGAAGGATTATAACTTATACTGTTAGGATTATAACTTATCTGGCTAGTCATTTCCATTATATATATATATATATATATAATATAACTTTAATTTAAATTTAGTTAATTTCGTAATTTGTTGCTCAATTCAGCACACATTAACTTCATTCTAAAATATTCTCTTATTTCCTGATCCCATTCCACTTTATCTATTTAATAAATTCATCACGCTCCGAGTAAAGGGATAAAAAAATAGCTGACCTAAACAAATTCCTGTAAACGATCCCTATGATTCCTTTGCCTGGGTTGACGCGTGTAGGGAAATCCCTATCAAAATCTCATTGTATATAAGCAATGTGAAAAATATTTTCCCTCTCATTTAGACTAATTTGCTCTTGTATCGCACTGTGAACGGACGTGCCTTGTCCGTGCTGCTTGTGCCTCCCGGAATGGAAATAAAAACGAACTTAAAAATTCAAAGTGTGTTTTTGTCTTCGAAACTGCCTTCTGCTTTCAAAAAACTATGTTTATATACAGTTTGATTTCAAATAATTCTAGATTTAGAATTGTCTTTGGAGTTCCAGTTTTTATCTATATTGATGTAATGCATATGGACTATTAATTTTTGAGAAATTTTATTGGAGAAACCGTAATTTTAATTGTAATCATAATTTTCAAATAAAGTTTCTATAGAATGGCGAGACTCACTAAAACTTCTGTTAATATTTCCAATTCATGTGTAAAAACTAAGAATTTCCGTATGAAATGTAATTATTGTTCAATGTATTATATAAATCTCAAAATTTCATTGTATGCTTAAAAGTATTGTTTGCTTACAATTTCAGAATATACATTGGAATTTATGAAATTAGAAAATTTTGTAAAATTTTAATTCTATATAAAATCTAATTCTGAACCTAGAGATTTTTCCGATTATAGCATCAAAATCAAATCGTGTTCGGGGCATAATTTACAAGCATAATATTTTGAGTTGTTGGAAGTATTATTTTGTAGGTAACTGTAGAAAATAATCAATTATACAAAATATTGCCATTTATTTTAAGTGCTTTTTCTAAGCCATGCTTTGTTCTAGGTTACATCTGTGGAAACAGAAGCGAAAACAGCAACAGAATATCAAAATTTAGTTAATGCAAGCAAAGAACAATTCCAGAAAGAATTGCAGATTGTTTTACCTAATTACGTGCATGGTGGTAAAGGTTTGTAGCATATAAAAATGTTTTGTGTGCGATATTTTTAGATATTGAATACCATCATAGTAATAAAAGTATTTCACTTTTTTTTAATATTTAATTTGTCTTAGTGAAATTTAAGTTGTAAGAAATATATTTTTTATGAACTACAAGTTCCATATTCTGGTATACATATTCAGATTAATTAGTTGCAAAAATTATTGGAACCAGGCAAATCTTTTTAATTAAATTGTTTGTTTAAAACCCATTATTATATTAAGTATACAAGTTGTAGGGTGGTATTAAATGCAGATATTAATTACTACAATTGATATCAATTTTTTTAATATAAAAATGATATAAATCCATTATATAAGTATCAAGAAATTGATGGGATCTTTCTGACATTCTGATTGTAATGCGGTTATTCTTATGTGATATTTTTTGTAATTAATGAAATTATGAAAATTGTTGATACTGTGATAACATATATTTATAAGATACTATCACCTTCTTATTATTTATTGCATATTCATATCCTATAGAAAAACAAATTATATTTAATTAATGAGATAATTAATGTGAACTTTTATTAAATTTTTAAATTGATATATTAAAATCGTATCTTTTGAAATCAGTTTTATCTTTCAAAGCATTAATTCCATCCAGTATTTCTTTCCAAATTTTCAAGACCTTTTTGTTTAAACTTTTAGTTATTTTTGTGACATTATTTTTGAGACTTACTCGGAAATTTTTCTACAGTTTCCTCATGATTTAATTTTTTTTTCCACCTTCATGTAGATAATTAACATTTTACTTTTGTCTTGATATTTTTTCTAAAGATTGTGTTTTAAAGATTTTGATATGCTTTTGATGAAGAATTTGTAAAAATTTATCATTTTAGATAAACCATTTTCTGAGAGTGATCTTAACCTCCTGATTGCACATGCCCATAGAAGAATTGAGCAGTTACAAAAACAGCTGGCGAAACAACAGGTTACATTAATTTTATAATTGTGTATATGCTTTTTTTATGTAACTGTGTATTTGTTATTGTTTGTTAATTATTTAATATTTTTTGAATCAGGTTACTGAGAAAATAAGAGTTGATGAGGCAGTACGTCTTCAAAAATTGAAGGATGAAAGATTTGCTGATTCGAAAATAGAAGCTGAACTTGAACGGAGAAGTGTTGATTTAGAAAGTGCAATTGCAGATCGTGTAAGCTATTGCTATATAAAAAAAAATTAGTGTTAATGAATAATACTTCAGCATCATGATTAATAGTACATCATTAATAAATGCTGCATCATTATAAAAATTAACGAATATAAACAGTATTATATAGAAGTGTTTATTCTACACATCTCTCTGTTTTATTTGCATGTTGAGTTAATTAATGAATCAATGCTATGAAACGTTTATTATGCTTTATTTATGTATTATGTGATAAATGCTGAGTTCTTTTCAAAATTGTAGTAAAGTTGCAATTTAAATTCTGAGAAATGCCACTTATGTTTTATGGCTTAGTTTTAATTTCAAAAATTAAAGTTGGTAAATTATTATAATTTTAATTTTAATAACCTTGAATTTCTGAAATGTTTGGGCTGATTATAAATATCCATTGTACATACACTTCATAACTTTGTCACTTGTAATTTAAGGAAAATGCATATATTTAGAATTCAACATTGGAGGAAATTCAGTAGTCTTAATGCAATATAAATAAATTACTCCATTATTAAAGTTTTTATCAAGCCTTTTAACAGCTTGTGAAGCGGTGCTATTATTTAAGATATTGTTTATACCAGAAAGTTAAAGTACATAGCATTATTTATTATGTAAATAGTACCTTTAGTTTTATTTTTTAAAATACGATAAATTATTTTAGGTTGCACATTTAAAAGAAGAATTTGAAAATGAATTGAGACAACAACTCCGAAGACAAGCTGCTGCTCATGCAGATCACATTCAAGAAGTGCTAAAAGTGCAAGAGCAAGAATTGGAAAGAAAATTTTCTTTAGACCTTGAAGAAAAACTTCTACATCAGAAAGGAGTTTTTATATCTGAAATGTCGGGAAATATGTCCCGTTTGAAAGGAATTTTGGCTTTCTTAAAAGCTAAGAGTGAATTTGACAAGGCTTCGAAAAAAGCACAAGCACTTTGGCTTGCATGCCAAGCAATGAGTCATAAAATATCTGCTGATAATGCTGGTAATCCATCCCCATTAGGAAAAGATATAGCAGCTGTGAAAATTGCTGCTGATGAAGAGAGTGAATTCATCAATGCTGTTTTAGCTGGCATACCCACTGAAGCTGTCAACAGAGGTGTCTATAACAATGAGGTTCTCAAAGAGCGATTTCAAGATGTGAAAAGAGTATGCAGAAAAGTTGCATTGGTTGATGAAAATAATGACAGCTTGTATCGCTATTTCCTGTCATACCTGCAATCTTTTCTCATAGTAGATGCTGTATCTATACCAAAAGAAGAGCTGGAAGGTAAAGTTGCTGTTGATCCCTCCGAATGGGATAC
This sequence comes from Argiope bruennichi, assembly GCF_947563725.1. Lineage (NCBI taxonomy): Eukaryota > Metazoa > Arthropoda > Arachnida > Araneae > Araneidae > Argiope > Argiope bruennichi. The sequence continues at coordinate 118,369,660 of NC_079162.1, forward strand.
ATTTGACATACTTAGTAGAGTGTCATACTGTCTCAAAATCAATGACTTGGAACAAGCTCTTCGTTATGCAAATCAGTTGAAAGGTGAACCAAGAATTGTTGCTAAAGACTGGATGGACGAAGTAAAATTGCTTTTAGAAACACAGTTGGCTGTAAAGGCTCTTCTTGCTCATGCAGCTGCAGTTGGTGTGCAAGCATACCATTAATATTATTAACATAATGTACAAAAGTAGGGTATATTAAATTAGGAAGAGTTATAAAATTTTAAATACAATTAGGTTCATTTTTAAAGGCAATCACATATTTTTAATTAATTTTTTTTGTCCTGTCTCAATCATTGTTTTTTTCTTTATAGATTTGTATTTAATTATGCAGGAATGTAAGAAATGTTTGCATTGTGCCTTTCTATTAAAACTTACCAGATTATATTTTTTAAATCCTTATGGTTACAAGTTTCATATTTAATTGCTTCATTTCATGTTTCATGAAATTGTTAAATTTTGGAAAACAATTCCTTCAGATGCATTAAGCAATATCTTTGAAGAGCTATTTTATGAAATATTACAAAATCATAAAAGAACATAAATATCAAATGTACTAAAATGATGAGTATTGAAATGTGTATTTTCTCTTTTTTGCATAATCCCAACTTTTGAAATTATACCTTCAAATCTTAATAAGTATAATATTATCAATAAGTATCAAAATTATACTTTCAGTTCTTAATGCTTCTATAGCGTTAAATAAATATTTAGTATCGATGCCAAATTTTGCATTATTAGGTATTTCAGTTCTTGTATTACAACATTCAATCAATACAAGTAAAATAACTCGAGTACTTTTTCAGGTTAGGTAATTTTATCTGTTATTGTCAATTATCGTGAGATGCTACTATGTTTTCTGTGTTTCTTTTATGTGTAATATTAAAAATTAATAAGCAAACTTATGTTTGTAAAATTAGTGAGGGGAAGTACGAATGAGAAATGTAGTAAAAGTTTGTTTCCAAGCCATAATTATGTACTTAAAAGTTTTGTAATTGCATTTTTGAACTATTTATGAAACATCTTTCAAGAATTAACTGCCTAAAATGAATAATGCGAAAAATGTGATGTATCTTGAACATGAATTAATATTTCATGTTTGTGTTTAATCAGGAATTATATTTGTAAACAGTGTATTATGAATTATGTCAAATGGGATTTTAATTGAGAAAAATGAAAGTGTCAAAAAAATTTTTGGAGGAAAAAGTTATATTTATAAACTTTTTTTTTTGTCATGAAGTGTAATAAAAATATAGCAATAAGGAAGGCTTTTGAAAGCTTTCTGTGTCGTAATTATTGTGATATGTTTAAACTATTTTGCAAAATTATTAAAATGCTTATTTTAATATTGAAGAATTCTTAGATTTTTCATTCATATTTGGTATATTTTTAAATGTAAATTTATCATTTATTTAAATAAAAAAATTCGTAATGCATTCAGACTTACACTAATTAAAATATAATTAGAAATTTTTATAACTCGTTTATAAAAGATAAAAGAAAACAGTAGATAAGAACAAAAGTTATAAATTATTAAAGTTGTAGTTTTCAAGAATCTGTAAAAAATTTAAGTAAATTATTTGAAACTTCATACTATTCTCATTCGAAAATGATTGATTTCTTCTTTGTTAGAAACAGAGTTACATATAACATTAGAATTCAAAATTATGTATAAATTGTATTTTTCGTTTGAAGTTTTTGTATCACTTGCCCGCGAATTTGTTGTATTCTGCCATACTAAAATTCTGGGAGGTATTAGGTTATAGATGGTATGAAGGCTTGATTAGAATAAGTTTTTGTTATCCCATCTGCATTTTTTCAACTTTGAATCTGATCATGTTACAATATGAAATTTAATGATTATTTGTTATACAGACTTGTAGCAGTATTTAGCATTGCCAGATAACATTAGATATTACTGATATTTATCTTTAAAGCTAAAAACATAGAACTCTTCTGTCGAATAATTCACACATTTTAGAACATATTAAAATCCTCAGAATCATGAGTAACATCTCAATTTGTTAAAATCAAAATCAAATAAATTGTAATTTAATCATTTTTTAATTTTTAATCTTACAATGAATGCATGTCATGAAACATTTGTAAAATTGGAAGAAGTTTCAAATATGTGTACAAGCGTACGATAATTTGCATCTCTCAATGGAAGAAAGTAATGTTACATTATCTGTAAATCAATTAATTTTTTATAAGGGGAGAGGGAACACTAATGCTTTTGTAAATTTTTTATATATAAATTCTCCTGAAATTCACTATTAAATTTACTTACTAATGAAGCCTCCCCCCCCCCCTTTTTTAAAATTGCTTCCTACATGAATCGACTCTTTTTTCGAAATTTTTATTTAATAGTGAAAGAAGTTATCGACTCTTTTTTTTTTCGAATTTAAACAGAGATGTTGTTAAAGAAATTTAGTTTACAATTTAACACAAAATTGAAATAGAATAGAATGTTTTGAAAAATTAAAAGAAACCGCATAGCTATTCATAGATTTTAGATGTCTATACCATGGATTAGAATAGAATGTTATAATATATAGGGAGAAATGAAATTTGAACATTCTAGATTGATATGTTTCTTCCTGATGGATTCATACATGATGGATTAATGAATATTATATTATTTTTAACAGTTATCGGATACATGCTGACTAATATTTGCAGTTATACCTAGGAACTCTGTCATTATCAAATAGTCCAAGAATACTACCTAGCATTAAAGATAATTCATTTAACTGTGGTAATCCAAAAATGATTCATAGTAAAAATATTGTTTAGAATTGCATCAAATAAAAGCAGAATAAACTGAAAAGAACACCAAATAAAAATGTTTAATCTTTCACTGGCCAACATATTAATTTGATGTAATTCAGTGGAGGCCTTTCATGTATGTATGTACCATTATGCTGCATCTTTTTTAAAAGTTTGTAACTCGGCAACTGGCATTTTGAGCTTCATGAGCAAATCATAGCAATGCATAATTTGATATCGTAGTGTGTTTATAAGAGAAAAAAAATGTAGTTAATTTCATTGACATCATGTATCGCATGAAGTAAAGTTTAAAATTTTTTATCAAATTTCTGAAAATAGGAATTTTATTCATCAGATTTCATTAATAGTCAATACTTCAACTTTTTTTAATGATAATGATTTAATGATACAATAAAAAACTTTTACTTCATACATTTTTTTTTTTAAATTTAAAGATGCTTTCTTCGTGTGCTTTCTTTAAAAAAGTTTATACATTTGAGTATTTGAAGGAATGAAGTTTTCAAACGTGCTTTTTAACTCTATACTGTGTAATTTTATTTTCACGAGAGTGTTATGTCATTCAGTATAAATGGGCAAATGCAAACTTATGTACAGGTTTCTGTGAAAATAGTGCATGATTCATAATTGCAGCTGACGATTATGAACTAACATTAAAATTACTTGTATGAACTATTTACAGATGTGAGACAAAATATTAACACTGGTGCAAAAAACAAAAAATCTTTTTATGAAGTGCACTTTGTACGCAATGACGGACAGATGCTTAGAGATCAGGCTCAATATTTTAAAGAATATGAACCGTTCCTCTTTAAATATATAAGAAAAGCAGTTATTTGAACAGATTTTGTTTTGTTTAAATATATAAGAAAACGAAATAGAAAACTCACTTTATTTTTCAAAAGGAAAGGGCTTTTCTCCGCTTGTTGCAGCCGTGCATGGTTTAAAATGCATAATAATTGTATGAGGCATGTCTCGGTGCTGAGACTTAGAACTTTTGTATCTATATTTGGAGTCCAAACTTCATGCTCGAATTTCGCATGTAGTCATGGGAGAAATATTTTATTATTTTTATCGAATAATTTTTCGCATTTTAAATAAAGTAGGATTTATTAGTATTTGAGAACACTAAATGGTAAAAAAAAAAAAAAAAATCACTTTTCAAATTATTTATCGTTCTTCGTAAAATTTTCTCTATACATTATATTAATATTTTAAAGTATTTTTTAGAGAATGTGATAGTAAAGATATTAATGCTGTCCGTCAATATTTTTCTGGTTTTCAATTTCTTTATTAATTATAACGTAGATGCGCTGAGGAAGCATCTATCAAAAGAACACAAATGTATGAGGCATTGGTTCTGAAATTGTAAAAAAGTATATTAAAAAAGTGGAAATTGTATTTGTCAGAGCTGTGCTTCTCTACGAAGCGGCCCGGATGCAAGAAACCTTTTGGGACCATAACGTTTTTTCAAAGTAAGAAAAACAAAACATGAAAACACATATTACTATTGCAGGCTTATTTAATGGGTGATTTTGTTTTTGCTATTAATTACTTCAGGAAAATTACAACTTTTTGCAATTTCTTTTTCGATACTTGGTATAGTAAGTGCATGTAAGCGTTAAGCGCACATGCTTGACCGAAGACAATTCTTTATTAATTTTAATTTGCTGAAAGAGCGCTCAGCACTTGTTGTAGTAACTACAATTCAAAAGAAAAAAGTTTTAACACAGTTAATACATTTAGAAATAAATCGTTATTAATTATTATTTAGTATGCATTACAAATAGGGATTGCAATACCGAATACCGGTATTTTGAGCCATTTTACAATTTCGTAATACCGGTATTCACAAGTTTAAATACCGGTTTTTCGGTATTTACTAGAAATTTTTTAAATTGTCTCCACTATGTGTTCAGGGATCGCAAATATAGCAAAATAGTATACGTTTTTGCTTTTATGTCTCCCAAACTGGCGAAATTAATTAGCTAATTAATGGCTTAATTAATTGCTTAAATCTTATTTAGCGAAACATGGATTATCCCTGAAAGAAGATATTGTATCTATAACGACTAATGGAGCAACAATTATGAAAAAATCTGGTAAGTTGATTGGTGCAAATCAGCAATTGTGCTATGCTCATGGATTTCAATTAGGGGTAATAGATGTATTATACCAAAAAAATAAAGAACAGAAGATTCCAAATATTGTGGATATAGAAACTTCGGATTCCGACATTGAAGAGAGTAAGAGTGAGAGTGATATTGACAATGAAGATAATGACAATGTAATTGTGGAAGAAGATATTGCTAATGAGGATGAAATATTAACCCATCAAGAATTGCTTCCTATAATTTATAAAGTTCGAAAAATTGTTAAGATATTTAAACTTTCTCCTACAAAAAACTCCATATTAAAAAATATATACTGACTGAAAATAAAACAGAATATATGTTAATAATATATTCTAAGACACGTTGGAACAGTTTACTCCTAATGATGGAACGGTTTTTGAAATTTAGAAATCCAATCCAAAATGCAATAATCGACTTAAACTTGCAAATTAATTTTTTCAGACAGTGAATTCGTCTTAATATCCAGAACTATATCAGCTCTACTTCCAATAAAACTGACTATAGAGGCATTATGTGGGAGAGATTTTAATTTATTAACAGCTAATGCAACAATAAATTTCATGTTGCAATCATGAAAAAACAGCACAAATCACTATCTGAAGAACGTAGACGTAGATGCCGAAAGAGCGGTTTCGACAGCTGGTAATTTTTACACAAAATTACTTTTCAGCTTTAATGACAGTACAACTGATGCATTATGTTTTTTAAGATCACATTTCAAAAATTTGTAATAGTATCACAGACTGAATAGTGATATTTACACTTTTTTTGTGATTTAAATAAATAAGTTGTTCCTTTTCTTTTTTGTGATTCTTTATATACTGTTATAATTTATAAGTTCCATATTATTTTTTGTGATATTACACTCTCTTATAAAACTGACAAATAAAACAAAGAAACACCTTGTTTTCTTTCTTTTTCTAAAATTTCTAATACCGGTATCCCGGTATTAAGATCTAAAAAATACCGAATACTGGTATTGAAATTTTGGTCCGGTATTGCAATCCCTAATTACAAATGTGTTGAACATTTACATCCCTTTCATTCAAAATCAAATCCTGTTGCAAAACAGTTATTTGGAAAACGTTACATAGTTTGTTGAACATTTTTCTAATTCATGTTTTTTTTAAGTTTTTATATTAGTGATTAATTTGAAATACTTTTACACCTCCCTTCTACCTATACAATAACAGTAGCAGTTACAGAATTAAAAAATAACATCTAAATTCCTCAATCGTGTTCTCTATAATTCCATCTGCTGTTCCGAAATATAAATTTTTTTTTTTTTTCCTTTTCTTTTTCGAATGCATTTTTCAAGAAAATGTTCTGACATATTCAAATTCACGCGCTATCGCTTTTGCTAATGTGATAAAATGTGTTAAATTTTGAATTTTAGTTTTAATTTTACTGACTAAATTAAAAGCCCAGTCGAGAACAACTGTTTTTGCTTGAAATAGTTTATTGATAGTGCTAATTTTGGACAATATTGTAAACCATACTATTAGAAATAAATTAAATGTCACTGCTTGAATTGAATCCAATAGACTTTTAACTTCGAATACCGCTGTATTATTGTTATTTGCATGAATAAATTCATTACAAGTTTGTTCCAACTGTATATACACCGCTTTAAAAGAATCTATTTTGGCTTCCCAACGAGTGTCGCATAAGGATTAAAAGTAATGTTTAAATGCTTTTGTAGAATTTCCCATCTTTTTGTAGATGCAGAAAACAAGCAATATAAACGTTGTAATATCCAGAAGAAAAAAAATACAATATATATTGCTGGAAGCAGCATCACTAATTAATAAATTAACTAATAGGCAAGGAACATAAATTTCATGAGGGGTTAGAGCAATTATTCTAGATTGTACACTGTATTTCTCTTTCATGTTGCTACCGTTGTCGTATGCCTGTCTATTACAAACTATGATATCTAAATCAAGCTCACTTAATATTTCAAATAGAGCTTTTGCTAGTCCTTCTCCAGTTACTTCAATAAACTCTATAAATGACTCAATTATGCGTAATCTTTTCTTTTTAAAATTTACATGCCTAATAAAGACCGAAGTTTGTTTTTTATGGGAAATATCAGAAGTAGAATCCACTTGGATATTGTAATACGTGGCTGCTTTTGTATCGTCTCTAATTTTGTTCATTCTCTAGCGCAGGAATAATTTGTTCTTGTGATGTATGTTCTAAATCATGCACAATTCTATTTTAGGAATATTTTTTTTAAAATTCTGTTTATATAATTCATAAGCACAGAGTCGTATTTACTTAATAATTCGATAAAAAAAAATTCCATTATTAGGCGTTTCTGTTATTTCATGGTTTCCTCGAAGTGGAAGATTATTGCATGCTAAAAATAGAATGACATCCACATTTCTTTCAAATAGTAATTTAAGTCGTACCATTTCCTTATTTATATTATCTTGATTTGTTTTATGAGTAGTCGAACAATAAATTAGTTGTTTTAGTAATTCTTTCCTAGCAATAAATGAATTAAAGTAACAAATAAAACGCTCATGATCTTGAATTACAATTGACAGCTTTTTTTCTTTTATTAGAACCACCTATAAATCATGTAGATTGTTCATTTCCTCTTATTTCGGAAATTAATTTATAACAAAATACCGAGTCTCGCGTTTTCAAGTAAATTAACTAGCTGCAAAGCTGAGTTTCACCATTTGGCCTTTTTTTTTAAAGTAACACATAATGGAAAATGATCTACCTTCAGCATTCTTAGAAAAAACTGCTGTGTGTTGTATAGATCTGTTCTTGGCACAAAACATTTTAAACTTATCAGTTATAATGTTTGATCATAAACCTGAATAGCTTGTATGCACTTGATCATGTTTATTATTGTCATTTTATCGTTCATTTCTGGTTCAAACATATTTGTATAAACATACGGTTTTTCAAAGATTTTCACAGTTCAAAATACACTTTCATTTCGAGATTGTGTAGTTTGTACGGAACTTTCTTCGCCAGTTGAAGCTTGAATTGTAACTGCTGAAGTTGAAGCAATTTCATTGTCAATATTACTTTGTAGACAAGAAAACAGATCTACTCGTGACTTTTTGAAATTTAATTTTTCTTCTTTCTTTTCTGCTAATTTTCTTTTTTGAAACGAGTCTGGATACTTGGAGGGATACTTTCTTGGCATGGACATGATTAGATCTAACAATATTAAACATTTTATAGTATGAATTATCAAAGTAATATATGCAATTTAACCTAGTAAGTGAAGTAAATGACCGTACTTTATGTTTATAATATGTTGCACACTTGCACTAAATTGTAATTTATCTATAAACTTCATATATTTCAAAACCCATCTATTGTTCAACTTAAATTTCTCCCTCTCTTCTTTCCATCCCGCTATTACCATTCAGAATTTTATTTTAGATCTTGATCATGTTCGGCCCCCGTTGTTTAGCATCCGCCGCAGCCCTCAGATGGCCGGCCCTGGTGTTTGTAATCAGGAATGTAGCAAAAGATGTTCGTGTGCTATTGGATTGCCACCCACTAACACGCACATCGATTTTAAGGTAATCGGAATTTTGTTTATATTAGTGGGAGAATTAAAAAAAATAATCAGACACATCGAATTTTTTTTTTAAATTCTACACGTTGATGACATTTGAACAAATATGATTAATGTTTTTAAAAAAAGTTTTTTTTTAATCGACATTTTTAAGAAATGTTTTATTGACGCTTAGTTGAAACACTTCATTTAACAAAAGAAACAGCCTGTTGACTGCAAAATTGCAAAACTATATTTGTAGCTCTGAGAATCAATTTTGATTATGTGAATGCTATTTTCATATTCGTCAAATTCGAGTTTTTGCTCTCAGCTATAAAAATATTTATGCATCCATGAACAAATAACTTTATAGTTATTTTAAATATCCGGCAGGTTTTGTCCAAACAAATGGAAATTTGAATTTACCAATCCCGGCTATGTGTTGGGTGCTCTAAAAGTTTCCGAGTCCCTGCAGTTTAACAGAATTGAAGAGAAACTCATAAATTGTATGTACGCTATAGTAAGTCAACCATCTAACTCTCCGACCCGCCACGAAGGCACACGGATTTAAACCATAAAAACTGAATGACCAGACCGCCGCAACAGCAACATAGGCGGGAACTGTGATTGAGTCCTAAGGGTCGCCACCGGCCACGGTACAACCCTCCCCGAAGGAAGTATGTCCCGTCATCGATGGGAGGAGTCAGATCCCCCACCTATTAGTGTACCCTTCAGGGTGGCCTGATCCAACCACCATGCAAGAAGCATCTCATCCTCATTACGAGGTGCCCCCCTCCCCCCGGAAAACTGTACGCTATAGTAATCTAAACTAATGAATGGATTTCTTTTTTCCAAATTTCGCTTACAAATACTAAAAAGCGAAAGGAATGTTTTAGTAAGATTTCGTGGCAGTTAATTGGTTAATTGAATAAGTTAATCTTTTATTAATTAAGAACTTCATTTCCATTTAAAAATCATGCATGAAAATACAGAACCGATTATTTTATTTTTAGCGCCCTTTCCTGGTGAATGAAAATGCTATACATATTTTAAATCATTTTATTTATTTGTCATTCTTAATATTTATAAAAATAATATATCATTTTTTAATAAATTGTTTATAACTTGTAGAAAAATTAGCTTTCGTCAATTTTTAATTTTCCTAAGAAATCACGAGATTTAAAAATCATTTAGTGCAAATGCTAATCTTCTTTTATTTAAAAATAATACTGTATACAGCAAGGATTTTGCATAGCATAATTAGGATTTTATTTAAATTATTAAGATTTTGTGTATCAGTAATTTTCATATAAAAATATGTTATTAAAAACGTTTTAATTTGCATGCGCGTTGGACATCCATCATATATTGTTATTAAATACTCAACATCTGTTCAGATTTGATAGTTGTATCTAAAATTTTTTTTATAAAAATATTGAAAAATAAAGGAGTTTTAAGTGAAAGTTTTGCGACAAATATTGAATAATTTGTTCATATTAGTCGGTGATATTGTCATCCTATGGATCGTCGAGTGGATAAGCTAGTAAATAAATCTATATAAATGAAATTGAACTGAAACGGCAGTTTTTACTGCTACTCTCTGATTCGGAAGCCCTCTTCACGTCAAAAGGCGTTTATTTCATTAAAAAAGGGGGTGAGGGAAAAGATGAAAGGAAGAGATGTTTACATTTAGCGATAGTGTGAAATCAGATTATTCACGAAATTAGGAGACGTAAATAACTGCTCATGTTTCTGCGTACCAACCCTTAACGAAGTATAATCATCGAAAAGTGCTAGTCGTGGAATTCTAAAATGAACAGTATGTTCTCTTAAGAAATCCAAACTAAGAAATAGATTTTCCCCAGAATTTTTTTTACGGATATTGTGTAGTATAAAGAAGTATTTAGATAAGGTTTATCAACGATTAATTAAGTGGTAAATTTTTTTTTATTAAACTGTAAAAAAAACTATATTTTCTTTCCTGTATGCTTAGTACTGAGCCGGCAAATAACATGATTGCGGTCAATATTTATTTAGCAAACAGAATTAAAAGAAACCAAAACATGAGCAAGAGGGATATTTAAATAAGATTTCTTTTAACTTATTATCCTCAAAATTACATCTTTAATTTGAAAATTGTTTTGAGAATTCCTTTTACTTAAAAATTGATTCAAAAGCGTGATTGCTTGCTTTTACTGATCGATGAAGGTTGAAACTCATTACTGAAAATGGCTACTTTGATATTCCATGTTTAAACACATATTTAGGTTGCAGCTCAAATGCTTAACAAAGTTTTGCATTATTCTTTTAAAAATAATAAAATATAATGAGAAAGATTAGTTTTCTGCGGTTTCAAAAAAAATCGTGTGGGACAATATGCAGTTTTTCGAGAAACTACAAGGCATTCTCATTTTAATTAAAAATAATGTTGCAGATGATAGGAAGGTTTTTCTATAATTTTATTTTATATAAATTGATTATTTACATTAAAACAATTGCTTAAAGAGTTTTTTTTTAGGGAGCATTGGAATTCCGTCGAGTAATAATATTTAAATATATTTTAACTTATTGAGATACGATGAAAACTTAAAAATGTTAAAATGTAAGTAAGGTTGTAATAACGCTTTTGTAACTATAAATTAAATTGCTGATTTTTGAAAAATAAAAAAAAAACATGCACATTTCTATATCTAATATAAATTTCTGTTTGATTGTAGAACTTCTTGATATTCAAATGGAAGACAAACTGTATGTGAACATTTTTACCCCCCCCCCCATTCTCGAAGGTCCATTCTGGTATAAAATTAATTTCTAATAATTCGGCAAGGAGAACTTTCGGATTCTAAATGTCAAGTTACTGCTTTGCTCCTTTTATGAAGATGTTATCAAAATCAAATAAACATCACAAAGCCTATAAATCTAAAAAAAAAGGGTGTGAATGTGCGAATTTCCCTTTTCACAACCTTTGCCTTTGGTTGTCAAATTACATCATTTTTTTTTCATCTCTCTTTCTTCCTGTCATTTTAGAAAATAAGTGATTTTGTTTTTTACGAGACTAGTCTATCTGCTGCATGATAGTAAAATGCAATACAAAAATTAGAAAGAAATGTCAGTAATCATTCACAAAACGCTCTTTTAGTAAAGATTGCACTTTTATGTATAGAGGGATATCAATTCTTCTTTTACCTCAAAAGGGCTTCTGAAAGCAATAAAAATCTGAATGCTCATGACAGCCCCGAATTTATATAGAAGAAGCTGTGCGTTTGCAACAAAACTATTTGCCATTCTATTAATTTGGTTGAGTAAGAGCTCAATAAACTTGCTTGAGCAGGCTCTGAAATTTTTTTGTTTCACATATAAATCTTGAACAGCCCATATTGTCATGCGTAAGAGGCACACTTGCAATTGAGCAAGCAGGCTACTTGGGGAGTCCGCCACTGCAGACAGGGAAAATATCAAAATATGTAAAGAAAAATTCTAAACCTTCAGAGTAGAGAGCCATTTGTATAGCATTAAATCTGAATGATAAATACATCATATCGGAAACATATCCCGCCCTCATTTTTTTTCATTCCCATTCATTAAATGTGTAATCAAACTGTTGTTGCTATTTGATCAAATTAAACAAGAATCATTGCATAAAATGCACTTTATCTAAATATTTCAATTTTAGCAATTTGTGCATTTTGTGCTGCCATCTATTGATGAAATTTTCAAATAGTAAATCTTTATTTAATAATTCCAAGTAGAAGTATGTGTGTGTATATATATCGTATAATTTCTGTATAAATAATTAAAGATGGAGTTATAAACGATTCAATTTTTACAATAAAAGATGAATTTCTGTAACAGATTATGAGCATCAGGAAATGTATGGCGAACAAATCTTTTCCTATATTGTCTTTTCTCTGTAAAAAAAACAAAAAAAACATTAGACATGAGCTTTGAAGCATATGGTTGTAGCAGCCAAATATAACTTTCGCGCCATTAATCCAAACATTATTCTAAGTAAAAAAATACTGATTAAAAACATTTTTGGTGAAAGTTATCAAGTGAAATTCAAAAACAATTTCCAGTTTCAGAATTGCATGCCCTGATATTTTGCTTTGCTTATCTAATGATTTAAAGTTTTTATAAAGAGGTACTATTGTCTGTTAAATACTGACATAATTTCGATATTTTTATTTCAAGACATTTTTTATTAAAATCGCTTTTGCACTATGTGTAATTTTTAAAACTAGTATTTAGTACATTCATTTTGAAGGATTTATTTTTGTTATTTATATGCGAATCTAATTTTTGTTTTTTTTAATACAAATAATACTTAAAAAATTCCCTAAGAAAGTTTCAATATATTTAATCAGAATAAGAACTCTTTCAATTTTGGTATTTAAGACTCAGATGTACTGACGTCATTTTTGATTTCTTGTTTCAATTTTTAACTTCAAGTCCATTGTGCCATACACAGCAATCATATTTATGATTGATGTTTACTCGACATTAATACTTCTTTATTGTAGTTTGTTTTGAATTTAAAGAAGTAAAACAAAAAGAAAATCACAGAACTTTCATGTTACATTTTACATGATTTTAAGAAAAATCATTAATATGAGAAAAATCATGATCATTTAATGATTTTATTTCATCATATAAAATACTATCTGAATTAAATAAATAGTGAAAATTAGAATAAAGTGTAATGTAAATAATATTTTATCACACCGAATGTTTTTTAAATCCTTTTTTCCAATCAATTAAAAGCACAATTTGACTGATCTGCGATTGTAATCATAAGATCATATGCCAAATTTTCTATATTTAAGTCATTGCGTTTTTGAGTTATCGCGTTTATATGCTTGTGAAAGTTCAAAATAGACGGTTTAATTCTAAATTTGATACATATCTACACTTTAGATGTTAAATTTATATACCAAATTTTATCCATCTAGCTCTCTTCGCTTCTTTCTTATTGTGTTAATTAATATTTGGAAGGCCGATTAGATAAATTTTCTCAGAAGGGATTTCATTCAAAATTTATAGAAATGTACAGATTTCCCTAAAACAGCAGAAATTGGCCAGAAGTAGTGAATAGATGAAGCGTCTTTTTTTATCATAACAATGTAACAAAACCATGTTGTATTATCTGAAAGAAAAAAGTGATTACAGTTTGAGGGAAACGTTCTACCGCACTCTCCGCACTCCCCAGATCTTGCCCCATCCGATAATTACTTGTAACCTGTCATTAAAAAATTCTCTCAATGATAAAGGGTTCCAATCCGCAAGGGAAATGAAATTGCACCTCTATTAATATTTTGTAAATAAGCCCCAACAATTTTGGACAGAGGGAATAATGAGGCATATTGAAAAACGGAAGAAGGTGATAGAGCAGAACTGTTCATATATAAAGCAATAAATCGACATTAAAAAATAAACATCGGGTATTCATTTTGTATTAAAAAAGGAAAGGAACACATAGGGTACTCTAATATTTACGTGTAACGTTCAATAAGACTGAATTATAATGTTGTATACAGATGTCCTAAAAAATGGTTCACAATCTTTAAAGCTAGATCCGGTATACAGGAATCAATAATTTTTATAATAGAACATTTATCAAAAAGGCAAGAAGGGGGATTGACAGTGGCTCTTTTCAGTGAATTAAGTAAAGGTAGAAAGTGATATATAAGATAAAATATGTAGCACAGACTGATGGGATAAAAATTTAGAAAATCACAAATGGAAATAAAGGAAAAAGTCGAAGGAGAATACTTCTGCTTGTTTAGAAATCTAAATACAGTGTTATTCATGAATATTATAATATTAATACAAAAATTACTTGAAACAGATAAACATCTCGAATATTTTATGGATTCTCATTTGTGCCAAAATTCAAAACATTTCCAATATAAAAAGTGTCAGCTAATTAGATATCAATATTAATTTTTCAATTATTCATTTTATTTATCAATATTATTGATAAATGTAATATTGACAGAACTGTAAATACTTCGATCACTCAAATTAATAGGAGCGACTAGCTACTCAAATAAGACTCAGACATCTATATTGAGGATAATAACAGATATAATAAATCGGTTACTCTGACACAGAAAACTTTTGTATCGACTGAGTATTTTGAAGAACTCATGCTAATTTTTGTTATTTTTTTTACAAGTGATTGTCTACATCTGGTGAAAGTTAAACCCTTATACAGAGATGATATGTCAGACACGTGCATCAAATTATCGAATGTCTGATGTTTAAATTTGTTATTTAACTTAAAGTAGATATTAATTTAGGCATGAGACAGAATATACACATTGATACGCAACTGTTAAAGAAGAAATTGTAAGTTTCAAGTTTTTATTAATCTCTGCTTACTGAAACCTTCTTTTTAACTTACATTCTTTGTAAGTAAATAATAATAAGCATTTGATTTTAACATTTTAATCACGAAAATATTTTTATACCGGTGATATGTATCATATAGAAATTAAAATATTTATATTTGTTACTTGCGAAAGCCAATAAGTGTAAGCAGCATCATTCAAAACGTTCCTTGCGCTGAAATTAAGCACATTTTACACAAATCTATGAATGTAATCAATTTTAATGCCAAAATATTGAAAAGTTACTTTTGATTTCAAAGAAACTGTTTCAATTTTGAAAAATAGGCTTCAAAAAATGTGCGGCTTTCTAGCTGACTCACTAAAAATTTGATACTTAATAGAAATGTCTCATTTTTTAATGCTGAAATACTTATATTGTTATTTATCTTTTTAATATTTGCTTATTTTGATCGGAAAATATATGTATATTTTAAATTTATGAAGATTAAATGATAAACCAACTTTCTTAACTCTATTAAGGACGTATTTAAGATCAAACACATGCGGTATTCTTGAAAGACATGCTTTTTTTTTATTTTCTGAAGAGTTGTTTCCTGAGTTCTCAAACTTCGTGCGACTATTTACTTTTTTTTAAATGTAAAATAGTACACTATTTTCAATCACTCTTTATATGTAACTGTTCTGTAGCATTGGATTTAAATCATCTGGAATAAATGAGACGCGGTTTTGTCGGCACACGAGGCAAGAAAGTTAATTTCAAAAACTCCTGTTGTTTTCTTCAGATTCTTAGTTTTCTTTTATATCTTATTATCAATGGTGTGTCGGTGGTTGAGAAAAGGGAGTATAGACCTGGATACCAGTCTTTGGGGGCACCACGAAGAAAATATTTTGGTCTTTATAAAAAATTTTAGGATCAGAAGACAAACAAATAAAATGAGAGAGGATCAAAACAAATGCCAATTCCAAAATTCCTTGTATTCCAGCCACGCCTTTGGATATTATTCCATTCATTGTAATGAGAATACAAATTTGTTGAGTAGTTTGAAGGACACAAAATTCCCTTATTCAAAAAGTTTCCTTTAGAAATAATGTATCAGATACGCTATGAATTTATATACTTTTTTTTTTTTTACTCTCTAAGGAACTAAACTTCTTTATTTTTTTCCTTGTTCAATTAAAAAGCAGATTTTTCATGATCATAGGTATTCTTTCCAAAATTAATAAAATAAATTTAGGATATTATTTAATAAATAATAAAATCTTAAAAAATTCTCCTGGCAAAATATTCTTAAAATTTCAGACACTTGGTTAAATTTAAAAAAAATTCGGTTAATTCATTTTAAAAGCTAGTTTTTCAAATCTTAAACCTATTAGAACAAAATAATTGGGTGCTTAGAGGGTTAAGTTTAAAATACAAAAAGGCATTTTAATTCTATAATACAGCTGATCGTTCAAAATAATTATTAAAATAACTTATTTTATTAAAATTTTTGTACTTCTTTTTCAAGGAGTAGGTAACGTTTAATAATCAAGTCAAGCCTTAACTCAGGAATTAAGAACCGGAGTAAGATAATCCTCAATTTCCGCTTAACTGTGCCAGGCATCATATTAAAATGGAAATCATATTTTCTTTCAAAATCAGAGTAAGTCAAAAGTTTTTAGCTGCTTTGTACTATATAGTAATACTTTTCAAACGATTTAATTTCATTATTTATGAAATTAGATTCCTAACTCACTTTAGAGAAGATAGCGAGTTGGTTCGCTTTAGTTCTCAGTCACTCAACTAGTTTATGTTTATGAAATAATTTGACAAAATATCCTAAGGAAAATTTTGTTTCTCACTATTTTTTAAAATGTTAATTAAATTTCAAACTACAATCAAATCACATTATCTATGTTGGAAGCGAAACATTTAAATTCTTACTAAAACATATGTTTTGGATACAACGAGAAAGGGAAGTTAAGAGAACTAAAAGCAGACGTATATTACAAATGTCGAAAAATTGTTTGAGTATTAAACTGTTTCTTTTGGAAGAATAGTTTAACTCTTTAAATTGACTGAGCATTTTTTTTTTTCTGAAGTGCAAGGTTTTATAATGGAATTTAGGATTTTTATGTCAAATTTCCTGTATTGAAACTATATTTCTTGCTCTGAGAAAAGTAAAATTTTTAAATAAAATTATGTTTCAGTCCCTAGTAAGTTATTTATTTTCAGGGAAATTCAACTTTCGGTAACTCAAAAATGCAACAGTTTAACTATAAGTATTTTGATGTATGATGTTGATTTAAGTCACATTTTAGAATATGATCATGGTATAATTGCATATGGCATTTACACCAAAATTTTAGATCTTTGTCTAACTTTGTTTTAAATCCGTCAAGGGTAAGAGCTACTTAATCAACATAATGCACGATATTCTTCATCATTCTACGAATTTAAACACAAAATATGTTTTCGAAAAAGTTTTAACACATATACGATTTGCTCCTTAAGTATTTATTATATAAATTTATTTCAAAGAAGATATTTTATAAGCATTTAACCATTGAGATTGTACTAGGGATTGCAATACCGGTATACCGGGCTACCGAATACCGATATTTTGAGTCATTTGTACAATTTTGTAATACCGGTATTCACAAGATTAAATATCGTTTTTTCGGTATTTACTAGAATTTTTTTTTTACTCCTAATGATGGAACGATTTTTGAAACTGAGAAATCCAATCCAAAAAAGCAATAATCGACTTAAACCTGCAAATTAATTTTTCAGATAGTGAATTCAACTTAATATCCAGAACTGTATCAGCTCTACTTCCAATAAAAGCGGTTGCTGAGGCATTATGTAGGTGAGATTCTAATTTATTAATAGTTAATTAACAATAAATTTCATATTGCAGTCACTGAAAGAACCGCACACATCACTATCTGAAGAATTATATATTACATTGAAAAAGCGCACAGAAGAAAGGCATACCGAAATAGAAAATGTCTCACGGTATTTACATAATTATAATGATTTTTAAAATGAAAATGAAAAAGAAAAGAGACTAACCAATTCAAATCTGATCATGTTTATAGTAAATTTTTTTTTAAATTTTTTACCCATAAACCTATCCACATTTAGAAGAATTCAGTACAGTTATCGAAGATTATGATGACACTAATGTAGATAGTGAAAAAGAATTGTCTCTTGAACAAAAATTAGAATTAGCGATAAATAAAAAATTTCCAACAAACTAAAATACAATACAGAAATCAGCTATATTCAAAACCATCCAACAAGAAATCGATTTATCTGAAGATGAGGGATTTAGAAGTAAATACTTGGAAAAAGTATATCGCGCATTGCTAATAGTACCACCAACTGGCGTAGATGCCGAAAGAGCATTTTCGACAGCTGGTCATTTTTGAACAAAATTACGTTCCAGGCTTAATGACAGTACAATTGATGCATTATGTTTTTTAAGATCACATTTCAAAAATTTGTAATAGTACCACTGACTAAATAGTGATATTTACACTTTTTTGTGATTTAAATAAATAAGACGTTTCTTTACTTTTTTGTGATTCTTTATATACTGTTATAATTTATAAGTTACAAATTATTTTTTTGTGATATTTACACTCTCTAATAAAACTGGCAAATAAAACAAAGAAACACCTATGTTTTATTTCCTTTTCTAAAATTTCTACTACCGGTATCCAGGTATTCAGATCTAAAAAATACCGAATATTGCAATCCCTAGATTGTATTGATGCGCAGTTTTTATTCTGCCACTTGAAAATATTGATAGATCTGTGAGTGAGTTATCATGGCAATAATTATAGAAAGTTTTTTTTTAATTTTGATTAATCAAAGGAAAAAAAAGTACGACAATCAAAATACTTGGGTAAAAGGATAATTTTTTTAAATTTTAAGATAGTGTTAGTACCATTTTCTTTGAAATATAGATTCCGAAATTATAACCTGAATACTTCGAAGCTCTATAAACTGTAAGTAAATGAACAATAAAATAAAAATGTAAATAACCGTAAGAAAATGACTTCCGTAAAAATAACCATAAGCAAATGACTTCAGCGCAAAGTTATGGTGGATATTTTTAGGGTGTTTTTTTTAATGCATATTAATTGAAAATGACAAATTGTATAACATATAGAAATATTAAAGTTTGATATTACATGATAACTTCTAAGTAAATTTTTTGAGTGATACACATTTTGTTTTGAGTAGGCGCATTTTCAGGAATGTACACTTTCAAAGAAAATATCGAAGAGATGAAAGTCGAAGAGAAAATATCCTGATTTTTATTTAGCTTCTGAATCTTGAATGCGGTGTCCCCATTTTTTTCTATTCACTTTTTACAATTCGTTAAAGTTTTTTTTTTAAACGCAAAAACCGCAATTTGTTATTTTCATTTCATTGCAAATCATTATTGGATAAGCACATTTCAATGAACGTTGGATGAAATGGTACTGATGGATACGCGCTTCAGGTCAAGCGCTCAGGTGTACATCCGTAATTTTCCCAAAGAATTTAAAACTGTTACTTCATATCCTATCTCTTGATAAATAGACAATAAGTGGCGTGACAAGGAATTTCATTCGTGACATTTTGTCGAAATAGGAGAGGAAAAATAAAATTGTTGGGTGTTGGTTCTAAGGCAAAAATTATATGATTC
Source organism: Argiope bruennichi (assembly GCF_947563725.1). Lineage (NCBI taxonomy): Eukaryota > Metazoa > Arthropoda > Arachnida > Araneae > Araneidae > Argiope > Argiope bruennichi. The sequence goes on from NC_079162.1 coordinate 118,389,183, forward strand.
CATCCTGTTGATTGTATATAGGGTCATTGCTTTTTTCTTTAAAAAATGGTTCGTCAAAGTTTCTTGATTGTCATAGGGATAGTAAAGCACTATTTTTATTTAAAAAAGGGTTTACTGAGAAGTTGGATTTGATAAAGGTATCAAAGTAACAAAATCAAATACATTTATTATTTAAGTGAAGGCTTTTGATTTTCATTTCATCAGTATCAATTTCATGAGATTTTTAACTTTACTGTGAGAAATATGTCAAATTGGAAGTTCGTCTATTTTCTACTGCTCCCTCAATTTCTGCAGGCTCGTGCGTTCACTTCTTTTTCAGTGGCTGCTCATCAACTCAGAAATGTTGCTGATAATTTTTCCTCAAAAGAGTATAATTAAAATATACAATTTTAAAAACTTTTTTTCAGAGTAACCCAACATGTTTTATTGTAATTACTGGAATAATGCTAAAGAAAATTACCATTTTTTAAAAAAATCCCGCAATTTCTGCAGGCTTGCGCGTTTACTTCTTTCTCAGTGGCAGCTCATCAACTCAGAAATGTGCACTGCTGCTAATTTTTTTCTTCAAAAGAATATAATTAAAAAAACCTTTGCCCAAATGTTTTTGCCAAATGTAGAAATGTTGCTAATAATTTTTCCTTAAAAGAATATAGTTAAATTACAATTAAAAAAATCCTCGCTTCAGAGTAGCCCAACACGTTTCATTGTAATCATAGGAATAGTGCTTAAGAAAATTACCATTTTTTAAAAAAAATTATTAGTGAATCCAAATGAAAGAAAAATAACACTTACGAAACCAATGTGATTCTGTCAAAGAAATATGAAAGAGATACAGAAACCATGAAACGGCGAACGCGAAGGTAGAAAAAAAGGAAGAAAAGATCAGGAGAGTGAATTCAAACTTGGATATTAAGGAGCAGTTGCCTGAATACCTATTATCCTGAACAACAAACATTTTCGCCAAGTCACTGCTAAATTAAAAGAGAGATTTTTTTTTTTCCCGCATTGGCGCAGTGAACGAATTTGGCCGCTTTCTACAGCAAATTGGCTTGTAACCCCAGGCCGGTTTATATGTTAATTGTTGATTCATATTCTGCTTTCTTTTTGCATTTTTATTATTTCCATTTCCTTTGTTTATCAAACTTTTAATGCAAATAAATAAATAAAGTTTAAAAAAAACAACAAGTTTTTAAAATATTATCGGGAGGCGAGGATTGCAGATCTGCAGACCTAATGCAAGCACTTTCGTAGTTCGTACAGTGATAGAAACTAAATATATTACACCATTCATAGTTTTTAACCAAAATAATAACTTTCTTCGTTTTAGTTGTATTGGGACCTATATGCAGAAATTCCGTTTAAAAATTTTAAAACCGGAAGGTTAAATTATATCTTTGTTCCAAACAAGGTCACATTACATGAATTTTGGGACAATGAAAATTCTTCCATCCGTCTGGCATTTCAACATCAGTCGATAAAGAAAACCATTTATATTTTAAAATTTTCTAAATAAATACCAAAAATTAACTTCTTTATCTTAATCAATTCTTCATTGGATGTTTTATTTTGTTACTTATTTGTACATTTTGAGACACGAAAGCACGATAAATGATACGACGGATTTTTTTTTTCTCGCGTTAAAGATCGTGTATGGAAATTGTTAATGAAATCCAGATTTAAATTACAATGCTTTGTTGATATTTCTATCAAGATTTATATAAAACTATAATTGAAAGTTCTCATTAAAAATATTATATTTAGTTCATGACATTATTAATAGCGGAGGGTTCAAAGTTATTAAAATAAAAGCGACTCACATCGGTCAAAGGATGTCCATTACGCCATATGAGACTAGCTTTACTACAAAGGATTTGAAGACCTCATTCGAATAATACCTAAATTTATCAAACTAAATAAATCAGTTTATTATATTTTTAACAGATTGCTTTGATTAGCATATATCTAGAATTACTTGGATGAAGTAATTTCGAACAATCAAGACGTGCTGAGAAAGCTCAAAATCTAAACAGTGAAAGTGACTTTTGGCAAATAAGTAAGTTGATTGTGGGGGGTGGGGTCCGTACTGAAAAATGGCTTGAAATTTCAAGTAAATATTCCTGGTAAGAATTAAGTGCGTAAAATACATCTGATATATGATTAAGATGTCAAATTTATTTTAATAAAAGTACAATAATTAGTGTTTAAGAGTAGATACTTTTGCCTGTAGAAAAAAAAATGCATGTTTCTTACAGCAGACATGTCAGGTTTGTGTTGATGTAAGATGGAAACTCTGCAAATTAATATTTAAAGATAATTTTCAGCAATACTACCTCAGAAAAAACTCGAATTTTCGAATGTTTCTTTGTTGTATTATATTAATCAGTCGCTTGTGCACTTTGAAACAAGTGAAAAAATATCGATCTAATGTGAGTTTTTTTTTCTATCTAAGAATTTATTACTATTACATCATAAGTAGATTTTTAATAATTTTTCATTCTTCATTATCAATATATACCATTTGATGAGCAAAGATTTTCAAAGATTCTGCCATCTGATGGAAGGCGATTAGGCACTTTTTTTAATTTTTAATTTCTTTTCTGATGAATTAATTAATATAGTTTTATATTTTGACATCTATTTTTATAAAATTGATTTCGCAATACTCATGAATACATATAAAGATTTCCACAGAAAGGCTTAATCATTTCATAGCTAAAATATGATTAATAGTTTATAAATGAGAAAAATGCAGAAAACACGCATGTTCATCGACTACATAACAGCGAAAAGTCTGGCGTCAACGAATGACCTTAATTTTCATCTTATTTTCACATTGCAAATGAACATTCTTGTTTCCCCAAATTGTGGTATTCACAAATGTTATGAATGAGCTATAGTCATAACGACTTATCATCGAGAATAAATGATGAGAAAAATTTGTGAATGATTTTATAAAGTTACATTTTGTACTTTCTAGAACAAATCTTTTAAAACTATATGTGATCTTGGACCTTTTTTAAGTTAAAAGATCCCGACTTTTTTCTTCTCTTCTCAAAATTTTAGTGGCTGTCGTAAAAGAAATGACAATTCCTTCCTGGTGGCCATTATATTTAGAATAAGGGCCAAAACTAAAGAACTCGTACCCCAATCACTGGTCACAAAAGAAATAAGAATTCAGTATTGATAACCAATATAATAAAATAAGGACCAAAACAAAAGCACTAGTATCCCAACCACTGGTCACAACAGAAATAAGAATTCAGTACTGGTAGCCAATATATTTAGAATGAGGGCCAAAACAAAAGATCTAGTACTCTAACCACTGGTCTGATTTCACCACTTTTTACTTTATATGAAAGCTCATGGCCACAATGGTAGTTATACGTCCATTATACGTAATAGAAGATACGTCCACAATGGTAACTTGCTCTCCTCGCATTGCTTCATTTTCGAACGTTGTAGTAGAATAAAACTTGACAAAACTTTTAGCCTCAATAAATGGACCGATTTGCTTATTAATGTCGCCATTTTGTAAGCATAGCTAATCATTCAAAATGCTCTATGCTTAGGTACAAGAATAATTTAAAGTGGTACTTCCGTCTATCCATATAAGGTGCAGTTGATCAAAGTTGGTTGACATGGATGGCTAAATTAGATTAGATTAAATACTATAAACAAGTTGGGCAAACAGCTGATTATTAAAGATGGCCCATGATAAATAATAAAAAAAAATTAAAATCAGTTTTTAAGAAAATTAAATGCACTGTTTTTAAATCAATACGATTTTCTTAACGGTTTTTGCCTCTAAATATTGCAGAATGTGTAAACAATCGCTATGAAAACTTTTATGATCCTGAAACGATCCTACGAACCCTGTTTAGGGTATTGACCTTCATTTAAAATGTTTTATTCTACTGGTTTAAAATGAGGGTGTAATTGAAGGAAACATTTTCTATAGGTACTTATTTTATTTCTTCCATCTTTCTATTACTTTCTCTGACAAACATATACATTTTTGTAAAATTTATTTTTTTGGGCGGAGAGATCAAAGCACGTGTAAAACGAAGAGATTTGATTTGATTATCGAGTTTGATTTTATTCAAACGATTAATATCATATAAATGCAGATTATTTTCTTGCAAAATTAGAAATAGGATTGAGAAAATTCCATCCACTGAAAGAATTCAAATTTTGAATTAAACGCAGGAAATTTTAATGTAAAATATAGTGGGGAAACAGCGCGAGTACTCTCTTTTCGACTTTCACATATACTTCCATAATATGACACTTTTTTTTTTTTTTTTTTTTTTTTTTTGCGTACCCCCTGGGATAGGGAGTAAAACTGAGTATCCCTTTTAGATCCCTTAGACAGTCTGGGGCAAAAATTTGAAATAAATTTATAATTTTAGCATCAAAACCGCCTAACAAATTTCGATAAATTTTATTCCTTATAATTTTGAGTTATCAACTTCAAATACATCCAAATAAGCAAACATACAGTGAATCCGGACATGGATTGGGTCCAAAATTTAATACTGATTTACCATTCTGGTGATAAGCCGACACGTCAAACGTCAAATTTCATCCATCTAGCTTCTTGAATTATGGTTTTCAAATGTACATGGACTGACTAATTTCTTATTGAGGGATTTTGTTCTCAATTCTGCCTAGAGTTCCTAGGCAAAGAAAAATGTATGCGTCTTTTGCCAATTCATATTTATCTATTCATAAACATAGCCAAGCATAACAGAATGGAATTTAAACAAACATAAAAAGTAGTTGTTTTTTAAATTAACGATACATTTTAACTGCGTGAAAAGACAAAATCCTAAATATTCATGTGCTGTATTTTAAGCATAAATAATTCTTTATTTAATGATATATTTACAGGTGTAGTTAAATCCATATTGGGATCCAGTATTTACTAAGAGGGTTGGAAACTCAATGAAAGCATGACAGTTTAATTTGGTGGTTAAACATTCTATTTTTGTGGGCCTCCAAAACGATCGCCTAATAATCTAATAGTAAAACCAGTTCTGGGATTGTGCCCAAAATTTGGCAGTCTGTAATTTTGCTGAAAAAAAAAAGTATCTATCAAATTTATTTCTTCCATCTTTCTATTACTTTCTCTGACAGACATATACAATTTTTTCTTCTTTTTTAAAAATTTTGGGCGGAGAGATCAAAGCACGTGTAAAACGAAGAGATTTATCGAAATATCGAGTTTGATTTTCTTCAAACAATATACTTTCTTGCTCTATTTTTTAATTATGAGAAAACTAAAAAAGCTCCGAAGTACTTTCTCGCTTTTTTTTCAGTAAAGAACTTATTCGCAATTTATATTTCCCAGTCACTTTACCCTGTAAAAGCTGACGTTTATGAAGTTTCGTTTCTTCTGAATATTGAGTGAAAGACTGCAGAAATTGCATTTCCTTACCGAAAAAACTCGGTATCTTTTCGCTCTATGCTTTACCCGATATCTATTCCTTCCCCTGGGATCGCGGAAAAAAAGAGGTAGTAAATGTAAGAAATCAGCGATCTCCTACTTCCTGAATGTAAGAATAAAACGGTAATATCTTGGGGCTGTTTGCTGAGGATAGTCTTATGTATCTTAATTGATGACCTTGGGAGGCTGAATTGGCACAATGCCAAATATGTTACCATAGCAACAAGGCTCCGCCCCATTTTAGATCCACTTACTCTTCGACTCTAAAATTCATGTTTCTATTTATAGCTGGAGCTTGGAATCCCGGGCAAAGATAAAATATATTTCATTTGAAAAATGTTTAGTGATGTAAATCTTTATTGTGAGATTTTCGATCTGCAGATCGAAAAAGGGAAGTATAATGGAAAGGATATTCATTTTTTAACTCATTTCTTTCAAATTTTATTTTAGATGCTTTTCTAGTTTAATCCTTGAAATTTTATAGCAGAAGTTTAATCTTCATGAAATGTGATCTGCATGACACCGCGATTTTAATAGCGCTTTGTTACTTCAATAAATAATTTCAGATTTCTAAAAATAATGCTTAACATGTGTGTCACTATAGTATCTCGAAATCGATTTTATAGTGCCTAGAAATAATTTATTTCCCATTTCTCATTTCTCTCGAATTCCATGGATTTTTTTTTTCCTTCCTTTACTTTTACCCTCCCAATTTTTGCATTTTAAAATAATTTCGAAATGAATGAATTTGCAAGAAACTTCTGTTTTGTGAATTTTCTGTAAAACACCTATTGTCTCGTTACAAAAAAGTTATTGTTCTTTTTTCAAATTAGATTTAACTGATTGCTTTAAATAGCTCTATTAAAGAATTTCATACTCAATAGTGTGGTTAGATATATTACCTCTAAACTTAAAAATGACGTTTAGATTAAACAAGCTAAAAATATTACTTCTTACAATAAATTGATAAATAATATCTTGCACACAAGGCACTGTTAACAAAATTACTTGCCTATTAAGCAAGTGATTTTGCCAGCAGCCCCTTATGTGGAAGGATATCTTTTTTATACAGAAGCAAAATGAGGAGTTTTTGTCTTACACGTTATCGACAACTCATGAAATGCGGATATTTTATAAAATACCTACAAAAGATGGGTAATCTTTGCAATATTTTCATATTTATATATTTTTATAGACTTTGCTCAAATGTTAAAAATATTTTTCGGCAAATAACAAAAACAATTCATATTCAGAAGAAATACTTATGATACAAGATATAAAAAATGAGAAAGTATGGGATTTTATTTCAGAAATAGAAAAATTCAAGTTCTGATATACTTTTTGCTAAAAGGTCGATTGAAAGAGAATTTTGAGGTCAATTTTATTTTTCTTCCTATACAAATTCGTAATCTTACAAGTACACCTAACAAACGTCATCGGTGCAAAGGGAACATACATGAAATATTATTAAACCAACTAGAACCAAATATTTTATACATAAGAAATGTATTGAATGCCTGCTTTTAATATGCTTCCGTTATTATATTGATGATTACTTTGATACTTGACATCAAAAGACACAATTCTTTTATCTTTTAATGTCAAATAAACCTTAAATGTAAATTTTACTGAAAATGGTTGTCATTATTAGCCGCTCGAAGCACGCTGGTAAATCCACTTCACACTTAACTAATGAATAAAATGTCTAAGAAGCCATCTGGACGTAAGAAATCTCTCAACCTAATATATCGTTTTAAAGCAACTTACAGATGATTGACGTTTTATTTCATGCAAACACTTTATCTTTTAAGTCAAGAGAACTGAAAGTAAACTTTGTGAGAATTTTATAGAAAATTAATGACAGAACATCCCACGAAACCCCGATGATAATCCGATTTGGAATATTCCTGGCAAACGAGATATCGCGTCCATTGCACTGAATGTTCTGAAGTTAAGAGAACCAAAAGTAAACATTGCTCATATTTTACATAAAACAAGTGTCGCACTAGTGACCGCGCGAATCGTGTTAGTAATCCCATTTCGCACCTAACTAATGGGTAAAAACTCTTTAGTAAGCCCTCGTGACAGAAGGTACCCCTTCTGTCGCATCAGAAGATGCGCGGGATGCAGATGGTGTGGGGAGCAACCAACTGAAATCCCTCACGATCTACCAACTCCATCAAATCGTGGTGACATCAATATTCGGCTTTTTTCGCTGCAGCTGCGTCTCTTGGGGGGCTGGGAATCCCCTCCAGATCCCCAGTGACTGCGGCGTTAATGACTCGGATCCAGTTCTAGAGTCACTCGCTGCTTTGATGGTATGCGATGGATGACTAAGCGATGTGGGCTCTTTCGTATTCATATCGATATTGCTTTCATCAAAAATTTTTATACCCCCTGCGTGGAAAATGTAATTCCGGAAATTTCGGTCGCCTCTATAATATGCTGACAGATTATTTTTTCATTTTTTTGTTGGGGGAGGTATAGTAATGTTTTGCATGGGCCTTCGCTGTTAATCGAAATTTTTATGATCCCAGCTGTGAATTTCAAAGTTATATAAATTGCTTTGAAAACCATTTTCGGTATCGTGTTCATTTTTTTTAAATGTTATATTTATGCTCAGCTCGAAATTCATAATTAGTCCTGACCTTTAAATAATTAGGCACCGCTATGACACATCTTTTATTGTAGAATGACCAAATAAGACTTTTGCATCGAAATACCAGTCAGACACATACCATTCAATAAAACAATTGTTTCTTAATACGATAGTGTTTCAATGAAAGGCATGAACTTAATAAGTTCACGCTTTTTGTTAACATTCACAAGTTTTTTTTTTTTGTATGAGGTATGTATGGAGAAATACATGTCACAAACATCTACATATCTTGCCTCAATTCCAGGATGAAAAGAAAGTCATAATTTTTTGTATTTAAAGTTTGCTATTGTAATGCATACAACTTTTGATTTTATGAGATAATTAATTAACTATTATGCAGCTTGGCTTATTCGTGGATTTAAATTTTAAGTAATAAGCCTGTCAGTAATTTGTTAAATTTCACTTATGTCACAAGCAATTTTACTTACGTATTAACTATTTTGCATCCACTGAGAGTTTTTACATTTGTCTCCATTAATAAGCTGTATTTTTTTATAATTTATAATAAGTTGCTGACTTATAACGAGTTTAAATCTTTCCAAGTGAAATAAGGAATCATTTTTTCCAAAAGTATTTAAAATATAGATTTATAATTCTAAGAAAATGAATTCTAAAATAATGAGGTTTATTTTTTAATGTAAACACTATCCCTAGAACTAAAATTTCTGAATTACTATATAAGTAACTATTATTAATTTGAACTATTCTATTGAAGTTCTCATATTTATTGAATTTGGCATGTAACCCTGGTTGAGAAACTTGATTGTTTTGTAAAAAGTTATTTCATCAAACTTTTCTTTTCTTTACGCTTGGCTTTAAATATAGTTGTCTCTTGTGTGTGGGAAACAAAAGGAAGAAAAACAATTGCTTAACTTAGAAAAATATAAGGAATATTAAACAGTGACTAGTTAAAATAAATATCTCCTAGGACATATTATGATTATTTATCTTTAATCGTCATCATTGGTATAGCGATTGTTAAATGGTACCCTAGGCAGGGTATTTCCCTCCTACTTCTCTTTATATTTTACGTTAACAAGTGGTTTAAATGCACTAATATTTTTTTCCATGGCAGACTGGCATCAGGAGCTCTATAACCCCTTACCTCTTAACATTAATAACTGTAATTTGCCTTGAATTAATTAAAATCAAGAAACCAATTGCATTAATTTCGTTTCAATGCTCTTTATATAAACATGTTGAAAAATTTCGGCTATGTTTCTAAAGCTATTTATTGTCCAAATACTTCCTCTTACATTTCTGTTCTTCTCCCTTTCATTAATTAAAACAACAAATTCCTTCTTCTTATCGAACCTATTTCTCCTTCCTTCATATTTAAATATGTTACCAGAAAAATAGTTGCGTAGAGCCAAAAAACATTTTTGTAATAAACACATATTGAGCCAGTGTTGCTATGTATAAAATATTCTTTGAAGCCAAAAAATATTAGTTTAATTAAAAATATATTTCAAACGTGAAACACATTCTTGCAAAATTAATTGAAGGAAAAAATGCGCAATACGGAGATTTAGGAATTGCAGTAATTTCATAATTAAGATAAAAAAAAGTAATATGAAACGTTAAATTTATATAAAAAAACAAAATGATTTTTTTTTTCATTTTCTTAGAAATTTCATCTCATGTCGCCACAAGAGACTTACACCATTAATAAGCATAAAAAAGTAAATTTCCAGGCTAATGATTTTAATTATGAATGAAGAATACTTTTAACACTCCGGTTTATTAACGCCAATCTGGGTAAGGGGCACCTTTATCCGAGTAGCTGGAAATACTTTAATAATTAAAATTTGCAAATTCGTTTTTGGAAAAAAAAAAAAAGGAAAAAAGAAGTGGGAAGAGAGAGAGAGAGAGAGAGAGAGAAAGAAAGGTCGGTGAACATTCCTGGAAAAAAGTTTTTTTTTTTTCTTTCTGAAAAGATTTTTTTTTTATTTACAATTAGCATTCTTGATGTTGCTTTTGCTCCAGTTGTTCCATTCTTGTTGAATCTAAAATGTGTTTTTTCTACAGTGTAGTAAATAAATAAATAGCATGCTGCTCAAAAGTGTTCTTGAAAAAAGAAAAATAGTTTCTAAAACTACTTTTGGTGGAATTTGTTAATTAATTCTGAATTCTTATTATTATTTTAACCGTGAAATTGTTCCTTGTAATTCATTTTGTTACTATGTGATATACGTTTTTATTGCTATACTAAATAGTAAAAAATATTTGTGCTATTTTCTACTTTTTAATCTTGAGATCAATATTTTCATAAGCTCACTGCGAGATGCCTCTGATGGAATGGTATCAAAATTTGTTTTAATTAATGATTAGCTTTCATTAGGTTCTGAAAACATTAAAATAATGAAATAGTGTGACCTAGAACAAAAAAGTATTCAAAATTTCGAAACTCTAGTACTTAGGAAATGGAATCAAAATAAAATATGCTAACTTTGAAGGGTTTTTTTTTCTTTTGTAAAGTATGATTCAATTTAACTAAAGGATCAACATTTTTATAGCTACTCGATTATAAATACGTTTCGTGTGATACCAAATTCTTCTCGTATAATAAACGTATAAAACATTGCTAGTGCGTGAGTGCTTCATATCTCTGTTTTCTATTGAAATTTTTCCCGCAATAACTGATATTTATTCATTGTCATAGAAACGAGCTAAAGCAAAAGGTCAAATAAACCATTTTTCATTTATGCTATGGAATTGAGCCCTTATTCTATGAACACTATAAAAAAGGGGATATTTTTAAAATTTTAGGTTTTTTTCTGTTAATTTTTGATAATAAACAAAAACTGTTTTTAAAATTATAGTAATCTTAGTAATGTAAAAAACGTGTGTGGATTTATCATTACGTTAGTTTCTGAGTTCATTAAGTAAGATCATTTTAAATTTAAAACTACATTTACGGTTGTTGATTAGATATCTATTTTTACTGAAACTAAATTAATATGACACGCACTTCAAAATGAGATTTAATGGAAAAAAGCCTTAATCTAATTTAAATAAACTATTTACAATGAAAAACTTTAATAAATATTTTTTTTTGTATTTTGCATAATGTTATTATAATCTGTCAACATTCTAGCAACATTAGCACTCACAAAAATTTTGTATGCTATTAATTAAATAAAAGGGCAAGATTAAACATAAAAGCTTATGCATCAGTTGTTTTTAGGATTTATATAAGAAAATTCGTTATGCAAGATATAATTTTCATCCGAATAAAACAACTATAAAATAATTTAATAAGTCAATTTAACTCATAATAATAAAAAGAGGTACATCGCACTCGAAAGTAGTTATTTGACATGGATTTATATTTGTATACATTTCTTTATGCAATTAATATATATATGTTTTCACAGAATTTGCAAGTTTTTTTTTTCGTTTATATAGCAACAAAATCAAATGAATCAAATAGTTCTTGGAATAATATTTTATGCATGTTTTACTTATTATCATCGCATAATGAACACGATAAAATTCAAAGAAAGGAGTAAGAGATAAAACATTTTTTGTATGTATGCGCTTTTAAGATTTTATGCAACAGGAAAGCTAGTTAAATTACTAGAATTGGAAATGCTCTCTACTTCAATTCAAAAAATAATTCACCATGAAAAAATGTTGATTAAAAAAAGAGAAAGAAATAGAATTGTGCTCATCCAACTGGTTAGATAATTTAGTGTTATAGGCACCGGGGGAACAGGATAGCGTTATGTTATGTGTATACATATCGAATACATAAATAAGAGAATAAATAAAATAACTGTTTGTTTGAATCTCATATCGCCATTTACTGAAACTGCAGTAGTAATGAGACGCTGTTCGATTTCTGGATTGAATAAAAACTGTTATCAACGCCAAATGGATACGAAAAGTTATGATATCCAAATGGTTTTAATCGAATATCCGATGACAACCGATTCTGATATTTGATCAAATTTTCGAAATGGTCATTGAAGGTGCTTCAAAAGTAAAAGCAAAATACATTGGATGTTAGCAACCTTTTTGGCCAAGGAAATTGGAACCAAATCCGAAAGTAATAAAAATTGAGCTATTTATTTTTAACCTAGTTATTATCTTGCTGACAAATCAAGTAAAAGGCATTCAAGCAAATACAATGCAATGAATATTACAGTTTCTTCAAATCATTGTTATATTGTAAGAATCGTATGAAGAAGAAACTCTGAAATGTAGGTTTTAGCTAAATTAAAACAAGGTTTTGTCGGCATATCAAATTCTTAAGAGTGTAAATTCTGAGAATATCTACTTTAAGGTCTTTTTCCAATGTGGGTTTAAAAAATTTATTTACATTAATGCGGATAAAAACAAACTGTATGTTGAAATTCGGCTGGTCAGTGTATCAGGCAATACAAAATCCATCAGAGAAACATTGCAAAAATTTTGACACATGTTAAAGTGATTTTGTTTTTCTGCCACATAAAATAATGAAGAGAAATCGTTCTAATCCTCAAAAAATTAGACTTAAAATGTTTGAAGAAACTTCATGTTTAAGAATTGCCTGAGCCGCTCAGAACCATATTGGAAAATATGTCTGTCTGTAAACATAATAAATCGAAAGCATAGCAAGCAAACTGATGAAATTTGATTCTATGATCTTAAAGTCAAATTGTCAAAGTTTGGATGAAATTCATCAAAGGCAAGAGGGTCAAAAAGGCGTTTCTTCATTATATAGTTAGAATTTTGTTGGTCAAGAAATTCATACTATTTATATTCTCATGTACGGAATTTAGGATGCATCATTTTTAGTTGGAGGATTCACCATTCCCCGTTTTTATAATATCAACAAGAGCATCGGATCAAAGACCGAGTGTATATATTCGAGTGGGGTAATCTTATTCTATCCTGATCCGGATGTTTTCCAGGTTGAAAATGCACCAGATAGACTCTGTAATCCGATGCTGCATCAGCACTGTAAAAGAGTCCCTAAAGAATCTTTTTAAGCCAAGTGACAGGTGCCTACTTCGAAAACAATTGTGATTCACTGTCAATGCATCGACAACAGAACCTGCCTGGGATCAGCAAGATTTATGAGTCACGGTCCTTCAAAAACCGCCGAAATATCGCGCCTTGTCGACACACGTGCATTTCTGCCATTTTTGCCTAGTCGGGACGCGTGCCTCTGCACGTGTATCCCTGCCGGAGGCTGTTGAATAGCATGACACATAGGGTCGTGCTGTTTCGAAGGCTTCACATAATTAAACTTTTTCGGTTCAATTGAGTTGGCAGACCCTAAACCATAATGAATTGCTCATATTTTTCTGTTATTACTATGGATAAGGTGAGTGATTTCTCACTGGTGACTGGGAAATCTATAAAATGTGAGATTCACTTTTGGTTTGGGGGAAGTAGGATTTTTTGTGTTTTCATTCATTGGATAACACCTCGATTCACTTATAATGTTTACTTAGCAGAGCTTATCAAAGTTATTTTAGTGACGACATCTGCATCAGTAATTTTTTGCTGTTTAGACAATCTACAGTTCTGCACTTTGCAAATCACTTCAAATGAATGAATTTTAAATGAAATGAAAATTAATGAAACTTGGAAGTCACTTTTGTAAATTCGTATATAAGCCCTTAAATTAGAAAGAAAGTTTTTTACAATTGAGTTCAAATAAAATGAGACATTTTGAAAAGAAAAAAGAGAGAAAAAAAAAATTCAGATCCGTATGAATCAATGGGCAGATGTGCAATAAATTGTTGACATTTTGGCCTAAGTGCATAACCAGAGGACTAAAAATAAACTGTAAAAATCATCTAAGAGTAAATAAGTTATAAAAAATTATTCTAAGTAAGAGGAATGTCTTGAGTAAAAAATGATCTGAATGTAGAGATCTGAAAAGTGCCAAGTTAATGGTGTGATTTTTTCCCTCTACATTATTTTATTTATTATTATTATTATTGTTATTTTCGTTTTCGCACCTTGTGTAAATGATATATAACACGAATTCGTCTTACACGATTTAAACTGTTTTAGTATCTCTTTTTCCAATTTTTGAATTTTTATAAGTTCAAAAACTTGAATTTAAACAATAAACAGACAGACAAAATCAAATATCTGTAACGAGATTTGTAACAGTTTCTTAAAAAATCTTATCTAACAATCTTCAATAAGACAAACAAACATATGCTCATTGTATATTTGTGTTCAGTAAGGTTAATTCATGTAAATTTATAATTACAGCTGAAAAAAATTCTAAGCACTTATAAAATGAAAATTTTATTTTTGTTTGTACATATTAAAACGGATCAAACTTCAAAATATATGGAGTATTGGGAAGGGCATGCAAGGAGCATCATCATCAATTATTTTTAATATGTATGCATTTGTTATTAGAAACAGAAAATATTTAGTGGAGCAATTTATTGCATTGAATTGATGATCAACAAATAACTGATTCGACTGTCATATTTAACTATATAAGAATAGAGAAAGTTATCAAGTTTAGATTTGCACCATCATAAGGTATTTATAAAAGCCAGCAATTTTTAGAAGATCTGTATTTGAGTTGCACATTAATTGAAAGAAATTCAATTAACGCAGTATTTCAGATTAACGGTTTTATGCTCCAAAAGTATTGAAAACGGCCCATTCTTAACGCCTTGCATTACGAAAAATAATTAGAATCTTAACTGTGCGTGTGTAAGAATTCCTTTTAGGGCTTAGGGCGCTCAAAAATAGTTATCGATTTGTTATAATGCCTAAAAATTAAAGTGAGAATTTTTGCTATTATACATCTTTTATAATAATAATTATTTAACAAGAAAGTGATGCATCCTCAAGAATGGCGAGATATACTCAAAATAAAAGTGCGAGAGGTTAAAAGGAACGTTAATTGATGATGAAAAATTGATTGTTTGTAGTAGCATTAATTGAAAAGATCCTGGCCCAGCAATAACCAAATCGAAAGTTGAAATTCTTCAAAGGAAGATTGTCTTTAATAGTAGAATTATAAAGATATTGATTACTTTGAGTCTATAAGGATTATTGTCAAAAACTAATGAAAATAGATAAAGAAATTAACAAGTGTTCTGAATCGACAAATCACTTAAAAGTCATGTTTCACATAGTTCATAATAATTGAAGGCTACCACATTTTAAGTGACCCTTAAAAATTTTATTGGAATTTAGTTGAGTAAGGATATCACATACAGCCTAAAGTCAGGTATATGTGTCTTCAAATTATCATTAGTTTATAATTTCGCAAATTTCTTTCAATAGTAGAAACCACAATTAATATATTACAGTGTGATCGAATTTAATTTAGTTTTTTGGTGAGAAAGACCAGATGAATGTGGAAAATAAAAATGTAAAAAAAAGATTGTATTTCATTATCTATCATAATGGAAAATATAATTGAAGAAAGAGTTTATTCATTGTTTCAAAATCTTCTTTTGAAAAAGCAAGCACTTTATTTCTTAAGGAAAAAAAAACGAATTGTTTTAGCACCAATCTAATATTTTTGAGAAGGATAAGTAAATAGTGCTAAAGAATTTAGATTTCTAAATCGTTATCCATTATAGAAATTTACATCCTCTATCTTCAAGATGTAAATTTCCAAGCTGATAATTCACTTGAAAATTTAAAAAGAAAATTAAAATTTTTAATTTATCAAATATAACAAAAACTCATTAGTCTTATTAGAACTCATTTTAAATGTAAAGACGTGTACTTGAACTAAAAACAAAGAATATGATCAACGTTACCTTCAGTGGCTTTTTTTTATCAATATATTAAAGGAATGAGGGAAGAAACTAAAATTTTAAGTTTTATTTAATATTTGGTATAATATTTGGATAATATTTGGATCCAAACTCTATAACTGAAACTAGTTTAAACAAAAATGAAGCTTATCATTAAAAAATGTAAGGAATGTTGATGATCCTTGCAATATTTTAATGTATGTAATAAATAAATTTTGATGAGTTCTAACAAACACAATTCACGCTTTTAATCACGCTTTTTGGATGCAATTCTGCAAATGTATTCATTTACGAAAGATCAATTTTTAAGTATGTTCATTACATAGAGCAGAAATTTATTCTAATGAAATTCGAAAAATATCTGAAATATTTGAAAAAATATCTTTCAAACATCAGACTTACTGCAGAAAGATTGTGATATTTAACAGCCTTTTGTGTTTTATTATGACAAGCAATACAAAAATGAATTGTTTAAGATTTTCCCCAAATTTTGAGTAAGAGATGAAATAATTTTGTTATTGTTTCCTTTTCTTATATAAAATTTCATTTGTATTTGCAGCTAAATATCTAAAATTGTTAACTAGTCTGATGCTTTAGCTGCAATTTGTGGATTCTTAGTTCTCATCTTATCACTTGAATCCGAGTATTAAGATTGAAATGGGAAACGGGCAATGAATATATTGCTTTAGGACTACTAATTGATTTCAAGGATCATGTTCTTCTTCATTAAAATGAAGTCCAATTGAAATCAGAATTCTAAACTTTATAATTCTCTCCTTCTTGATAGAAGCTCTGCTCAATTTACAAACGAATTCCGCCCCGACTGACAAATAACCAGTAGAATTTAAAATGTCCAATAATATTTTCATTCAATAGGGTCATATAATTTTTAGACAAAATGGAAGAATTCAAACAATGTACGTTAATTATTTTACATAATTTGAACATTATTAATGTGCGTTATATTGTTAGTACTGCAAGAAAAATACAGCTTGAAATTGCGTTTTATTTTGAAAGTGATTTTTTTTTTTGTGATCTTTAATCATATGTCGGGGAGAATAATCAAAAGTGGTACCTTAATTTGTTTACAACTTTGAGAGGAACTTCTTCATATTATAAGGTACATAATATCGCGTAGTATTATGACTTTAGATAATAATTGTCAAGAACTAGGTGAATATAGAAAATTAAGGTAGAAAAGTATTTGAATCTATGCAGTTTTCAAAATAAATGGGGAAAAAAGGATCGAATTGCAATAACAAAAAACTTTGGGGGTATAATTAAGATTGGAGTTTTAGGAAACAAAAAAAATGCCAATCACGATTTTTTAATAGCAATAATCACGTCTCGAACATCATATAGCGTTTTTTAAAGTTGAAAAAATTTAAGGAATTAAAAATATTGATAAACACAAGAATAAAGAAATCGAGGAAAACAAAAACTGTCATATTACAGTAAAAACCAAAGCCAAAACCTCGATAACAAAAAACTTTAGTATATAATTTCAGATTTAGTTTTTGGGAAATAAAAATAAATGCCAGTTATGATTTTATTAGAAATAACTGAGCTTCGAAAATCATACAGCGTTTTTTAAAGTTGTAAAAATATAAGGAATTAAAAAGGGGAGAATAAGGAAATTGAAGAAAACAAAAACTGTCATATTACCACAAAAACCAAAACCTGCACCATGATAACAGAAAACTTTGCGGATATAATTTAGGATTGGGTTTCTGGGAAATAAAAAAAAAAGCGTTTTTTTTTAGGTTGAAAAAATTTAAGGAATTAAATATATTGGAAAAGGGAAGAATAATGAAATTGAAGATAACAAAATCTGTCATATTACCACAAAAACCAATCTGTATATTTTATGCTCTGCGGTTACAAAACACCTAATACAATATTTATGGCTGCTCTTTGTCAAGTTGGCCAAACGCAACGACATCTAATCACACAAATGAAACCATTAGAAATGTTGAATATTAAAATCCTCTCGTGCCACAGCGGATCGCGTTGAAGAGAGGCGGGAAAAAGGCACGAACTCGTTCATATTTCATAATTCCTATTAGGCGTGTCGGACGCAAGGACCCATGGGAGCAGAAAATGAGAATTCTGGAGAAGGGAGCAGGAGGAATGAGTGTAGGGCGTAGCTTCCTCCACTGAATAAAACATTCATTGGCTAACTTTCCATTGCATTGGATCGATGTATAAGTTGGCTCAGCTTTCAGGCTGTGTTGGCATGGCGAAGGCTTGCTTTACCAGAGCTCCTTATCTTTGTAAGAACTTTGGATATAATCATTATTTATGTAACTCCGAATTTTTCACAAATTATTCACTGATTAGAATTCCTGAAATAAATCAAGAAGTGCACATAATGAATGTGAAATCCAGGTTGATATACAGAAAAATTCATTAATTTAAATTCTGATGAAAATTTAAACATACAAAATTTTGTTTTATATTCTGCTATAAGAATCTGTCACCGAATACACATTCATGCAGGAAAAGAAACTTCTCGTTTTGGTGAAGAGAATAATTAAATTATTCGTAAATAATTATCTGATTTGTAATTATATATTTTAATGGACTCAATGAAACCTTAGTTTTTCTTTGAGCAAAAATTGCATGTTTGATTTTGTACATTAGTCTAATAGTCGTAAACAAGATATTTGAAAATTAGATTTCTTTGTATTTAGTGAGTTAATATAACTTTATGAAACACACACATGATTATGGTATTGTCAAATAGATAGCCGAAAATTCACTTGTAAAATGAAATCACGATTACATGAACCCCTTCGCATACAAAGACGTGTCTGACACTCGCATTGAATTACTTATTTTTTAGTTTTTGTCTGAAACTAAGCCACAGAATAAAGTATTTAAATATGAAAAAATCACTTAGAAACGCTTTAATAAAGTTTGTCCGTCCAACTGTCAGAGAACAAGTGAAAAACCATAACAAGAAAATTTAAAAGCTAGATAAATCAAATTTGGTACAGAAAGTAAGCATCTAAAATGTAGATGTTTCAATGTTAAACTTACAAATTAGATGTTTTCCAATTCTACATCTAAATGCAAAACAAATTTGGAACCACACCCTCAAATGGTCGATTGTCTGTAGTTTTACGTGCATGTAAACGCAATAAATCAAAAACTTAAAGATTAAAATAAATAGAATTTAATACGTGATCTTGTGACTACTATTTTTTAATACGTAACTACTATTGCAGCTCAATACCAAATTTTGGTTTCAATTGGTCGAAAAAAAAAAAAAGGCGTACAAAATACATATTCGATTTTCTGCTATTTGTGTATTAACCGCATTTTAGCGATTAATCGTCTAGAAAAAAAATTACCAAAGATTGCACGCTAAATATCATGCCAAAAATCGATATTTCGTAGCTATTATTCGCTAATGCCATGCAATTAGTACTCAAATACTGGATTTCTTTACTGTAATATGAAGCTTACAACTCTCATGTATGAGACTTATGATTACAGTAAAAGCAACAATACATATTTAGTAAAGGATTATAGCATGTGATTTGCTCATTCAAAATATCCAGTAATTTTTTTCTTCTTTCTTACATCTTTCTCAACGTTTTCAAGCCATAATGTCTCACCATCTTTCAATTAGACAGTGTTGATTCACTGTATTATTCACTAAATTTTAAATAACTTAACAATAACACTTATGCTATAGTTTCTGTGTTTATTTAAAATAAAAAAGTATTAAAATGCAGTATAATTGGTAAAATGATCATTTTCAATTTTCACATTAATCATTTGTCGTGGAAAGACGTACCACGCATGTTGAGATGCCTTTGTCACAAAATTGCCATCGACATGCTATAAAGATCAGTAGGTAATTGCCCAGAAGTAAAAAAATGATGTTCGCGCCCTATCAACTGAGATTGTTTGCCAGGACACAGTTTGCAGGAGCATGGTCTTAAATCAAAAATTAATTCATTTAGAAGATATATACAGTGGCTCCCAAAAGTGTTCGTACACCAACAAGAATCGATTAAAAACCTCATTATTCACCATTATATATTCTTATTTTTACATGAAAATTTTTTCATAGCATATTTTTACTGTTCTTAATAAAGCAGTGAAGAATAAATTTTAATTACGATGCAAATTATTTTTTTAAAAATGACAATAAATAAAATTGCACAAAAATAGGACACAAAAGTGATCATACACTTTCAAACAACATCACTAAATATGAAATTTTCTAAATTTTTATAAATGTTTAGTATTTAGTAGGATATCCTTTATTCTTTATAACAGCTTTTAAATGTTTGGGCATAGATTTAACTAAACGGTCGGTTACTTCTGCACCGATCTTGTTCCATTCTTCGATCATTACTGCTTTCAGTTGAATATTCGATTTAATGTCGTGACTTCTTATTCGCACCTCTAATTCTTTCCAAATATGTTCTATAGGGTTTAAATCCGGTGATTGAGCTGGTGTTTTAAGGGTTTGAGGGTAATGATAGACGCAAAAAAGACGAACATTCATGGCCGTGTGCTTAGGATCGTTGTCTTGGTAATACACAAAGTTATTTAAAATGCCCAATTTTTGTGCTGACACTTTTAAATTACTATGGAGAATATTTATATAAACTCTATGATTCATTATAGAATCAATGAATACTAAATTGCCTACTCCAGCCGCTGACATACACCCCCAAACCATGACAACTCCACCGCCATGTTTTACTGTTCCAACTAAATTCCTGGGATTAAGTTCTTCGTTTTCTTTTTCTCCATACAATGATTCTCCCATCCGACCCAAAGATGTTAAACTTACTTTCATCTGCAAATAAGACACGATTCCAATAGCTCTCTGGCTGGTTTATCATAGATTTAGCAAATTTAAGCCTAGCAATTCTGTTCTTCTGACTTACAAAGAATTTTCTTCGTGCAGAGCGGAAATGTATACCAGCATTCCGAAGAATTCTACGAATAGTTTCACAGAAAATAGAAGTTCCATTTGATTCATTATATTGTGAAGTAAACTTTATTGCACTCAGACGTGGATTTTTTAGAAATTTACTCACAATATTTCTTTGACTTCTAGCTGACAGAATTTGAGGGCGACCATTATGAGGCTTGTTTGCAATCCTTTTTCCATCTCTGTAACGTTTTATTATGCTTTGCACCGTTGAATGAGGTAGATTAGTTATAGTTGCAATGCCTCTAATTGATTTTCCAGCTTTAAAATGAAATATAATTAATTTTCGTACGTCTAAACTCGTTTCTTTACGAATGCGCGTCATATCTAAGAATAAAGTAAATAGAATACATAATTGTGATATTAAATACTGAAATCAAACGATTTTAGTGTATTTTTCAATTAGAAGAAAAATAAGCCGCAAAAGATATTTTTATGATGAAATTAAATAAATAATGTTTGGATGTACGAAGACTTTTGTGTTCTAATTTTGTGACATTTTTTATTTATTTATTTTTTAGAACAATACTACTTGATTTTTTATAAAAATATTTTTTCAGTTTTATTAAGAACTATTTAAAGATGCTACTTAAAAAAAACTAACTAATAAAATGCTTTATTAAGAAGTATAGAACACAACTTCTGCAAATTTCTTTAGTGTACGAACACTTTTGGGAGCCACTGTATCTTTTTTTAACGATTTCTGTAAGGTATTGGATACTTTGTGTGGCCTCGTTGCGAATCATATTGGATTGTTTTGGCACACGCACCTGTGAAATTCTTGCCACAAAAAGTGGTTAAAGACAGCAAGACATTTAAATCCTGTAATTGGCTATTGAATGACATAAGCAGATGTCATTAGATTTTCAGATTTTAGAGACATTCCGGATAACCCAGGTTTCCTTTAACCCTAATTCAGTTAACCAGGATTTAGTTTATTTTTTATTTTACATTATAAATCTAGAGATCGAACACGAGGAAATCCTATAACACGAGGAATCCCTTAGGAAAAAATTGTTTGCCTACATGATATTTTAAAGGTGCAGTAAACGTCTATAAAAAAAGTCTACAAAACAATTAAAGGAACGCGGAGCTTCACTGTTTACTACTTTAAAACCAATTAATAATTTGTCCGAAAATATAAAATTCATTATAATTCTCATAAAAGAAAAGGTTGATGGTTAATAAACATAAATTAACAGCTTTTACTACAATCAATGAACTAAAAGTGGATCAGGGAGCCCTGGCATGTACGATATAAAAATAATGAGAAAGAATAATTATGTAGTTATCTAAGTAGACACACCACTCTGAACAGAGTTCAGAACTTGAACTTGTTATAAGAAATTTTGAAATCAAGATCTGATATAGACGAAATTATTTCTGTAAACTTTGGGAAAGATACTTTTATTTGTTTTTTTTAGTTAATTAATTTCTGACAGAATACATTCTTTTATGAATGACGAAATTTCTTTAGAATTTGCAACCTCAAAAGTGCTGCTCTTATGATTTTACCGATAAATATTTTGCTGTTTGGAAATCATAATTTTTGAATTACGCAGTACTCATAATTCCTATCAACATGCTAATTTAGATGATAACTTAGAATTCGACATGGAAAAAATTAAAATATTCATATATGATAATATATTTTCATTTGATGATTATAAGATAAATAATTTGAATATTTGCAGCACAATTGTTCAGTATGTCAACAGTTTGTTAATAAAAAAATCGATAGTAATTTTTAAAAAATTCTAACCATAAGAGTAATCACTGCATATAATATTATCACTGTTTAGCACTTTTGCTTGAAAGTTAAATAAATATAAAGCGCTGAATCTCAAAGAATACTTTAGCGATTATATTATATATGAAGAAAACGAAATTGGGACGAAAAATATAAAATTATCTGTTTCCATCAAAATTACCCGCCGTATTTCAGAAATTTTATTTTCCCTTACCATTTCTTAGTCTGAATCGTGAATAAATTTTAATACGTGATGGTAGAGAGCTTTCAGAGAAACGTGGAAACTTAAACATTAAAAAAAAATTTCTTAATATTTTGAACAACGATTAATCTTAAATGTGATGCAAGCACTAGATTTGCATATACATTTATTAAATTTATCCAGACTTTATAGCCAGAATATTACAAAATTTCTGACTTTTCCAAAATTTTCTTGATTTGATTCTTAATTGGATGCGTGGATTTTGAATGAAAAAGAGAAGTTTTTGTTCATTCGGCTCCACGGAAGGAGGATTTAGTTTTAACATCACAGTGAAATAGAATAAGTTTTGAAAAATATCTTTTTAAAATTCTTTAAAGAGAATGCTAAAACCAAAACATTTATTCATTTTTTATAGAAAATATAAATAAATAGTGTGCTCAAATTAAAAGAGAATTTTGCTGTAGCAGCATAATTCCATATAGTAGAACTTGGAAATTTCTTTTCTAGATAATTTGCAATGATAGGCTAGGGGAGTTTTTTTGTAGTAGCATTATTCCACGTAGTGGAACTTGGAAATTTCTCTTCTAGATAGTATGCAATGACAGGTAAGGGAACTTTTGTTGTAGCAACGTTATTCCTTGCAGTAGAATTCGGAAATTCCTCTGCTAGATAGTTTGAAATGACAGGTAAGCGGAATTTTATTGTAGCAGCGTTATTCTTTGTAGTAGAACTTAGTAATTTTTCTGCTAAATAGTTAGCAATGACAGGAGAAATCTGATATGAAATGGTTAGAAATTGTGTGTCTGACTGACATGGTGAAACAAAATACTTTATGCCCTATATTCCTACAAACAAGATCATGGCAGTGATTCAATTTTAATCAGGCTATTAATTGGAATCGGCATTTGCAAATGAATATTATAGGACTGAGTTCATATGACGAAGTGCAGTTTTAAAGCAGTCTGTATTTTGCGCATTCAAGAGAAATATGGCAACGTAAACCAACGGGAATGGTTTCCCTTAAACCTTTTCGCATACTCTTTTATTAAGATGTTATCCCCCCCCCCCCTGCAGAAATATGTGGACCTTGGAGGCTATCTGTGAATGTCACAAGTTATTAATTTTTATTCACTCTCACATGAGAATAACGACATTCACAAATGTTATAATTCAATACAAAAATGGTCGGTAATCCATAAACATCTTAAATATTTTGTGGACACTTAGTTAAATAAAAACGACAACATCAATTTGAGATCAGATGAAATGATTTCCAACTCACAAAGTCTCATCTGTTTAGAGGTAAAGAATTATTCACTCCTACAAAAATAACAAAAATATGATTTTTTTTAAAAGTCATGAAGGTATTTAAAATATTATTGATAACGTTCTAATGTTGAAGTTGTTTAAAATGTCCTCCATAGATATCATTTGTTTCAAATTATCATTATGTCCAATATAGGTTTAATTTGTTTCAACCATCAATCGCCACAACTTAATATATTGGACAAGAGAAAACCCCAGTGTTATGGAAGAACAAGCTGTTAATCTTCCTAGATTATAATTGTGGACTTGGCTGTCTGTCGGAGGATTTGCAGAGTCAGTTTTTGAAAGAAAAGTGACAGATGGTGAATACTTTAACATGTTGCGGGGAACAATGGTGTCAACTGTTCACCCACTCTACCTAGGTGAAAACTGTTTTATTTAACAGGACGACGCATTGTAACATCACCAGCGAGATAATCGGCAATTCCTAGATGAAACATTTGTTGAGGAGTGTATAGGTGACGGGAAAATGCCGTCAGACAGATTCTTCTATCTAATTCCTTCAGACTTCTTTCTGTGAGGAACTCTGAAGAACACTGTCACAAAATCGCGTACGCTGGATGCCATGAGGAAGACGATTGTGATTGCCGGCGAATTCATTCCTATGGAAACCGTATTACGTATTTGTCAATATGTTCAACAGCGTTGCAGAAGATTTATTGCTGCCGATCGAGGATATTTTGGACATCTTCAGCATTCGAATATCATCGATTACGTTTTAAATATCTTTGTGTCGTAAATAATCATTTAAAAAGTTTTTGTTCGAGTTGTTAAAGCTCAAACCACTTTTTGGGGTTACTCTGTATCAATGGAATGCCCAGATTCCCCGTGCGCATACTTATCTCGATTATAAGCCATTGTATGCAAAGAATGTAAGATAAATTCTACCATGGTGGGCATATTTGTTGGTGTAGAATCCACTGATATACAGTAGAGCATACATATAAAAAAGTCTGAATGACCGTCAAAAAAGACACGCTAAAAAAATATTTTTCGACCAAACTTCAGACCGACTTCTTCATTTAGAAATCTTATTCAGGTGCTCTCTTGCCTAGCTCTCATCATATAGCGGACAATTTTTCTTCAGTTCGTGCTCTAAATTACTTCATAGCTATAGATTTCGGTTGTTTTAAAGTTCGTGTAACAATACGTTGCATTGCTTTAAAGAATACCCACCATTGTTTTTATTAACTTCGCATTTGTCTCTAACTTACGTTACTTAAACTACATTTATTCCTGCTTCTATTTAGAATTGATAATATAGAGAAGTTTAATAATAATTCTAACAATAATGTTTCAGGTGAATATGAAGCAGTGCTTTTTAGTGCCTAAACGGCTAACCATAAACGTGAAGTATGAGGACAATCTTAAAATTCAAATCAAAGAATTAAACTCTTCCTTTAATTCGAGGATAGTCAACGTTGGCGTGAATGCATCCCTCAAGATTCAAATCTCCGATGACGTAAAACTCGATCAACTAACTCTACATTGAAGGGGGAAAGTGTATCACTTAATCTCTGGCTTGTTCAGCAACTCGTATTATGCAGATTGCTGAAAATGAAGGGTGCGCGCTGCTAATGAACAGCAGGTGCGACACTTTTCATCTTTTAAATCCTGACGAGGCTTTTTTTTTGTGTGAGTGTGCACCCCTAGCAGATGTATTTGTTGAAGTCGTACGGAAGGTTACCTTGGAGACCAGCGCCTCGCAGATGGCGAGCTTTACCTCCCCCTCTCTTTACGAACTCTAGGGAAATCGGCGCGATAGGTGTATTAAATTTGGCTTCCCTGCAACGCCATCTTTCCTTCCGCCGGCTTCTGAAGGGATTACAGAAGACCCATTTATCTGGGGGTATTTAAAAACGAGCAAGTCCTCACGAATCACTGAATTCGAAATGACTGTACGCATTTGATGTTTTATCCCTAAACTTTGGATCCCTCTATTCTCGTTTCTTGGTCAAAGCTGTCTAGATGTTGACCTCTTATGACGGAAGTTTTACGTCAATGAATTTAAAATATGCTAATTCTTCTTTTATGTTAATAAAAATTTTCATTAAATTAATTTTGATATAAAAAAAAGAATCCTAACTAAAGGTGATTTTCGCGCATTAGAGTCTAAAATTTTCCTTACGTATGTTCAATATTAACAAAAACTAAATTTAAAATTTAATAATCGTTTTCAAGTATATATCATAAATAAATTTCTTCTATATGGATTTTCAATATATTTTCTGAGCGGCTCGTATCTGAATTTAATGAATGAAAACGGAGACAAAATTTAAGTTTTCTTCTTGTATTTCAATTTAATTAGAAGGGATTACAGAAGATTCATTTATTTGGGGGTATTTAAAAACGAGCTTCACGAATCACTGGATTCGAAATGACTGTATGCATTTGATGTTTTATCCCTAAAATTGGATCCCTCTGTCCCCGTTTCTTGATCAAAGCGCCTCAAATATTCACCTTTTTACGACCGAATTTTTACATTAATGAATTTGAAGATTGCTAATTTTTCTTTTATGAGAATAAAAATTTCCATTAAATTAATTTTGATGAAAAAATATAATTTTAACTAAAGGTGATTTTCACGCATTAGAGACTAAAAATTTTCTTACACATGCTCAGTATTTACAGAAACCAAAACTTAAAATTTAAATAAATAAATAACTTTACATAAATAAATTTCTTCGATATGAATTTCAATATAAACTTTTTTTTCTTTGTGGTTGGTATCTAAATTCAATGAATGAATATAGGAGACGAAATTTGGGTTTTCTTTTTGTATATCTGTAAACTAAAAGATGACAGTCAGCTTGTTAAAAGACTTTAATAAAATTCTCTTAAATAATAATAAAATTGATATTGAAGTAAAATATGAAGCTTAAAAAATTTCTTTACTTTTTATATGCGTCCGTTGATGAGCACTAATAATACTGAAGAAACATCAACCAATTGTTAATGTCTAGTCGTTTGAATAAGTCTGTATTGTTAGCTTATTCAAGATGAAGCATTTTGGCAGTCTTTTTCATACCTATTTTATAAAGTTCACATACCTTGCATGTAAATTCATACGAAGCACTAAATAATTCTTTTGCGAAAAAAAAGTTCGCTTCCTGAACTAACGTTCACTGAAAAAGAATGTATCTTATGTGAAACTTCGGATAGAAAAACATTTACAGCATTTAGTATTGTCAGAAAAAATAAGCAAAAACAGTTCAGAAATACAGAATATGGATAAAATAACTTTCTCTGTTTGGAGGCATTTGCAACTAAAACCAATGAAAGCAATTAAACCAAATTTCATCTACAGCAATCGAAGGCATAAAAAGATGAATTCCGAAAAAAAAAATTGCAATCAAATATAAAAACAAAATTCACCGATCGGAGAGGTTTCGGTGTATTCAGAGCAAAAATACTGAAATCAATTATTAAGCAATAATAATTCAGCTAATTAATTCATAATAATTTTATGTAAAGAAAATGGATTACACAAAATTTAATTAATTTTTGTTATAAAAATGTATGATATGCAGTCTAAATTTCACAGAAAATGTAAGTTTACTAATCAAAGTTGAAGTTACATTTCCAATTTGCTGATTCTATCTTTATGTATAAGATATACCGTCTGCAACTTTCTTTTGCGGAGTTTATTTTCTAACGCTTTCTACAATCTGTATATGCAATTTGGCTTCTTTCCGTTTATTAGCGTTAACTGCAGATTTTTCTAAACAGGGAAAATTACTTGATGCTCATT
Organism: Argiope bruennichi; assembly: GCF_947563725.1. Classification (NCBI taxonomy): domain Eukaryota; kingdom Metazoa; phylum Arthropoda; class Arachnida; order Araneae; family Araneidae; genus Argiope; species Argiope bruennichi. Next base: position 118,417,016 of record NC_079162.1, read on the forward strand.
ATGTGCATTAAGGCAACATCAAGATATAAAATATTTTATTAATTAATCATATAAATATTTTCTATAAGGATAAGTTTCATTTTGTTCATGTATTGATAGGTCAATGATTTATTCTATTTTCACATTTAATTGCGTTTTTGAAAGTCCATTACTTTTCATCTGGAGTCGCATGTTCAGGAAAATAGGTCGAGAGTGCAAAAAGCTTATCAAGTCCTGCTCTAATTCTGTGCATCTTTAACCTTTGTCATCGAATGTCTTCTCTCAGCCACTATTCAAGACGGTGCATCATTTTGACATCTTATTTATTTATTTTTTAAAATTTCAATTGTTGAAAATACCTACAGAATGTTAAAATGATGTAGATTCATTTTTCAGGGAAACTCAACTTAAAGCAGTTGCATATATTTATTTTTTGGTGTAATAAATAGGTCCACGTATTAAGTGAATAATTGTGCCTCGAATTATCTTTCTCCCTGCAAAGGGTTAAATTATTAAAATTGTAATATTGATAACAGCAAAAAAAAAAAAAAAAAACCCTGATATTAGAAGTCCTTGGAAATTCTCTTGCTTTATTTTACTCTTTTAAATCTTATATCGATATGAAAACCACCGCACTCCAGGCTCCTCACAATACAAAAACACTTCTTCAGAATATTTCGGGTAGTGTATATTAAAACGGATCCTTTTATTTTGGTTGATCCTTTATAACAAACATGCGTCAATCAACACAGTAGGTTCTCGGCCCTTATCAGAGCGGGAGGTGGTAATCTTAGGCCTGAGGGATTTATCGACTTCTAAGAGGGGGTTGAGGCTGCACGTGTAGCATCGGAGGGTGGACCGTAATCTTGATTGCACGGGGTTCCAAATTTGATCAGGACTATCTATGTGACGTGTCCAAGTTATTCATTAGGCAAGGGGACACAGCATCAGATACCCTGTTTGTCTTCATTAGAGGCTGCTTTGAAAATCCGAAGTTAGGGAACTCCCCTCCTTTGCTGAAACCTTTTATTGATGCTGCGCAGGAAGTAGGACTTTAGAAAGAGTAATTTTATTTGGAAGGACGAATTTTCGTGAGGGTAGGGAATGTGAAACTACTGTGTGATGTATCACTTGCGGAGGCTATACAATTACAGTTCCATTCATCAGCATTTAGATGTGTTATCACCAATTTCTGTTTTCACCATTGATGAGGGAATAAGCTATTAATTTTCCAGCGAATTTGCCCGGAATGGGAACTGTAGACTTTACTTCTTACTTTAATCAAAACTGCTATAAAAAGCATATCTTTTTGAAGAACTTTGTATTTTTTCTTTTGCTTTTGGTGCTTGAATCCTCTAGTGGGATCCTTTCAAGATAGCTCTGAACACATACAAGTGCGAGCAAAGAATTTTATTTTCTTGCTCAGCATTCCAATACTTCTCTAAGATATATTTAATGTTCTATATAATGTTTCAACTGTCTAAGTGAATAACTTTATGCGTAATTAGCAAGTACCTTTGAAGTCATGATGATTGTATAATGTACTATTAGATAAGTATTTGCACAGGACAGTCTTTCTATATTGAATAAATTTGTATTTTTGAAATAAATATTTTCATCTAAATTAGTGATTGTTCTTTCGAAATTTAAAATTAAGCATTACTCAGCAAATTTTGTAGATAGAAACGTGAAACTTTGTGTGTGTATAGATGTATGTAAGGAAAACATTTTACTCATTGACATTTTTTCGCCGCTGGGTCCGCATAAAAATTCAAATTTTGTAATTTATTTAATTTTCCTCTCTTCAGAAGCCGAAGTGTCTTCATACAATTACCCACCTTATTTAATGAAACTTTATAAACGGAATCATAAACATAGTCGCAATATTTGGGGAAATACAAGCTTGTGTCCATTTTTTTGGAAAACCTGTATATTTCATTAAGTAAATTAAAAACCAGTAATGCTTTAAAAAATAATTTTTTTTTCCATTTGGGGCGATGTTAATGACCATTTTTAACCAATTCAATTTTTGAGGTAAATTATTTTACTTTGTTTATATTATAAAAATGACCTTTTCTTAAACTGTGCCTTGTTGGATAAATATTTATTTTAATATAATCAATACTGTTTCTCTACTTTAAAAAGATAAGGTAAAAATGTCATCTTGTCCTAGTACTGAGGGAAGATGATTTTGATCTCAGGGAAACATGACAATTCTGATAAAAATGAAATATATTTTTTATTATTTGAAGGTAAAACACAGAACTCTAATCAATTAAACAATGTTAAATACCTTTTCTGAAAAAGAATGTGACGGAAATGTTCTTGTGCTTAAAACTCTAGTATGAACGAAACAACGAAAGGGTTATTGTGTTTAAAATGTATTCTGAAACTTCACAAATAGTTGTAAAATATTTTCACAACATATTAAAAAAACCATATATTGTCAGTTAGGGTCACATAAAAAGAAGGCAAGTTTTAAGAGTATTTTTATCTTATGTCTTTAAATTGACTCTGAAATTTAAATTAAAAAAAACTTCAGATTTTCCTAAAAATGCCTGTTTTTTTATTATTAATATATATATTTTATATATATATATATATATACATGTTTATTATATATATTTTTGCTTTAATTTTTTAATTTATTGAGAGATATCACATAAGATGGAGCCTGGATTTTAATATTGATCTAATATCAATATCTCTGAATTTTAATTGAATATAATTCTTGAAATTCATGATTTTCTTTCAATGGGAGAGACGTCATATTATTCAGTCAACTGAATGAGATAAATCTGAATACGATGAGTGCAAAAATTGTTTGTTTTCTGGTTAAAGCACAAAATATTGTGAATTATTTGGACTAAAATGTCTTCATCGTTTGACAAAATTTAGACCGACTTAAATGATAGTGATTGATATTCCAATTAAAGGATTAAGCTTAGTATAAAGTTTTTTGTTATTTTTTGTGAAAAAATGCATAAATTTAAATTTTTATTTTGTTTCTTTGGAATGAACATGAAACATCACAGACATAATGAAAATCGTTCACAAAAAATTAAAGCTATTATTAATAAAGAAAAACCGAAAATTTTTCAAGATGACATAATCTTAGCACTGAAAGAATCCAGATAAAGTTTTAATTTGCAAATATATTTGTTTGTAAATAAAAAATATAAATAATACCTAAAATATTAATAATACACGCTTAAATTTTGGCGCAATGAACAACGAAGCAATAAGTAAGGGAAATGAAATTAGTCAATACAATAAAATAGATATTTTGACCATTTTTATGACGCAGTTTAGATCCCTAAACATTTTATTGTAACCCTAGTTTAGTCATGAGCCAAAATGACCGGTGCTTTTTTAATATCAGGTTATTTTATATGCCTATTGCCCAAAGAATATTTTTTCATTACACATTCATTTTAATTCTATATATAATATACATAGATACAATGTTTCAAAAAACGAGTAAAAAATTCAAGAATAGAGCCGTTTCTTCTCTGAATTGAAATGTTAAGCGTTCAAATAAATAATACAGGAGTTTAGATATTATATCTGTTTACCTTTATTATTTTGCTCGTGGATAATTGAACCATGATCTAAGTAATAAAGAAAAAAAAAGTTTTTTTTAAACATTTTTTCTTTAAAGGGAATAGAGATTGTTGTGTTTGTTAGAATAATTTTATAAGATGAGAAAAGATTCAACAGAAGATCTAGAATAATATTTAATAAAAAATCTTGATTTTCGTAAAAACTTCCTGATTAATTTTTTTTGAAGAATTTAGTGATATAATTGCTGAACGAGATCTGATTTGGCATTTGGATACTTGCATAAAGCTTTTCACAGTAAATAATATGCATTATTTAAACTACTCAATTTTAATTTTTAAGAACTTTATTAATAAATACAACGCAAAAATAATAACATAAGGATTATTTTTAAGCATAATTCATCTGTTAATATTTTTTCAAATCTTGCAAAGGCATGATAGTGAGCGCTCACGCTAGCTCCCAATATTGTTTGTTCAAAAACTGATGTGATTTTCATTCCCGATGTTCGTCTATATGCTTCATAATAAAAGTGAAAATGTAGAAGAAAATCGAAAGTCCCTCTGACTGTGAAATAAGGTCATTCATCTAGAAACATAAAAGTTAGGGATATTCATTGCCAGATATGCAATGTTTAGATGACAATCTTATAAGTTACAGTAAAGGGAAAATAAATGGACTAAATTGTTAAAGGAAGATCGAGAAAACCTCTACTTCATATTGCGTTGTGGTTGGTCATCTGTATTCAAAGATGTTTTGGTGAAAGTATTTGACAACCAGATTCACTCAAATAAGAGATTTCCAATCTCCAAACTCATATCAGAATTCCCATGAATATCAAGAGCGGATTTGTTTACGATTGTGTCTGAAAAATTGCAATATGCGATAATGTTCTGTGGATTGCATCCTAAACTGCATAATGAAGAACATAAAAGGAAAAGAATGGCAAGAGCTGGAAAATATTTATTCCATTACAAAGAAAATGTGGAGTCATATCGTTACAGAAGAGGAAACATGTGTCTCTCACGTGATGCCTGAGTCAAGAATCCGATCTGAAGACCTTTCTGGACTCTGACCAAGAAGTGAAAACAAATTGTAAATAATTGGCTATCATTACAGGCGGTAGAGATTGATAAAGAGGACAATAAAAAGGTCCTTGTTCAAAATAAATATTTAAACTAATCAGGAAATAATGTAGAAAAACATATAATCATATGTAGTATTAGAAAGTAAATGCTATTTTTACCTACGTCGTTTATAATTCAACACGAACCTTACTGAAAAAGCAACTCTCGATTAAAAATTCATTGTTATCGTGGTATATTTAAGTAGAATTTAACAGATATTTTTAAAAATTGCGACTCTGTTTTTATAATATAATTTACATATACTATGTATTATTAAAATAAATTATTTCATAGGGAAAAATGTCAAATGTTTTAAAAATTCGCTACAGTTTTTATATAAATTAGAAATATCTTTGGAGTACAAAAATTGTGAGAAAATTTCTCACTTTTAATTCCATTGGTTTCAAAATTAAAGCTAAAGCGTAATAAAATTAAAAGTGCCTAGTAAAGATATTGTAAAAGCACACAGTTGGCGAATGCATTCAAAAAATTTCAGCAGACAACAAATGATTTAGTTTTTCTTTTTTATAGTTAGCTGCCCATTTCCCATCACTCAAAATTTAATAAAATTGTGCACTTTTATCATTGGCGAATGATGCCGATCATCGAAATGAATGGTTAAATGATTTTAAAATTACTCTACAGTTTTTATATAAATTAGAAATATCGTTGGAGTATAAAGATTGCAAGAAAAATTCTCACTTTTAATTCCATTTGTTTCAAAATTATAGTTAAAGTGTAATAAAATTATAAGTACCTAATAAAATACTGTAAAAGTATACAATTGGTGAATACATTCTAAAATTTTCATGAGACACCAATTGATTTAATTGTTCTTTTCTATAAAAAGCTGATCTCCAAAAATTTCCCATCATTCGAAATTTAATGAAATTGTGTACTTTTATCAAGGGCGAATGATGCCGATCATCGAAATGAATGGCCAATGTTAATTTTTATACATTTAACAAATTACTCATACGGGCTTCATCGATGTCAAGAAAGTTTCTCTCGATTAAAATCAAAGCAATAAAAGCAGGAATCCAATTTGCATAATCCCTTTTTCAATATATTTCCCTGGTTCAAGCATGTCTCTTAATCTTTTTCGGACACCATCAACGACAATCCTTGTAATTTTAATTACTTAAGAATTACTTAATTTTTAAATAAAAACCTCCCATTCTCTAGTCTGTTACTTAAACCCCCTTCAATCTAATCACTCTTAATGTCCCTCACTCATCTCAAGTCATGTTCTCGAAGCACGTCTACAAGAAGTACGCATGCGGAACATGCTGAACCCTCCCAATTAAGTTTGAAAGCATTGCATTGGAGGATTTAGTTCTTAGGTAATAAAGACTTAGAGAAGATCGTTAGTTTAAGCCTCTCCCAGTGAGTACCACCTCATGTTAGTGCGATACTCAGCTGTTGGGAATGACGTCGTAGCGTGCCGCAGGATCTAATCATATTGTTACAGTAAGCTCTCCCATTAGCCGGACTGAATAATTAATTCGGCGCCACATGTGCCGTTCCCAATTCAGAACTAATCGCGGAAATAGAAGAAGCAAATTGTAATGCTTCGCAAAATACACGACGCGGAGGATTTTTTGTCTTCCACCCTTTGTCTCTTTTGCAAGTCCTGTGCTTTTGGCAATGGCATGAAGAAGGGATTTTGAAACTTTTTAAGTAATAAAAAAACATTAACTGGCCATAGACATTTGACGTAATTTGGATTCTTTTATAAAGATGAGGTAATTACATAGATAACTTTTTAATATTAGGTAATTCATTAAGTTAAGGGAGGCGATTAATTATCAGAAGGTTTTTCTTTCGCAAAAAATAAGTTAAGCAAAAATTTAAAAAGGCAAATTCCAATAGTTTTCTTTTATAAAAATTGATAAATTTTTAGAATTCTCATGCTTTAATGTACAAAGGAAAAAAACTGCTTTGCAACCGAACAGAGGAAAGAAATTGCAGTTATGTGTCGTAATCAATGATTATTTGCACAAGATTTATCAGATACATCATCATCATCTTCATCGCATAGCACGCAGTATGTCTGTAGCCAGAACAGACATAAAGAAATTTGAAATTAAAAAGTTTTTTCAACAAATTCCATTGCAATAACTCAAAAGGAATTTTTTTAAAGATTTTCCTTTACAGATATTGAGGAATTTAAAAGAAGACGCTATGTAAACTTTCTTGCTGCCTTTTTAGAATGAATAATGTTCTAGTAGTTCAATGTACTTCAAACTGTACAGTATATAAAGGATGCAAAATAATTAAAAGAAAAGGGGAAGCATAAAAACAAAACAAAAATATGTTTATTAAATTAGGGAAGATACATTCTATTCACGTAAAATGATAAAAAAAAATAGGTAGACATTTGTAATATAAACTTTTGGGCTCAATTTTGTAGAGTGGAGACAAAGCATTTTGTTCTTGGTTAGTTTTCCTTCAGTTTACTGAGGATTATTCAATTTACTGAGTTTTTAATGATAAGGTATGAATAATTTAATTATATCAGATTTAACAGCCCATTTTGGGCACAGTTGGGTCACATACTAATATTGTTCACACATATTCATACAGATCTTGTAGTATTTTAGCAATATCGCTATCATACATGCACCAATAAATACATCAAAAGATAATCTACAAGTAGAAGAATTTAATTCGAAATTTCATACAGATATGCAATTTCGATTTGAATATCTGGCTGAAATTTTTATTTATTTAATTTGTTAGTTTTTCATTTATCTTATTTACATACACATAGGCAGACTTAAAGCTTTCTTTTATACAAGTTTCTGTAATCATTACAATCACTGAAGAGTTGATTAAGAAAGAAAAATTCCATCTGATGAATTTCAAGTAATAATTCTGATGAATTGATGAATTTCAAATAATAATTCTGATGAATAGATGAATTTCAGTAATAATTATACAATTCTATAATTTGGGTGTTTAAACCTTATATCAACATTCGTCCAGTTCGCTCCATTTTTCGGTTATCCTGTTCACAAGAAGACAAATGGGAATTTCAAAAAAAAAAAAAAAAAAAAAAAAAAAGAAGAAGAAAAAAAAGGTTTTTTTTTATGCAGGTTTTTAATGGTGAAATTTGTCAAAATCTCGAGGTCGAAATACTTTTCGATTACCGTGATTTCTATTTTTGCATTTCATATACGAGATAATAAAAAGAAGTCCACTTCGAAATATAAAGACAGCAATTCATCAAAAAAAATTTAAAGTAAATTATCTTACTAAAGCGCTTTTTAACACTGCAGGATAACAGCTTTAGGACTTTGAAGGGTAATGAATTATTTTTGAAGCTTTTTCCCGTCAACTCCCCCTCATTGTGCAAACTGAGCATCGAGCAGGAACGGTTGTTGAGAGTCGTTATCAATTTATCAATGCCGAATCGGGGATCTGAATTAATAGTGGCCTACCCCCTCAAGTATGTAATCTGAGAGGCATCTGGCAAACACACTTTTCCCCGTTGTCGTTTGAAATGATTCCCTTTGTTTTTGACACTTGATGGAACATCGTTTATTATTTCATTGCATTTTGGAAAAAACAGAAAAATCTTTGAAATAAGTTCTTTTAGACTAACTGATTGATATCGCAGTGTGATTAGATTACTTTCAGACTCAAATGTTGCTAAAAACGTTTTGTCATAATCTGATTTGTGGAAAAATTTTGTAAAATATGCAAATTCAGAATATTTTCAGTTAAAAATTCTCACGATTCACTCATAATAATTTCTAATATTAATTAATATATATATAAATATATAAAATTGTAAATGCTGAATAAACAAAGCATGACTTCATCCATATTTTACGTGCTCTCGCTCGTAAAGCTATCAAAACAAATGCTACAAAAATTTAAATAATGAAACTATTATCTGATCTCTGACAGTTTTTAAGCATTTCTTAAAGGCCACTTAAAAAGCAATTTATTGAGCTTTTTAAATATTTTATGAGATTTCAGAAATGACTAGAATTGCAATAATATAGCTGGAAAAAATATATATTTTGCTTATTTCACAAATATAAATAAGATGCAATATTAAACTAATATTGTAACCAAAATTTAGAAATTTTTTTATTTATTATTTTTTTATTTATTTATTAGTATTTAATGAAGGGAAAATGACAACTATTATACTATCCATCGTTTCGAAAGAAAAAGCGAAGGAAGAATAAAAATTGAGAACAATAATAAAAAGGAATCTATGGTGCCAACAACAAAAAGAAAATTATCTGTTGGCATACAAAAATACGATACAAGAAATTTACAAATGAGAAACATAATCACAAATTCACTACAACAAATACAACAGTTATTTTGCGGTTTTTACCAGTCTTAATATCAAATATGGTGTCACCAAGCTATTGTATTTTTTTGTATTGTTCATTTTTCCAACAGTAGGAAATATTTAGGAGAGCTGTTTGTTCATGAAAATATTATATTCCTTCATGTGAGCTTGTAAAGAATTGAAAAAAGCTCATTCCGTGATTAATATATTAAAAATATGCCTTTTTGAAACTCGACACAATTAATTATTCTGAAATAGATAAAAGTTTTGTACAGAATAAAAAAAATAATTATATCTGTTATGATAATAAAATGAATGTTATACAGAATCATGTATTTTTTCGGCATTTTGTCAGAAAAGGAGATATTTACATTGATGTATTAAAATTCATTTTACTCATTACATTAAAAATAATCAAATTATTTAACAAACTTGCGTTTCTTATTATAGATCAGAAGTCGCAGGCATAAAAGTTTCTTCAACTTAACATGGATATCATTTTCGAAGTGATCGCTATTTCTTTGCAATTCATATGGAAAAAATAACTGTCAAGGTAATTACTACTAGGTATCACCTCTTTGACATTAAAACAAATCTATCCTTTATATCGCAATGAAGCTTTATCCTGTATTGCATAGTGTTACATATTTCCAAGACTATATCGCACTGAAGCCTTACTCTGCATTGCAATAGCGTTACATATTTCCAAGACTAGATCGCACTGAAGCCTTACCTTGCATTGCATAGTGTTAAATATTTCCGAGGCTATATAACAATAAAATTTACCCCGCATTACATAGTATTACATATTTTCAAGACTAAACCTCTGGCATTTTTCCAAGCATTGTTTAATTTAATGATTAATTAATAAAATAATTTACCATAATTTTTTATTTTCAATAAGAAGGTTTCAGTAAAGAAATTTTACTTGAATAATTACAGAATGTTTACTTTTAATTAAAAATTTCCAATTTATTTTCCTTATCATTATACATACCATTTTCCTTATCTAGTTTATTTTCCATTCCAGTCATTAAACTAGATAAATGCAACGCGATTGAAAAATAAGAACATCATGCATTTCAGCATTGAATAAGTTTTTAAAATACTTTTTTTAAGCTAAGAAATATTAATTAGATTTTTTGAGCAATAAGTTTCTTTTTTTTTAGAATTTAGATACATTAAATGAATGAAAATGTTTTAACTAATCATTTATAGATTTTAGTAGAAAAACATTATAGCAGTATAAATTTTTCGATTTAAAAACGTAATTTTGTTTTTTAGGTTAAATTATTCCTTCACATTTATAATTACGTCGAATATTATCTCTAGCTCTTTCCCTTTATCAAAGAAGCTTTGTATTTAGTCAAAACTATATACATAATAACTGAGTAACATCATAAAAAAGTCTTTCTCTTAGATATGTATTATTTTATATTTTCTCTTTTTTTCTCGCAAGACGATTAATACATTTTTCTTTTTCTTAATTCAAATATTTTCTCTTGCAACAATGACGAATTTATACATGTTGATTCCAAGCATGACCATGAAAGCTTTTATATAAATATACATATTAAAAAAAATTCATGTAATTGAGTGGAAAAAATACATGCTATTACTTCCGTACATTCCAAATAATGATTTTTCAAACTTACAAATTCAAAATTTTGTCCAAACGCAATCATTTTATTAGTAGAAAACAACAAACCAATTTTTCACAGAAAAGCCGCTACTTATTATCCATCCTAAATTCGTTTGTTTTCATTAATTGAAGTATTTTAAAAGTAAAAATTATACAAATGTGCAGTGTATCAAAATTCTCTGAGATGTATTCTAATGAGTTTAATTATTGACGACAACAGTTAAAAAATAAAGCGAGACTTTTTGTTTTTACTTGATTAACCATCCGAGCAACTAAATATGAGATACATCTTTTAGAACGCCACAAATGAAAGCGCATTCGAGCGTGCAAAGTTTGCTTTGCGGAGAAGTGTTTCAACCAAAGGCGGAAACAGCTTTACAGGGATTTATCCAAACATTCTTCAGTTGGTCGGTGTTTGTTTTTCATTTTCAAGCATATTCGTCCATTTTGAGTAAATTATTATATAGCACACATCATCATTATCACTTTCCTTTTATATACAACAGAGTTTCTTAAATCGTGGGTGTGGAGTTTCATGGGAAATTCGAAAACAAAACAAAACAAAAAAAAAAAAAAACAAAAAAAAAAAAACGTTTTTTTTTTCAGTCAAGTTCAAAAAGTAAGTAAAGAAGGGTATCACCCCGATATAAATTATTTTATCAAATTTTTCATGTGAATGCTTTAATATTTTTTTTTTGTTAACATAAATTATTTATACATATTTTTTACTCATAGAACATTTTGGGTTAGAAAATCTTTCATATGGAAATGTAAAGAAAAGAGTTCTCATGTCTGACCATTTAAATAATTAAGATTAATCAGAATAAGTAAATAAGAAACACGTGATAATTATTAAGAAAACTTTAAAGAAAACTTCTCAGCCAAGATCATTTTTAAACTATTTTTGCTTATATTAGAAAAATCGGAAAGATAATGCCCAGTGAATTTTTCACGTTCCTAATATTTTTTCGATTTCATATTGAGAATCATATTTCGATGTTTAATAAAACATATATTCTAGGATAAAGCACCTGATTATTTGGGATTGAATCTCTGGCTTTTTTTTTGGTGGGGGGGGAGTCATATTTAGCCATGCCACGCCAAATCAGTATTTTAAATTGAGATTTCAAGTAATCAAAACATTTTGAAAAACTACTACAGTGTTTGAGAGATTTTAAAAGAAAACTAAGAGGCTTCTTAAGAGAAATTGCTATTTAACAAGAAAAACTGAAAATAAAACTTACGGCACTTTACAAGCTCGCTGACAGTTAAAATAAAACTTATTGAAATGCTATATCATAAATATTACTGACATAAAAGCATTACAAGGAAAATCTATTCAAAAACAATTATAATCTGTAAAACAATAGTAAGCATTCTTTGTTAGTATTAACCGAATTAGTATATTCTTATTAGTAATATTAGTATTTTCTTTGTTTGTATTAATCGAAAATACATCCGTATGGACAGTAAAAGACACTGTATAACTGAAATCAATCCTTCCTGAAGTCAAGGGTTAAACTTCACCCGAAATCAGGTGTTTCATTCATTTTAAAACGAATCAAATATTCGATCAGTAATGAATCTGAGACCTTGAAAGGGGGAATGTAATTCCCACTACACCGAGTTCTTCCTCCGCGATCACCGCGACTACCGATGCCGCTAAAAAGGGAACATGTGGCCGCCCCGAACCCTCGTCCCTCGCGTCAACTCCTAATTACGACGAGCGAGCAAGGGATGTGTCTGTCCACCTAATGTGTTGACTAAGTCCCTATATCGCAGATGGGTCCGTTCTGCCATCTGCTAGCCACCTGCTATTCGTCGCGATGGTACAGTGGGTGATGTACGGTATCGGCAGGTTTGGGAATAGAAATGATTTCTAGTACTTGCAGTACTTAGCGTTCGATTTTTCGAGTAGATTTTTGCTTTGAAGTGGGTAATCTTATGTTTGCGCTCGCTTTGTGTTGTGTATATTTGAAAAGTGAAATGGGATTAAGTTGAGTTGGGTGTACTTGGGTGTATGTCAGACACATTCCATATGGTATAGTTATGTCAATTCGAAATTTCCATGATGGGGGACATTTTAGTAAATAATATTACATTACGTAACCATTCATTATATGAAGGACTGATATTGTATTGGAACTTTTCAATGCAACGTAAAAGAGAGTTTATTGACTCTTTTGTCTTGGGCAATATCGAAATCCCATAAAAATTGTACTTACTTTTTTACATGATATACGTCAAATTCGTATGCTAATTTACTTTTACAATCTTATCTTCTAAAATATTTAAGCAGGCAGTATTACAGTACAGGGTAATGCAACAAACCATTTGACCAGATCAGTTATTTCTATCACTTGAATTTGACGTCACATAAAATAAATTTCATTATTTCATATTATTTGGCACTAATAATATGTTATAAATGAATAATATGAAATATTATTAGTGCCAAATGTATGAAATAATGGAATTATTTTAGTGCCAAATCATATGGAACTTATTTCATATTATTTGGGAAGTATGTGAGTGGCTAATATACTTTCACCACATAAATAGCAATTTCAAATTATTTGGAGGGGTGATGCTATTACACTTTCGTCTCATAAATAGCTATTCGCTTTTTACTAAAATAATTTGTATTTACTTACCACTGATAAATATAAATAGCCCAAGATTGTTAACCGAAAAATTAAAAAAAAAATTGCCCGAGATTTAAAAGTTACCTAGCGCCATCAAGTGCACATGTAAAAAGTAAAACTAAGTAGAAAAATGAAGCTTTAAATTGTGGCTAATCTAAAAAATGAAAACACACACACACACTCACGGGCGCGCGCGCAATTCTATATATTCATGCATAAAAAATTTATTGAAATATATGACAAATATCTTGTCTCCTAACACCAAAATTAATTTGCAGAACCAATAATTTAAAAAATTCTGTGTGAAGCTGAATTCAGGTTGCTATAGCTTTTGTTACAGATCTTTTTAAATCAGAATTACGATATTTGAATAACAAAAAAAAAAAAAAAAAAGTTTCGACATTTTTTATGAGATTTAAATTTTTCTCTCCATTGCGTTATCTGAAATACTATTAAAAATGTCAGAACCTTATCGTAAGTATGATTTTAATCTTAGAAATTAGCTACAGTTTTCTAACCTATATAACTATAAAATACTGTTTTCATTTTTGCGGTGAGATATGTATTGTATATGTATGTATTGTTAAATAATAATAATAAAACATACTAAATTCATTGAAAACTTTTGTTTATTTTATCTAATAGGAAATTTTCAGCAAGATATATTGTAAGAAATCTGGAAACATTCTTTATATTAATTTTTCTTTACCTAATAATAAATATTAAATTAGAGAGACAGCTAAGGATTTCTCTAAAATTTTTGAAGTTTCTGAAGAAGCCGAAGAGAAATATATCAATGAAAACGCTATTGTCTAGTTGCTGCATAAAAAGCTAACATTTATTTTCAGCAAAAGTTTGCAGAATCATCCGAAGAGGATTTTATTTCTATTGCATATTACATTCCATTTATATTTCTATTGCATATTACATTCCATTTATATTTCTATTGCATATTACATTCCATTTATATTTCTATTGCATATTACATTCCATTTATATTTCTATTGCGTATAATATTGAATCTACAAAACACAATTCTGTCTGTGATCATTTAGCATTCTCAGTATACATAAAGATTCTTATAGAATGAGAATTTTAACACTTTTGTAAATATAAGCTTATACATAACTGCTAATAGATATATAATTATGATTATAGACTAAGACATGTCATTTCATTGTTTACTTATTTTATATTTCTCAGTTCGTTCCCTGAAATAGCTTTGATGCGCCTTTAGATTATTTTTTTTGTTTATTCGTTATTTTACTAACAAAGAAATTTTAATTCTGGTGTACATTGTCTTTTTGTGTTTCTTAAAATATCTTTTTCATAGAGAAGTTTCAGTTAAGATCAAAATTTCAATATTTCAAATCGATATAACATGTTTTTATCTAAATTTTTTGTGATAAGAATAAAGTACACCTTTAAGCCCTAATGTGCTTTTAACTGGAAAATTTATTGAAAAGGTATGAATTATTCCTTAAATGTATAATATTTATTCTTTTGGGTTTATTTGATTGTAAACCAGGTTTAATTACAAGGATTTCAGAACGCTTATTATTAAAATCTCAAAAAAAAGGAAAATGGTTGTTTATTTTGTTGAAACATAGACGAACTGATTTAATAACATTCACAAATTTTGAGTAGTTTCTACGTATAGTTTAGATACGCTATATTTAAATCATAATGTACCAAATGTGTATTATATGCAGTAGGAGATAAAATGATAAAATAAACCTTCTTTCGAGAATGCATTTAAAATAACTGATTTATCATCTTGGAAAAATTAAGAGTATTAATATATATTAATATTAAGAGTATTATATAAGAGTGCTAATATTTTGTGGCATCAGATTATTCCTTTTTTGATGCAAAGATAATTTGGAAAGCATAATAAACAGATGAAAATTAAATTAGAAGAAAGTTTGGAGTTAAATAAATAAATCTTTATAGAAATTTTAATTATAGTAATCTATATAGAAAGTTTTAATACTATAAATAAAATAAATCGTTAATAAATTCAAAAGAGTGAGTAACTTTTTCTGTGCGCGAAGTAAAATAATTTTTAAGCAGTTGGTGCTTAGATTTAATGTGCAACTTAAATTACACAATATTATTTATTTCTACTTTAAGTAGAACTAGTGTACTGCAACAAATAACTAAATTATTCAAAGACTGAGGAAACTATGACAGAAGCTTTTCTTTGATTTCCATTAATGCAAAAAACAGGAGTAATTCTTATTCTTCTTTTCGACATAGTGACGAAGAGATATTAAAATTCGATATCATCAGATAAGTATTTTTGTAGTAGTCCTTTTTGAAACACAAAATACTGCATTGTGCAGAATCATTTGGTTTAATAATTTTGAATTAAAAATTGTTTGCTGATGTCAGACATGTTAATATACAATGAAACAGCAGTTT
Organism: Argiope bruennichi; assembly: GCF_947563725.1. Lineage (NCBI taxonomy): Eukaryota > Metazoa > Arthropoda > Arachnida > Araneae > Araneidae > Argiope > Argiope bruennichi. The sequence goes on from NC_079162.1 coordinate 118,432,709, forward strand.
CTGACAAACATATCGCTATAAGATATCAACCAAGTGCATATTCAACAATGTAATATTCATATTATTATAAAATATGGCTTAAATGTCTCAGGGTTTGATCATTACTGAATTATAACATTTTCTCATCTTCTTTTAGTATTCTTACAGTTCCTTTTCTGTTAATTATATTTATCATCTTTAGACGATGATTCCTTTCCAAATCACATTTTCTTAAAGAAAAATCTGAAAATGCGCTTTATCTTTCTCTCACTGTAGCTGAATGGAAAATTTGATTGAAATAATTCTTTTAAACATTAGCTGTATAAGACAGTCACAGCAATATTATCCTTAGTTTGTCCACGAAAATTGTTTGTTCTCTTTTAAATTTTGATTATTTTATAGTGATATCTATTTTGATTCACTGCTACTAAATCATCACAGAAGAATATTATTCTAACATTAAATCTGGAAAGATATATAAGAAGAAAATGCACTTATATCATTTCAGATATGTTTAAGAAAACCTAATTTATGGGCATTGAGCATTCATTACTTATGACATAAATATGTCTTTAAACATTATTTCTTCCTAAACAATAAATGAGAAACCTTATAAAAATTTAAGGATTGGTATCTTAATAAACAATCTTCTTTATCGAATCCAGTAAAAATATTCTATTCATGAGATTTATTTTAAATTTCTAAGTACAAAATCTTAATTTTTGCCAGAAACACATCTTTACATGTTTGTCGAAACATTTTTTTTAATGTTATTAACTAACAGTATGTAATGTGCGTATATGTATGTATGTATGTACGAAATGTAATGTACATATGTACGAAATGTAATGTACATATGTACGAAACAAATGTATGTATCATTATTAAATAAATTTATCATTTATTTCTAGAAATCAATTCGTTTGCTGACTTCGTGACTGTGTGAGTCAGTTTATATAAGCGAATAATAAAGAGTCGAACTATGCCAGCCCACTTATTGAGCGAAAGAAAAAACTACTCCAGAGGAGGGCAGATTTCAAAAAGCTTTCAGGAATTACTCCCACTGAGCTTAATTATTCTCTGCTCCAGATCACATTCATGGAGTCGGAAATCGGCTTCAATAGGCAGGTTCTGCGGTGTTGCTCACGATAGAATATTATCATGCTTCGAAGAAAATCCAGTCATCGATGAGGATTCTGAAAGAATGACACGTGTGCATCATTGTGAGATCGATGCAGGCTATCCGCGAGCACGGACTTCGAATGATGTTTCTTTCTTGGGGCACGTGCCCCATACGGGGCACGTGCCAGGAAATGGGCTTTAGGGGCACGTGACGGCTTGCCGTTGCTAGGAGAAGTAAAATGACACACGTGTACAACAGTGGATGGATAAACCCTACCTTGGGATCGAACCTAACTCTATTGACAGAATGGACTGTATAACCTAGGACCTTTGCATGACCGTGTAATTTAAAATATCGTGTAATTAATGTTGGGAAACCAGGTGAAGCGTGTAAATGCAAGAACTAATAATTAAATAAACGAGTAGAGTATAAAAATTTTGTCGTGTGTTAGTTGAATGCAGGAACATAGTTCTCATTTGTTGCTTTGTCTTTCTTAAAACCAACTATTCAGTCTTATGAACAATATCAGACGCATTTGTTCGCCCTAAGTACATATCCAAACTTATATTCAATAAGTATATATCGCAGTTATTTGCCAATCAAGTTATATCGGCAGTTATTTGCCAAGTATTATCTACAACTATATATCTATGTATATACAAAGGATATATCAAAACTGACAAGTGCTTCGAGTTTGTATATATTTTTATGACAATTATTGGATATATTTAGCTCACAGTTTATTTTCTGATAATCTGTTTTCTTCGAATTCAGGGCTAATATTTATTGAATTAAATTTATTTTTAACATTTTGTTGCTTTCGTTTAATTAGTCAATCAAAATTTAAGCATTGATTATGAAATTATTGAAAAAAATAAAATTTAAATCTAGATTTGTTTATTAAGATTGAGACTTTTATTATATAAATTGAAATTAAAGTGTACCCTCATCATTTGATGATATTACAAAGAACGAAACACTATACATTTAATTTTTAGTAGACTTGAACCCAAACCCTGTCATATCCTTCAGTTTTCCTTTTTTAAGTATGTAAACAACTGATTCTCAAAGAATTAAAATTCTTATACTTCAAACGGATTTTTATGCCATGATTTCATTCGAATCTAAAATAAATCTAATGGAAACAAATGGAAATAATTTTTTTCCAAATTTCAAGGCAAATGGTTTAGTTCTATCACACCTTTAAAACTTGCGTGTTTATGAAAATCCACAAGTAATAGAAACAAAATGTATAGAACAGCTAGAACACTTTATGTGCTGTAGCAACAAGTAACACAAACAAATTTAAAACATTAACCACCCAGGTAGGCATCATTTCATGCTTACTCATAGTAAATTAACTCAAAAACATTTTCAACCCAGACAGAGTTTATCTACGGATGGCATATATAAATGAATTGGAAAAAAATGGCATAGCTAATGCTATTCATCTTATGTTTGAATAAAATGTTTTTAATCAAGATAAACATGAAAACAAGAAATCAAGATGAATCATATCCTCTTTATTTTGCATTGCTCTGATTTTAAACATGTGCATAGATTGTCACTAACATTCAAATAATAATAATAATATGTTTGCGTATCAATATTTTTTTTTCAAATGTAATTGTATGCCATTATTTTATAATATGAAAAGATTTCAATGCACCCAAACATTGCGACACTTGTGAAATATAAAATATACTATATTATAAAAAATTTCAAATTCATAATCTTTTTTTCGAATTTTTAAGGTTCATTAATGTACTACAAAATTAGATATTTTTTATTTTGGTTGTTTTTAAATTTTAATTTTTAATTTATTATTGTTAATATTGTGGAATTCTGTAAAAAAAATTTTCTCGAATTTTCTACAAGATAACGGCTCTGATATTAAATAGGTAGTTTATTAAATTCATTAGTAAATTGATAATTTAAACTCCAAATATGTTGAAACAGGGTATTATCATCTATAACACATACATGTATAAAATTTCAAATTCTGATATATAAGGAAATCAGCGAAAAATCAATTACAAAATTTCATATTTGCAAATTTAAAGGTAGCAATGTAACATTTCTATATTGATGGGTAATTTGTCGCTAAACTTTTGAAAGATTTTTTGATATAGGATACCTATTTTTAATCTTTAATTTAAACCATTGTACAACAATAATCTCACATTTTCTATTTCAGCACATAACATGACTGTGGTGGTCTGATAGCTTCGTAACAATAGGGATTGAATCCCGATTTCAGCAAAATTCCGTCTCGTATGTGAATACCCGTTCCAAGATCCATGCGAATACCTATTCATGTTGAAGTGATTTGGAGATAGATAAAGAAGCGGCAGATGAGATACCATCATTGGCACATGAATGTAGTCATGCATTCTGCATGTCATTCTGAATAATAAATCATTTTCACATTCTTGCGAGATAGCTATTATTACAAAAACCATATAATATCTTATAACTCTCTCATTAATTTTCAGGAATAAAAACAGTTTAATATCTGTATTTTTCAATTTTATAAGCACTAAAATGAATACTCAAACTTGCATAATTATGCACCTTATTACTTTTCTAGATGCCAATGATTAAAATGCTAAATAATTTCTCATTATGTTGACTCAAAAAGGGAAAATGATTAAAATTAAATCATTACTTTCTTTTTTTATTGTCCTGATTTAATCAATTGGAGTCAATTCGTGTTCACGGGATTTACACTAAATTTGCGGTGCCGTTTTAATTTCGGGATTTTTGCTGGAGATAACACGAAGAGATTCCACAGTACATGTCAAGCAGAATTCAGTGACATATTAGGTAATATACGCAATTAAGTACTTCATTTGACCGTGATTAATCACATACGATTACGTCGTGTGAATTGATTATTATTCTGTAATGAACACATATTCACTTCAATTTACAAGAGATCTATCTCTCTAGAAAAGACCAAAATGTAATCAAACATAAAAGCATGAACTTTATTAATATTTTTATGCAATTTTATTTAGCATTGTTGCATGTTCATACAGATGGATTTTGTACTAAATTGCTGGTATGCAAAAGCTCTGAAAATTTGTCTATTGATTTACTCCGGATGACGACAGAATATTTTAATGACTCGATAACTCTTAATTATAAATTAATTTTTTATTTAACTAAATATTTAATTGTACATAAGAAACATAATACAGTAATCAGTTTAAGAAATAATAATTTTTAGATTCTGAAGATCAAAACAAAAATCATAAAAGCGTGAAAAACAGAAAAAAATATGAGCAGAATATGGAACAATAATAAATAATAAATAAATAAAAACACTTGTAATAAAAATTAAAACACATTGTAAATTAGATTATTATAATTCTAAATGCCTAACATATTTCTATTCGTTTTTCAAGTATTTATGATTTTTACTTTGACCTCAGGTTTTTGATAAAAACAGAAGTCTTTTTAAAACTCTGATAAAAAGATTTTTTGAAAGTGTTTTTGAATATCTACTATTATATACTTTCATTTAAATTGCTTCAAGTGTGTAAATATAAGTTTTTGTGATTAAATATTTATTTACATACTAATGTGTTAGAGTTTTGAGATTTTGAACTTTTGTATTCTTTGTTTTATTATAAAAATTTATAATTATAATTTAATATTACTTTAATATTTTCAGAATTTATTTATCAGATAATCAGTTTATTTAATTGCCTTTTAATTCCGTGTGTATAAGGCTATCTAGTGGTAAATTCTAGAAAAATTTTATTTTAAATATTATAGAATCTGTAAATTACGAATTATAAATTGAAATTTAAAAAAATAATATTAATTTCTTCTTTTTAACATAGTAATGAAAGTATTAAAATGTATTTTTGGCTAAATTCATTAAAAAATGTATAGCAAAAATGGTTGATTAATCTCAAAATAATATAGTGACCTTAAAACACAAAAGAATGCATTGCTACTAGGAAAAATGTGATAGAACCGCTGAACATATCCCTGTTGCGTGAGATATTGAGACTCGTTTTAAGTCTTAGAAAAGTGGAATCACTATAGTAACGGAGAAGCATGTTGTTGCTAAGCGACCAAACGCTACTCTGATGCTTGATTGCCCTTCGTTTTAAGGTCTAGTCAGAATTATTTGTATTCGTCGTAACTCATTCTGTAACCTTCGATCTTTGACAGAAATTGCTATATGAAAATTTAGCGAAATAACATGCAATAATCATTTCCGCGCATTTTTTTTTCTGTAAAAGCGTGCACGGGGAAGTACTCTTCGTCCAAAAGGGGCACGTGTGTTATTACTCATTTGAATAAAAATAAAATATACATCATCACGTAAGAATTTTATCTACAACATGGCTAAATCGAAAGCAAAATTAACTCTAAAAGAAAAACTTCGATTGCGTGCTGGATTTATAAAAAAAAGGGTTTGAGATTTATTATAACAATAGAAAGCGTTAAGAGTTGCTTTTTAAAAATAAACCTTTTTAAATCAAAGAAAATACGACATCATTATCAAACCAGTGTATTATTTCAATAAAATGTGATAAATAAATATTTTTAGATTTCATTTGAAGAAAAAGCAATCTATATGCTATATAAATTCTTTAGAAATTATTCCGGGCAGATGATTTGTTTTCGAAATGTTTAGTTTTATTAAGAATTCTGCTAATTCTGAAATTGTAGAAAATTCTTCATGTTACTCATTATTCCCTAAACTATTTTTTGAAATTTAACTTTTTATTGTTTCTTCCTTTCCTGGATTTTTGAAAATTCCTTCGGTTCTTTCTTTTGAATCCCAGGATTCCTTGAAATTCCTGGACTGAATGGAGATAAGGAAGGTTAGGAACATATCTGCATATATCATCAGCTACATTAAAGGATAATAAAGAAAATACTACATCATTATTAAAACCATTTCAATAAAATACGACAAATAAGTAGTTATGGATTTCATTTGGAGAAGAGTAATTTATATGCAATATAAATTCTTCAAAAATTATTCCGGATAAAGGATTCGTTTTTGAAATATTTTGTTTTATTTAGAATTCTACTTGTTCAGAAATTGTAGAAAATTCTTCGTATTACTTCATTATTCACTAAACTATTTTTAGAAATTTCATTTTTGGTTGTTTCTTCTTTTCTGGATTTTTGAAAATTCCTGGATTTGATTAGAGATAAGGAAGGTTCAGAACATATCTCCATATATCATCAGTTCAGTAATGGATAATAGAGGAAGTACGGCCTCATTATCAAAACCAGTGCATTATTTCAATAAAATGTGATAAATAAATATTTTTGGATTTCATTCGGAGAAAAAGAAATTTATATGTGATATAAATTCTTTAGAAATTATTTTGGAAAAATGCATTTGTTTTTGAAATTTTTAGTTTTGTTTAGAATTCTATTAGTTCAGAAATTGTAGGAAATTCTTCGTATTACTTAATTATTCACTAAACTAATTTTTGAAATTTAAGTTTTGTTTGTTTCTTCCTTACTGGATTATTCAAAAATCCTTTGGGTTTTTTTTTTCTTTTGAATTCCAGGATTCCTTCAAATTCCTGGATTTAATTGGAGATAAGAAATGTTAGGAATATATCTGCATATATCATCAGATGCAGTAATGGATAATTTACAAACTCCATTAATTCAGTTCGACATTCGTAACTTACTGCCCTTTTAAAATATTATCAGCCATTAATTCTGACACTTTTTCTTGTTTCTTTATGGCTTGATATAATTTCATAAGAAATTCTATGAAATTTTTAAGCATATTCAAGCAAATTTTGCTATATTATGCTCTCTTTTGTTGACCATTTGGATTTTTCTTCAACGAACTTTTAATTTCAGTTGAAGTCTGAGTCGCATAGTTAGCTGATGATTTGGATTATCTGAATTTTTAAAAATCTTATTTCTATAAAATTGTAATTAGTTTGTATTGGAATCGTCGAAGCATTCGAATTTCAGATTTTGACAAATCTTCAAGTTACAGTTCCAACTAATCTCCAGTTCAGTTAAGTTTTACCTGAGTTCAAAATGCACATTATTGGCATTATGCCTATCTGTCTGAGAACAGAATAACTCAAAAACTCTTTGAGATATATGGATGAAATTTGGGATATGGATTTTAGACCAAATTTTTAGACATCTTTCACATTTTGCAAGAAATCCATGCAGAAAATATCTATTTGTCTATCTGACTGTTCAAGTGCAACTAAATTCAAAATGTAAAGAGCTAAGTAAATAAAATTTGGTACACAGGTTTAGCATCTAAAATATGGATGCATATCAAATTTGAACTAAATTCATCAAACACCAGTTCGTTTTGTTTTCCTATGCATGTAAATGCAATAATTCACAATCACAATTGCTTAAATCAATGAAATTCGGTTCCTTATTTTGTGACTACAAGTATAACTGCCTGTCAGATTTTGATTACAATCTATCCGAACAAAGTATATAAAATACATATTCACAAGATAGATTCAGAAAAATTTCTATTATAGAACCACACCAAAGATATACATTTTGTAATAATTCTTCGCTAATGCCGTGGAAGGCATTCACATCTTTTCCCAAGATTCATAATGGAGAAGGATAAAGCCTTTATTGGAGGGCATGCGAGAACGTTTCGGAGAGACCACTTCCGCTGGTTTTATACGTTTAAACAAATGAAAGCAGAAAAGTAAAACAAAATGCATAAATTTTTCGTATGCGGAAATTTGTCTTTCCTTCCATTCTAAACGATATGGGCATATTTATGATTTCAGAGTACATATATCTTAGAAACATAAATAAAAATGATAAATAGGCAATGGATTGGAAAATAGATTATATTAGATGAATAATGTAGTTATTGACGTAGCCATTTTTATATACTTTTATTAACTTGATTTGTTTGTAAGTATGGAATCGGTTTTATATTCCTTAGTAAGTCAGAATTTTGAAAGTTTGCTAGTGTGTGTTATCAAAAACGATATAGCATACCAATATTTTTGGAATTAATTATTGATTAATTGATTCATATAATGAAACTTTATTTCCCTTCTCGTAGTCTCTCCTGAGGGTGTATCTGAAAAAATATTGATCTTAAGATTCCCTAACTTTTTAAAAATGAATTATTAAAACTCTTTTATGATTTGTTAAAGATTAAAAAAGGAATTAACAATTTTACTTTTAAAGCATTCTACTTTATAACACGCTAAAAAATGACTTTCTAAAATATATTTTTAAAAATTTACTTTGAATAATGCTATGCATACAATCATAAATTGAATAAATGAATAGGGTAAGATGAGGTAAAATGATCATAAATTTGGTTATTTTCAACTTTGGCAAGTTACACTCCATAAATTATTCAAATATTTACACTTTTTTGAAAGATATTTAACAATGTACTAACTGAGGGTTTCTACAATTTTTATTTGCTTCTTTTTATAAGCAAGAAAGATGAGTAATTTCTGCTTTTTTTTTTTTTTTTTTTTTTTTTTTGCTTGTTACTACCATCCTTTTATCCCATGGCTTGGGATAAAATGACCCATTTGTGGGATGAAATGATCATAGATGGAAAAAAGGAAATGGCTCCTAAAATTCCTATTATATCATTAAGATTAACTGAAAAGTAGTTAATATACTCGTCATTAAACATATTTACATAGAAATTTTAACATTTTAATTTAAATATCAAAAATTAAAAATATAATGTCCTATAGTATCGAAACATAATACACTGGATTATGTAGTATTTGGATGATCTTACAATTTCATTCATGCCATCAATTTATGGAAAAATATATTTCTCTCCAAGTGGAGATTTAACAAATTATTTGGTACTGTAAACAAACCATTTCCTGCTTGCAAAATTTGACCAACAAAAGTTTTCAGAAACCTTTTGCGGTAGTACTTTAATATACCCAACGATCATAGAAATTCTGTTTGAAAAAAATACTATAATACTTCCATTTTTCATTCTTTTTTTAAATCACATCTAAGTTGCAATACTAAGTCTTTGTAGAATAGCATGCTTTCTTCATTTTAAGCTCTGAATGCACTTCACAAAGATAGGCTGTAATCATATCAGCAATCACAATCTCAAATGTTATAGCCTACACATACTTTCTTTTTGCTTTCGAATTTTTCAGTGCAATTTTTTTCACTTAGTCCTGGAGGTGAAATTGTTGAAAGAAAAGCCAGTTTTAATTCTTTCAAAGGACACTTTTTGAGACAGTAGAATTTTACCATCGCCTTTTGATACCGAAGGAATTTTGACTGCCTCCTTTGTTGCTGAAGGAGGCGTGTTGTGTGATACTTGCACTGCTATTAGATTATCTATTTTAGCTTAATTGAGTGGGCAGAATTCATAACCTTGAACACCATTCACAGCATTTTGTGAAAAGAAGCACTCAGTCAGCTGCTTTAAAAGTAGCAGGGCAAACAGTATTACAGACATTCTGTGTTCTATATGCATTTAGATACATTCTACTATTCTGAAACCACATCCCTAAAATTTACTTTCATTTTTTCTTCAAATGTACAAACAACTCAAGGGACAAATTGCAACATATTTTAATATTATGTCTGATTGGTGAACATAAATTACGCAATGACGAAGAAGACTAGCATAATGAAATACGCACAATATGAAACAAAATGCACTTTTTGAGTCTATAACTATATACAGAGAAAAAATGACAATGTGTAATACTTAAACAATTTAGAACAAAGCATTTAAGTTTTTGATCTGAGCTGCTGTTCATTAAAAATCCCAATAAAGATTTATACAAGGGGATGAAGAGAAAAAGAAAAATGTGAGAAAATTTTCCCTCTGCGCTTTAAATTGTGAGATTATTACAGGGATTTCTTTGATACTTGTCTATTCAGGAAAAGGAATCTAAGGTATCTTTGGAAGGAATGCCGTGGGCGTTTGGGTTTTTATGCCTGTTCTTGCAAAGTCAAAACAGCATTGACATCAACTTTTTAGAATGTGATTTAGAAATAAATATATAAAAAAGTGACAGTAGGATCAGGAAATAAGACAAAATTTTAGAATAAAATAATATGGGTTAATTTAAGATTAAAAAATAGGAAATTAATTAGGATTTAAATGAAATAAAGTGATTATACATATATACAATATTATTTCAATTTTTCCCATTTTCAGGTAAACACGATAATAGGATAACTAGATTTATTTAATATGAAAAATAAAGTCTTAATTTTTAACACAATATGTGCATATATCTTTTGCTTCTCAAAAAATAACATATAAAATGTTAAATGTTATTTACGTACACTCCAACAGCTAAACCTATGTTCATTTTACCCCATTTTAAATAAATTGCTCTAAAACACGAAATAAATTGAACACAGATTCCCTGGGTAAAGAATTATGTTCCTTAACAATAAGAATAGACAGTGCACAGAATTATGTTCCTTAACAATAAGAATACACAGTGCACAGAATTATGTTTCTTAACAATACGAATAGACAGTGGACAGAATTATGTTCCTTTACAATAAGAATAGACAGTGCACCACCAAGAACCTTAAAGGTAAAAAGAGATAGAGTAAACGTTTAGGTTCCATAGACAGAGACGAACATAAAATTCTAAAATTTCTATAAAATATGAAATAAAATGATTACAGCTTTCCTAAGTAAAGAATTATGTTCCTTAAGAATAAGAATAGATAATTAACCATCAAATTTTCAAGAACCTTAAATAACAAAAAAAGATACAGTAAACTTTAAGGTTCCATAGCCAGAGGCGAGGATAAAATAAGAATGCCAAAAAAGTATATTAAAAGAATGTTGCCAAATCAAAAAATCTAGTTAAAAATACTGCTTATGAAGAGAAAAAAAGAGAGAGAGAGAGAGAAAGAAAGAAAGAAAATTAGCAGGATAATAAAATAATAAATTTGGTAGTTACTGTCTATTTTCTGTAGACTGTTCATTTTACCCCCTTCTATCCAATTTATTTACAAATTTGTTCTTTAATTTTTTAAAGATAAGTAACACTGTTTCATGTGTAATTAAATCTATTTTATATGTATTTCCAGAATCAAATGTGGTTGCAAATTACCTTTTTGAGTTGACATGACAATAGCGAGGAATGAATTTTTAAATCGTGTCAGGATTACTTTATTTGGAGATTTTTTTTTTTTTTTTTTTTTCATTTTTCAAATGCAGTGAACTTTTTGTACTTTTTAAATGATGAAAATTTATTTTTAATATACTTTTCAATTCTTTAAGACTCATAAATTTCTTTGAAAATTACAAACATTTTAATTCAAAACTTCGAAAATAATGCACATTTTTAGCTAAAATTATTTTAAAAACGCTTCATATTTTAAATCAATATGTTTTTGACTTTTCATCTGGATCTGCGTTAACAACAGATTTCAACAAAACTTCGCTGTTCCTTATGTTTTATTTCATTTAATCAGTACACGAAGTGACGTTTCTCAGCGTTAATACTAGCCACAAATGCCACACATTGTGCAGCAATTTCGCTAACAATGCCCTTGGCATAATGCGATGACAAAGCAAATACATCTGCGAACGATTTACTATTTGCATATTCTGAGCAGCAATCATGAGCAGTCGGGACAAGAATTTCGCATTTGTAGGATTGGAATTCTGACGACGTCGAGAGCCTTTTGTCGGAGGCGCTGGCAAGGAATTTAATTACGTGCAACCCCGCATATTTCTGAGTGGGAGTTGGGAGGAGAATTACGCGCAGATTAAAACTTGGAGTGCACGAACCGGGGACAAGAGATGGGTTTGTTGCGCAGGCGTTTTCTGGTAATGCACGGAAAGGATTTTCTGCTCCGTCGCACCCGTTTTTTGTGCGTGGGTGCTCATTTGGATTAATGGCTTAGTTTCCCAGAAAAAGCGAACTGTCCGTGAATTGCTTTTTTTTTAAATAGGGGGAAATTAAATTATCATTCAACGGGAAACTGTTTCAGAAGTAACCCTCTATGCCAGTGATTTTCAACTGGTATGCCATTAGCGAATTCTTTGAAGCCAAGTTATTCGTATTACAAGCTTTGGAGTATGATTTGCTGATTAATGTGATCGCTGCAGATGAGCAGCTGCCACGTCATCATAGATTTCCCTTTATTACCTGAGGGCGAGCTACAGTGAAAGTCAAAAGAAAGCAACCACCCATGATTGATACAGATGTTTTATTTCAAATATATTATTGACTTATAAAATAAAATAGATGTATACAATTTTTAATTCATTCATGTAAAATGCAGCAACTTGTAAACTTTTAATTAAATCAAAAAGCAAAAAGAGATAATTCAACTAAAACAGAAAAAAAAATCAGATTTCAGGAGTCAAAAATAAGTGACCAGAGAATGCTGATACCGACAAAAACAATAAAAGTTGCAATATTAATATTTTTTCTGCAGTCCTTTAAGTTTTATCACTGTTTTTAATTCTTTAGGCATAGCTGTAACCAGTTTTTTGGGTAGTTCAGAAAGAATATTTTGCCATTTTTTTATGACAATTTGTTTCAACTCTTCCTTATTAAAAATGGCTATTTGGAGTATATTTTTTTAAGATATGCCTATAAAGTTTCAATGAGGTTTAGATCTGGTGAATGTGGAGGATGATTCAATGTCTTCGCAGTTCGATTGAGTAACTATTCTTTCACAATCTTTGATGTGTTTGGGCTCGTTATCATGTTGGAAGATCCAGCTTCGTGACAATACCAAATTCGCAACAATAGGGGAAACATTGTCTTTTAAAATATTTAGGTAGCCCATTTTGTTCTTTGTAGATTCGAGAAATACTAAATTACCGGGGACACCTGCAGGTGCCATAGTCCCTCAAATTATAACAGATCCACCCCCGTGTTTAATTGTTTTGACTGAATACTTATTACTGGATTCTTCATTCTTTGGTCTCCATATTTTTGCGAGATTCTATGTGCCAAACAATTCAATTTTTTCTCATTATTAAATAAAATATTATTCGAAAGATCTAAATCCTTAGTAAGGTAATTTTTGGCAAACAGTAGATGCTTTTTCTAGTTCATTTTCGTGGTGAATGGTTTCTTACGTGGAATTCTAACATGTAACTCATGTTCATGAAAAGTCCTCTTTATAGTGTTTGCACTTATTGTATTTCCTGATATTTGCGAGATTCTTTAAGATATTTTAACAGCATTTTCAGCTGGATTAGCTTTGACTTCACATACTACTATTCTCACTTCTGTATCAGTAAATTGTCTTGGTCTTCCTGTTGTCTGAAAATTTTTAATTTATCAGTATTTGGAATATTTATCAAAAATTTTCTTCAATGCGTAGTGACTTCTTTCAACAATTTTTCCTATTTTATGTAAGTATTTACCATTTTCCTTCAAGTTTATTATCTGTTTTTTCGTTTCTAGTGTTGTTTATTTCCCCATCGCAAAATTTATCAGATTTCTCCAGAAAGTTTCATAAATTCAGACTGAATATAAGACTTTAATTTATATCAAGATCCTCTAAGAAAAAAAATGGTGATATCTATAAAATTAAAACATTTGAAGGAGAAAGAGTTATGAATGCTTACTTTTTTGATGCATAAAATTGGATGATCTTAGGCTCAAGTTAATTTATTTCTTTATGTATTTTATTTTAATCGAATTTTTACAAGATGTTCGATCCTGCTTCAATAAGTTAATAATAATGTAAATCTATTTTATATTATAAGTCAATAATATATTTAAGATAAAACATTTTCTAAATCAAACATGATTGTTTACTTTCTTTTGACTCTCACTGTAGATGCTTTTGATTTGGCTGGTTTTGTTTGATTTAACCCATTACCGTCACATTGTTACCGAAATTTACATACCAAGCTGCGTCAAATATTTAAAACCGCGAATTAAAACTTTTTTTGATTTAATTAACCCCTTATCATACAGTGATAAGTCTGATTCGCGAATCAAATTACTGAATTTTTAAGTTTAAATCTGTAATTAAATGAAAGTATTAAGTAATTTAAATGCAAAAATCATTTAAAAAAAGCTTCAATATCTTATTTGCCCTTATATTATTTTAGGAATTAAAATAATAATAAATGTCCCAAACAGTATGTGTTTGTTATCCAATTCGGAAGTTAAGCAAATTCGGAGATCAAGGGGTTCAGAACAAAAATTAAATCAGTTGACACATCATCTATAAAAAGGGGTAAAAATTAAAATCAAATATTAAAAGCAAATGAAAGTGCAGATATTACTCAAAATATAACCATTAATGAATAAAATACACAAGTTTTCAGAAAGTTTTTAATAAGAGTTGATAAAAAGCATCAAACGATCATTATTGTTAAAAAATGAACAGCGATGTGCTTTAGATTACCCTTACGAACATGAGAGTGAATAAGACTTTTTAAAAGCAAAAATCATTAAACCCTAAAAGACCCAAGAGTAAATTTATTCAAACTTTGATGATTCCGTGAAGACGTTTTAAAGAATTTAATTCCAAGTGTCTCATAATTAAAAAATAATTGGCTCATAATTTTTTATGAATATTTATCTTAAAATCGGAAAAAAAACTTGAAATGATTTTATAAAAAATACTGAATTTTTTAGCCTTTTTTTCAAATTATCAATTTCAGTGCGTTACTATACAGAAATAATTTGCTCTATTGTTTCATTAATAATTACGTGTTCGACAAATTACATTGATAAGAATGGATATAAATGTAATATATTCATGTATTATTCTTTATGCATCCATTTTTATTACTAGTAAACAATGAGTAACAACGTTTAATAACATAAAAAGCGGTTAAAATTACACGCAAAGTGAAATTAATTCACGTTAGCATACATTTAAGAAAACTGAAATATAAATTCAAGTGAAAATACTTCAAAATTTTTGTTTGTTTGTTTATTTTTCACCATAATTATTTGACACAGAAACAGAACAATTTAAAAAGGGGCTTCTAACTCTTTTCCTCTCGCGAACTTGTATTGTTTTTAAAAAGTATTAAACTTAAGAAAATATTCACAAAAGCAAGAAGACAAAGTTTAAAATAAAAAGGAACCTAAGGAAGGATATTTGATATAAAAATCCTATTTTATTTAATGCAAATGCTGAGAAAATCTAAACAAAATTTTTTAAGCAAGACTATTTTATTTTCAAAATCGCAAAACAATTATCACAAGTTTAGATCGTTGCGCTTTTGAGTTACTTTCTTTATAGATTAGCAAATGGAATTCTCCTTTTTTCTTTTTTTTTTCATGGAAGGTCTAAAACGCAGAGATTCATTCAGATCTGGCGATTAAATCATTTGTGGATTAATGTACTTTCTTTTAACATATTTTGTCGCTAAAAAATAAAATTTGTGCACTTTTATTCCGTCTTCACCTCGCTACCACTGTGCTTGGTTAAGTGATAAAATTAAAAATACTCTGTCAGGCAAACTGAAATAACAAAACATTTAATGGCGGTTCTCCTCTGTAGAAAGTTTCAATATCTTGAATAAAGTTAGTTGAAGATAATTTTATATAAAAAAAATCCAAAGCAGTTTTAATGTATTCAAGAAAAAAAAATACAAAGCCTGCAGGGCCAGATTATTGACTTTTAAGACAATCACTTGGCAGCAACAAAGGGACCATACTGATCTACAAGTGCCCTTGAACATATTCAAAAATTATGTCCAGATCCCAAATTATTAACTGAAATTTAAACGATAACTGATTTTAATTTGAATATGTGCAAGTACATGATCCTTCAAAAATCAAATGAAAGTACAAAATTAGATAACTTTGAAAATACCTAAAAAAATCTCGTGCTATGAGTCTTTCCACAATTGTGGGGCCCTTAGGTAGTTGCCTATTTTGCTTATTTGATAATTCGGCTCTCTCTATATGATTGGTGCTCGAGGCATATATAATCATTTACTTTTTCCCCTCTGTCTCTACTCGACTGATTTTGACATAAAATAAATCCAATCATACGAAGGAATATCTAAGTGTATAAAGAAAAAAAATTATTAACATTCTACCTGCATAGTATCATATTTCATGCTTGAATAACTTCTAACCTTTGTTTGAATACATCATCCTTAATAGTGTCAACATTAATTTTCAACGAAATTCATTGCGAACCGTTTATAATGGGTGAGTTTTTTCTTATTCTTTTTAATTTCCAGAAGGATTAAAAAAAACAGATAGCATCGCATTCACGTGATGTAGATTTATGGTCACTGCTGCTTATCTTAGCCATTCTTCTCTAGGTATCAAAATTAAGAAGTTGATAATGACTTTGAAGTTCGGATTCTTTTATTATTTCTAGAGGCTATATTAGTGGTAATCATTGCTTCCAAGTGCTTATTTCATTCTGTTCTGTTCTTCCGTTTATTTTCTTTTTAAAAGTCAGTCACTTTTGCGTTTACCTTGACTCTTGAAAGCTAATTAATTTCAAAAACTAATATCAAGAACAATATAAATTTATAAGCAAATATTTATGTTATTTCCTTTAGTACTGCATAGATAGTACTAAAGAAAACAGCTGAAATATTTGAATGGTAATAAGATAAGCTCTTAAGAAGTATTTTTCAGTTTTACTAAAATAACAAAATTTAAAACGAACTGCCGAACTTCAACCTTAAGAACTTTAAAGAAACTGCCGATGATGCGTTTAACGAAATAATAGTGTTTGTTTGTCGGTCGAACAAAGGAGTGGCTTTTAAATACTATAGAATTACAATTATTCTAACTTCTTCACTGCCTTTCAACAATTTATTTTTTCAAAATTAATAACAGATAAACAAAATTAACAAACGTTTTTATCATTCTATTACGGTCCATTTGGAGTCATAGATCAATTTCTAATGCCGAGTCCTTTGTTAATCTGGATCTAAAACACTCAGGTGAATTTTGGTCACTATGTAATTGATGATCATGATTTTTCTAAGACATTCAATTGGAATACATTCACATTTTTGGAACTGAAAATTATATGTAGATATTTTAGCTAAATGAGATAGTTTTAAAAAGAGTTGCACTTTTTAACAGGATCTTAAAGCCTTACACAAATAATCGTCAGTAAGGGTACACCAATAAAGATAGTTTTAATCACTTTGAAAAAATATTTTTCATATTCGATCTTTGATATTTAGGAAATATTGGCTGAATTCAAACTTCTGTCATATTTTAGGAAATTTTTATTTGAAACTGTGAGGCCTTATTTATCACACACTTATTTTGAAACTTATTCTGATGAAAGTCTTCAAGATGCTACACTGCAACACCTCATTTGTACATCCATCGGAGATTATTTCACGCAATTATCTTCCCCGACTGAATAATCTAATACGAATTACTTGAATTAAAAAATATACTTTAATGTTCCAGTAATCACAAATTACTACAGATATATAAGTCCTATTGAAAAAGGTTTTACTCCAAATTCCGTGCTATAAATCTTCTATGCTTTTAATGATGAGATATATTCAGGGATCTGATTGCTGGTTCTGGTCTTTGATTCCGTTCTTTACATTGAAGAGTGATTCTATAGTTTAGAAGTAACTACATTTTTCCTGTTCTCAGTATAGAACGTATTGAGATTCCTTTTAGTGTGGAGTTTCCATAAAGCCTCAGATATGTTTTTAAATATATAAATTTCTGCATGTCCTTCGCACGACTTCATTTCATAAAATGGTATTTATTTCTTGATTAGAGTAAAAATTCTTAATAAATAAATGCTTACTTCATTTGTTTTGGGTTGGTATTTTTAATATTTCGCTGAAATGAAAAAAATAGTTTTAAAATCTTATGAAAATAGAAATAGTTTTTTTTTAAAGTTTACTAGTAGAATATGAAGGTTTTGGTTTACTTTTTATATTTCATTTGCTAAGTAATTTTTAATATTTTAATGATAAATGCTAAAAACTTCATAAAAAGAGGTAAAAAAAAAAATCAAGTGAAAATTTCTTTGATTCATCACTTATCGACCTTCAGGTCAGGATGATAGGCACGATGATCTCGTGTCAAAGTTTCAGTTTGACGACCAAAGAGTTGCAGATTCTTAAACATGGATCAAAAGTCTTTGAAATGTTAAGTGAAAGTGAAGAAGGAATGCTGATCGTCTTCCTTATCTGATATTGGATCAAAATAGATCATAACCTTTAACACGCTTTTATCTTCAAAACGTGATATTAATCTAACAAAAATAATTTATCTGACTTGTTGGAATGAGTGAATAAATTTCAGATTCTTTTGATTTTTTCATAACGGTAGGTTTTCTAATTTATCTAATGTGTGAATTCTGAGTATTTCTGATCCTAATAAATGGTTAAGTAAATAATATGCTATTAAATAATAAGCTTTAGTGGAACCATCATAATAATTGGCATCACTAAAGTCTGATTCGTTCAAATGACCTCTAAAAAAATTATTATCCTAAAAGGGATGTCCTTAAGCATTTTTCACACATTGAGCCTAGTTTGAGAAAGTAAGCAACTTCATTTTCCATCAAAATTTGTTGGTACATTTCAAAACTCCCAAGGCAAAATAAAATGAAGCATTAAAGTGATAAATAACTAGAAATTCAAGTTCAAATAGTTATTTACCAAATTTAAATGAAATGATCCGGTAAAGATGAGTTTATTAATTAGCTTTTGATTGCAGATATTAAAGAATATGAAACAGTCTAAACAGAAAGAAAATATTCGCACGTCTAGCAGTGTCACTTAATATGCAAAATGTTTATAAAAATAATTTTGGTGGTTTTGAGTTCGTGAAGAATAAAAATTATGAATCTTGTTTTAAAAAAAAGATAATAAAGTATTGATACGCATATTTTTAGGTATGCACTCAAGAATGATGTGAAAAAAAAGTAATTCAGCTCTGACAATTACAGTTACAGAGACGAAATTTCGAAAAATTTTGATGACAACATCACTTTTTTTTTTAATGCTATCTCCATACTTAGAAACCAAAAGTGGTGTTAGAATGGTACCTATAAGACGAAAATATCCTCATTTGATAGCGACTGACATAACAGATATTACACTTTGATCTTAGCCAAAAAATGATAAAGCCGCGACTGACATAAAAAAATAAACTGAAAACAAAGAATAAGAACGGAGAAGTGACAAAAAAATAACACCTTTTACTGTGTTTTTCAAATTTTCCACATATGTATGAAATATCATCGCAAGCGAAGGCTGGCGCTTGAAAAATTTGTGAAACACAGTAAAATGTTTTACTTTTCTGTCACTTCTCTTTCTTTATTTGTTATTTTCATCTTTTTGTTAATCTTTATATCATGCTGATTTTTCTTTGCTGTAGGTACTGCTCAAATGCCTTTTCGGTTTGTCTATATGAAAATCGTATTCAAATAAATAAAAAATAGGTTTTCGAAATTTTGAAATTTTGTCTCTGTAAATTTAACTGTGAGAGTTGAGCTGATGTTTTTAGCATCATTCTTAAAAACATACTTTAAAATATCCCATCGAACATTTTATTTCGTTTGCTTGAATGGTATGGTCACCAAGAACATATATATTGGAAATGTTTTCTTTATTATATATACAGAGTGATTATAATTAAACTTCCCCTATAAACAGCATCCTAGAACGCAAAGAGATGAATGGATTGCAGCGAAATTTGGTATATAGGCTTATATACGAGATGCGCTCACGGAATTTCGAAAAAACAAAAAAAATTAGTTCCAAAATGTCCACCAGAGGGCACCTTTTCCGGAAAAACATTAAATTTAACAGAATACACGCCAAAACTGAATACCGAAATAATATTAACAATCCAGAACAAGAATTATAAATAATAAAACCGGAAAAAGTTGTCAATTCTAGGGGAAAAAAATGTCGACATTTGCATGCTTGCGTAGAAGAGGAAGCTTTATGCAAAACAGGTTAGGATAAGAAACGTTTGCAGACATTGTCATGTTTTATGTCGATGTTTCTGGCTGTAATGATGACGGTGTCGTGTTGCAACATTGAATGACTTAAAGAACTCCATAATGCTTCATGTGCGAAGCATCACACTGATCAGAACACACTGTCAATCGATTGAAATTTTGCAGGTAAATGTGGGTGATCACATGAAGCACCTTTCTCTATATCATCCTGGACATGATTAACAACTACTTCTCTTGTGCAATTTCATCCTAATCTGTTCTTGTTTCTGCAAACGGAACTGTTTTTCTCAAGCAGCGTACTGTTAATTTTTCCATACCTTTGCTTAATATGGTTCGATGGTAAGGTGATCAGAAACTAGTCAATAAATGTTAATATTGTTTCTGTATTCCGGTTAGGTCGTTTATTGTGTTAAAATTAATGTTTTTCCTAAAAAGGCGCCCTCTGGTGGACATTTTGATTTTTTTTTTTTTTTTTGAAATTCCGTGACCGCATCTCGTGTATATTTTATGTGCCAAATTTCGTTGCAATCTTTTCACACGTTTGCGTTGTATGATGCTGTTTATATGGAAGTTTAATTATAACCACTCTTATATATATATATATATATATATATATATATATATATATATATATATATATATATATATATATATATATATATATATAATAAAGAGCAAAGTGCCCAAAATTTTTCCCTTCAGTGATTTTACTATAAGATTCTGATAGGAATTTCTTTGCTACCAGGTCGATCTAGGCAAAGGAACTTTAGGTATCTTTTCAAAAAGATGTGCAGGTGTCAAAGATTTTTTATCCCTTCATTCTTGGTGTTGGAACGACGGAATCAGCAATTTTGTTAAGCACGTATTACAAATAATCAAGTAAAAAAGTGAGAATTGGATCAGGAAATAAAATAACATTTTAGAATGAAGTTAGCATAGACTGATTTAAGATAAAAATTAGGTAATAATTAGGATTCAAATTAGATTAATTAATTATATACATAATGATTCTATTTTTTTTACAAGGCTCATAGTCTAGAACAACTTCAGCAACGATTTCAAACTTCTAAGAAGCATTTGATGATAGATTCTTTTATATGTAGCATTCGAATCTTAATCAACCTGATATTTCAAATAAGAAGCATAAGAGGAATGAAACTGAAAGAGCAACGATGAATATCCACACATTTACAAAAGCATTTTATCTGCATCTTAGAAAATAGATCATCTATACAGATACATGAGTATTATCGTGCTCTTATTCTGATTGCAGATCATTATCTCACAGCGGGAAGCACGATCAAAAATAAGAGATTATAAAAGGGAAGAGGGATTGTCAGATACCGCCTGAACATTGTACTCGTGCTCTTTCAGTCTCTCTCTTGGGACAGTCGAGATGGAAATAAAAGGGCTTGTACTCTCAGTGGAATCGGTGCAGTCTTTGGTCGTAACGGATGGAATGGGTTATAATGGTGAAGGGGAAAATCTGATATGCAGATTGGGAAGTATTATCTATTATAAACAACCTAGAAATAGATTTTTTTGGTCCATGATTTTTATTCTGGTGCATCTTTATTATTAGCGTGATACATTTGGTTAAAATGGCACCTACTGTGAGAAACACAACAAGCTTTATGAATTAAAATCTAAGAAAATAGAGATCTAATTTTCGATCCTAGCTTCAGTTTTTGATTACAAATTATCCCTTTCCACTCGGTTGTTTCCTCTTAAGCACCATTCAAACAGGTTCATCATTTTGACGTTTTATTTATTTATTTTTTTATTTTAAAAACATACACAGAGTGGTGAGAAGATATAGATAAATTTTTCGCGGAAATTCAACTTAAAACAATTTTGTAAATAATTATGCATCGAATTACTTTTCAGAGTACAAAAGGTTAATATTCAGATAGCAGATGCAATATATAAAGGATTAATGGCAGGGGTAAGCCTGTGCCCACCAATGATGATAAATATTCCAATCTCATACAGTCTATTGTTCAAGCAAATTCAAATTTTAATCAATGTAATCCAATCTGGGTCCTAGAGACATTGGAGTCAATAGAGGAACAATTTAATTCTCCCGAAACAGAATTCTTAGAATCATGACCAATGCCCCATGAATATTAGAAACTTTCAGATATTCGGTTGGCAAATAGAATAAGCGAAAAAAAAATTATTCATTGAAACCATCCGTTTTGAAAATAGCCGCCTACCTACAAGTCACTTTTTCTTCACTCTTAGTATAGTAAAGAATAGATACCTTTATGATTCAACTACATGGTGCCTAGGCCATCTTAATCTTTTCTAACAAAAGTGACCATTCTTTTTCAGTCTCATTCTAAATCTATAAATACTTACATCCAGTTAAATCAAACTGCATTATATAATCTAAAAATTTGCTTAATTGACATTTTTTTTCTCCTTCAACTAAATGTTTTGAAGTCATATTTAAATGTACTGGTTAGTTATTCAAAATCTAAATGGGAGAACTGGGACTTGATATTGTATACAATCTTTGTAGTGACAAGTTAAAAATAATTTATAGTGAAAATCAAAATTTGAAAGTGTGGCAGTTTACCACTTATGATAGAAAATTGAATTTTTTGAAATAATTTAATCATTTATGATGAAGTGTTTTTATAGTTGAATACGTTAAAAACTGCAATAAAGTTCTATTTCCACGAATATCTTGTAATTCATGAATTACCAATATCCAATTATGTAGCTCTTTTTCCGTCTTCAATAGGTATTTTTGTTGTTGTTTCTAATGGCACTTGTCATAGACAAGCCCACTGACTTCTAAAGTCAGTGATTTTAAGCCAAGGGAGCGTCTCTTGTTTTTTCAGTAGCTACATCTAGGGCCAAGAGTACGACTTAGCTACACACACGACACAACCCTTTTTGCGGGGCGGACTTCATGCAGGCATTTCATTCACTCATCGTAATTTAGACCGGAATCAGAGAACGATTACCCCTGATCCAGTACCCCCAGCGGTATTACTCTCGACATGGATGACTTTGTGACCACGGCAGATTTATACGTGCGTCAGCCACCACACACACACGGAGAGTCTTCGGCCGGCGGGGTTCAAACTCGCAACTCGAGGGACGCGAATCCAACGCCCTACCAACCAGACTATCCCGGCCGTTCAATATGTGTAATAGCGATATGTGCAATATTATATACCAATTATTTGCCATGCATGAAATCAATACTGGTTTTCATTACAGAGCTGAAAATTCAGTTATTCCTTCTGTTATCAATTCTTAAAAAATTATGATCCCATTTATTCCCATGTATACATTTTGATTTCATTCAATTTTATTTAGTGGCCAAGATTACTCTATACAAGCTTAAGTTCTAATTTAATTCTAAATTTTAAGTTCACTAGAGTTCTAGCGTTACCAAAAAGGAAAATGAAGATTCCTGAAATTTATTACTAAGCAGCAGCTTATTCAAGTGTAGGTATGCGTGTAAAAAGAAATTTGCTGATTGTATGAAACCGTTATATTAAAAGGTATTACATTTTGGTCTCATAAGCATATTTCAGATTATTGGTCGGTAGAAAGGCTCAGCGGCGGTCAAGGAAATTCTAAAGCAATGTAAAGCTACTTTTTCACAGATGCCTAATATAACAATGCATTTTGCCCTGGTATGATTCGTCGTCAATTATATAGTCAGTGAAAACGAGTATTTATTACAATTATTGCGGTATTTCCTAGTTTCACCATGCACAGCCAGTGAAAACTCTTATATTAGCACGAGATTAATATAGATCTTCAGATATTTACCATACTTCAACCATATTGGAGAGAAAAATGGGTTTTCGCAATTTATACATTTAATTTCTGTTTACAACTTCGAACCGGCTTATAAAAAATATCTCCATCTTACTTAAAAAAAATCGCCAGAATTTTTTAACACGATTATATCTATACGTAGTATACTATTTGTATATGACCTAATGCTTCATGCGAAATATAAAAATCGTTCAAAACGATCTATGAAGCAGATCTTCGAACTTGAAGCTACTAGATTTGGCGCGTAGTTATTTCTTGATTAGGAGAAAATCACTAAACGAGGGTTTTAAAAATTTTAATTAGAAGTTAATCTTTTAACAATTAACCAATGAGTCATATGTGCATTGTAATTAGAACTTCTCAAATTTATAAGCTAATGTTAAATCATTCTAAGATGCTATAATTTGCTACAAGAATTACACATATTTCATAAACAATCTTTACACAAAATTAAATTTCATATCATACATACGATTCCTAAAAATTGTTACACCTTTTTTCAGGAGCTTTCTAACACCTTAAAATTTTTATTTCGTCTTTTTCAAAAGTATAGCTGACAGATTCTTATTTAGGTTACTTTTGGAAAGTTACTAATCGTGTTAGATTTCATGAAGATTCTTCTTCTTTTCATTATTATGAAAAGAAAGGAAAAAATGTTGGATATTAGTTTTAAATTTATTTAGAAGCCCATATAAACAGAGTACGCATTTTTATTTTATCTCTTGCATTTATTCATTGAAATCATTTTGTTTGTTTTTATTTATATATAGAAATATATGATGGCAGATATTAATACGTGGAATTTGTACTTTATCATAAATTGGGATAGTAAAATCTTTTTAAAATGGAATGTCCGATTCTCTTGGTCTATTTTTTTAAATATCGTTTTTTACTTTTAAAGTTACCAAATATTCTTAGTCAGAATCTCTATAAATCACTATAAGTTTTTTATTTACTTTCGTTTACCCTTTTACAAAGAAAAATATATAAACTATCATGTTATATCACCTGTAAGGTGGCAAATGATTTTAAACCCGAAAATAGACCTTGAATAAGGGAAATTTTGCCGCTGA
Organism: Argiope bruennichi; assembly: GCF_947563725.1. NCBI lineage: Eukaryota > Metazoa > Arthropoda > Arachnida > Araneae > Araneidae > Argiope > Argiope bruennichi. The sequence goes on from NC_079162.1 coordinate 118,457,579, forward strand.
GCTGAACTAGTTGTACTAGAATATGTCTGTATAATGCGCCCTATCATATGTCATTCACCTTGTGAGTACACTATTTTATCTTTCATGTCATTATTTGAATTTAAAACATTATGTTTTAAATGTGATCCTTAATTTAATATTATAACTGCCAATTTTCGAATGCTTCTAAACATAGTAATCAAATATTTCTAAAATTCGAGCACTCCAACATCAAGTAATTTTGACTTAATCGAATCGGACTCGATTTTCACTATTTTCATAATTAACTACCTCAGGTGTAATTATGAGTTTTAAATATTACATATATAAAATGCATTATTTTATACTACTATTAAATTATAAACTACCAATTAGGGTATTATAATTACTGCATCTGTTATTTTATTTAATATAGAGAGGATACACAAAAGTGTCTACGATTTCAAGATCTTATGAGAAAAATAAATGAATATATAGGCAAATCTGTGAAAATTATTACAAAATAAGGAGCATATACAGAAAATTTTCCTCTCATTAAGTACAATAGGTAATATTAGTTCCAAGTAGCAGACCAAGATAGCATTCGATTTCTTCCATGTTTCACAGTAGCATAGTGTCATCAATAGTGATAGTAACATCCGTGATTTGGCGGCCATTAACATATTAAACGCCTACCAATATTGCCATCCTTTCCGTTTGGCCGCGGTCTCCACTGATCTTCTCGATGTTTAGATTCGTCTTACACACAAGATGTTTACCTTGTTTTAATGAAGCCCATCAAAATATTTTGATAAGGAAAATTTGGGCGCATTTCTTAATTTATTAATAGAATGTATTTTTTATATCGTATTTTATAATATCAGTCACTGCCGACCGTCACGGTTTACACAGAAAATATAACGTCAGTCACGAGCGACTGACGCAGCTCGAACGAAAAGTTCAGCATCAGTCACCAATGACAGACGTGGCACTTAATGTGTTTATGCCTGATTTTTTGTCCGATACGTGATATATTCTACATAACTCAGCATACAGAAGTCAAAGAAAGTGATCTGCTGAACGTGGTAACTCGTGCTAGTGACAGTGGCATTTGATAATCTTAAGATCCATGGTAGGACCTTTAGCGCCATTGGACATAGTAGCTGCAATAGCTTGGGTGCTATACAAATGAATTTTATAGGAAAAATAAGGAAGGATTATTTATATGATCGAAGTTTCCTTTAGGTATTCTAAATCATCCACCTCTGCCTTTATCCAATACTGTCCCTATTTCCATAAATTTAGTGTGCCATGCACGAATTGACAGGAATGATGGCCAATGTTTTCGTTATACTCAGGTTGTATATTCAATTTTGTTTAAAGAAACAAGCTGAAAATTGTGCTATTTTTTTAGAGTGACCACTTTCCGGAATTTGTTCAATGGCCTCTCTATCATCAACAGAATACCAAAAAATATATAAACGCAATGTGTTCATGAAGTTTGATAACAACTGAATGCATGGGATAAATTTAGTCAGCATGTATCATTCATAAATTATCTTTGGAAATTGTAAACAGAATTTGTAATCATTCTGTAAATTTCATAATAAAAAACATGGCATTTTATAGATATGTCAGTTGCTTTTGTGAGATGGACCTTGAAAGAAATGTTTCCCACCACTGATCTACAGTTAATAGTCATAGCGTCAATTTTTTTGATTTTGTATTTAGTAATCATAAGAAATATTGAAAACTTCATTAGCTACAATAAAGATATGATGAAAATTTGGATAAGTTGGACGAATATTTCATATAGAGTAAATGAAAGCAATTAATTATAAGGGCCAATTGAATTTTGTTTTTATGTTTTAACTGTACGACGGTGAATATAAATAAAAGGGGGCAAAAACATTAGAATTTTTTTAAGCTATCACATTTTGCTAGAAGCTTGTTTAGGTCGAGAATGAAGCAAAACTTTTTGAGACCATTTAGAAGTATTGCAGTGTCCATGTAGGTAAAAATCAAAGCTTCACAAGGAAGAACTTCAACGTTTTATTATTTAAACGAATCAGTATTTTATCAGTATTTTTTTTTCTGTTTGTTTACAAATAAATTATTTATCAGAGGCTGGTCTCTTGATATGTTTCTAAATTTGCTGGCTTATTTTTTCGCTTTAATAACAAAATTTGATTTTGGAAAGAGTGTAAAACTTATTACTACTAAATAATGCCTCCAACAAAAATTAATGAAAAGCTCGATGCATTTAATATCTATAATTATTATGAGATTACTATTTACCCTACACTTAAGTTTTGTGGGAAAAAGAAATAAGCTGAAATGTTTGCCACAGTCAGCTATTTTTTTTAAATGCAGAAGAGGGAAAATGCAAAGTAATTCTACTTCTTTGAAGAACAGGAATACGTTTTTAAAGAAAAAGAATCAAAGAATAAAATAAATAAAAAGCGCATCTGAACTGTGTGTTTAATGTACCGGTCAATTCAGCCTCACTGATTTTAAATATGCTTTGCTTTTATATAAACTTAGAAAAGGTAAGTAAACCTTGGCGAAACAACTCATGCATTAAAAGTAGGAAGACAAACTTGGCCAACTTAGACAAAACATACCAAAGAAATCATTATTTTGTTCGTTACTGGAAGACGAGAATAAGCATGAAATAGTAAACAGTCTAACTGGGAACAAAAAATTCCCCGGTATAAAACACAAAACACACAAAAAAAGGAGAAAAAAAAACCGAATTCAAACAGCAATGTTGCTACGCTCTCAAGACTTTGAAATCAAAAATAAAATTTGATACTGTTTTACAAAAATAAATAAAGCTGAAGAAACAGAGTCTCTAAAAGTGCCATTTTCATTTTTTAAATAAAATGTCTTTTTTTTATAAAGATAAATGAACTAAATTTTAAAATTCGTAGTATTAAGAATAAAGAATGTGTGATCGAGAAAAAGAAAAAAAAACATAGACAAAATATGTCGTGAATTTAGTGAATTAGTATTACACAGCGCTTCAGCGCTTGATTCAGGTATAATTTAATACCGGATATTTAGAAGTTTCAGTTGTAATAATAGTTTATTAATAAAAGTTCGTGATTTTTTTCCATTAGCAGATAAAAGAATCGAATAACTTCATGTGAATCATTTACTCAATATGTTAAGAATCAAGTTTCTTGCAGTTTAGGTAATATTTTATTTTACTGTCCAATTTCGAAGAAATAGAAATACGAATTCTTTCAAGGAGTTTTTTAAAATTCTTTGACTTAAAAACTTTCTTTTTAATTGTTATTTATGTATAGAAATTTTTAGCTTTTGGAATTGCTGTTATTTCTTGTTTTTAAAATAATTGTTTTATCTCTGAAATTTTTTTTACTTCAGTGAAAGTTTATTAATCCGAACAGCTTTCATTGCAATTTGTCTAAGCCAAATTTTTTTCAGAACCTTGAATTTTCTGTTAATAAAATGTTGAAATGTCGTCCATGATTCCAAATTGAATTTAAAAATTGCATTCTCAGTGATTATAAGTGAATAATTTTTAAAACTCCTAATTCGTTCATAGATTGTGTAGATGTATAAAGTATACAAATTAAAAAATAGGAAATAGTAAGAAAGAATTTTTAAAACACTTTGAATATGCTGGATATGAGCTCTATTGCTTATTTTGTAGTTCTAATATATAAATGTCTCATTTTAGAATGACGTACACTATCAATCAAAATTACTCATCTATTAATTGAAATTATTAAAAAAATTTCAATAATTATTCTTATCTTATTTATTAAAATTATGCATTATTTATTTTAACTGGTAAATACGTAATAAAATATTTATTTCTTAATTTTAGTTTAAAAATTGTGATTTGTTCTTGTTATATTTATTTCTAAATATTTTTTTTCATTTAAATTTTTGAAGAAATTTGATTTTTTAATATGAACCATCAGCTTCGGATGATAATCTAGGATGATATAAATGATGACTTTTAGCTCTAAAGCTCTCTTCTAATTCCCTCCGGTAGAACAATAAATTAAATTCATGTTCTATCCCTAGATAACACGATTTTTCATTTTAAACTTCTACTGATGGCAATCAATAACTAATTATTAAACTAAATATTTTATTGCCTTTTCGTTCGATACATGTCGCAACAGTTATAGATCCGCATTATATTTGAGTCAAACAAGTAACTAGGTTACTTGTTTATCGATCTGTCAGTTCGCACGTATATATAATTAATAACTTTAAAATAAAGGCAGCTAGATAAAGAGTTTTAATATGTGATATTTATGCTAAAATAGTCTCCCTCCACGGGCGGAACCTTCGACATGAGGATTAGAAGCTTCCTGTATGGTGGTTGGTTCTTGCCAACCTGGTGGGTACAGAAATGGTTTGGGGTCAGTTGCCCCCGACCATTGGCGGGCCGAGCCTTCTACGAGAGGGGCTGTACTGTGACCGGTAATTGCCCTTAGTACTAAACTTTAGCTCCTGTCAATGGCGTCGCGGTATCCGGTCATTCAGATTTTTGCATATACTTTAATCGTGTCGGAGTAGTTTAGGAGGAATCCATTAATGTGAAGTCTGACTGTTTCTCCGTCCTCCGTGAGCATGAGAATACGATACGATAACTCAATGATACTACAGGCTAGACAGATGAAATTTGAATTGTCATCTCCTTGTGCCTCCCACTATCTGTACATGAAATATAACTGCATCCCGATGAAGAGTTTTAGTTGCAGATACTTCCAAACAGGGAAAGCCATTTTACTACCAACCACTCTGTATTTTAAGATTATACTACAAACTTAAATCTAAAGACAGCTTATTGTATGGATATAGAAGCAATTTGAGGGGAACCCTTTTATTCCTTAACTAATGCAAGATTAAACTAATGCAAATATCTAAGCGAGTCTTTTGTCTGTGAAATTCAAATACATTTATCTCTGTTTATCAGTTGCAAATTTTCCAGGCCACAAAATCATTGCTGGAATTTTGCGTATGTTTAATTAGAAGAATTATATAAGCAGCTTCAATAATTCAAAGGTTGAAAGGAACAATTTTGCTGTTGAAAAACTAGAATAAACAACATGAGAATAAACACAAAATTTCAGCTGCAACTTTTCAAATTCTGTTTTAATGAATTCATGGAAACAATCAATGCTGAAGTTTAAAGCTAATTCCTAGCGCAATCTACAATTTTTTTTAGCATAATTTAAATCGCATTCATAAGTCGGCTGCTTAAAGTGCAATTTGGCCAATTATTATCTCCAAATTCGTGTTATTGTTTGGTTTGCTTATTTAACATCAGTCTTCTGGAAGAACATGCTGACTATTAACCCATAAATCTTGTGAGAACGTAAAAAAGGGCAGAAAGCCTTTCCATTATCTCTGTGTTATGCGTTGTCGCCCAAGATGAATAGCCTTGCGCCCTTACCCCATAATGGCTTTTGGCTTCGAATCTTTACGACTCCCTGCTGACATCAAGTGACCACACATTGGCTATTCGGAGCGGAAAGATGCCAAAAGTTCTCCCTCATTTGATGCCGGAAGAAGGGCATGACGTGTTCTCCCGTGACGTCACTGGAAAGGGACTCCCTCCTTCCGGAATGTCCCGGAAACGGAAGTAATCTATAGGGCTGGAGCAAAAGGCACACGTTTGAATTTCTCATGCGTATATTTCCAATGAGAAATTCAATATTCTCTAACGATCAGATACGGCAGTTAACGGTTCACTGGAAGAAGAGGGGCGATTTGAAACGCTTAGAATGGGCCCCCAAAAGTTATAAATGCTTCGTCGATTAGGTATGCAGTGAAGAAACTTCGTAAATGAAATTTTTTATTGAAATCGCATACAAATAATTTAAATAATTTTCATTTCAATCTATTTTAAATGTACGATAATAGGTTGAGTTATTTAATTAACGTCTTGGCTTGAAAATAGACAGAATTTAGAAAGGAAACAATATTTCTTATTGAAGTTGCATATAAATAATTTAAATAACTATAAGTTTCACAACAGTTTGTTTCTAAAGCACAATAGATATTTTATTCAATAGATTAGCGTTCTGTTTTGAAGATATTCTATGGATTGTTTGTGGAATGGATCTCTCATTCAAAGTCGTGATCGATTAAAGGTTTGAAATAATACAAAATTTAAGTTTTATATATTGAAAAGTAGATTTGAATATCTTAAATTTGTAATACTTAAAAAGTTGTAGATTTCTATTTGAGAGAGTCACGAAAAATTATTGAAATAGTAATATATAATTATTGAATCCTAAATGGAAATATATAATTAATATGTAATTATTGGAACCTAAATGGAAATATATAATTAATATGTAATTATTATAACCTAAACGGAAATATATAATTAATATATAATTATTGAAACCTAAATGGAAATATATTATTAATATATAATTATTGAATCCTAAATGGAAATATATAATTAATATATAATTATTGAAATCTAAATAGAAATATATTATTAATATATAATTATTGAAACCTAAATGGAAATATATTATTAATATATAATTATTGAAACCTAAATGGAAATATATTATTAATATATAATTATTGAAACCTAAATGGAAATATATTATTAATATATAATTATTGAAACCTAAATGGAAATATATTATTAATATATAATTATTGAATCCTAAATGGAAATATATAATTAATATATAATTATTAAAACCTAAATGGAAGAAAAGATGCATCTGATTAGCTTAAAAAAATTTCACGTTTCAAAATAAGTAATCTATCTGTGATGGATATTTTAATGTCAATTATTGAAATTTTTTAAAATTTAATTGGAATAGATGCAAAAGGAATACTTGATTACATAGAAAATTGAATACATATAGCTTTCCGAGCCACATGTTAAGATTCTAAATTGTTTTGGATAGAAGAATTATAGAAAATTGAAACCTAGAAATTAAAAGTTGATGCTCTTGCTTTATATATTAATGCCCATGAATTTGACATGATAGGGATCAAATTCTGACTGGATATGATGACATTGAAAAGGTTGTTTTTAGAATCAATAAATATGAGTATTACATAATGCAAAAAATCATTCGTTAGTTCAAAAATGATTTCTGAATTACGAAAAGAAGGTCTGAATAGCAATGGTTTCTTTTACAAAATGAGTTTTAGTTGAAGATTTTTCACTTAAGTGATCAGATATTTTGAACTTCTATCCAAAATAATTTAGAATCTTAACATGTGGCTCGGAAAGCTATTTGGAAGATGGTAAGGTGTTAGACAAGATTCGAAAAATAAATAAGATAAATTTTTTTTAAAAAAAATTAGGAATATGAAACAGTACATTATTAATATTTAAAAAGAAACAAATAATTTTTAAATATTTTTAAAAAGCAAGAGGAAATAAAGACTACAAGCTTTACTATGTATTTTTATTTGAATAATTTTTATTGAGGCTGTCTCGTCCAAAAACCATATTAAGTTGACAGCGTAAATAGTAAAAATTGAAGGTTATGAGAAGCTGACTTTTGAAAATGATGCATTGAGTTCATCGTTTAATTTTTTAAAATGAACTAATTGCTGAAGTCAAACAAAAATCAATAGAATCCAGAACATTTAACACAAGCGCGGATAAATCTGAAATACTTTTGAAGTCCATGACAGAGAGTCGAAATTCCGAGCTTATTTGGTATGTATGACCATTTCATAGTCATTTTTATTATGCACTTCTTGAAGAATGAGATTTAATATGGTTATAATTGCTGTTGTAATGATACGACTCAAATTTTTATAGCTATATAAAATTTCGAGTTACATGATGCACATTCTAGGTATTATATAGAAAATGTTTCTAGAATGTTATATGAAAATTCGAGTTATTATTAACAATTATAACTTGGATTTTCATGGGAATCTTTCTTTCACATTTTGTGATTCCCTGTGAAAGGGATCGGTAATTTAATTTCCGATTTCTCCTCTGTTTTATCTGTAGTGGCAGTTGTATCAAATTAAAACAGTGATGATTTTGTTACAGGTTTAAACTGCGTAGTCATATCTGTAGTGGGAAATTGACAAAATATTTTTCCAGCTCATCATATTTGGCCTTAAAAATTGAAATAATCGCACTAATATTTTACTTTCTTGGCTCATCCTACATATAGTGGAACTCTGGGCCTTCATATCGCACACCTAGATCTAAAGGGAGCTAACTCAAAAATCTTAATTTTTGAGTTATGCACACCATCTAATTTCTTATTTCAATACCTACCGACTAATAAAAGAGATTTAAAAATAATCTTCACTATTCGACGCTAGATAGCGACAAATGCCCCTTTTGTTGAACTAGCCAGCCTCGCTCTCTCTCCACCGCAACAGGACATCTCTAGTTGCAATCAGTATTACAAGCAGAGCGCACTTGCCTGTCGTAAACAAATTGTAGTTATTTTGAGTTGTACCCGTGTTGTCGAAATTTGAAGCAGTATTTTTTTGAGTTATCGCCATTTTGATGGTTTGTGCTGAGTAAATTAAGGCAACATTCTAAGTTGAACCAGTATTGCTGGCAGGGTGAGTAAAGTTTTTATTTTTATTTAGAATTCTTGCCGTATTGTTGAAACATTTTTGAATTTATAGTTGAGTCTGTTTTGTTGAGTCATTTTTGAAACTCTTATATTTCTTTAAAAAACAAGTTAAATTTACCTTTTTGGCTATTGGCGATTGGAGTCTTTTCATCTGAATATAATTTTATTTTCATTCTAGCAATTACATAGTTTGTTCCTTTTTTACTGATTAATTTTTGAGTTAGATCTCTTTAGATGAGCTCCACCAAGTCTAATTTTACAACATCGCTAATGAGATCGAAAACGTTATATTGATGGCTTTTTAAATTTATTTGACGCACAGGATCCTACAATTTAATGAAATAAACATTTTCTATTTCAGACAAACACTGAAACGTGGATGGTTTTTAATAAATATAGTATTAGAAAGGGAAAAAAGGCAATTTCACTCCTATCATATTTACTCAACATGCAACTCTGGAAGATGACTTGAAGATGTCATCAAGTAGTGATGAAGTCTCATCTATAGTAACTCATGCCGATTTATCCGTGGTTGATAACTCTATTCCGAGCACGTTTAAACAACAAAAGACTGGTGAATCAAACTACTTTATTTCACCAATCCGAAGCGATGAAAGTGATATTGAAGACTCCGATGAAGATCCTAATTTCCGATTGGTTCACAAAAGTAAGACCCCATCCAATATCGTACCTTCTATTGCATCGTTGACGTCGTCCAGCACTAGCAGTAGCAGCTCGAATTCATCGAAATCTAATAGTTCGTTGGACACTGAAGATGATAGTGAGCAAGTAGACCCTCAAAATGTTACGGTTGCTGGAACTAATTCCCAAAAGCCCGAGGAGAGAGAAGAAAGAAGTAGAAAGAGAATACGTAAACCAGCGAAGTGGAAATCGAAAGTTGCAAAAGTGCTAAGAGATTCTCGCAAAGCCTACCAGTCTTTCTCGAAATCGAAGAAACAAGTGCCACAGAGAAAAGTTGGACCGCCCTGTGGAGAAAAATGTCGACTAAAATGCAAAGATAAGATCGATGAAATGGGACAACAGCTATTTGATGCATTTAGGGGATTCGGCAATCTTGAAAGACAGAGATAATTTGTAGTACGAGACTAGCAACAAATAAAACCTAAATATCGATACTCAAGCACACAAGATTTTAGAGCACTTAACACCGCCTTTTATTTTGAAATTAATGGATCCAAAATTAGAGTATGCAAGCCCTTTTTCAAATCCACTCTTGACTTGAGCTATAAAGCGATAAAAACAGCACTTTACAAGAAAACGGAATCAGGAGTTATTCAAGCCGATTTGAGAGGCAAACACGTCCAATTATTGACTCACAAATTAAACAGAGCGTTATAGATTTTATAAATTCTATTCCAAGGATTGAATCTCGCTACTTGAGAGCTCAAACAACAAGAGAATTTATTTCAAGTGACAAATAATTGCCCGATATCTGCAGAGATTATAAAAAAATATCTACTTAAAGTTACAAATCAAGATTATCTTAATATATTATTGTCATGCCCATAGTACACAACGATACTCAAAACTTTATTCAAATAAGTACAAAAACAGTTTTATAGCTATGGTTGGTTGAACTCAGAATTCTGAGTGTTTTTGAGTTTTAACAGAGTCCTGAGTATCGTTCTGTAATAATGACATTATTAAAATCTAATACTAAGAATTAACAGAGAAAGGTCATACTTAAATATAAATCAAATGTGATTTTTTATGTGCATTTAAAATTGTTTTTTATAGATCAGGTTATCAGGTTCCTATATTTTTTATGTTGCGTTAAAATTTATAAGAAACTTTTATTTCTTAGTATTACTTTTATAATTAAATGGGACATACGAGACTGTCATTAACTAATTTTTATAGTATTATTAATAACAAATATTGATTGATTTCAGTATTTCTAGTGTTTTCTTGCTAATTTATCTTCCAATATACCCCTACTGCTGGTCCACAGACTGCTCTATGAATTGGACTAATTATAAATAATACAAAATGCTATTACATTTTAAATTTATGTTGCCTTTTGAAAAGAAAGCCAACTAAAAACTAAATTCACCAACAAGGGCTCAACTAAAAATAATGAAACAAATATACATACATTATAAAGCAATAGAGAAATAACTATAAAAATCTAATTTTCAGCCCCAAAACATGATTAAAACACAAGATTCCTACAATATCTTTCTTCTAGTTGCATATATAAAGCATAAATCAATACAGAAAACTCCTGCAGTGCACAGGGACACAGTAATCAGTTTTTCGTCTTTTCTGAAAAAAGTGCTTTTTTGAGTTAATACCTGTTTAGATCTAGGTGTGCGATATGATCCTTCATTACATCTCTACTAAAATAAATTCAAAGTAGCTAGAAGTCAATCATTTTTATCTTGTCTTTGTCGCTTATAGGCATGTCTTGGTATTAGAAAAATATTTAAAATCATGTCCATCCAACTGTTTAAATAATCGTAAAGATTATAGTTGCAGGGACATAGAGAGGTGTTATGACACTGAAACAATCACATTGTAGAACTAAAAAACGATCACTTCACCAGGCGCTGTAAGTTTAGTGTTAAACCTCCTGTAACATGAATAAATCTTTCCTTATCCAAAAAAAAAAAAAAAAAAAAAAAAAAAAAAACCTTAAATATAACAAATTTTTGGAAATTTCCAATTATTATGGCGGAAAAATTTGTGCTGCTTGAAGAATGTCCAATCTTGTTTAGCTCTGCTGTCTGAAAATTATATTGTTGTAAGCTACCGCAATTTAGTCATTGTGTTATACAGAAATAGTGCTAATATCTTGACCTATGAATTTACCTATATGACACGTTCTATTTGGGATATTTATTATTATTTTAATTTCTATAATAATATATTTGAGATATTAAAGCGTTTTTAAGTGATTTCTGCATTTTAAATTAATTTATACTTTCACTTAAATGCAGATTTAAAATTAAGAATTCACTAATTCGTTGCACGAGTCACACTCGTCATTATGTGTGAAGGAATAAATTAGAATTCCTTCTTTTTATGGGGTATGCTATAACTATTCCTTACACAACAGAAATAAAAAAAATAAGAAAATGATAAACTGATTTTCGTATTCTTTTATTTATATTAGTAACACAATAATATCTTTAGTATTTAATGGTAAATTGTTAAATATATGGCTCTTAATTTTTACTTTCAAAAATATGAAGAGAAGGAAATATTGTAATCATTAAAAAAAATTGAACTCGAGATTTTGACGAATTTCCATGTTTCAGACCTCCCTCAGGTCAAAAAACACATTTTTCGCATGATGTCTGTCTGTGAACATGACTAAATTTGTTTTTATGACTAAATTTGTTGATGTATATCAAATTTTGAACGAAATCCATTTCAGAGGCATGGCGCGAAGCTTGGAGAGGACGTATCATCTCATGTTTCCCCCTTGTTATTTCATCGTTGGGATATTAATGCAATAAATGGGATATTAAACGATACATTAATATAACATGAATTATATACATTAACATCCATGGGATGTTAATGCGTATAACTCAGACGATATATTATATGTATATCGTCTGACTTATGTACGCATCTCCTCAAGCTAAACAAAACTATGCTTCTTTTTTAGAACCTGTAAATGAGTTCAAAATCTTCTTAATCACCCTCTTTCCTTTTGTTTCCTCCCCCTTAATCTTTAATTTTCGCCTTATCTCTTCTTTTTTCTCAAAACCTCTTCATCGACCCTCTATCCCTTTGTTTCTCTTTTGGAGTTTTCCCCCTTGATCTTTACTTTCCCCCTTATTCGTTCTTCACTCTTTTTGCTTTCATTTCTCATTAATTGTCGCCATGATCTTTTTTTATTGCTTATTTTTCAGTTATGTCAGTTTAGAGATGGGATATTTTTTTTAAAACTTTATCGTAAACGAAGTATAGAGAAAGTATTGTAATCGCCAAAAAAATTCGAACTCGAGATTTTGGTGAATCAAGTTTTATATTTATCTTCGATCGAAAGACATTTTTGGCATTATGCCTTTTGTTTGTCAGTCTATTTGTCTATGAACAAGAGATAATTCAAAAATGCTCTGAGACAAATAGATAAAATTTAATATCTGGACTTACGACCACATTTGTAGACTTCTAAAATGATTTGAAGGATTCTTTTTTCACAGGAAGTCTTTCTATCTAGCTGTTCGGATACAAGAGAACTAGATAATTAAAAAATGCAAAGAACTAGATAGATAAAATTTAGTACAGAGGTTTAGTGTCTAAATTATAGATTCTTATCAAATTCTGAACTAAATCTGTCAAATAATTGACCGTCTGTCGGTCTGTACATTGGCAGGGATATAAACGCAATGACTTCAGTATGGCAATGAAAATCGATATTTTGTCTTATGTCTACAATTGTAGTTCCATCTCACAATTTGGCTTCAAATGGTCGGCAAAAATGCGTCTAAAATTCGCATGGTAGGTTCAGTAAACATGTTATATTCATTCCAAAGATCTATATTTCGTAACTATTGTTCGCCAGAGGCATTCAAGGCATTCGTGGCCTTATCCAAGATTCTATCTATTCTTTCCAAAGAGTTTAATTTATATTTGTTACAGAACGTTCCTCAAAATTAGTCAATTTATTTCACAGTCAGTGATCTACTTGATACTGCGAAACCATTTTACTTAAATAATTTCGTTTTCTGAGAAATTTTCAAATGGAGTTTCAACTTTGAGTCATAACAACAATGAATTCAAAACTAAGACAGTGGTATTCTTTTGGTCCACTTTTATTTACTTCACTTGTTTCATGTTATTTATGACATAATGTTGCATGTTAGTAAAGTAATTTTGTTATTTATTTCTTTTATCTCCTTTTTGACGTACAAGAATTTTGAGCTTTAATACAAACCTTTGTTTGCTCTGGTGACAAAAAAAATGATTTAATAGTTTTAGAACTCAGTTCTGTTGGCTATTGATGGATTTAAATTTTACAGCCAATTATGTGCAATACTTGTATTCGAATTTGAAGAAAAGTTGATTTCAATTTAATATTTATAATAATAAATTATAAATTAAGACCTAAAAAACAAAAAATAATTAAATTGAAAAAAATATTTTTTAGTTCATTAGATTAAAAGTGTTTCTAAAAATTATTTTAGTTAAGATAATAGTACAGTTTTTATTTTAGTGCTTGAAGATTTCATATAAAATTCTGTGCAGTGTATGTATCATACAAAATATTTTGATTATTCGTTTAAACTAATAAATTCATCCAACCACATTCTTTGACTTTAAATAATTATAACATTTTAAACACTCAAGTTAATGTAATTTTTAATTATTCACAAAGTGAAAATTTTGCAAAATTTTTCTTTATGAAAGAAGAGGAAATATTAATAGTTTATTTGTCTGATATTCCCTCTTAATATAGATTTTCAAATCTTTTTGTTGCCAATTTTAAAGTAGTCATCTGATACAAAGATTAATTCCTTTTTTATTTTATTTCGAATATAAAATCGTATCTTCCTTCTCATATAGCACAAGATAATTTCCACCTCAATCTGTGATTTAGTTATGGCGATATATCAGGGACCTTTGTACTTTCACTACAATAGCCTAGTCATGGTATGATTCATGTATCTCTATACGGTGCACGATATAGTAAGTGAAAGGAAGAGCCAGCTGTACTTCTGAGATCAGAATAAAGATGATTCTTAGAGAACATGGCATAACTTGATTCACCTTTTGATGATTTCTACTTCTTAATAATAATTGCATCTTCTGCTTATTATAACAACCAGCATTAAATACTTACCTATTTCTACATATATATATACTACATATTTCTAATTCATAAATATGATGGAGGCCGCAGGAATCTGATAGTAAAGACTTTACTTCGGACTCTAGATTGAAAATCCAGTTCCAGGAAGAACTGCTGTGTAAGCGAACCGGATGAATCTAAATCCATCAAAGACTAATTAATTCTCACTGGTAAAGCACTGAAGTTTGGATAGAAGAGCGCCGCCTCAGGTGTCGTCCTCGTCATCTGACCACTGTTCAAAATTATGAGTTGTATCCCAAAATAACTCTAGCGTTACATCAAGAAGAAACGAAAATATAACTAAACCGTCGATTGAACTAGCATTTAATTCTTTAATAATTCTAGAATTATTGTTAGTGAACAAATACATAATAATTAAAAAATAAATTTAATAAATAAAAAGTAGGTGAATTAATTAGTTATTCTGTTATTAGTTTAATTATATTAACGTCCCGCTTTTAATGCAATACTAGATCTACTTTGGGATGAATCTCGAAATTCTGAACCGAGGTCAAATGACGTGGACGACAATTGAGCGAGCACATCCCTCACCAAACTTCCGCACCACATCGGTGGCAGGTCGTTTGGCCGCGACGGATTTATAGTGCACCAGACCTGCTTACATGACGGTTTTTCGGTGGAATCGGGTCTCGAGCCTGAAACCTTCCAGGTTCGAAGCTGAGACCTTACCACCAGGCCACCGCAACTCATTCTGTCATTATTATTTGTATTCAGATCATGTTGCCATTAACTAAAGGTAAATTATTCCCATACAGCCAAATGGCATCAAAAGCCCAGAAAGGATTAAGAGAATACTTCGTTATTATCTTTGTTTTTGCTTAATTTATTTAAATAAATAACAAAAATAACATTAAAGTACAAATTTTTTAACATTCAGAAATTTTCATTATTATTATTATTTCTAAAGATGAAGTACTTACATTTTTGTGATAAAGTAATCCATTTCCAGAGTACATTTTGAAAATCGTATTTTTTATAATAATCATAGATAATACTAGTTCTGTTTTTGGTGCAATTATCAGTTTGGGTGCTTAATCTGTATTGGAAGTTTTATTTGAAACTGCATTGGTAAATAATATTGTTGAAATTATGCAGAGCTTCCCTTCGTTTCATATTTATGCAGTACAGAAGTTTTTCAGATAATTGGAACAGAACTTTCTTTCATTTGTTGTTTCGTTGTACAATATCCACACTTTAAGGACAATTATGTATAAAATAATATAAAACACTTGAAAATAATAATATATTATGATGCATGAATACATTGTATTAATCCACCATACGGACTGTTTTTCTTACATATATTTATCTCTTAAATAGAACTTCAAAATTGCATAGTCAATAACTATTTATTAAACAGGTATTACAATCATCGTATTATTTCAGAAAAAAATTAACATAAATCCCGACCAAAATACTTTTTTTAAATTCCATCAAGAAATCTAAAATCCATCAAAATGACATGTTTGATTGTTCTAGTGTAACTTTTAACGATTAACGATGACGTGCGACGAACGTTAATATCCCTACAAGAATTATTTGACTACTGTTACAATTCGCACTACAACTTTCCATCCACTCATCTGACTTTTTGAAGAGCCAAAGAAGGGAAGATTTCGAAATAACGTCCAAATGAATGATCCCCTGGTCCTTAAAAGGGATCAAATACCAGGTATGTAAAATAATTCGCATGAATATATGGTGAAAGAAATTTTAAGAATTATTGAGAAAATTCTATTCAGCGAATTTAAATCTTCCAGAAATCTAGATATACATAAATGTATATATATATATATATAATGAAAAAGATATATAAAAAATGAAAATCCGGGAATTTACACTTTTAATTTTGATGATGAACCATGACATTTTTTGCAGAGCCAAAGAAGGGAAGGTTTCTAAATAACGTTATTAATCATGATACCCCGGTCTTTAAAAAGGATTAAACCCCAGGTATGTAAAATAAATCGCATGACTAATATGGCAAAAGAGATTTTAAGAATTACTGAGAAAAATTCTATATGGAGAAATTAAATCTCCTAGAAATATAGAATTAGAAAATAATTTATATAAAAAATATACATAAAAAAAGATATATAAAAAGAATAAAAAAAGTTATATAAAAAGCAAAAATCTGGGGTTTAAGCATTGACTTTTGACTATGAACTTTAATATCCCTACAAAATTGGCTAGGCTGCTGCTTCAACTCACACTACAACTTTCCATCCACTTATCTGCATTTTTGTAGAGCCAAAGAAAAGAAGGCTTGGAAATAACGTCCATAATCGTGATCCTCGGGTCTTTAAAAGGGATCAGCGGGCTTCATCTCCTGAAACCCAGTCGGTTCCTCCCACGAATCAACGTCCTCAATTATTAACGAAGACAGGGGATTGTTACGCTCTCGGATTAGATTCCCCCCACACCCTCAATGAATGGAAGGCGAGTCATTTTTGTGAAGAGATAAAAGCAATAACACGGAGACTATAGAGTCCTCTTGCATGATGGCAAGAGGATCGATCCCATCGATCCGATCCCGACATGGAAGTCACGCGTAGCTGGTTAGTCGTCTTCTCGCAACTAGATGACAAGAAAGCACGCCCTATTTGCGACTTTTTTCCTCCCTTCTCCCTGGGGGGCTGGTTGAAGGGGTTGCTCTTCTGAAGAGATGACTGCGAAGTATGACTTTAAAAACAGTAGCGTATCGAATTCTATACCGCGAAGGATTTTGTTGGTTTCATTTTTCAGCTATATAAGCTCTGACAAAAGTTATTTGCGAGTACTCATTTGTTTGCCCGATTCAGAACATTTGTCTTAAAGGTTCTGCGTTTTATGTTTAACCATCATGAGGCATGAATAGTAGAATGTTCATTTGCTCTTCAAAAGTTTTGATATTCTAGAAATTCGATATACGAGATGATTAAAAATGAGTATCCCAACTTTGGTATTCATTCGTATTTCTAGAGGGACTAACATTGAGCACTTGTAACTGTGTTAAATTTAAATTTTCAACTGTTAGTTTTGATTTCGATTGCCATTTGTAATTGCAAAGACATTGGTGACAATTAGAAGCGAAAAGAATCATTATATGCACAGGATACTACTTTAGCATCGCATTGCCATGAGGCCTATTATTCCAGCTTGTTTTCAATTAGAAATATTATTATTTGAATTCATATGTAAAGGTTTATATGAAAAGAAATTGTTTCTATATATATATATATATATATATATATATATATATATATATATATATATATATATATATATATATATATATATATATATATATATATATATATATATAAATATATAGGCTCTTAAAATTCTTTTTTAATAAATTTTGATTTTATTTTGAGATAGCCGTGAAAATCTTCAGACCAATCTTTGATTCGAGTTTACGAGTAGGGGAGATCGGGGCTAGTTGTAATAATATTTTGGAAAAATGCTATAGTCCTAAATATATTAGAAATTTCCTAACTACCTTTTATACCTTAATTATTTATTCATAATATGCATCAAAGTAATATTCTTTTTTTTAATTTTAACGCCAGAAAAAAAAATTTCAAACTTGTCGGTGGTTACAACTTGCCTGAACATGAGACAAATAAAAACAAATAAAATAATCAAAATTATTTTTCGTTTATCATTTTTTTATTAATTGAAACGCATAAGGCATTATGTAATTACTATTGTGCATAGTTGATAATAAATGATATTAAGTGATTTATTGTAAAATGATGATAAAATTCTTTAACCAATCAACGTAAAAGTGAAGTTTCATCAGAATTGCAATCAAGTTGCATCCGAATCAGAACGCAAACAAGTGATAAATTGCTTCGTATCACACATTGCAAATATTTGGTTCCTATACTTTGCAAATGTGTACATATTGACCTCATCCACTTTTGACTTCATAAGAATAACGGACCACGATAATCTAAGCTGGTCTGGTTTACGTTAAATTTGTCGAGGTGAAACATATTCCCCCTGGTGTGACGAGAAAGCTTAAAAACGTGATACCAGCTCAGGCGTTATCCTCGTCAACTAAACGCTGTTCAAAATTACATGCTCTGTTCCCCAAATAGTTTTAACGTTGCTTCGAATTGGGATGTTTTTGTAATATATTGAATTATAATATATCATCAGAGTTGCTACATGCGTCTCCGCAAGCTAGGGCAATACCCTTTTTCTTTTTCAGAATCTATATTTTGATTCAAAATCCTCTTCTTCGTGCTTGAAAATTCTTCCTTTGTTTTCTCTTTTTTTTTTCCCTCAAATTTTTAATTTTCCGTTATCCTTTTTTCTTTTTTTCATTTCTTATTAATTATGTTGCCATTTTTTCCCCCATTGCTTCTTCTTCTGGTGGATCAATTAAGAAGTAATTACACACACACACACACACACGCACACGTATATATATATATATACAACAACGATAATAAATAAATATATATAAGAATATATATAATACGAAATATATATTTATATGTATAAATATACAACAACGAAATACAAACATAAATCCTATATAATTCTTTTAATATGTTACAAATGGCTTCATCGCATGGTTTGGAAGATTTTGGTTGATTAATAATATATATATTCAAGAAAATTAAATAATTAAAAAAATAATTAATTAATTTTGCGGTAATATAGTTATCGAAAAAAATTAAAGAAAATTCTTTAAAACTCAGTAAATAAGTAAAATTAATAAATAAAAATATTTTTTAAAAAAATCTCCTTCCTGACTTATCTAAAATCAAATTTGATGAAATATTTTCCCCCATTAAATAGCTAAAACGGTAGTGGACTAACTATGTTAATGTAATAGGGCCTATAATACAAATCATATTTAGCAAAAATTCCGATTTAATATTTTAAACCCCCCTCCCCGTGTAATGTGTGTGTTGCAATTACCCCCAGGCTCCTCTAATATTAAAAATTGTTGCGACCTATTCGAATTAAACTGTCCCAATCTTTATTTTTGTTTGTTTGTTTCATTTATTTCTACATTTTTTTAAAGAAATACTACAAGGATTTGTCATTTTATGATCTGTTTTTCCTCACCTCTATAGTATTCTTAAGCTGGGATACTTTAATTCTGATCTCCATGCATAGCAAAGAGTATACGATTCTTTTTGAATTTACCACTCACCTTAATATGCCATTTTCTGTAGGCATATCAGAAACGATTTTATAAGTGAGGCTTATAAGTCCATTTGATTTAAATGGACATTGTATCATACGTAATATTTCGAGATGATCACTTCTGTTTGAGATAAAAGGGATTAAAAAACAAGACATAAAAATTTATTAAAAGAATCTTCCAGAGCATTTATATCTTTATGCGCAATCAGCAAAATTTTGACCCTGTTCTACATTTCTTAAAGAAAGACGCTTAAGAATTAAGGGTTTACACTTTAACGGATAAAACCGATTGCGCATCAGAAGTATCTTTCTGTGTAATGAGATAGAGGAAAGCTGTCCATCAACGTGTTAATGCAATACATGTAAACATTCTGCTCAAACATCGGGCGTTAGCTGATAAATATCGCCTCACACGTGAAGTCTGCATCCCAACAGACTTGCCTTTCAGCGTTTGTAGCCACTTATCAGATGAATACTTTCCCAAAGTTTGATTAGAGTAAACAAACTAATAACTTCAATGAGACATTCAGTTGATACAAGATAAAACATTGTACAGTTTCGTTTCTATTTGGGGAAATATTTAAAGTAAAAATATTAATAGATTGTTAAATTTATTTAAGGAGTTAGCATGATAATTAAACCGAGAAAATGAAATTCACACAGTTAGATAAGTACAAACCGAAGTTCAGACGGTACATTTAGCCTGCAATAGCATTATTTATAAATAAATATAAATGGTTTTTTGAGTGTTATTAATTGATATACTGCCAAATCAATATTCAAAAACTTTTTTCGCTGATAATCTCTTACAAAAAGGTTCAGTGTCTCTATTTATGTTACAAATGTTTTTGACTTCAAGTTTACCTTTCCCTTGTGGATAAATAGTACATATTTTGTACAAGTAAAATTCTTATCTTTATCTACGGAATGGTACACACTGCTGTCCAAGCAAATGATTCATTGTCCATTTCCCAAGACCCCGTTAGGCCAATATATCTCTGCTGTAATCATTTAGCTAGTCGATTTACTCCATTTTCCTATTCAGTCACCCCAAGTGTGTTAACATGGGAGATCAAGAATATTAATTCCACAGATGTGTCTAAATTGTTATACTTTGACTGATCTATTAGTCATATTTAATAAATTTTTCTTGACACATTAGCATTTTAAATTAAAAAAAAAACTCTATTCCTCTGCATTCAAAATTGAGCGAGTTATGAAGCCTTTAATTTCAATATTTTAAACCAATTAATTGATTTCTCAAGAAAATAGAATCCTCTAATGAGATTAGATATTGAAATGATCTAAATACTTCTAAAATGATGATGTTCAAAACGTCATAACTCGATCAGTGTTTTTTGCAGAAGAATACACTTTTTTTTTATTTAAAATGTAACCGAGACGAGAATATTAGAGCCGGGCAGAGGGTTGTATAAAATCTTGGGTTCCATAATTTTTTGGAAGTAGATTTATTGACTGAAATAACATAAAATATAATTATGTGCGTTATTTGGGGATTTTTCCAATTAGAAGTATATGCCTGCCTCTTGGAGATTAGACATTGAATATGCCTGGAAATTAGACATTAGACAAAGATTAGAATGGACAGATACCCCAATATAATCCCTAAATAATGTCATCATTTTTATCGAAACTTTCATATGCATAAGACAAAATATAAAGTTTTCTGAATAAAACATTTTGGAAATCTGCTTTTTTAGCTTATTAACACAGTTGAAAGATAATTGTGAAAAATGCTGAAATTAAGAGCAAAAATCACCAATATCTTATCTTAATCTCTCCAAATTAAAATTTATAGATTCTGTTCGATTTCTTAAATGTCTAATGTTAACAACACGGGAAAATATCTTAACACCATCATAAAAAATCTAATATTTTTCCTAGTGAATTCTAGCAATTTTATCTTGTTTCTTATTAAAATTGAGAGAAAAGAAGATAAATACATTTTTACACCCCAAGTTGTTTAATTATTTTATTTATATACATATATATAATACGATAATTAGAAATAAATATGGCACACATCTAAATGTTCAAAAAAATTTCTGATTTTCAGAGTATACACTTAATTGAATCATTCGAGAAAGCATTATTTGATTGCCGAAATTGAGAAATTACACAATGCAATCTCTAATTTCTCTAGCAATCCCTGATTGCTAATTATTGTTTACACAGAAATATCAATCTTCATGAATATCAAAATTTTGCTAGAATTGAATCTGCACGGATTCATCTATTTTTCTGTTTCTTTTTCCCTTTCACGAATACGAATCGTGCAAAGGGAAACTATTGTAATCATCAAAATATTCGACAGTATTATTTTGATAATTCTCCGCGTTTTAGACTTGCCTGTGTACGAGGAAAGGATTTTTAAATTATATATCTCATTCTTTCTCTAGTAATCTGATATCTAAAAAAAATGAAGTGATCAAGTTAAATATTTCTTTGAGTTGCCAATTTGAATTAAAGGAAACAAAAATAATGAAAAAGAGTTCAGATTATATTTATATTTAGTATTTATGATTGATTTTTACTTTACCGTTCGGCCTTTAGATTTTGATGAATCGCCATATTTTAAATGTCTTTGAGTAAAAAAAAACATTTTTTGAATTATATCTGCTTGTGAACTCGATAAGGTAAAAACACTATAAGCTGAACAGTTGGAATACGGCATTTGCAAGAAAAATTTGTAGATTTCTATTTAATTTAGGTTGAAATCTGCCTAATGGAACGGTTTTTTCCCATATGTCTCTATATGAACACAATAACTAAAAAAGCAATAGTAAAAACAATTGTTGGGCAAAATTTAACAAATGGTTTCATCACCATACTGGAAGTTCTCGTCAAGTTTTAGATAAAATGTAAAATTTTGATTAGGATTGACTGTCTATAGGTTTGAAATATGAGTAGATATGAGCGCTATGACTCAAAAAAGCAAAGAAGTACTTGACTTGAATTCGGTGCGTAGCCATGACATCAAAATTGCGGATATGAATCTCACTGTGTACGCAATCGATCAAGGAAAAGAGATACAACATTCATATTCAATTTTCCTCACTGATTATGAAATGTAACATTAAAATCTTTATATTGTTATGTATACGAAAAATTGTAGGAGAGGACATTCCTGTTAACGAACATTTCTCTGCGAATAATCTAATCAACGTATTCTAGAAACTAATCTTAGCAAATAAACTCGTGTCTTAGCAACTGGAAATCAGCTTAATACATGACTGCTCAAATTTTATCAGCAAAATGAGAGAATTATTTTGGAATAAGTTTCATTCTATTGCTAACCAGAACAATAGCAGGTCAAGCGTGACGAGCAAAAATGAAGATTAGCTTCATTTCCTGCATATAAATATTCCGAAGAAAAAAAAAAGCAACACTGTGAGAAGATTCTTTAAATGAGATTGAGTTTAACTAGTTAAAAATCGCGCAACGAAGTCTTTTAAACCGCGGTTGTATCTGTTTAGTATTTTGAAAAACAAAAAGTGGTTAGCAAGAAATGTGATTGACTAAAAAGTGCAGCATATATTTCTTAGTTAAGTTAATTTTGGTAATTGAAAGAAATTGATTTTCTGAAAGATTCTTTTGATATTTATTATCATACCGACTTTGAGACAAAACTCGCTCGATTCCAACGATTTTTCTTCGAAACTATTTTTTTAAAAGCGCATCTTTTTTATAAAATATTAATTATTTAGTTGTCCTGCACTTGCTTCAAATTATCGTTTATTTTTAATTTAAAGCTTAAATTAAGATAATCTGAAATAAAATGTATGCCATTTATGTGAAATTCGTACGCGTCTCAAATGTTCCATGGACTTTCAGTAGGATCAATAAGAAAATACCTTACCAACTGAGCAGACGTCATCTTACTTTATACAAGAGAAAACAAAAGAGTAAAAAGGTTACAAACGATAAATATTTTTTAGAGGATCTCTGCTCCTTGAAAGTGAGGTCAAACATACCGTGAAAATTAGAAATCAAAACATTAACCGCAATGATTATTCGAAATACTAGCATTATTTCAGGCGATACCGGTGTGACAATACTTAATATGTTTTCAAGACCAAAGAATTCAAATATTAGGGAGAAATTTTCTGCTATGTCCATCTCCAAATTCGAAACTTAGATTAATATATTTTTTCTTCTTAAAAAATGAACGTAATTAAATTTCTTTCCACTCATTTCTAATAAAAGCTAGGTTTCTATTCATGGAATCCAACTTCATGACAAACACGTATCCGTTCTTTCAGAACTTCTGTAGCGCGTCGCCTGTAGATGCACCTTGCTGTCACTGTGCATCAGTGCGTCCAACGGCGCATCCTGCGAAAATATTCTTCCACCGGCGAACTAAATAGAAAGAAGAATTGTGCTGTAATCTCCTCCACCCTTTCCGTCATGCGTGACTGGTCGGCATCCAAGTGAAGCAACTGAAGAACAATTCCCATGGAACTGTGAATCTTTTATGCCATCCAGAGTGCATCAAACTCGGTATGAACTCTCCGCTCAATGCAAATGGACACAGCGGAAACCCGTCCCGAACTGCAGGAAAAGCTAGAATTACAAACGATTCGGTGGAAGCACTTGGCGCCGCATTCATTGCAAATGAGAGATACACGAGATAAAGTAAATCGTATACATCTTAAATTGCCAAGTTGCAGGTTTAATATTTTGTTAGGTATCTTCAAATTTAGCAGAATTTGTACCTGAGTCTTCGAGCATTTAAAATATGAACGCATCATCAAAACAAGCGCGAAGTTATGGATCTCGGAATTTCAACTAAGTTTCAACCAAAGTGTTATGGAACTTGGTAAATTTTAAGCTGACAGAATCGATGAAAATTCGTTTTATTTAATAATTTGAATTAATAAATATTAGGTTTAAAAATGAGAACATCAAATGGAATAGTAGTTCTTAAGAGAAAAAGGGCAGTATGGATTTACTTTTAATGTTTAACAGTTGTAACAAATATCTCGTAATAAGCAAACAAAAAATAACTAACATAAACAAATGATGATAGTAACAATTAAAAAATTAATAATTTTCAAATAAATAATATACAGCACTTTGAATATAATAGTTGTATTTTAAAATTTCTAAATATGCGATACAATATTTATCAATCGTGTTCAATGATTTTTTTTAAAAACTAAGAAACTTTTCAATATTTTTTAATTGAATATGTTCCTACGTAGAATAAAATAGACATGGGACAGGATTTAACAATATGTGAATGTAACTAAAAGAAGTGAAAACAGTTGTTAGTTTTGACTACGGATTAACCAATATTAATTCGAATTCTAACTATATTTTAATATTATGTTAACAGCGGGAAAAAGTTCGGAGAAAAACAATATTCGAATTACCAACGAATTCGAATTAAAAACATTCAGATTAGTCAAGCTTCACTATACTTCTACTGAAATTGAATTTTAACGAAGTATGTTACGCTTGTAAGTTATCATCTTAATTTCAGTAGTTTTTCTCTGCGAGAAATTTTAGGCCAAACGGAAGGCACTTAAACAAAATGTGCACATTTAAATATAGTTTTGTCCTATGTTTTCAACTTTCCAAACTTGCGTGTTGGAGCTTTCCATTCATTAACCTGTATACAGCACACTGAGCATCATATCACCGGTATGCAGGGAATACATCAAAAATAAAGTACATCTCTTCCCATCAGTGCTTCATCATTTTGGAAAAAGCGCAGTAAAATTGTCACAAGGAATATAGTTGTTCCTTTCTCGCGGCGCTTCATTCATATTAGACAAACTGAAACAAGTGGATGAATGCTTAATGTATATACAGGATGATCGGTAAAAATCCTTGTGGGCCCTTTAAATTAAAAATTCTAGTCTCTCGTATAACCTAGGGCGTACGTGTACCTGTATTAAAGTGACGATGTTGAATTTATTGATACAGGTTACAGAGCATTTAGTACCCTTAGCCTAGCGTACATTCTTCTAATTGGTCAAAAAGGACAATTTGAAGAATGTACGCTGTATCTAGGGATTGCAATACCGGTATACCGGGATACCGAATACCGGTATTTTGAGCCATTTGTACAATTTTGTAATACCGGTATTCACAAGTTTAAATACCGGTTTTTCGGTATTTACTAGAATTTTTTAAAATTGTCTCCGCTATATGTTCAGGGATCGCCAACATGACAAAATAGCATACGTTTTTGTTTTTATGTCTCCCTAACGGGCGAAATTAATTAGCTAATGAATGGCTTAATTAATTGCTTAAATCTAAATTAGCGAAACATGGATTATCCCTGAAAGAAAATATTGTATCCATAACGACTGATGGAGCAACAATTACGAAAAAAGTTGGAAAGTTGATTGGTGCAAATCAGCAGTTGTGCTATGCACATGGAATTCAATTAGGAGTAATAGATGTATTATACCATAAAAATAAAGAACAGAAAAATTCAAATACTGTGGATATAGAAACTTCGGATTCAGACTTTGAAGAGAGTGCTAGTGATATTGACAATGAAGATAATGACAATGTAATTGTTGAAGAAGATATTGTTAATGAGGATGAAATATTAACCTATCGAAAATTGCTTCCTATAATTTATAAAGTTTGAAAAATTGTTAAGATATTTAAACGTTCCCCTATAAAAAAGGATATATCACTAAAATATATACTAACTGAAAATAAAACAGAATATATGTTAATATTAGATTCTAAAACACGTTGGAACAGTTTACTCCTAATGATGGAACGATTTTTGAAACTGAGAAATCCAATCCAAAAAGCAATAATCGACTTAAACCTGTAAATTAATTTTTCAGATAGTGAATTCGACTTAACATTTTGAACTATATCAGCTCTACTTCCAATAAAACTGACTATTGAGGCATTATGTCGGAGAGATTCTAATTTATTAACAGCTAATGCAACAATAAATTTCATGTTGCAGTCACTGAAAAAACAGCACGCATCACTATCTAAAGAATTATATATTACATTGAAAAATCGCACAGAAGAAAGGCATACCGAAATAGAAAATGTCTTTTGGTATTTAAATAATTATAATGATTTTAAAAATGAAAATGAAAAAGAAGAAAAGAAAATAACCAATTCAAATCTGATTAAGTTTAGAGTAAATTTTCTTAAAACATTTTACCCACAAACCTATCCACATTCAGAATTCGGTTCAATTATCGAAGATTATGATGTCACTACTGTCGATAGTGAAAAGGAATTGTGTTTTGAACAAAAATTAGAATTAACGATAAATAAAAAAAATTCCAACGAACCAAAATACAATACAGAAATCAGCTATATCCGAAACCATCCGACGAGAAATCGATTTATTTGAAGAAGAGGGATTTAGAGGTAAATACTTGAAAAAATATATCGCGCATTGCTAACAGTACCACCAGCTAGCGTAGATGTCGAAAGAGTGTTTTCGACAGCTGGTAATTTTTACACAAAATTACTTTTCAGACTTAATGACAATACAATTGATGCATTATGTTTTTTAAGATCACATTTCAAAAATTTGTAATAGTACCACAGACTGAATAGTGATATTTACACTTTTTTTGTGATTTAAATAAATAAGATGTTCCTTTACTTTTTTGTGATTATATACTGTTATAATTTATAAGTTACAAATTATTTTTTGTGATATTTACACTCTCTAACAAAACTTGCAAATAAAACAAAGAAACATCTGTGTTTTCTTTCTTTTTCTAAAATTTCTAATACCGGTATTAAAACCGGTATCCCGGTATTAAGATTTAAAAAATACCGAATACCGGTATTGAAATTTTGGTCCGGTATTGCAATCCCTAGCTGTATCATAATAAAAACACGCTAAAAATTTCATGAAACTATCTCTAGAAATAGTGTAGATATTTATGATTAAAATTATTAAATCTCCGCGCCTTGAAAGGGGGTTCGCCCTAAAACTGAAAAATTGTATTCTCCGGTTCATTATTTTAATTCCAAATATCTCCTCCAATTTTACATGTAATTCCATGAAATTTTTTTGCATGCTTTTATTATGGTACAGCGTAACTTCTTCTAATTCGGTTGGTCTCCTGATCACCTTTATTTATTTATTTATTTTTGTAATTTCCTTATTTAAGTGCGATGGGCGCCTTAACCTGTCTTAATTGATTCAACGTAATCACTTTACTATAGGCATACATTACTTTACTGCTAGTTGCCAGAATTTTGAATTTAAAGGACTTAACCGATTACCATATATAATAAAATAGATGTAATTGTTCTGTGCCACAATAGCTATTACTGCATAGTTCTTGCTTTTGTCAACACAAATGCCAGCGCCCTTTGCGGGTATTTACAGTTTTTGACCAGAATAAAATGTTTGTTTTAAAATTATAAAATGATTTATTTACATTGCAACTTTGTAGATCTATAATATCCTTCCAAATGCTGATTCTTATCACTAACTCATACTGGCTAATAGTTGTCCCAAGTAATTGAAGCAGCAGCTTAATTTTTCTCGCGGTAAAAAAAAATTAACAAAAGACGACAAATAAAATATATTCATCATTGGTAACTATTGAACTTAATTTTAAGCCTCTTATATCTTTTTTCATCAAACAAATATTGCAGTATATTAGAACTTCAGATAGTAAATAAATCCCTTTATCTGTTCATCATGATTTGATAAGTAAAAGAGCTTCCGGCTTTATTCATAAGCTAAATCAGATAAATTAAATGAGCTTGTCTTGTATCAAAGGGCATCCAGTGCAGAAATTATTGAATTTCTAAGCCGATATCAATTACAAATAGCCCTGCGAATTCGTCTAATTCTAATAATCTAAAGAAGAACATGCGTTAAAAAACCCCTGATCAAGTATACAGATTTTTTAAATATTGTTTTTACATTTAATTTAATAAAGACATTTTTTAAAAACATACCTTTATTATTATATAAAAAAGTAATTTTTTAAATTTAATTACTTTCTACTTTTTAAGTTTTAATTTGTATTCATTAGAATCTTGAAATAATTTTTCTCGAATTTCCAGCAAGTGGCCCCACAGATATCGTACAAAAATTTAATTTAATTAATTAATTGGCTGACAATTAAGTTCTGAAAATATTACAAAAGTAATTTGCCATCAAGAACACATAAATGTGCAAAATTTCAAAACTCTGGTGCATTAGAAAGTAAGAGTAAATGTGGGAACAAAATTTCATCTTTACAAACTTGAAACAAGGCAAGTTAAATAAAAGTGTATAAAAATAGATTTGGAGATTCTTGCTATTGCAGAATTTTTTAATGTATTCAGAGTGGATGCATGTTAATAAGCAGTGCAAGATATATATAGACTGAAATTCGTTGTACTCTCTTTTTAGGTTGATTTCGTGATTTAAAAAAAGAGTAAAATTAACCCTACAGAATTTTAAGGAATAGGTACTTTATTTTGTTACAGCTTTCAATTTGTTTCTTATCTTGTCAAGGATCCATTTTTTTCAATTATAAGTAATGAAGAACATCTTTCAAGTGACATAAGAAACGTAACTACATCTGTCGTCTAACACTTATTTATTATTTCACGGAGAAATGTTTACAATTGATTGTAAACAGTTCTCCGTGAAATAATAAACATGAAAAATACATATAATTCTTCAATATCTCAATACTTTAAAGACCATAAAACTTTTCAACGATTTGAACGTCTAATATTTAATTCAAAATTACGGAACAGCTGATTTCTAGAGCATGACAAAAGCCAGCGAAAATATACGAGTAACTCATATATATATAAAAAAAGTCATATGTTAAACTTTACACATGTTCTAAAAAATTATTTCTTGAATTAATGATTCTCACTCAATAGAAATGGGCTTATATAAGATGAATAATTCGCATAAAGACAAAAGAAAAAACTCAAATAAATTACTGAATCCAAAATAAGCACAAAAAAAGTGTTAAAAAATCGGTGTCTGATGATTAAATTAATGACAATAGCTCAAAACATTCAAATATTTATTTTTTAAAACACTAAAAATCCTCTGGGTATCAAAATTAAAGACCATACCGTAAAATGGCCTAGACTGAACAAGACTGAAAAAAAGATTGCTCAAGCGTCTGTCTGAAATATATGTAAATTTCAAACAATTTATGAGGTTTTTAAGCCAGCGATGAATCAACTTAAATGGGGAAATTATGATCTGTTGAGTTGGCTACGTGATCATCAATTGTTTTATTTTCTAGATTAAAACTTTTAATTTTGTTCTGGTTTTTGTTTGGTTCAAACTTTGTTTGTAAGGTATATGTAGCATTTTTATGAAACTGCGTATAAAGTAGATCCATAATGCAGCTTTATTGAATCACAATGTAGCTTTTAAATTTATTTTTCATCTAATTTTGTTTATTAGAAATGGAAATTGTTTCGCTGTGTTTTGGTAATTTTTTCGGTTTATAAAAATAGATATATTTATTTATATAGGTTTTTAGATTTTATAGATTTATTTATAAAAATAGATATAGATAGTATTTCCATTCATAAAAAGATCTAGATGTCGAGGGTCAAGCATTTTCCAACTAGTGTACCTCAATGTTCGAAAAGGGGGGGATATCGGCTTATGTGTCATCCTCTTTATATGATTATAATTCAAAAACGATATTAATATAGCTAAACTGATGAATTTAGTTTTAACGAACTATTCATTTTTAATTTATAGTATCGCAATATATTAATGTTAATAAGCAGTACAAGATATGTATAGACTGAAATTCGTTGTACTCTCTTTTCAGGTTGATTTCGTGATTTAAAAAAAGAATAAAATTAACCATACAGAATTTTAAGGAATAGGTACTTCATTTTGTTACAGCTTTCAATTTGTTTCTTATCTTGTCAAGGATCCATTTTTTTCAATCATAAGTAATGAAGAACATCTTTCAAGTGACATAAGAAACGTAACTACATCTGTCGTCTAACACTTATTTATTATTTCACGGAGAAATGTTTACAATTAAATGTAAACATTTCTCCGTGAAATAATAAACATGAAAAATACATATAATTCTTCAATATCTCAATACTTTAAAGACCATAAAACTTTTCAACGATTTGAACGTCTAATATTTAATTCAAAATTACGGAACAGCTGATTTCTAGAGCATGACAAAAGCCAGCGAAAATATACGAGTAACTCATATATATAAAAAAAAGTCATATGTTAAACTTTACACATGTTCTAAAAAATTATTTCTTGAATTAATGATTCTCACTCAATAGAAATGGGCTTATATAAGATGAATAATTCGCATAAAGACAAAAGAAAAACTCAAATAAATTACTGAATCCAAAATAAGCACAAAAAAAGTGTTAAAAAATCGGTGTCTGATGATTAAATTAATGACAATAGCTCAAAACATTCAAATATTTATTTTTTAAAACACTAAAATTCCTCTGGGTATCAAAATTAATGACCTTACCGTAAAATGGCCTAGACTGAACAAGACTGAAAAAAAGATTGCTCAAGCGTCTGTCTGAAATATATGTAAATTTCAAACAATTTATGAGGTTTTTAAGCCAGCGGTGAATCAACTTAAATGGGGAAATTATGATCTGTTGAGTTGGCTACGTGATCATCAATTGTTTTATTTTCTAGATTAAAACTTTTAATTTTGTTCTGGTTTTTGTTTGGTTCAAACTTTGTTTGTAAGGTATATGTAGCATTTTTATGAAACTGCGTATAAAGTAGATCCATAATGCAGCTTTATTGAATCACAATGTAGCTTTTAAATTTATTTTTCATCTAATTTTGTTTATTAGAAATGGAAATTGTTTCGCTGTGTTTTGGTAATTTTTTCGGTTTATAAAAATAGATATATTTATTTATATAGATTTTTAGATTTTATAGATTTATTTATAAAAATAGATATAGATAGTATTTCCATTCATAAAATGATCTAGATGTCGAGGGTCGAGCATTTTCCAACTAGTGTACCCCAATGTTCGAAAAGGGGGGGATATCGGCTTATGTGTGATCCTCTTTATATGATTATAATTCAAAAACGATATTAATATAGCTAAACTGATGAATTTAGTTTTAACGAACTATTCATTTTTAATTTATAGTATCGCAATATATTAATTTCTTTCTGTGTCTGTTAAGTGTTAAATACAATGCATGTGATATTACTTGCGTTCTTTTTAATTAATAAATTTCTTTTCAAGAAAAATTATATGCTTTTTATATTTCTTTAAATCTAATAGTGAGTTTCACAAATTTCTATGGAACCTATTGAGCAAGAACTAATAATAGGAATCATGCCTCATACCAAGGCTGTCGAATTCGCAGCATAGCACACATAATAGTATGCAATAAAAATTTCGAATCTTAATTTTAAAATTTTTTATAATTATAAATAACAAAAGGTCACATTCGCGAATGGCCGCTGAATAGTCGTGTGGCAATGCAATTTGCCAGTGAAGTTTAAAAATGTTCGAAAATTGGCATGCGAAATTATTCCGTGCTTGTAGGAATTTATCGGTGCTTGCAAATATTGTCACTGATAAAAGGAAATGAGTCTCCTATCAGAGGCAAGATAACTAACATTCACATTTGGTCACATTTTGGATGCAATTTGTGGAAAAAAGATATCCCTAAGATGTAGGAAAGATGGATGCCAAATGTCATGATGAACTGTACCGTTGTTCTTGTTATTTTTTATATTGTACTTTGGAAATAACTGTACCGTTGTTCTTATTATTTTTTATATTGTATTTTGGAAATAAATTGCCTTTCTATAAAAATTAAAATTTTAGAGAAATCACTATTTTAGACGATTTTAAAAGCTACTACTGGCAAAATTTCCAATAAACGGACTCCATTTCCTGAAGGTAACCAGTAATTGGTCTAAAAAATGAAATTTAAAGCCTCATAACTCGATCAGCTTTGATCGAAAAAGATAGGAATTTTTTTATTTAAAATGTGAGTCTGCCAAAATTTTTTTTACTAAATATGAATAATAGGGCCGGGAGACGGTATAAAAACTTTGATTTTGCAACTTTTTTAGCAGCAGAGTCATTGGTTGAAACCATATAAAATAACTTTCCCTGTTTAGAAGCATATGCAGATAAAATTAAAGAACAGAAAGAAATATAATTTCATATCCAGTGGAAAACACGGGAAAATGAATTCTGCAAAAAAAATAATAAAAGAAATCGACAGATCGAGATTTTGGTGCTATCAGAATGGAAATTATTCGTATTACAATGAATGCACTTAAAATTTCTTATGCAAAATTTCATTAATGTTCGAATGATAAAAAAATGTACATAGAAAAATGAATAGCATGTAGTATGAAATTTGCAAGAAACAATTTTTTATCAAACAACATTAGAACCCACTGACCAAAGTGCAATATTTCCAAAGTTCAGACCTTTCATTTGTAAAAGTTATTGTATCGGCGACTTTTTGGTACACTTTTTTTTCCGAAATTCATCTTACCATGCCTTTATAGTTTGCATATAAAAAAAAGGTTAATGCAAAATTTCCTTAATGTTCGAAATATAAAAAAAAATGTAAAACAAAAATGAATGGCATGTAATTTGTAACTTACAGAAAACTATCTTTTTTCAAGCAATGTTATATTCTTCTTACTGAAGTAAAACATTTCAAAAGTGGTGACCTTCTCTTTGAAAACATATTGCATCGGCTACGTTTTGGTAGACATTTTTTTTTTCGGAATTCATCTTCCCATGCCTTCCACAGTTAACACATGAAATTTGGGTTTTTTTCTGTACATTAATCATAGTGGCAGATATTTCTAAATATAGATAATCATTTTATGGTAACCCTGTATAATTCTTTACTTCATTTAAAACATTTTACTATTCATTTAAAACTCTATACTTATTTTTAATGGTTTCAAAATTAGCTGTTGGACCACAATTAGAGTGAACAACTTGTATGGGGCTTTTTCATTCATTACAATGAAAAAAATAGGCTGGCTTTAATTTTCTTCTATTCATTTATTGCAGCAATAAAAAAATTTTGGTGAAGCTTGTGCTTAGATATATAACACTTCTCAAGACAAACAATAATAAAAATTTTATAAACTTGCTGGAAAAGGAGAAAATGCGATGGAAATTTTTAAAATACAAAATTTTCATGATCTACAAAAAAAAAAAAAAAAAGTATTGAACGCAATTTTAGGATTTTCTTTCAGATATTCATTGCAATGGGGAAAAAAATCAACTAATGATTTACGAAAAAATGTCGACGTTTACAACAAGGAAATAAATGATATCCTTTTTTCGTATGTAATATTTTCAAGTGGGTACAACTAACATTTTTTCGTTCCTTCGAAGACGCGGAATCCAGGACAATTAAATAAAGGTCCTTACATCAGCAGAAAGTGATTAATACTCGATTTAGAAGAGGAATATACAAAAATATCGCAAGGTAACTATTCGCTATCAAAATGACACTTTCATCATAAACTTGAAGATAAATTTGTGCCAAAAACGGTACAGCTGCTGACAGTTTTTAAATGCACTTTTATTTTTGCTACTTATAAGTTTAAAAAAAAACTGTACTTAAATATAAATAATTTTTTCCTAATATTATAGTCATTAATTTTCTATGCAGAGTGAAGGACTGCAGTAAATTAAGGATAGATTCTCAACTCTATGATCGAGGATCGAGAATTCGAAACTCCTTTTTCAAAAATTCGCTACGTAAATATATCAGTTGCCTGTTCAACTATTTTTAAATTTTTTTTGGAATTAGTTTAATTTATTTATATTAATGTGTCATTTTAAAGCAACACTAGGGCTGTTTTGGACAGGACCTCGTAATTTTGAACCACTTTCAGATGATGACACCTGAACTGACACCCACCTCTCCACACTTCCGAACCACACTAGCTGGTTTTTTGTGATAAGAGTTTGGAAACTTTGATGTCATTTTCATCATATGATGAATTACAAATATGAAATCCAATCCACGTAGAGTGTGCAGTGTTGAAATGCGATGTTGATTTAAAAACAAAAAAAAACAAAAAAAACTCGAAATTATAAGATTTTTAACTGTTTAAGAAAATTAAATTACTGATTCCGTTTCAATGCATCTTAATAAGAATATAACATATTATTGAAATAGATGGCTATTGTGATTCATTTTTATGAACCATTATCCCACGACCAGTGCACTATGTCTGAAAATTAAAATCTCAGATAAATTCATTTCTTAATGAGGGAAATTAATTTTTGTTGTTGTTGCGAATTTAAATTCAGTAAAGAATTTATGATTGGATTAGCGTATACAATCAATGTTCTGCCTCTTGTTCCTTTTTTTTTTTTTTTTTTTTTTTTTTTGCTACATTACCAAGATCCAATCTTTTTCGACTTTTTAATAAATTTTCTCCGGAAAGTTAAAGGTAGCTTACGATACAATAAGAAATGAAATAAAATAATCTTTAAAACGCGTACAGACAAATGCGCATTCCAAGAACCGAACAGTTCAGCAAACAATAGATTGCGTGACTACATATCACATTATCTCCAACACAATAACAATACGTGACGAGACAGTTCAGCGTCTCATGAAGGAGAAAGGGAAAAAAAATATTTTATTCAGTGTCAAGTTAGAAGATTAAAACAATTCAAGATTAAAAAAAAAATCAAGCTAATTAAAAATAAAACTGTCCTTTAAAAATTAAAAAGAAAAAAATGCTACTTCTTACACATTTGCTTTGTTAACCTCGTCACTGATTGCTTTTAATTTAGCAAGCTGTCTAGCTTATTTCAGCCTTGTATTGAGCAAGGTATTCTAGAAGTTCCTTTATTAAGAAAATAAACTATCGATACAATTTATTTAAAAAAAATAAATGATTGCACAAATCTGTGGAAAATTTCATAAAATGAATAGATTTTGAAGGGTTTTTTATTTTCTTTAATACGGTTCTGTATGGTCACCATTAGGTTAAAAAAAACATAAAGACAGTGTATAACCTGTAATAAACATAAAGACCTGTATAACATAGTGTCATTTCAGTTAGCAATAGTATCAGTGATCTTTTGCTTTAGGTAGTTAACACTCTATTCTTTGTTGAATATGCTATAGCTTTAAAACAATTTTACAGAAAGAATCGAAGAGTGATATCTGGTGAAGATGTTACAATTTATAGCTGTACATTCGTAAGATATAATAGAAGGTGCCAGATATAATAGTAATTTTGATAGTATGGCCTTACAAAATATGGATTTTATAGTAAAAATATCAACATTTTACACAATTTTTAGTTTTTATATTATAGCTTTATCATAACGCTACAGATAAATCTACAACTACATTTTGTAGGCATTTTTAATAGTTGTCATTTTTAGAAGGTTATTGGTGAATCTTTTTCTTTCATCACTCACAGAGAACCTGGAATTCACAAATCCACATGATCATAAACTTTGATGACGATTGAATACATGAGACAATTATAATAAACGTATCACATCAATTGCTAATTTTAGCAATTTTTTGAAATTGTAAAGAAACTTGGAAAATGCTCTTTACAGTTACTGAAAAATAATATTTTCGCCGAGATGTAATATAATTTTTAAATATAAAAATTCTTGATATGATGTTGCATGTAATATAAAATTTCTCCTGAAATTTCAAGAGCGAATTTGAAATTAAGAATTCTTATGTTACATTTTATAACTTTAAGTTGGCAATTTATTCCAAACTTTGAATTAAAAAACACGTCTGTCTTTTATCCAAACAGACTTCTATTAAGAAATTGGTCTTTTTTCTCAAAGAAACTTTCGAATAATTGAAGGGAAAATAGATTTCGAAAAAAAAAAATATTCTAAATAGTTTTCCTGTTTATAAAAATGAACTTTAAGATCCAAAAACATAATAATCGGAAAATCAATCTAAATCAAATATTTTAAGCATTAAATGCAAACAATAAAAATAAATATTAGATCGAGTAATAATAATAGTGTCTCCTCAAATCTCATTTTACTTGAAACTGAAAATTATTTCACTGAAAAGGTCCCAAATTAAGTTTTGTTTGTTTTGTTTCGAATGAATTAATTCGAGGAAAAAAGGAAAAAAAAAAAAAAAAAAAAGAGAAAGAGTGAGAGAGAAATGAGAAGGGAAGTTAATTGCAAAGACATTACGAGATCAATGATTTCAGCCGCCAATTATAATTTTTTGGCGAGTAAAAGCAGGTGTCTTTATTGCTTCCTTACAAAAATTCTTATCAGCAAACTATTTTCTCATTGAAATATTGAATAAATATCAGCTTGGGAATCATCAGTTTGAACCGTAACTCTTCTTAAAAATACATTTTTTTATGAAATGAAACAAACCAGGCCGTAGTGAATTTAAGTCAAAGTTTCAGATTTATAATTGGTGGATCACGTGATGTGAGATTTGATTTATCGCAAATCCATCATGCATACTGTCTTGTGTCCTTGAAATATGTAATAGGTCAAACCATCTTCCATTGGCGAGGAAATTTGGCAACTGGTCACCTTTCACATCCCTTTATTTTACAATCACGGTTCAAAATTATGAATTATTAGATTTCTTGCAGTTTCAGAATCAGTCTTAATTTAATTGATCAACCACAGAAAATCTTTAAAAAATACAAGGACTGTTCTCTTCTCGACTTTCTCGTGTACAAATACAATATGGTGCGTTGTGTGTTAAGCTTCGTAGAATGGAGATAAGACTCCAATATGCATGTTATATTCTTTTTTATTGGATCGATTGCACAGAAAATTCAGTACAATTTTGGCTCACAGACCGCAGTACAATTCAGTACAATTTTGGCTCAAACCCAATTTCATTTGAGTTATCACATTCGTATATATATCAAACAGACAGATAGACAATCATCCCTTTGATGGGTGTGATTCAAAATTGGACAGAGATGAAAAAGGGAAAAATCAAACCATATACCAAATTCCATCCATCAAGCTTATTTTATTTTTACATTATTGAACTCTCACACTCAGTAGGCAAATAGATTCCCATTATTTTGCCGCCTAATCTGCAATTTTAATTTAAAGCCACATATCAAATTTTACCTTTCTAGCTAATTGCATTTGTTCAGTATTCGTGTTCATAGAAAGATATGATGCCAAAAATGCTTGACCTTTGACTTAACATAATTTGAAACACGGAGAGACCTCCAATTCTAGATGGCAAACGATTTGGCGCTTAAAATATGTTCTTTGTTTTCTTCGTACGTGAGAAAATAAGAATAAATCATAAATTCTACATCCCAGACGTAATCAAAACTTTTTTTCTTGCCTTTTGTTTCCTCGTATTTTAAGCAACGAATGAAAGAGATATTTATCGAGGTTTTATCTTGGTAATTTGATCGTCGTAGTATTCGGAGTAACAAAAATTACCCATTAAACTCCCGTTACCCTGAATGTTACAATGTCAAACAGTAAGTGATTCCCCAACGAGCGCAGTGCAACAGGAAATTACGCGTTAAACATTTGCAGGTGATGTTGGAATCCAACCGTAACATTAATTGCTACAACTGCTAAAAAGTTAAACAATTAAAATTTCTTGTACCGAATCGGACAGATTAACTCGCTTAATAGGTCCAATGACGACAGAAAGCGGAAGCACTGCAGCTTGCGTATGTCAATTATTAAATCAAAAAGCGTCTTCAGAGTTAGTATTCAAAACTTGTCCACCACTCCACATCTGTTCCTTCCGAGAAAGTGAAACAAACCTGAACGATAGACAGAACGTGATTCGTAAGTTCCGTTGATATTCATCCCCCCCCTTGCTTGATTCCCTCCCACGTCTATATGCGATATTTTCATTGAGAAATCTTTTAGGGGTTCATCAAGCCTGTAAGGTCTGCTGGTAGTAAACACAGCCGATTTCAATGAAAAAATACAAGCGTATCCATATAATACAGTAGAAAACAATAAAAAAAACTACTTCCGCTTCTTGGCCAGTCTTGCACGAACGCAAGCCGTTGCTCAAGAATGGAAAAAGCAAAGCTATTTTTTTCTTTTTTTTTTTTTTTCCCCCTCATTGCAAATCTGCACCTGTGAGAATCACTCAGGCTTCAAATCTTGGCCGATTGCGTAGTGGGCTGATGTGTGTAATAAGCCAAGTCTGGTAGTTCTCGTCGAAGTACAGATGCTTGATATAAGCCGACATGCGTATTCACTTCGACATTGACTCATGCGATAAGTACACAATGAGCTCAACCTCCAACTCCTCGGTCTACAGTGATTAGCTATAATGGGCAGTGCCTACCTGAGGAGAATGAAATAACGAATTTCATTCATAAAGGCTTGCTTCATTAAAAAGAAGTGAGGAAAGATTTCATTCATAACAAGGACAGGATAACAGGGTTTCGGTTACGAAATACAAAGGAAAGTTTGAACAAAATTGTAAAGAAATGAGTGAACGTTTGTATCCTTTGTTATAAAGATGCAATCTATTTTTGCGAGTATCTGTCTTTAAACTTCGCAAATTCACCTTCGCTAATTAGTGCCTGAGTATTAATAGTACGTTGCACTATAGCCACATCACAAAAATTGGGTTTATGCTTTTCCTTTTAAATTGATTCTTTTTTCATTACTTGAATTTAAAACATTAGACATTCGTTTTTTTAATCTCTTCAGATAAATAGTAAAATCTCGTTAATGCATTGTTCAATGGACCGCTTCAAAACGATGTAACGTCGGATCTGGGTCAAAAATGCAAGAACTTGTTTATTTTATTGGCAGATATTACTGGCTTAGGGTTCTTTTTAATTATTTATTATTTTAGTATATTATTATGCCTAAAATTCCAGGCATTGTCAATAAATTTAAAGACATTTTAGCATTTAAAAAATTTTAATTTTTAAATTGTTGAACAAGGTTTAATTATTACTGTAATATTTTTATTGAATAACTCTAAATCTTTATTTATTTCTTCCTTTTGAATTTTTATCGCAGAATAAATAAAAATGAAATGTAATTCTTTTTAATGGTTGCGCTGCAAAACGTTAGATAATTTTTTTCTTATTTGATAACAAATCGAATAAGTACCTTTATTCCTTCTTGGTTTTTGAGCATGAAAATGTTCAGAATTTTATATTGTTACGAAGTAATTCTTTTAATTTTGATCATCGTGACGTGTAATTTATAAATCTAATTAAGTCACTGTAATGAGTTTGTACTTTTGATTTTCTTTTCTTTTTCTATGGTTTTAGAGAAGCCCTATGCTCCCAGGCACCTGCTACATTATTATGATTTTCTAAAACTAAACAATGAGATTAAAACTGAAGAATAAAAATGAAGAATAGAATGCGACCAATATGCTAACGAGAATTATGCACTAAACGGATATCACTATATATGTGCATGCTTATTTCATTTCTGTTCTTTTTACTTAAAATAATTTTAAGTGAAAAAGTAATAAATCTGAACTCCTTAAATGTATCCAGAATTTTTAATATAGAAGCAA
Organism: Argiope bruennichi; assembly: GCF_947563725.1. Taxonomy (NCBI): domain Eukaryota; kingdom Metazoa; phylum Arthropoda; class Arachnida; order Araneae; family Araneidae; genus Argiope; species Argiope bruennichi. Next base: position 118,497,594 of record NC_079162.1, read on the forward strand.
AAAATTTCACATCACGTTAATTATTCTGAATATATTGGGTGTTCAATCTATTCGTAGTTCGTTGGGTAATTTTTAAACCGTTAAAGACAGGCATATATTTCCTAGTGGAAAAATGCTTTAAATGACGTAAAAAATTATATATTTTGAGTAAATAAATGTAATCCCGAAAAAATTACAAGTTAAATTTTACGAAAGCTAATTTTTTATACAATTAATTACCGATCAGTCAGTTATCTATTAATCAAACTTAATAAAATATTCTTGGTATACGAACATTTTGCTTAAAAAATGCTCCACTATTTTGCAGCCAAAATTGCCCAAGTAGGAATCTTCAAATATCAGCTGAATTCCGTAATCTCAAGAACGTTCTTCAGTTGTTAATGTAAATTGAAATTATAAATTAACTTGTCATTAAGTTTAAATTTCTTTCAATTACATGGCACGAGGGAGTATTATTACTGCTTCGAAGATAATTTTAATATTATTTAATATTTTTTAGTCATTTTGTTTAATTTTTTTCGAAGTATAACTCCGGGACATCTCCTCCCAAAAAATGTTTCGATTTTTTTAACGATAAACTGATTTTGCGAAATAGGAAATATCGAAGTTTGCAAATTAGCTAGTTAATTTGTTAAATTTAAGGTAATGATTTTACTAAATAGTGATCATTCAGGCCAAATTACTTATCACAAAGCTTTAAGAATTAAATCAACTTAGAATATTTACTGGGAAGCATACTTAGCATTTAATTTTATCCAAATTAAAACAGTTTGATGGGATTTTTTAGCGCAAAATGATGAAAAAATAGAAAAATAAAACTAAGCTTTTAATTAAATGTTACATTACAAAAAATTACATAATTATTAACAGTATCCATTACATTATTACAATTCGAATGAAAGCCTTTGTTGAATTTAGATAAATTATATTACATTCAAAATACTAAAAATTAAATGTAAAACTATATAAGAAAGGAAATAAAATTAACAAAATTAATTAATATTGTTAATTAATTTGGCTTTCAAAATCGCCAAATTTAAGTACCTTAGATTACTTCCTTTGGGAGTGACATAAAAAATGAAATTTACGAATAGAGCAAATTTGATAAACATAATATTATGTTGCATAATTCATTAGAGTGAACCAATAGCTTTCTGTAGAATTCATTAGAAATAGGCTATAAATAGACTTAGAATAAATCAGTTTCTGTCAAGTCATGCTTTTAGAATTAATATCTCTGATATGAAAGTGAAGAGCTGACAAATTGCTGACAAAATGTCTTTTAATCTTTTTATGTGACAACAATATTTTCAACATCTGCGCCTATTTAAATTCCTTCGTTTTCAATGATGAGTCAGACATTCAATAATTTTCGATGCTGAAAGATGTTAGGTTAATTTTAGCAATCATTTGGAAAGACAGTAATCCTGATGATAAAGCGTAAACACCTTACCTTTAATATTTTTTTATAAATTGTAATAAAAATAAATTCCCAAAGTAGAAACTATTAGATAATTAGAAGGTAAATATCTACTAAGGGATTAAAGCTTCTGATTTACATGGATACAGGGCGTCAGCTGATCTAGAATAATAATAGAAAAAAGCTGCATTGGTTTTCAAATTTGATGTGGTTAGGATTGTATTAAATATTGTTCTTCTTCTTCTTCTGTATTAATGAAGGCAGCATACGGTAACGGCAACGTCAACGTCGTGATGTTTCGGAGTTCCGCGTTGTAACAAAGTAGTTACGAGTACCTCCACATCATAATTTGGAATAGTTATTATAATTTGAAAGTTTAGGGAAATATTAAAATTAATTGAAACTAATTTAGACGAGCGCATAAAGCTCTAACACTATGAAATTTGGTAGAATTGTTATATTAATATTTTTATGATATAATTATTAATATAAAATAATATTTTGATTATTTATGAGGAAAGTGAATTTTAGTGGAATTACATTGCACGTGCCTTTTACTATGCAGATTGATTTAACTATTTTAATTAGTTAATTTTGAAAAAATCCAAAACTTTCAAGCGTGTAGCTAGCTCATCGTAGCTATCTAAGGCCAAAACAGGAATAATTCTGAGAGATTTTAATTCACCAGATAGATATCAGAGTTAGTAAATTCTCAGTCTTTTTACAGACAGAAAATTAATGTAAGAGTTGTCGTTTGCAGCTGTATATCTTTTTCTAGAGCTGGGTACAGATGTATCATATTCTGGCATTGGAAGTAACTCGTTACGAATCTGGGATAATTTTCTAAGAACTTAATTGATGTTCTTTCAATAAATTCCGAAACAGGTTCAAATTGGAGGTCATCATGAAATATATTCTTTCTGACTTACCAGGGCGCATTAACAATCTTCATCAGATGTTTATTTTGGAAAACTTGCAACTTCTTAATATTTTGGGAGGAAGTGGCCCCTCAAATTTGGGAGCCATGCATCAACACTGGTTTTAAAATAGCTTTGTAGAGCAGAAGCTTGAGCCTAATCGAGGGCTTACTCCATGGAGCAATTAAGCTGTTGAGTATAACTCTCATAATCGTAGTGAAAGCAGCTGTGCGATAAATATACGGGAAAAAGATGGAAATGGGGCTCCAGGAGGAATTTTTTCTTCGCCTTTTTCGTTCACTTCCATAATATGGAGTATTTGGCATTTAACTTCATCAGAGAGTGAAGAGAATCGAGTACACATTTCGGACCTCTTACAGAGTGGTTTGATTTGATCGGAAATATCTTGATTTTGATATCAAGATTAACATTTATCAAACTCTTTGCATTAAAAGTTTTTAAGCTCAGACTATGCGGATAGACATGTAGACAGCTTATCCTTTAAAGGATTTCGACCAAAATTTTACTCAAATGTGCAGTTCTGAAGAAAACATAGGTTACTGATATTCATCTATCTAGTTTCTTGCGTTTACGAAGTATTGCTTTTTCATGTACTCGAATAGACGGTCAACTTCAGGACGAATTTCGTACAAAATTTGGCACAAGTTTACGATTCTAGTGCTAAAACAGGATATTAAAATTTTCATCCATCATCTATCTCATTTGATTTTTGATGTCCCAAACAGACATAATACTAAGAATTTTTTTTTTGGACTGTGGCAGATCTAAAACTTGTAGATCTATCAAAATCTCGAAGTCTATGAAGTTGCATAATTTTTCAACAAAGGTCATATTCCAAATTAAATTTATCTATCTCGTTGTCTTTTCGAGTAGTTCACATACAAAGAGAAGTGGCTGGTAGACATAATTCCAGTCATTTTGAATCAAGTTTTATCACAGAGGAAAAATGATGTTTTTTGGAACAGTTCTTAAACCTGCTGACAGATTTGATCTACAATCTAATACAAATCTTAGTTTAAAACTCCTAAGTTAAAATGCATTGACCTAGTTATTAATATTGTTCAGTTATCACTTTCATTTGCACATCTTTTGACGTACCGACAGACAGACAAACTTGTCAGCGGGTTTGAAAAAGATTTCAAGCAGATTTATAATTCCACTTAAAAACCATGCGCTTAATTTCCCTTGGATATATAGTTTGTTGGATAGTTTGTTTAAATAGTCGTGTTAACAGATACACGATCATGCGAGCAGACAGATTTCCCTCGGAGGAGTTTCGTCCAAATGTTGTAGCAGGCCTTTGGGTCTGCTTCAACCTGACCATGTATCAACTTATAAAAGACCATGTATCAAATTTAATCCTCTAGCTTGTAGTGTTCTCAGAAAAACTGACATAATTCCAAAAATTGTATTTTTGAAATGAAGTGCATTCGTCAAATTCTCGAGGACATATTATTAGACGGCTGCAATAGTTTTTGTATAATTCGAATAAGAAAAAGTCTTTAAAAAATTTTCTCGTTTCGAAATATATATTGTTGCAAACTTTTATATTTTCACTTCGGTTGGGACTTTAATTGGGGAAGAACAGCATGGCTGTTGATTACATGTTGGCATGGTTAAACTTACATATTAAATTCGCACTTATCTATTAGACAATAACATTTGAAACAAAACGTTGGATTCCTTCATAAAATTTCACTTACATATTTGCTGGCTTATTAATTCTGCTCCTAAGTTTTGCTTTTATTTGAAGTTTAGCTGAACTTGAGAAGCTCAAATGGTTTTCATTTGAATTATTTTGTCTGATTCCTTGAACTTTCTAGTAACATTACGTTGAAGTATCCTCTAAAATTCGAATTTATTTTTGTTAATTGGAATTCAAAGCTAGAAAATTTAAGTAATTGTTTTTATTTCTAAGCTGTTTTCATAAGCTAAATATTACCGTATCTTATAGTTAAAGTGTTTTTTTTTTATTTTAAGTGACAATGTATTTAATAAAAAGGCAATAAAAACTTTCTTAATTTTAAAAGAAATCTTTGAATAAGTTAGATGTTAAAAGAACTTATTTTGATGTTTTATTGTACAGCTTTTGGATTCAAAATGTTGTATAGTGTTTATTAAAATTATTAATTTAAAAAATAATATCTATTAAAATTAATTACTGTTTATTTATTTATAACGCAATATTTATCAGAACTGTTAAATATTAAAAATAAATCTTTATTACAACTTTTAATTTTAAAAATTGTCATTTTCTCTTACCGTATTCAATTTTAGATACGGTAAGAGAAAATTATTTGGATTTATTTAAACATTCAAATATCCTTAATTTGAATGTTTAGATAAATTGAATTCTCAATCAGCTTTGAATTGATCGTATTCTATTTTACTACAGAAAAAACACTAAAACTTTCACTCTGCTGATTATTTACAATCTGTAATCCTCTCTCCTTTTCCGTTATCGCTCCATTTCTATGGCTTGCCCATACAGCAAATTTTATGGACAAGCCATATTTAATTCAAGCTACATCTATCTTGAACTAAATCTTTTGATCTCCTTTTAACTTTTATTCTTTGTCTGTGAAATATTGAACTTCCATCCAGACATGTCTGCTTGAAAATTATTTCTTTGTCATTGTTGCTCGAATGCAGTTTTAATTCCAGCTTTGCTGAAGCAATTTTAAAGCAGCTGACGATTCACTTGCTAAAAATAAAATATGCTTTAAATGTAAAATTCAAGATTTATTGACTTCAATTTTATTGTTGCAGTAAATTAATATTCAGAATCAAAAGTTTTGATTTTGAATTCAAATGCATAGTTTGTGTATATTTATAGGTGATTTTTTTTTTTTTTTTTTTTTTGCATCCGGCAGTTTTTTTGCATTTTTTTCTTACAGTCTAAACATATGAAACTTACTTGCATGTTTTTTAAATCCTATTTCTGTCTTAAAATAAATATCTTTGATCTTTACAAATTTAAAACTTCTTTCCCTCTATATTTTAACTGATCTTTTTTTTTTTTTTTTTTTTTTTTTCCTTCTTCTTTTGTTCTCTTGTTTCATCCTCATATTCCTTTATACTTTCCACTATTTGAAAAATCTGTGCTACATAATAAAATTAATTTTTCATGAAAAACCAAAAGATCGATTCTTCCGATCTTTCAAACATCCATCTATAAAATTTTCCTAGTACCTTCTGTTTAGAAACATATTCCGATGACTCACATTTTTATAATAATTCCTTGATTTAATGAATTTTACGCTACTTTCTATAATATTGTCTCATTATTTTTTATTCTTCTAATTTTTATTTATTTTACTCTTCTAATATGCAACTTTTATTATTTTTCTTTTCACCAGCACTGTGGGATGGCAATTAAGTATTTTACAACAGCATTTTACTGCACAATTTTGCTTTTCTTTGCGCTTTAATTGATATTATATTATAAGTAGTGTTCATAAAACAAAGCTTAATTAAACGGATTTTCGATTCTACAATAGTTACACGGTTACTGTATTATTTGAAGATCCTGCATCAATATCTTAAATTCTTATACAGATTCATTGAAGTGCATTCTTTAAATAGTTTATAATCAGTTTTAAATTACTAAATTTTATATAAAGATAGAATTTTATGTAATAAAAAAATAGGAGTTTCCTATTTAAATAAAGCCTATACGTATTTTTCACTTTTAAAAAATCCTTGTTATTTTTTATTTCGGTATATAATTTGAGCTACCACTCAAATGCCCTTTTCTTTTTTCCTTTTTAAACAGAGTGCGAATTGTATTATTTATTTGATAGAGAGAAAAACACTGTACTTTTAAACGCTTCTTTTTTCTGTTTTACTCTACATTGAATACGCAATTTTCTCCCATACTAAGTTGAGTCAGTATTCATATAATTAAGACAAGAATTTCCACAACTGTGCCACTTAAAAATTACTATAATATGATTCATTTCCATGCTTAGACAAATGAAAAAATGGATTTCATAGTGAAAAATTAAAATAATGGTAAATGTGTGTATATATATATATTGAAGATTTGCATAAATTTGAAATGCAACAAAGTCCTTAGCGTTTACATGCTTAAAAACGTAACTTAATATGGATTAAAAGAATTTTAGATGGGTGACTTTTTGTTTTTAGAAATTACCTAATGATATCAATTTCCTATGGAAATATACTTAGAGATTTTCCTTTCCAAGTAAAAAAAAAGGAGGAAATTGTTCGATAAATTGCAAAGAAATTACCTGTTTATTACACAAGGTGTTTTCTTTTATCATCAACGAGGAAATGTGAAAATATAAACGTCTTCACTATATTGAGTTTTAATATGGTGATATAATTATCATTTTCATCAGCTTTTGTTGTTGCTTTATCCAGTTCAAAATTCTTACTTGTAAGAAGATATTCCTACTGATGGATGATTTTTTAATCTAATAAAGCTGTCCAAATTTAAGTCATTTTAACACTTTCAAATACAGTACATTTAATTTTAAAAAAAGAGCTGAGGATACACTATTGAAAGTGTTATTAATATATCTAAGCTTTACAACTAATTAATTTTTCTGTGAAAAGGAAACTTCGAAAGATCTTACGCTAATTTTATAACTAGTACTCAAGAACGCTTTTCCTTCCACATTTATTTTCGTCTTGGAATAATTACTAGTTTTCTCTGAATGGTTTATTAACTAGAATATTTTACAAAACACCATACATCCTAATATTTTATAACCCCATACACAGAAAAAAAAGCGAACCCAGGGATTTCTTTAAAATAATTTTTGGAAAAATGCAGCCGTTTTCGAAAGAAATTCTAAAAATCAGGTACATTTCAGAAGTTTTAAAAATTACTTTTTGTCCTTGTTATTTCTTTTGCAGCTTCTGCTACCAATTTTAAACTCAATATACAGCATAAATATATTAAAATTGATTATTTTGAAAGTATCATCTTTGGAAATTTTATTGTAAATAAATAAATTCTCTTAAACATCTGATTTCTTGTTTCTTAAACATCTGATTTCTTGTTTCTTAAACATCTGATTTCTTCATAGATACATCGTACTCGGTTATTACTTTCCAATTATTATTTCTATATCATTATTTAAAGATATGCATTCCAAAATTCTAAGTTACTGGCAATTTAACGATATTAAAATATACTTAAATTTACAGAGCATTGACATTTCTTCTCATTATTTAAAATAATTAGCATAAAGAAAAAACTTAAAATGAATTTGAAAAATCCTATATATGATTGGCCAACAATTTAATTTTTAAATACCCATAGAAATTTTTTTTAATGATTGCATTATTTTTATGTGAATTCTCCGATAACGGTTCCAAACATATATTAATACAGAAGTTATAACTGGGACATCAGAAATAAATTTCTAGAATAAATATTTATATATCGATACTTCATGTTTCTCATATACTAATAAATCTAGCATATTTTATATAATTTTCCTATTTTTGCTTATAAAACCACAGAATTTTAATATTTTTATTTAACATTATATTATGTTGATACTGAACTGTGGCAATATTTAATCAAAAGAAGTAGTTTTCTAGATATTAACAAAAACATTTATGCTAATAAAAAAACTATAATAAAATCTTCGCTTTTTGCTTATGTTTTCATTAAATATAATTAAATATGCAGACTTCTCTTACATTTGATTAATATATTTATTGAATAATTTTTCAATACATTTGTACAATACACCCAACGAGTTCTTTGGACATCTATCACAAAATACTTTATACAACAACCAACATCAGTTGTACTTACATAGCCATAAGTGAAAAATCTTTGCCATAAAGATAAGACAGGAAATTTTTAAGTACAAAATTTACAAATTATGGATAAATGTATAATAAATTTCTATACACTTGTTTTTAAAAAATTGCAATCACAGCCTAGCAGTTTTGAGGCCAATTCATATAACCACGTAGAAGATACGAAAGTGAAGAATTGAACAACCAGCAAAGGCATTTGCAAAAGACCAAGAACCTGGAAACAAGAGATAGTCTCTCTGATAAATCAAGTCTTCCTTTTCGTATCTTCAACATGGTAACATGAACGAGCCTTGACTATAAAACATAGATGCTATGGAATGCAAAACAAAAACAGTGTATGTGATGTTTTGGTGAAGATACCAGAAGAAAACAGTAATGCAGTGATATAAACGGCAAATACTTTATATACAAAGAACACCACGCACATGCTGAGATTAAAAACTCAGCTGCAGAAAGCCTGCATTTACCTTTCACATTGCATACTTGCCCATGCCCATTTAGATGGCCATTACTTGACCATGACAAAATTCCAAATGCAGTTTTCTCGCATTCGGTGGAATGATATATAAAATAGTTTTGGTTAAACTAGGAATTGCACGATAAGAAAAAGAATCCTGTCAGCTTCTGCTCCATCCGTTGAAGAAGACTGATGCGCTGGTATTAGTCACCAAAAAGGTAAACTCAGTCGCAGTGGTCCGCAAGTCTAGCACGATAGCGACCTGATGACTGTATCTGGACGTCGCGAAGGCGGCTTTTCAATGTGACTAAGCTGAAAAGAAAGAAAAGAGCGATAAATTTCTCAAAATCAAATAAAAATCTAAGCAATATTTTAAATTAAGAGATTTTTGAAGTGCTATAGCTGATTTCTTTTAAAAGAATTAGAAATCGTAACGCATAAATTTATAAGAACCAGAAAATAGTCAAATCCATATTTATCAAGTGGCTTAACACAACACTTATTTTGTGTAAATTAATTATTTTTCATTTTTTCCCACTTCCGCTTAAGAAAAGATCCCATGAAATCTTCTATTAACATAAAGTTCTTTTGTCTATGCCCATCTAAATCTGTGAGGTAAACATCAACTTGGCATCACGAAAAAATGAAAAATAGCTTGACATATTCTGTATTTTGATAAACGACTCTTACAATATTATTGATTTAAATGTGATTTGCAAAAAAAAACCAGATAATTTATTCTATCTAAACTAGAATTTCCGCACCTTTTAAGTATATATATATAAAAAAACTTTTATGAAATTTAATTGTCTTTAAACAAACATTAGTATCGAGAAGCAAACAAGTCAGTGCAAAAGAAGCATCAGTATTTTGAGTATCATGTTTGCTTGAATGAAACGTTTCTAATGACACATATAAAACATTCTATAGTGATTCTTCATAACAATAATATTTCGTCATTAGATATTTGCTTGAATTTCTGCATTTAAATATTTATAATTTCCGAAAACCAATTTAACATTATTTTTTCATGTCTTGCTTAATTTCTTTCATTAAAATTTTGCATTATATTTCAACTGTAAAATTTTAGCGATTACATTGTTTTTGATATGAGAAAAAATGGGAAGTATCTTTATTACTTATTTAAATTTATATCAAGAAAAAAAGAATGTATTGAAATAACTTCACTTCCAGCATAATCAATCAAAAGAGAAATAACAATAATAACATCTGACAAGAATCCGATTCAGATGAAAAATTCATTTCCTCTGAAATATTATAGTAAACAACCAATACTGATCAGGAAATGAATCCAAATTTTTCCAATAATCTGATACACCTTTGACACTTAGTGAGTTCAACTACGCAAGAATGCGAAATGCAAGTACGATATTCCTACCAGGCGGGCATGGGAATGATTTCTGGCGCGGCGGTATACAGTTCAAAGAACTCGGAGTGTCGAGGAAAAAATTTCGATATTGTTCACACTACAAAACATTTTATTGATTTAATTGATTGATTTTTATCTGAAACCATTTAATACAGCATAATTACCGAAGTATCTAAAAAATCCTATCTTTGGATTTTCATTTCGATTTGGAATTATTTTCTTCTTTGTAATTTTGATAGAAGGTACCTTTTGGTTACTTAAATTACTGAAATTTTATTCAAGTATATGAATAGCAACTTTAATAATTAAATTCAACCACAAGGAACAGATATTGAAATTAATTTCCATTATACTTTATGTGAATAAAGGCAGGACCTATTTAGTTGTATATAATTTTTTTTTTTTTTTTTTTTTTTTTACGTAAATTGAATTGATTAGACACATATTGTGATATTTCAAAGATCTCATAACATGTATATTCTATATGTAAACAATTAAATCAATGGAACAAAAAATACTCATATTTTAAGCCTAATATAGGCTCAGTTTTTTTTTCTTTTTTTCTTCTTCGCTCTCTCTCTCTCTCTCTCTAACTTACGTTATTAGTTTTTAACCACGATTTAAGTACGTACATAAGAAGCGATAATTATTCCAAATTGATGATGGGAAAATAAAAAAGAAAATCTTTAAATTTCTCTTTCACATTTCTTAATAAATTTTAAAAAGAAAAGGGTGAGAAATGTTCATTCATCCATTATTTGGTCAAATGAAAGAGATGGCTATCGATTTCTCATTTGAATCTGACAAATGGACATTCCATGAACATAAAATCGCTTTTCATATTGGTATATTTTATATAAAACTAAAAATTAACTGTACAACTTCGAGCTACCATAGCAATCCACTATTTCCCTTCGGCTGCCAGCGAATTTTGATGGAAAAATACCAAAAAATTCCTAAAATACGTCTTTTTGTTGGTAATGAGAGGAAGCGCATTTAAATCTACGACGCAGATAACATATTTCAACATCTCGTCTCTACTATCTACTTGCACATACAAACTTTAATAATAGACCGCCGAGGGCAATTTTACGCTTGGCTGAGCACAAGCGAATGAATTTGTGGGTCAATCGCCTCTCCTGTAGTTCATATGTATTAGTTTACACTGGATACAAAAATATAGCAAAGCCCATTAATAATATCGACACTACTAACACTTTTTTTTTTCTTTATTTTCAAACAGTTAGGTCAAACATCTGAACTGAAATTTATTGTTGCCGAAGTATCAAAAAAGCTCAGAAATTAAATAATTTAGATTGTTCAATAGTTTTGTTTTTAATTTAAAGAAAGAAATAATTTATTTTAACTCATTTTAATGCATCATAATAAACATGTGTAAGAGTTTAAAATTCAATAAATGAGAATATACAACCTTCGAACATTCTCATATATGAACACAATAAGGTATTTTTTGTGTTTTATAGTACTTTGATGGAAATCTGGGTATGGATGTTCGGTGCCTTTGGTATATGATGTTGATACCAAATTCAATGTCAAATTTCATTTGTCTAAATCGCTGCGTTTCCCAGATATCATGTTCAGATAATCGCAATTAAACAAATTGGTGGACTGAGTTCAAAATCTGATACAAATCTTTAAGTCTAATGATATTTAACTTTGAGTTTGAGTTTTTGAACGATCGTGCTGATCGTTTTGTTTGTTGATCGCTGAACAGACATACTTCTCATTGATGGATTTCATCTAAATTTGACAGAATTCTGCACATTTGATGAATACCAAATTCCATGTATTGATTTGGTTGCGTTTTTGAGTAACTGGAGACACAGAGCTACAGTCATACAGATATAATTTCAAAAATAAGTTATTTAAACTCGAAGAGATCTGAAACGTGGTGATGATCAAAATCTCGAGGTCGAATTTTTTGATGGTTACAATACTTTTTGAATATTTCGTATACGAATAAGTAAAAAATAAAAAAATCAATATTTCAAATTGTTACTTATAGTTGAGAGCTATAAGCAACAATTCGACGTAACAATATATTAATCTATATCTCAGTTAGGATGGAAATTATTTGATTAGAGACACCGATAAATGGTCTTAACAATTGCAAATATATAATAACTTATATTAATGAGAGAAATTCATATTAATGGCACTTAAAATATAAAATTGCTTAAATTTGATTATTACTCATCTAAAAAATATTTGTATTAAGGAAAACTGAAGGTATGCACAAAATACCACAGTGAAGGAATGTCTTAGAAATTCGATCTTTCTTGAGCAGGATATTTAAGAGATTTAGAACATTAAATGGCTTTGGTGCCGTTATTAAAACACTCTGATCAATTTTCCAAATATTTCCAAGCAAGAGATTTAGAACTTTAAATGGCTTTGGTGCCGTTATTAAAACACTCTGATCAATTTTCCAAATATTTCCAAGCAAGAGATTTAGAACTTTAAATGGCTTTGGTGCCATTATTAAAACACTCTGATCAATTTTCCAAACATATATATCTTGATTTCTCAATCAGGAAATTTTATTTTCATCAATGAAAAGGTAAAGTTTTTAATACCAGAAAATGTGTTATGACAAGAAAACAAATAATTCTGACTGACAAAACTTTGAGATATTTATAGTTAAATCCAATCACACACGCGTGTGTTAGTACATTATTTTAAAGAAATCGCCACTAATTATTATATGTCTGATTTTTTGGGTGCTACCTTCTGATTTAGTGGTGGCTATTCTAGTTATTGGTAAGTATTATTAGAAATCTACATAATTTTGTTTTAAAAAATTGTATATTAAATATAGTATCACATTTATTTAATTGCAGCAACATAATTTTCTTATTAAAAATAACACCATTGATGCCGAATAAATGTATACTTTTGTTCAAATTTTTAAATCTTCTCAGACTATTTTTAGAATTCCAAATTATTTAGACTCGAATTGATCTTCTGTTCATATGAATCAATTCTATTAAGCATTAAAATTGCTTTGAATGTGCAAATACATTAGTACACTGTTTTCTTACTAACAGCATTCATTACTTCCTATGATAGAATAAAATAAATTGCAAAAATTAATAATTAATAAAGATAATGATAACAAAAATAATAGCAATTGACTATGATAAGTTTAAGCGAATTCATATAGCTCATTTGTGTCGTATTTGCCGTCCTATCCTTTTCGTTGTATCTGCCACGGAAAAGACGTATATGGCAGTCGCAAGATGTATAAGTATGGAATTTATTCATTTTATTCTCGTCCTATTTCTCTAAAAAACGATTTCCTGTCCATTCATACAATTCATTAATAAAAAAATTAATTTATTAATTTGTACCTTTAAAATAAAAGCTTTCATATGAAAATTCTCGCAACAAGGAAAGATGCTTTTTAACTCGAAATCATAACTAAAAAGAGTATTTTTCATTTTTCTATGAGTTTCTCTAAATAATTTCTCTTTGGACAACACTATTCTTCTGAATATATGATATTGTTTATCTATTCAAGAATTTTTGTTTCGTCGTAACCTTTTCTTAGAAATATGTCATTCCAGTCGTATTTATCAGTTGAACATACGACTGGCTGGCAGATTATATTTAATTAAATAATAACTGGATGCTTTAATAGTAATTATTAGATCTTAAAAAATTAATAGTTTAAGAAACATGATACAAATAAGTAAAATTTCAACATTCTTAAAGCTATAAAATAGAATTTTATAAGACTTTTTATTGCGAGATACGTTATTCTTGGCGTTCTGTAAGAATTTTACCCTGTTTGAAAAAAATTAATCCAAGACAAAGAATTTTACATCATCTATATAACACCACATTAACTAAATATTAAGTTTGAGTTAACCAGTTTCGATGGCGTTAAATTATTAAAAAATTAAAGGATCATGAGTGGCACTGAAAATGCTTAAACATGCGAATAGTTCTAGTAAATTGCTTTTAATTTTCATTAAAAATTATTATTTGACTAACTTAAAAATATTTTGGCAAGAAGCGGGAAAACGTTAAAAATATTCCTCTGTAATTAAAATATTTCAAATAATGTTTATCTAGCGGATATTTTACAAAGAGTCTTTATGAAATATTTTTAATAAACATAAATAAGAAGAGAAATTTGAATATTAAGAAATTCAATTATATTTTGAAAGATTCTATAGATGAACTTTGCCTGAAAAATCTTGGTGTATTTTTCAACCAGCCATTATGGAAACAGCCACAGCATATGCCGGATTCCTTTCTCATCTGATTTATTTGTTTTGCATTCATTAAATCAAATGTTGGAAGATAACAAATTGTTAAGACATTTTATAGCAAATTATTAGCAATAATAATTATGATGCAAATGTTTTCAAAAAAAAATTTCAAAACATAGTTACATCTTTTCAATAAGCGAACATTGGCCATTAAGAAATAAATATGGCAACAAGACGTTCCATATTTATTTCGTAATAGCCGATGGTTAAGAAATTTGGCTTTTCCAAATTAAAGAAACAAACAATATACAAATATTTTTTGTTTATCAAACATTCAGAATATCACAATTTTTATATTATACATATCAATATAGAAATTCAATTTATTACTTGTTTATTTTTTAAAAAAAACTCATGATATGAAAAAATTCGAAAGATAAATATTGACTACAGAAAATAAATAGGTATATATTCACGATAGGTATATATTTACTTGAAATTTAAGGTTCCCTTCTTTAAATAATTTTACCTTTTTCTTTATACACCGATTATTGTTGTATTAACCGTATCAGCTTAAAATTAGAAATATTTACAAAATTTAACAAATTATAATCATTCATACTGAGTGTCACTTTTCTCCTAATATATTTATAACAAAACAAAGATATAAAATCCTTATTCGCCATTTACTTATAATTGGAACATTCTCTGAACATAATTTCAGAGAGATTTACTCCATGTATTTGAAGTGTATATTAATGTATAATAAAAGTAAATTTTCATATCAAACCCATATTCTGGTAAAAATGTTTTTTTATATGAAAAAGAATTTAGCTATTATGAATGAAAAATAAGTTTATTTTATATGACAAAAATTAGCAATTAACTAATTAGCTGAATGATAATTAAAGCCAAATTACCATTCAGTCAACTTGTAATCCCGCATAATTTGGATAACACAGGATCAAATATTTCAGACCATGAATCTAAAAATTGCGCATAGTATATAGAAACATTTATTCCCAAACTAATTAAACAAATAAATGAAATTGCTTGATTAATTGATAATTTGAGGAAAAAAAACTCGAGATTATAAGCAGATTTAAAGAACTGTTTGTTGGGCGAGAAAAAAAATATTTTTAATAGTCTTAGTGACATCAAGATAAAAGTTCATTTATAATCAGTGAAGACTATCTATAATCATCAGATAAAAGTTCATCGGGAGTTTGGCGTAAATACTATTGTGATGAATTTAAATGTTTAATTGCCTCTTTTATGGCATTTAGCAGTTTAGCATTTAAAACATTTATCTTTCCGTACATTTATAAGTTTTGCATCTCCTTGTTAGTTCTTTATTCCTTCGCTTTTTTAGCGGAGAAGAATTGTGAAATCTTTTTGAATTTCTTAAATGGCGGAAGCTTACCTAAATAAATACATTAGGAACACGATTTAAAATAAGTATCTTGGTCAACAAGGAGCAGCAATCCTTTAAAATGCAATAATGAAAAGGATTGTAATTTGAAAATTTGTTTGATATCGTAATTAATGTAGACAACCAACAATTTTAGTTCTATAAACCACGGAAATTTTGAAGTAAAAGATTTTATATCATTCTTTGAACCGCTTTGCGAAACCTTCATGCTTAGTTACAAAACAAAGCAAAGTTACACCGGATATCTTCGTTACAAAACAATGCAAAGTTACACCGGATAACTTCATGACTCAGTTTTTCAGTTTTATTGCACTTATTTCAAATTTTTCTAATGTCAGAAGAATAAGAATTTTTTCTCTTCTTTTAAACTCATTGTTTTTCAAATTTTACCTCTTATAATTATGGATGAAATCCTTTCATTGTGAGGTTCTTGGTATAGAATCAAGAAATTGCTTTCTGCTTTTTCGCTCTCTTTCTATCGACCATGGATTTACTTATGCTTGCCTTACCTTATTAACAATAAATATATAAATATCACATAGAATTATGCATTTGAGTAGGTTTAAAAACCTTTAACAGTACTCAATTAGAACAGAGCTAGAGGTTGAATTTGAATTTGAATGGGTCAAGACCCAAACTTGGCCATGCTGCTCCAAACATATGGTAAATGCATGGGCGCATGGTAACACTGTTAAGACAGAGAAATTAATACAACTGCAGAAGTAAAATTCTTATGGTTTAGTACTACTACGAGAGCATATGCGAAGAAAGCGATTCTACTAATTCTAAGCAAATGTACAATTCCTTTGGAAAATATGAATACAAAAAGAAAATTTTATTTAATCCTTTCAGATTAGAAATGACGCATTCTCAAGAAAGTAATGCTTCACTGTATATTATTGAAAGGTTTATTTCTCTCTGTTTCGAATAATTTGAAATCTTTATATATTCGTATAATTTGAAATAATTTGTATTTTTTTTTTAAATTTAATACAATATATTTTAATTAAAAGTAAAAAAGACATTGAACTTAATATTATCGGTGATGATGATGGAAATCTTGCGTATTTGTATGAACCTTATAGTTTTCCGTTACTAAAGAACACAATTCTCCATGTGTTTATGTCTATTATTTCAAATTAGTTTACTATCTTTATTTTTATAATTAACTCTAGTAGTTTGATAAATGTAAAAAATTAAACAACCAGCCTATTTTAATAGGAGAAATATAAAATGGACCGGGGAAATTTAAAAGGATTTTTTTATTTAAAATATATAAATAAAACATATTTACATGTTAATGAATATAGTATGATCAAACTGCAGGAAAACAAAATAAATACAGATTTCTTTCATGAAAAAAATCTTGTTTTAAGAAAAAACATTTTATTCATATGATTCAGAAAATATTTTCATAAACGGATGGTTGGATGGAAATTAGATTTTAATGACACGAGAAGCAAACCTGGCCACGCAGCACCAAACATATGGTAAATACACGAGCACATAGTAACATAAAATTGGTGAAAAATTCTAAATTACAATCAACTCATTTTGATAAAAATAATTAAACTTTTTAAAAGCAAGAAATGGAAAAGGAACGTAGCCAACAAAGGTAATTTAATTATATAAGACTTTAATGCTGAATCGATTCGTTTTTTCTAAGGTTTTCTTCTTTCTTTCATAGATGCATACTACATTTTCAATTTTAAATTAAGGTGAGAGTAAGCAGCTTAACTTTAAAGAGTTGATCTATATTCTTTTAATTTGACCAATGGATTATTTAGATAAAACTTAGAGATATTATACTGTCATATATAAAAGAGAATAACAATGAATATGAGTATTAATCATAAAGTTTAATATCTAAAGATAAGTAAACTGAAGATTACTTCTTCTTAGATATTAAACTGCATTCCGCCTAATATATAACACAGACAATACTGATAAAGATTCAGGAATATAAAAACTAAACAATAAGAACCAAATCACTGCATTATGTTTTCTAACATATATAGTATCTTATAGTTTTCAGTTCTTTTTTTTATGCCTTTAAGTATTTTGAAGCATGCGTATTAAATAGAAAAAGTAGCATATTAAATATTTCTATACATAGAAAAAAAATATTATGTTTATACAAAATGAAATTCAGTGATAATAATTGGATACTAATAATTTAAATGAAGGTCCTTAGTATCACCACAGCACTCACAATGATGTTACAAAATGCTTTAAATGTTGAATAAGTTGTGAAACACGAGAACCAGTTTTTAAATATATAAGAATTTTACTTAAAAAAAAGAAAGATGAGATTTTTCAAAAAAGGATGAACAGGCCTTCATTTTTTTAGGTATACTGACAAAGTTGAGGAAGATTTTTAAATGTTTCGTTTTGTTCTTTTTCTTCTCCATCTCTCTCCCATGTGACTGTCTGAATTGTCAGGTGTCAAATTGTCAAAACAAAACAAACAAACAAAAATCACTGTTTCAAAGAAGATAACTGAAAGAGCATCCCCATTTTTTGAATTTCGTGCATAAACTATATTTTTGAGCAATTTCGTCCTATGAAATCGGCAATATACGTCTAAAATATACGAATGACCTAATATATTCAACAGGTAATAAAAAATCATTTGTTTAATTATAGCTATATATAGAGAAAAAATATGGAATTCATTAATTCAAAAAATATTTGAAAAAATAATTGATGTCTTACTCTGATAAAAAGAAATTAAGAAAAAAAGAAATTTATAACCTCATCTTGATAATTTTTTTTAATAAAATTAAAGATATTTCTAAAAATAAAAGAAGGATCATTTATAGTAGAAAAATAGTACATTTACAGTAGCAAGCAACATATTTTAACTATTGCAGCTACACTCTGAAAAAGTGCATGGAATTCTATAAATCAAGGAAAATATTTCAAAAATGAATTTGTGTCTTACCTCCTGAACAACGCATTTGTTAGCAGCTGAATTGGATGGAGAAGATATCACACCAAGGGGTTGGCGATTCGATGAGCCACCAGTTCGAGGATTCATTCCACGATGAGATACCGGATGAGACTCCAAAGCTATTTGCAAATCCACAATGTAATCAATCACGTACTGGATTATTTCCAGTTTCGATAATTTTCGGTTTCTGGGCATATTTGGTACAATTTCTTTCAGCTTGGTTAAAAGAGCTTGAATTTGATCATGGGTGATTTCCTTTTGGGACCGAGGTCTTTTGGTCTTTGACATTTTTAGAAATCGGAGCAAGATTTAGCTTTCGCCAAAATAATATGTAGTCGTGTAACTGCGACGGATATCAGAGCTCTACTGGGGGCTTTCTCCCACAAATCCTACTACATATGAGTTCCGAATAGGGGCGGGATATACGCATGCGTAGTAGAGGAGGCGGTGCTTATAAGCATACAGCTGATTTCTAGTTGCCCAATAGGGATCCGCCGGGTTGCTGAGAAATGTTTGTCAAATATCTGATCTTCGTTCTTGAGTACAAGAGAATCTGTACATTGTTCGGATGCAGATGCCTCCCACCTTTAGTTGCATCTGTAGAAATCAGTGAAATAACCCCTGCTGCCATCTATTGATAGAAACCAGAATGCTGAACTACAAAACCGGCTATTACTCGCATACTGAAGAAATCACATTAAAAACTGTATTTTTTCTTAACATTACGTACTAAATCATGAAATTTCAAGAGCATCCAAGGGTTGTTAATGAGTGTATGCATGCATTCCTAAACTCATTGCATGTGGGTCATAGTGAATAACTTAGCACCCCTCTTCTCCAGTTGATATAAAATTATACAAAAAAAAAAAAAAAAAAAATGAACTGTACAATTTAACTTAATTAAGTCGCGGTTGAAGGGGATTTAAATGCAAATCTGATTCATCTATTAATTAGCATCTATGGTTTACCGCAGGTTATATATGCCCCGGAAAAGAGTCTTCGATTGCTGCGCGAAAACAATATTTTGTGTTTTAAAAATTTAGAAAGCCAAATTAACCAGAAGTGAGAGCGAGGAGGGCATTAAATAGATATTAAATCCAGGAAGCCATTTATCCTTTCTCTGCCACTGATATAAATGTTAAAAATTAGTTTGAAAATGATTATAACTTGAGTTAACGACAATTTTTAATTTAAAAATAGCAACAAAGATTTATAATTAACGCGTAACAATTTTAATAAATAAATTGCTTAATAATAAATATAGTTAACATTTTTAAATTATTGAAATTATTAAGTAATTAATTTTACTAATAAATAATATGCAGTATTTTGAATATAGCAAATGTATAACAAAACTACTAAATAAATAGAGCAATTCAAAAATGCTCTATCCGAAATTTTTTAAAGCCAGAAATCTTTGATTTTCTTTTTAATAAAATATATTGCACTGCAGTAAAGTGAATGCAGGACATTAAAAACTATTCATTTACCATCATAAACATAAACGATGGACATTTAACTAACAAAATCACTTCAGAAATAGAAACACTTTTTAATAATTTTTAGTTTTCACTTCGAATTATAGATGAATTGTATGAGGAATTCAATGGAGAAGAGAGGAGGAGGGACAATACATTCAATGTATTCGAATTTAGTTAATGCAAAAGGTCATATGAACCAAGCTCCATTGTATTAAACATTTCATTGCTGAGGCTTAGTTTTTAAAATTATGCAAAATTATTCAAAGCAAACCACAAATTTTGCAATTCACAAGGTTGTTTTAAATAAAAAATAAGCTGAAACTGATAGTTTAATTATATACAGGCACATTTGTTGAATTTGGATTTTTCCAATTTGAGTTTATCAAACAAGAAAACATTAGAAAATTCTCATAAGATCCATAATTATTGATAACAATCAACGGTCAATATCAAAAGTTGTCCACTTGCTTCATACAGTTAAATATCCTTTACTTGCTAAGCACTCACTTTTAAATTTGATGTGCTTAGTTAAAATAAATTTGAATTTCTTTCTTCCAGGAGTTTTAGCTTAATTTACTCTTCTAATATTTGCTTGATTTATAACCAAATTATAAAAATTAAAAATATAACTATGCGTGAATAATTTTTTTTCTTTAGGCATAAGCCAATTATTTAGAATTTATTTATGTTATATTCGACATTCGTTATTATTATGTTATATATTATATAATGTTATATTTTATATTATGTTATATTTATTTATGTTATATTCGATATATATGCTATATTATATGTATGTCATTTATGCCATTTGTTGCGAAAGGCTTGCTAAATGCATTTTTCCTTCTCCTACAATCAGAAGAGCAGTAGTAAATGACGTAACTGCTGACTGTTTTTTTATATGTCTCTTCTGTTCATTCTTGCTTATGTGATCGTACAATGTTGTATTGCTTTTGTGCTCGTGGTTATTAAATGCGCTTTTATGTGTCACATGCCTCCTTTTTTTGGTATATAATTAATCAACAACCACACAACATCGGGTAGATGTCAACCCACTGATATTTTGAAGCGAATTTCTGTTAGGTTTCGTCTCATATTTTTGGCGCCCAACGTGGGCTGTGGTCGCTGATTGATAATTTGAATCCAAAATGGATGAGAAACCATTAAAAGCACAAAGAAAGGCACTACGGACATCGTTTACGTGTTCGGCGAAACAAATCGACGATGAGTTCGAGAAAGAAAATCCGGACACTAAACAACTTTTGGTTTTGAAGGCGCAGTTAAATTATAAATTCCAGAGTCTGGAAGAGTGCCAATCTGAAATCAATGTTCATATATTCAAAGAAAAAGGCTGATTTTTTGAGTGCAGAAAAATATCGAGATCGATATACCGAACTGTACACAAAATTTGATCAACTGTCGCTAAAAGAGACGACAGAAATAGCATCGTCACAACGCAAATTTAAACTTCCAAAAATCGAATTCAAGACGTTTAATGGAAATTCCAAGGAATATCTTACGTTCCGGTCTCAGTTTCGTAAGATTGATGAGGACAGTTCTATGCCACCTGAGGATAAATTCCAATATCTTCTGCAAGCAATAGTTCCAAAATCGAAAATTGCCCGAGTGTTTGAGAGTTTTCCAGTTACAGCGGATAACTACTCGAAAGCGATTGACCAGCTCAAAGACAGGTTCGGACGAGAGGATCTATTGGTTCAAATTTACGTGCGGGACTTATTATCCATGGTTATGAAAAATGGTATATCTGGCCGTGCGACGCCAGATCTTCCTACCCTTTATGACGAACTCAAGTCCAAAATTAGAGCCTTTGAGAGTTTAGGTCGAACTCAGGAGAAATATGCTGATTTTCTAAGCCCACTAGTGGAGTCCTGCCTGTCCGAAGAAATTCTCATCGCAAGGGAAAGACACAGGAATTTTAACGAGGCTTCTGACGGAATACGATCCCTGGAACAATTGCTTAATTTCCTAAACAAAGAAGTGAGGGGAGAACAACTCATCGAACTTGCCCGATCTGGTTTTGCTTCTGGTTCGCAGAGAAAACTGGATACGTGCCCAAAATCTGTTCAGGATTATGGAACTGCTTCCATGTTAGTAAACACGTTTGATAAAAGTGCCCCTGGTAAGCGAAATTTACTTTGTATTTTTTGTGGTAAAAAACACTCCTCCAAGGACTGTTTTACAGCTAGAACTATGCCTTTAGAAAAAAAAAAGAACATTTTGTTAAGCAAAAAAGCTTGTTTTGCCTGTTTCACTATTGGTCATTTTTCTAAATTTTGTAAAGTTAAGAATCAATGCGTAAATTGTAAAAAAAAAAAAAAAAAAAAAAAAACATTATTATTTATTGTGTGCTAATCCTAAAGAAAATAGTGTTAAGAGTAAATTCTACTGTAATAGAAACTAATTCATTGTCTAATAACTGTAATGTAGATATTGTGTATTTAATGTCTTTATTTGTGAAAATACAAGCGGAAGGTAAATCAATTACGCTTAGAGCTTTGATTGATAGCGGATCTCAGTATTCTTACTTATATATCTAAACAAGCTAAAGAAAACTTAGGTATTAAATCAAATAAGAAAATAAAAATGCAACATATGTTGTTCGGAGGAAAGAAAACAAAAACTCACTTTCATGATATATTCGATTTAAAAGTTTCATCACTCGATGATTCATTTTCTTTTTTTCTCATACTTTCTATGTGGAAAGTAAGATTTGTGGCAGTGTGCCAAAATAAACTGATCATAACCTCATAAACCAACTAAAGCAGAAAAGGATTATTTTAGCTGATTTGAGAAATAAAATCAACTTATTACTATGTGCAGATGCTATCGGAAGATAGTTTATGAATGAATCTATCCAAATAGACGCCGGTTTGTCTATAATTAATAATGAATCTGTCCAAATAGACGCCGGTTTGCCTATAATTAATACGCGGTTAGGAAATGTTATAACAGGAAGCGAGAAATTATGTAAAGGGTGTAATGTTAACTACGATATGACCTTAAGTGTTCTTTCTTTGTATGTTAAAAATGCTTCTATAAGCGAATTGTGGGATCTTGAAACTATTGGAATTAATGACCCAATTGAGAAAATAAATAAAAGTAAAGAGCACTTGAAAGCCTTAGATTATTTTCAAAACAATATGAAAATTTTATCGGATGGCAGATATGAAGTTAGTTTACCTTTTAGAGAAAACGCGAGTGAATTGCTTTCGAATCAAGAGCTGACCTTGATGAGGTATAAACGAATGTGTGAACGCACTTAACAAATGGGTCTTCTCGATGATTACCAAGCGGTATTTAATGAGTGGGAATATTTAAAAATAATAGAAAAAGCTGGAATGAAAACAAAAACTTATCTTTTGCCGCATCGACCAGTGATTAAAAATGATAGTATTACTACAAAAATTAGACCAGTTTTTGACGCGTCCGCTCGAGAAAGTGGGAAAAGTTTGAATCAATTATTGTATACAGGTCCAAATTTAATTGAACAAATACCAGATATTATAGATAGGTTTAGAAGTTACCCTATTGGAATTTCGGCCGACATTGAAATGGCTTTCCTTCAATTAGGGATTGCTCCCGAGCATCGAGATTTTTTGAGATTCTTTTATCCTAAAGAAGACGAAGAAATTATTTACCGACATTGCCGTGTAGTTTTTGGGGTATCATCAAGTCCTTTTCTATTAGCCGGCGGTCTTGTCACACTTGCTAGAAAATGCACTATAGAATATTCTGAAATTGTTGATAAATTGAAACTTTCATTTTATGTAGACAATTGTGTTACAGGGGTTAATAATGTAAAACAACAGGAAGAATTTATTGAAAGGTCTAAAGAAGTTTTATCACGTGGTTGCGTAAGAATAATTATGTTTCTAAAAGTAATAGGGTTACTAAACTTTTAGGAGTTTTGTGGGATCTGGATAAAGACACCTTAAAATGTAATTTAAATCTAGACCATTTTATGAAAGAGTAACAAGCATTTACGAAAAGGCATCTATTGAGTAATATTCAGAAAAATTTTGATCCGATTGGTCTATTAAGTTCTGTAACTTTGTTTCTTAAAATTTTATTGCAACAAACTTGGAGTCTCAATTTAAACTGGAATTCTATTTTGCCAGATGATATTATTAACTCTTATAAAAAGTAGCTAAAAGAAATTAATGTTTTAAATGATATAGAAATTCCTCGTTATTATGAAATCGATGATACAACTCAGATGCATGTATTTGTCGATGCTTGCAAAGAATCATATACTACATGTATATTTTTAAGGACAGAAACTTCGGAAGGTGTAAAGATTTTTCTTGTGAGAGCTAAATCGAGGGTAGCTCCCCTTAAAACAGTAACTATCCCTAGATTAGAATTAATGGCATGCTGTATTGATGCCAGGTTAGCATATTAAGTACAACTTGCCCTTAATATTGCTAACATAGAAACAATATTTTGGAGTGATTCTATGGTAGCTTTGTTTTGGTTGAGGGATAAAGGGGAATGGTCAATTTTCGTTGCAAATAAAATTAAAGAAATAAAAATCCTTTTTCCTAGAAGTGATTGGCGTCATGTACCCGGAAATATGAATCTTGCCTATCTTATTTCTCGAGGGTGTTCCCCCAGTCATTTGATTGAATCAAGTTGGTCGAAAGGTCCTTCTTGGTTACTAGGGCCCTCCCATACTTGGCCTGCAAATGAATTAATTAAATGTGAGACTTTCGAAATTTTGTTAGAAAGAAGAAAGATTAGACTATGCAATTTAAACTTGTCAGAAAAAGAGATACCTTGGTATGCTAGGAAATTTTCAAAATTTTATTCTATTATTCGATTAGTAGCATGGGTCTTAAGATTTATCAATAATGCAAAAAATAGTTATGAGAAGAGAAACTTAGACAAAAATTTATCCTTAAATGAGATAAAGAAGGCTGAGATCCGACTTATTCAATCTATACAAAATCTAAATATTCCTGATTTGAAATCGATATCGAATTTATGTGTTCTTAAAGATGAGGAAGGTATAATTCGAGTTAAAACCCGAATTACGGAGCGCATAGATACTCCTAACTTTTTATCACCTATTCTCTTGCCTGGAGACTGTATTTTCACAAAACGATTTATTGAACATTTTCATAGTGAAAATTACCATGCTAGAACTCAATTGCTTTTATGCTTAGTTAGAGAGGAATATTGGATATTAGGTGGAAGACGAACAGTTGAAAAAGTATGAAATAATTGTGTCAAGTGTCGTCGATTTAAAAGTAAATAATTTGTTGCTGAACCATCTTCATTACCTTCTGACCGTGTTAAAGAGGAAGCGATATTTGAAGTGGTTGGTGTGGACTTAGCTGGTCCTCTGCACTTAAACGAGGTGATAAGTCTTGGATTGTAATCTATACATGTGCCCTTTTTCGAGCTATGCATTTTGAATTAGTTTCTTCTCTTTCTACTGATTCATTTTTGTTATCATTTCGACGTTTTGTAGCCAGAAGAGGTAGACCTTGAATAATATATTCCCTATCGGAATATATTATTCAAGGTACAACGTATAACCTGGAAGTTTATTCCCCCTACTGCAGCTTGGTGGGGTGGCTTTTGGGAAAGAATTGTTAGAACGCTAAAAGAGCTCCTGAGAAGAACTCTTGGAAAAGCTATATTCACATTTGAAGAATTGACAACAATCTTATGTGAATGCGAAAAAGTAGTTAATTCTCGTCCATTGACTTATCAATCAGATGATTTGCAGGATCTTACACCAATCACTCCAGCTATGTTTTTATGTGATAACCCAACATCTGAAACAAGAGACTTAGATGTGCTGGATTGTAATCATCTTCGTAAAAGATTGAGATTCAGAGCAAAAATGATCCAAGTGCTGAGAGAGCGCTTTAGAAAAGAATATCTTGGCCAGTTGGTTCAACGCCATCGGCAACATCCACAGTCTTCTAACATACAGATAGGAGATATCGTATTAATTGGTGATGATGTGAAAAAGCGTCTTCAATGGCTTTTAGCTAGGGTCATAGAATTGATACCTGGAAAAGAAGGACACGTGGAGACAGTAAGAGTAAAGACTCAACATTCTATATTAGTTCGTCCCATACAACGAATATTCCCTCTTGAAGTGAGTGGTAGTAATTTTCAAAAACAGCTAGGTCCATCTGCTAACTCATCTATGAAGACTTTCGTCAACGATGTGAACTTGCCTGAAGTGTCGAGATTCGGCCGTGAAATAAAGAGACCTAATAGACTTAATTTTAGTGACTCTTAAACTTAGTTTTTGAGCAGCTATCCAGCTTCTCAAAAAGGGGGGAGGTTGTTACGAAAGCCTTGCTAAATGCATTTTTCCTTCTCCTACAATCAGAAGAGCAATAGTAAATGACGCAACTGCGGACTGGGTTTTTTTTATATGTCTCTTCTGTTCATTCTTGTCTATGTGATCGTACAATGTTGTATTGCTTTTGTGCTCGTGGTTATTAAATGTGCTTTTATGTGTCACATGCCTCCTTTTTTTGGTATAAAATTAATCAGCAATCGCACGACATCGGGTAGATGTCAATCCAATGATATTTTGAAGCGAATTTCTGTTAGGTTTCGTTTCACCATTTATTTTACTTTTTAGTACAAGGGTTATACAAAGATAAAGTACTATGATCATCAAAATTTCGATCACAAGATTTTAATGAATATTCGCTTTTAGACCTCTCTGAGTCGAAGAAACAGCTTTTGTCTTATGTCTTTCTGTCAGCCTATTAGCGAAAACTGTAATTGAAACATACAAATAGCTATATGGGGGAAATTTGGTTTATAATCTTCTCGTGAATGCTACTAAATTTGGAGAAAATATGTCTGCCCATCTGTCTGCAAGTGATCTCATAACTTTAAAACGCAACACTTAAGGGAAATCTGCGCATCCGTCTTCACGTAAACACAAAAATTCCAAAAATGCAAAGAGCTAGATATATAAAAATTTAGCATACGTTTCCCCTACCCTCTCACTTTTTTTAAATCAAAATTGTAGATATGTATCAAATTATGAGCCTAATACTACAAAGGACTTAACGTTTTCAGTTTGTATATTCGTGTATACGTGAAAGCGTTAACTCAAAATCGCAATGCCATAGATGAAACATCTGTTCGGAGAGCCTGGGTGTTAAATCGCCAGTTCGTAACATTATTTTAAAGCTGCATACATATGTAATAATTAAGGTGCGAACTGAATTATTGAGCTTCGAAAGATTGCGAGGGCATTCAGATAAAAGAAAAGAGAGGGAAAAAGGGATAAAATAAAATAACAGAGCTTAAAGGTTAAATAAATATGTTATTATTTATTAAATATAATTGCACTGCAGTAAGTCTTCTAGTGAATGCAAGAGATTAAAAACAATTCATTTACGATTATTGTAAACATAAATTACATGGATATTTCACTAAAAAATCTTTCATAAATAGAAACAATTTTTAATAATTTTTAATTTTCACTTCGAATTAGAGACGAATGGAGAAATCAACAATAACTCGAAAGCATAATCCCATTAATGAAATTTATTTCAGTTCGGAGAGCGTGGACATTAAACCTGTAAACTCCAGTTTATAATATTATTTTAGAGCTGCATAACACACATAATAACTATGGTGCCAACTGAATTATTGAGTATCAGAAGATTACGAGGACAATCATCAATTCATTCATTCATTCATTTTCGAGGATAAACAAAAAGGAGAGGGAAGAAAAGGATAAAATAAAATAACAGGAATATAATAGGATATATTACGAATACTATGTGCATACCGTGCAAATAACAATAGAGGATATTAAGGTAGAAATTTCTTAGTGGGAAAAAATCACCAATTTTTAAATACACCAGAAGCAGAACAAACTTTTTAACGTCACAATGTGGGAGACTAGCCTGATTTAATTCTGGTAACAAACTCGGTTTCAGCGAACTTATGCGAATTTGTAATCAAATCAAAATTTTCCAAAATTTAGATTCAAACCAAAGTTTGGAGGCCATAAAAAGTTTTGCAACTATTATAGAGAAAACATTTTTTTAATTGATAGAAATCATTCAAGGCTTTTCGACGAGGCTACAGAAAATTTCAATCGAACATTTTAGATTCTTGCTGGCATTAGTGAAATATTAGAGATATTCCAACAACCTTTAATATTTCTTGGTGGAATCAAAACCTGGAAATAAAGAAAAATGAGCTAAATGCACTGAGGAGGCGTGTGAACAAGAGTGCGAGAGAAGTACGCGAACTTTACCAAAAAAATATATATAAAAAAACGAGAGCAATCTACAAAAAAATAAATATTACACACACAGGGAGGGGCTGCGAAAAAATTTGCTGAAAACAATTTTTTTAAATATCCATTTAAAAACAGAGCAACCGACTTCCAAAATTTTCAATTTATTGGAAACCCGTTACCAGAAATTCAAAAAATTTCCCATGTAAAATCCTGCAGCAACTTTATACTGAGTCTGCAGAAAAGGCGTGCATTCCACCCCTTATTATTTTAAAGAAATATTTAAAACAAAACAAAAATCGACAATATTATTAAGACTTCCCAAAACCAAAGCCCCTGGATATGATGGTATAGATTCCATGGTTATCTTGAATATCCACTTAAATTTTTTAGAGCTACTCACCGCATTCATGAACAAACGAATTAAACTGAAAAAACTCCAAAACTCCTTTTAAAACTGGATTAATAATTCTTTTTCACAAAAAAAGGAAAGAAAAATTGGATTGAAATGTTATAGACTTATCTCCCTCCCCCTGAAATCAGGGGGAGGGAGATAAGTCTTTTTCTAATAGAAAAACTACTACTCCAAAGAGTTAATTTTACTCTTAACAAAGACTGGTGTTATATTCACTGCAGTTTGATTTCATAAAAGGCAAACCAGTAAATCATGCTCCCGGAAAATTGTTAGAGTTATGAAAGAGATCAGAGAAAGGAAACATTGCGTTATAGTAACCTCACTAAACATGAAAGGCGCATTTGATAAACTATGATATAGTAAAGACAGAATAAGTAAAAATTATACGAAAGCAAACATCTCACAAACTTTAGTAGATATTCTTTTTTATCGCAAAACAGCAATTCAAACGCAAGGATGCCCTCAAAGATCTTGCACATTTCCATTTTTTTAGAACATTGCTGCAGATGAATTTTTGAAAACAAATTGCCAAGAGAAATTTCATTTGCAAACATACGCATAGATCTCAATAGAAAAATCACAATCGCTGCTAATATGTAAAATGTCAAGGGGACCAACCGTTAGATGGAATACCCAACCATTAAAAAAACATCATTTCTCAAATATCTGAGAGATACATTAGATGAAAAACTGAAATGAATTGCTCACATTCAAGACCAAGGCACTAAGATTGGCAGTCAACATCAGCATTTTTGCCGTATAGTCCTAATTGAGAACTTCGAAGAAAAATTCTGAAGAACCCTAAATCAAACATTCACAGAGATAATGCTCCCGTGTGGTACAAGCACAAAGTCGTTCTCAGTCACTCCAAGGTTCGAATAAAAATGGTCTTTATAGCAGAAGATATTCCTCTATGTATCATTAGGTCTTACCGAAACAAAAGCAGTTTTCAAGCTTCACAAGCATTATGCCATTACACCAAAAAAACACAAAAAGAAGCTATCTATATCAATGTCGCAATCTTAAACATAGAAATGGAAGGTTTTACCCACCATCCAAGAGAATTTGAAGAAAATGCCAAAAGTATCATTATCAAAAGTATTAAAATAGAAAACCATATCTCAACAATAGAGCCTATCAAAGAGGGCAACACTCTGCAATTCTATACAGATGGTTCTAAAACAGAAATGGAAGCAGAATGCTCCTATTGTAAATTTAAAGACGGCGGAATTTAAAAACGGCGGCATTAAAGTTCTGAAATAGAGAAGAAAAATTCCGTACAGTAATTCAGGCCGAATTGTTAGAACTGAAAGAAGTAATTATTAGAGCCAATGAAGAAAATAAAGTAATTAAAAACTGGACAGACAGTCTTTCTAGTTTATTGACAGTACAAGATCCTTTAACCTCCTATCTACTTGTCCGAGTCATCCAAAACCAAAATATCCTCCTAAATGGATCAAAGCACATGTTGGTTACCAAGGTAACGAAGGAGCTTAAGTCTCGCCAAAGAAGTTACGAAGGCATTTCAGTAAGCTCTAAAGCCTTGACGCGAACTTAAACAGACTTTACAGGAAATCTTTTTTAATGAAATGGCCAAAGCTTTCGGATAACGAAAACATTGTCGAATCTGTTTATTAAGGTTCTAAAAACAATCATACTAAAATTACTTTCCTGGGCTCATGAAGAAATCATATTTGTCACAGGACATGATGCATTTCCTTCTTTTCTTCACTATTTACACCTATCAAATGATAACTTTTGCGCTTGTGGAGATTTCAGCGACTCCATCCATTTAGTCCTTTTACTCTTTCGTGGTACCTAAGAAAACCTACATCTTCACTAGGAAGACTTTCGTATAAAAGAGTCTTAAACAATCCATCTTCAAAAAAAGAAATCATAAATATGATTAAAATCTTAGTAGATAATGAACAATTACACCGAATAAAAAAATCATATCAACAGTTTCATGGAATTTTTAAATATTACCTTCATATTATTTGTAATACATACTTAATCTTTCTTTAGCATCTCATTTTTATATAATTACTTTTTCCACAACACATCTAACACATAACGAATATTTCTTTAATTTTACTTTGTGAAATACATTATGCAATGCTTCACGTTTTCATTTATATTGTACATTACAATGTTCATTTATTAAACTTTTTTGTATTCAAGATATTGCCCTTTTTCCTTTTTATTATTATTGTCAGTTTTATACAAAATCATATTTTTTGTCATTTGCAATCGATTGCATCGTATTTTTTTTTCTTTTCAATTAAGTCCAATTACATCTGTACCAAATCGGTAAGAGCCACATGAGCTCTAGAAAAGGAGGTGTGGTATTATGTAAGATTAATTTTTAGTTGCCTATTTGCTCTTTGCAAAATTTTATCATTTTTTTCTGTTTTTTAATATTAATAACTTTAAATTGATCCTGGAGATTAATTGTAATTTCTTTTACCTTTTCTTCGCCATTGTAATGCAGTATTATTAGTACCTCCTAAGTGGGTATTGTTACATTTTTTTTCCAGTAAAGAGTTGGTTTAATTACCAAATAGATTTATCTTCTGTAGAAACTTTTACAGCTTCTGTTTTTCCAGAAGTTAGTTTTGTATTCATCTTATATTTTCGATTATTTTCACTTTGGTCTACTGAATTTCCTTTTATACTGGGGACATATTTTTGTCAGTTTTTCCTGAAAAGAAGGGTGGGGGTTATGGTCCCTAATTTTGACCACTTAATCTGTTTGCTCTAAATATATTCTTTTTGTGTGTATGTGTGTGTAATAAGAGTTTTCTTCTTCAATTGATTGGGCGGTTTTAATTCCTACATGGTTGTTAATTTTAACAATTAGATTATCTAAATTATAATTACATATTCCCAGTTGGAAATACGTATACATTTTTCATGTTCATTTTTTTAAGTCAAATCTTAGGATGGAGAAGGAAGGGCAACTAGGGAGGAGTTCTTATTTCAATGTGATAAGTCCCTAACAACTACAAAAATCAATGATAGAATCGATTGTTTAAGTAATTGTGGTCTGAGGTAATAATTTTTAGTAAGTCTTTATTTTTTAGTAAAAAAGTTGTAGATCATTCTGTACGGGTTTGCATTTTTACAGTTCTACGATTTGTGCTTGTCATTACAATCTCCCATTAGGATTGCTGAGAAATTAATTTGTATCAGGATTTCGATATCAAGAGTGAATAAACCGTCGCTGCCAGACGGAATATTTTCTGAGATGATATCAGAAGTCTTTGGGGTGGTTTAGATTTTGTCATTATCGTGGCTTTTATTTGTGAACGTCGCGGATTAGGGTAAAGAGTGTGATCAGTTAAATTTTTGTCCAAAATTCCCAAACCTCTGATGGATCTTCCCGTTCTACTAAGTACTGAGTAAAAGGTGTAGTTCGGAATTAACAGTCGGCCAGTCGAGAGTAAAGGATTTCCAGTACATCAGTTATATCAGGGTTAATCCTACATGCAAAATCGCCGAGTTCTCAATTTTTAAAGACCATTGGCATTCCAGAAGCAAGTTCGAAAACAATTTGTGCACAGTCATATTGGGCTCTTTTTAGTGGGTTTAGTTTAGTTTAGTTATATTAACGTTCCGTTTTAAAGCAACACTATGGCTATTTTCGGACTGACCTCGTAATTTTGAGCAGCGGTCAGATGACAAGGACGATACCTGAGCTGGCAGCCCCCTCTCCTAAGTTCCACACCACACCAGCGAATGCAACTGAAACCCTTTGGTTCCGAAACCGTGACCAGGCCACCGCGGCCCCACTCCTTTTAGTGGGAAGAGGTAAAGGCTTCCGCCAATAGAAATAGTTTATTTTGCGGAGTTGATTCTTTATCCATTTTTTGGAGTAAATTAACTTGAATATGTCAGAAGAATCTGGTTTTATTTTATTGGTTAGCTGGTTATTATTGACAACTTCTTATTCTATTGGTGTGATGTAGCTTATTGGGAACACAACAAGAAAACTAGATAAATGAAATTTGATAAATGTTCTTTGTTGTGACTATCAAGCACAGACAGACATTGGAGACATGTTTCAAATTTTGGATGCAATCATTCATTTCTATAAGAGATCCAAAGTTCATACTCGCTTTTCTTCAAAATATTACTTAACATTAAAGTTGCATTAGTATAGGTAAACGCTTTCTTTAGTTTAAAGATTGAATAGAAATGCTGCCTAGATTAATTTTTATTGCACTAAATCTTGAAAATGTCCTGATTCTCAATTCAAACTCCACTTATCTTTTTAGTATAAATATGCTTTTAATATCTCGGGAACAAAAACTTTCATTTTTGATCGCATTTCTGTAATAAATTAGAGCCATTATGACTTTGTGGTGTATCGGTTTCAATGAGAAGAATAATTATACGAGGCCTGATTTTACCAAATATCGCAGAAAGATTTGGTTGAAATAGAAAAATTGATTTAGTCCTAATTCAAGCATGAACAAGCTTGAGCTCAATGAAAGATTTTCGTTGTAATATAATTTGAAAATAGATAAATAAAATGAAAATTTTTAAGAGAATTCTTTTAATATATTCCTGACATTTCAGTTTTATTAAATACGAAATTTTCATTTGCGCGAGAGCAGATTTGCAAACAAATTTCGGTCTGAACTGAGCTTTTTTAATAAATTATTAAAGAATACTCTAATAAATCAATTGATTCCAAGATTCAAATGCTAATGAATCATTCCAGTACTCAAAATAAATAAGAATAATAATCGAAGTGCGTGAAAGATGTAAACGGTATAAAATTCATGTGAGAAAAAAGTTATAATTAGGGATTGCAATATCGGACCAAAAGTTCAATACCGGTACTCGGTATTTTTTAGATCTTAATACCGGGATACCGGTTTTAATACCGGTAGTAGAAATTTTAGAAAAAGAAAGAAAATACAGGTGTTTCTTTGTTTTTATTTGCCAGGTTTTTTTTAGAGAGTGTAAATATCACAAAAAATAATTTGTAACTTATAAATTATAACAGTATATAAAGAATCACAAAAAAGTAAAGAAACGTTTTATTTATTTAAATCACAAAAAAGTGTAAATATCACTATTCAGTCTGTAGTACTATTACACATTTTTGAAATGTGATCTTAAAAAACATAATGCATCCATTGTACTGTCATTAAGCCTGGAACGTAATTTTGTGCAAAAATTACCAGCTGTCGAAAACGCTCTTTCGGCATCAACGCTAGTTGGTGGTACTGTTAGCAATGCGCGATATACTTTTACCAAGTATTTACCTCTAAATCCCTCATCTTCAAATAAATCGATTTCTCGTCGAATGGTTTTGGATATAGCTGATTTCTGCATTGTATTTTGGTTTGTTGAAATTTTTTATTTATCGCTAATTCTAATTTTTGTTTAAAAGACAATTCCTTTTCACTATCGACATTAGTGTCATTATAATCTTCGATAACTGTACCGAATTCTTCTGAATGTAGATAGTTTGTAGATAAAAAATTTTAAGAAAATTTACTATAAACTTGATCAAATTTGAATTGGTTAGTCTCTTTTCTTCTTTTACATTTTCATTTTTAAAATCATTATAATTATGTAAATACCATAAGACATTTTCTATTTCGGTATGCATTTCTTCTGTGCGATTTTTCAGTGTAATATATAATTTTTCAGATATTGATGTGTGCTGTTCTTTCAGTGACTGCAACATGAAATTTATTGTTGCATTAGCTGTTAATAAATTAGAATCTCTCCGACATAATGCCTCAACAGCCAGTTTTATTGGAAGTAGAGCTGATGCAGTTCTGGACATTAAGTCGAATTCACTATCTGAAAAATAAATTTGCAAGTTTAAGTCGATTATTGCTTTTTGGATTGTATTTCTCAGTTTCAAAAATCGTTCCATCATTAGGAGTAAACTGTTTCAAAGTGTTTTAGAATCTAATATTAACATATATTCTGTTTTATTTTCAGTTAGTATATATTTTTGTAATATGGCATTTTTTTATGTTTGGAACGTTATGGGAACGTTTATATATCTTAACAGTTTTTCGAACTTTATAAATTATAGGAAACAATTCTTGATGGATTAATATGTCATCCTTATTAGCAGTATCTTCTTCAACAATTACATTGTCATTATCTTTATTGTCAATATCACTCTCTTCAAAGTTCGAATCCGAAGTTTCTGTATCCACAGTATTTGGATTCTTCTGTTCTTTATTTTTTTGGTATAATACATCTATTACTTCTAATTGAATTCCATAAGCATAGCAATCCCTGAATATATAGTGAATACAATTTAAAAAATTCCTAGTAAATACAGAAAAAACGGTATTTAAACTTGTGAATACCGGTTTTACAAAATTGTACAAATGGCTCAAAATATCGGTATTCGGTATCCCGGTATCGGTATTGCAATCCCTAGTTATAATCCTTTAACTTTAATGGTTTATTGGCAAATGATACTTGATCAAGAAACCCTTTTTCAAAAAGTATCTCCGGTATCAAATGCGAAATCCATTGAATAAAAGTAATCCCTCCTATTCCCCCCCCCTCGCCAAAAAAAAGAGACTAGGAAAATATTGATCTTAATAGAACAGTGTTCTCAAGCCTTCTGTCTTTCAGTATTTACTAGATAAATATTATCTATTGTGAAAGTATTCTTTACTTTTCAATGAGTAAAACATTCCTAACAGTTGAAAATCAATAATTTCCTAACAAAGAAACTCTTTATCTGAAGCAGATAAAAAGTTAAGCTTGCAACAATTGTTTTCTATTTAAAAAAAAAAAAAAAATCTTTTTTTCCCTCTCCCCTTCTTCTTCGTTTTTTTAAGGATGTCTGTAAATCTTATGTTTAACAAGTCATTCTGATCGATGAGTGATGATTTTTGAACAAATTTTGGCGTTAAACCGAGAAATAAGAATTGGAAAAAGTTTTTGAGTCTTTGGCTGTCACTCTGCAATGTTTACTTTAATAAATGTCTGGACTGGACAAAATCGTATTTTTGAACTCAAACGAACATATAACGAATCATATAACGTATAACATATAACGTATAACATCTAAAATTTGTGTCTAATAAGGATATTAATTGTAAGAGGGTAAAACTTCTTATTCAAAACTGTCTATAATTATCCTCGGATGTTATTAATAAGTCTGATTATCAAATGTAGTGTTTAGAATTTTCAAATCATTAAATGTTAAAAAAACCACTAATGCCCAAGCTTGAGTTGATGGCTTATATTAGCATGCATATGCAAAAATAATTGATTATAACTGATCAGGTCAGTTTGAGAGGACAGGAATGCATTGTGTGGCTAGATAATACACATTTTTTACAGAGAAGTGGCAAGAATGGCTATCGCGGAAAATGTGATTAAGACCTTCCCCAGAAATAAATTGGAAGCCCCAAAGTCACAGAAAATCATTCCTGCGCTTCATTCCTGGTGTTAAGATTAATTTTGCCCCACTAATTCTGAGACTGTCTAGTGTCAGATATTGGCGTTACTTTAGGTAAGTCACACATGTCAGAATTGCGTCGGACAAGTTATTGGCGACAAAATGTTGGAAAAAAATTATCAGTGGCTTCAAGTACATGGATAACTGTTGGGCTTTACGCATGTATTCGCGCGGTATGGAAGTGTCAGTCAAATCATTATGCATACTAGCACTATTAACACTTAGCATTAAGCACTGTTAACACTTTTGTACAGTATTTTTCCCAGGAGTTAGAGGAAAAATGGAATGGAACCAGATATATGTATACACTAAATACTATCAATATAAGCAATTACTAATAAGTTAAGTGAGAAAAATATGCATTTATTATCAGTTTTCAAAATTGCTGGCATTCAGAGAGGAGAAAAAGCACATTTTTTCCCCTTTCATTCACGGTAAATTTTCAACCACAAAGTTTACAGTGAATTGAATATATATATATATTGAGAATATGATTTCTCGGATAATGCTGCGCGAAGAAAACAATCTTAGTATTTTGTATTTTAAAAGGATGGAGAAGGAAGAAAAGAGAGGATAAAAGGAAAAAAATTCTTTCGAAGGTATTTTATAATTTGGGGGAACGATTTCATTAGAATAATGCACTAAAATGATTTCTATCAAAATGACAATGAACATAGTGACGTTTTACTTAAAATATTTCTAGCATTCATAAACGGTCATCTGGCCAGTTACAATTAGAATTGTGTCAAAAGTTAATTCATCACGTAAATAATGCTCTAATCGGTAACAGATTTCGTGCAGATGTTGAGATGTTCCAAAAGGAAGAGTAGCAATAATTTAAGTCCTAACGGAAACGTCATCTGGATATCACACACGGAAATACCTCAAATTTCACTACGTCTAGTAGAAACAATGGAAAAATATCTGTCGCTATGACCCACAGCTGCAAAAGAAAGCAATAAACATACGCATGATATCCTATATCGAACTTCAACATCTCTGCCTCAATATTTCGCATTGAATACAGGATGCTCCACTTTAGGTAAGGGATCAGACCAATATCGTGTTTCAGTCTAGTTTCAGCTGTTGATTGGGGACGCCGAAAAAAAAAACCATTTCTTTTAGATACAGCTGACAAAATTCCTCTGGTCAATATTGACTATCCAGGAATCAACATATAATAAAAGTAAACAAGGCTGTATTTCGCAAGATTAAAAGGAAAGTGAGTACTTAGTGTGTTTAAAACTGTTACAAAACTGAATGCATAAAATATTTAATTAAGAAGTTAATAAAATAAAAGTGCTATTAATAACATAATATTAAAAATTTAGTTTAAATTAATTATATTATATTATCAATTAATGTTGAACATTTAACTCAAACTATTCTGTTTTTCAAAAGTCAAGCAACAAGGCTAAAACTAATGATAACTTAGAAAGTAACAAGCAAATTGGACAAAACTTGGTAATAATATTTACAATAACACGTCTAACTTAAAAATATGAGAAAATGTTATATTTATAATTTACATCTTATGATGTAAACGCAATATAATATGTCATGCAAATTAAAGGCAAAGAAATTTCTTAATATTGAATATGATCACCTCGAACATCAATATCATAAAACATAATAAAAGTACGAGACAGGCTAGACAGCTATGTCTCATGCTTTTATGATATTGAATTGCATGGATAACAATGTCCATCGATCATATAAAGCACTTCTAAGCCCATGCAGAGTTTGGAAAGAGTAAGAGAAATCCCGAGATTATCCCACATGGGTTATTTTTAGAATGGAACTGGTGATGAAATGTTAGTTAGTTTAGTTTAGTTACATTAACATCCCATTTTAAAGCAACACTAGGGCTATTTCGGGACGAACCTCGTAATTTTGAACCGTGGTCAGATGACGAGGGCGATACTCGAACTGGCACCCCTGTCCAAACTTCCACACCAAACCAGCGGAAGGTCGTTTGGCCCCGGCGGATTTAACGTGCAACAAACCCGTTTTCACGACTGTTCTTCAGTGGAATCGTGTCTCGAACCTGAAGCCCTCCGGAGGAAATGTTAGAGATATCTTTAAATGTTAAATAAGGCCGACATATTCTATTCTGATTTTCACAAGTGGTTCCCGAGTAAGAGAAAAATGTAACCTATCCAAGCCTTAAAAACGTTTTATTGTGTTGCTTTATGTTTAAAAATAAATTCACTCTTAGTTTATGTGCCGCGCGAACTTTTACTTTTGCCCCATGCTTCATAAAAATGAATGACTGTAACTTTAAGAATCTGAAGATAAAACTACCTTATTTGTCAGCTTCATTAACCCCATAAAATTGCTGATCTAAGCAGACATGAGGAGAATTTCCTTTCGATGTTGATAAAAATTGAGAATGTATTGCCAAAATTATCTTTCTACTATTTCCGTTAACAAGTGTGCTGTGTTTCAAATGATTATGAATTGAAAAACTTAAAAAGAAACTAAGAAAGATTAATCTTTCATCTCTTAATAGTAAGTTTAAATTATTTTAGATTTCATGACTGTACCTTCTTTAAAAGATGTTTCTACTCCACAATTGAATCTTGTTTTTCATAAATGTTCCAAACAATGAGTGCAATGGAGACCAGTTGAAATACCTCATAAATGCCACATAAATATATTAAACGTGTTTAATACCGAATATAGCTATCAAAAGCAATTGAGAAACATGGCAGATACTAGGCGGGATGGATACCCTTTGCATAATATATATATATATATATATATATATATATAAACCATTAAGTCAAATCCTTCTGTTCATATTAGGCAACCCCGAAACGAAACATCTTTTAAAGAAGGTACAGTCATGAAATCTAAAATAATTTCATGACTATACCTTCTTTAAAGGAAGTTTCTACTTACAACAGAATCTTGTTTTTCATAAATGTTCCAAACGATGTGTGCAATAGAGACCAGTTGAAACATCTCATAAATGCCACGTAAATAAATTAAAAGTTTTTAATACCGAAAACAACTGTCAGCAGCAACTGGGAAACACGGCAGATACAATATTGATATATTCTGTTTGCATTAAAAAAATACACTAAGTTTAATCCTTTCCACATACATCAGAAGCTAAAGACCCGATCTGTTCATATTAGGCAACCCCGAAACGAAACAGATGGTTTCTCTTTACAATGAAAATGACGTGCAACTTGGTGTTCCGCGACTTAACCCAAGTGGGAGGGCAGGCCGTCATTCCCCGCGTAAAGCAACAGCGGTCAGCCACGCGACCCTATTGTACGGCACCCGTGGGAACATACGTTAAATGGTATGGCAGTTTGCGTGTTCGTGTAATTGATGAGGTCGGATCAATGGTATTATATAGACTTTCATCTCCTGAATTCGATATAAGGGAACAGATTTCACAAAATGTAGTGAAGCACGCAAAGGTTGCTTGCTGCTGGTTGTTTGTCTATCTGAATGCAGAAATTCGGTCACGGCAGGAATGAAGGAAGGGTGAAGTGAAAAAGTGAAATGGTAATGAGGTAAATGATATTTAGACTTGCCTGCCTCACAGCGTGGGAAATATAATAAATAACCCCGTAAACACTCGCTCTGAACGTGGGAATATGGTACTGATAAAGTGGTTCGGGAAAGTGATAAAGTGGTATAATAATACTACGTTCCCAACTTAATATTATTATACTATATCCATCAATCTGTTTATTTATTCCTAGCGCCAGAAAGAAAGAATATATTTACAGTGACAAGCATAGTAATTTTTTTAAATTAATCGTTTTTATTAGAGGATTAAAAAGTAGATTTTTAAATTTTTATTTTCGTTATTTTTTTTTTTTCATATTAGTCTTTGATTTATATTTATAAAAACTATAGAATCTTGATATCAATTTTTTTTTCATATTCATTACCAGATGGCGTCACTTCGAATAAAAAAATATTTAAGAAATTTGTTAAGTTAATAATTAAATTAATCGACTAATTTATAAATAGCATCTGAAAGTATTAAAATAATATGCCATTATCGGGAACACACAAGTGTGCGAAGTTTCAATCAGGAAAATTTCTCCGGAAGGAAATCGATAACAAAATTTCATTTCTACAAACATAAAGCAAGTCAAATTAAGTAAATGTGTGCAAACTTTTTCAAACTTACCAGGCTTTAAAAAAAAAGTATTTTCGAGAAGATTCCAGTTTTATTTACTTATTGATTATTATTATTTTAATATTTTCCGTTTGCAAAAATTAAGTTAGATGAAAGCTTCATGAATTAAAGTCCGAAATTGGGGAAGAGTAGAAAATTTTTTGGTAACAAGAAAATCGTTAGTCTTAATTTTTTTTTTAATATACCTATTTTTTAAAAACTTTTAAAAAAATAATCAAAGATAAATTTTAGTGCAATTATCTCTTATGATGTTTCATTAGTTGGAATAAGTTTCCTAATTACATATATACTTGAAGAAGTGAATCTTTTTCTCCTTCTAAGAAAGTGACGTGTGGAACCAACAGAAGTGTTCTTTCATACTTCTGCCTAACTTTCTAGCATAGTTCAGGCCGTGGTTGCCAGGTGGTAAAGTCTTTACTTCAGGAAAAGAGGGTTTCAAGTTCAAAACCCGGTTCCACCGAAGAATAGCTGTGTAAGCTAGTCTGGTACACGTTTAATCCGTCTGGGTCAAATATCCTCCCACTGGTGTGCTGCGAAAAATCGGAAAGGCGGGTTCAAGCTCAAGTTTCGTCTTCGTCATCTGACCGTGGTTCAAAATACCGAGGTCCGTCCCAAAATAGCCATGGAATTGCTTTAAACTAAAATACGCTTGTCCTTAGCTTCGTCGTATAGAGGAAAGCCGAATATGCATTTTGCAACGGTGCCTGTTCTCTCTGACCAATTCATTCCAAAGTTCATTATAAAGCTATAGTTTTGGAGTCAAGACCAGAGATAAAATAGCATTTCTCTAGTTTACTGCATTATAGTGTTCACATATGCATGGACAGACAGTCTACTTTATAATAGATTTTATCCACAAATTTGGTGTAAAGATTGCATCATGAAATTCATTCATCCAGCTCGGTGTGTTTTCACATTAATCTCATTCGCTAACACATGAATCGCATTCTCTAAAATTTGCTGCACATCTGGTGATTAAATCACAAATCAACTTTCATCCTCTTACTAGTTGCATATGGTGTTTATATGCGCATAGAAAGATAGACAGGCTTTTTTTTGTGTGTGTTTGTTTGATAGAAATCTGCAATATTGTTATAAAGACCACGTCCTCATTTCATTTGTAATGCGTATTTGAGTTGTCCCATTTATAGACTGACAGAATTATAAAAAATGTCAAGGAGTATTTTTCCAATCAATGCTTTATATACCAGTAAACAATGAATTTAAGAGGTTATGCTTCCTAATAAATATTTTTGATGTAACAAAAGCAATATCAGTAAAAGATAAGGTGGCAGCCAATCTATGAGAAAAAAAAAACCCTTTCCGTATTTTCTTACAATAAAAATATTGTAAAATTTATAAATAAAATAGCAAAATATTCTTTTATCTTGCTTGTGCTTGTAATGTTAACGCGTAATCTACAATTTTACGGTTAAAATTCTAATTGAATTCATTCAATACGTTCATGCCTCTAACAGCTCGAATTATCCTCAGTATTATGGATTTTTCGAACCTTTATTGTTACTTCTAAATGCTAAAGGAATGAAACAAAAATGCTCGCATTTTGATACCAAAAGTAGTCTTCTTAAAACATTCTGGCACTCTCTAATAAACTTGGAGAATAATAATCTAATAACCTTGCATGGCACTTGCGTATGAGTTACAAAATATTAATATTTAGCGCGAATTTAGCATTTTTACTGAACCTATTGTGATCCCTGACGAATTTTTTAGAGATTAATCCATAGTATGCGGCTAACAGTATCCGAAAATCCAAATTCGATAGATTTCTACAATATAGATGTTAAATATGTGAGTCGAATTTCATCCATCTAGCTCTCTCCGTTGTGTAGTTATCGCGTTAACTTATATTCGAACAGTCTGACAGACAGACTTCCTCTGAATAGAATTTGCTCAACATTTGATAGAAATTTACAAATTTGGTGTAAAGACAGTATAGAAAATTTCATCCGTGTAGCTCAAACCGTTTATCAGTTATTTCATTTAGCGTTATTCAGACAAGACAGACAAACAGACGTATACTAAAATGGTGTTTTTCGAATGAGGGAGGTCTACAAAATGGAGATTCGTCAAAATCTCGAGTTCAAATTTTTTGACGATTACAATACTTCTTTTATAATTCCCTGTGTTTTCCCTGCACGTATACGAGGAAATGCGCGAACAGCGCTCATATGCCTTTTATAATGGAAAAACAATATTTCATAATTAGTGGAAAAAGCAAGGTTCTTCAATAAATGTGGATTTAAAGAAGATGTAGCTTTTAACAGTAAAATTTTTGGACATGAGTCCAAATATTTTTTATGGTATTCTTCACGAACATGAAATCCTCAGCTAAAAAGTCTCTCTCTTTTTCAGTTTCAGTAGCTCAAATAGTAATTAAATAACTTGTAGTCATTATTTCAATATCGGTATTTTTTTCTCAGCATTAGATTTTCACTATCACCAAGCTCTATCAAAAATAAGTGTTTAATGTTTTTGCTTCTTCGATTATGTTTCTTTTGACAATGTTTTACATTAACTGTTTAAAAAAATTTTTTTTTAAAGATTTTTATAAAATAAAGACATTATTGGTTCAGATATCTGAATTCTTTTAAAGAAATGGCCGAAAAATATTAGCAATATAAGAAAAGCTAATTTTAGAACCAATTTATCCTGAAAAACATTTATAATATTATCACTCTGACAGATCCAGGAAAAGTTTTTATTATTGAAATATATGTATTTCTTTATGTTGTCAAAAACATTTAAAATACTTTCACAAATACTGATATTTTCTACCCAATGAAAAGAACAAAACTTCAATGAAAATTCAGAAGAACCAATAGCTTCTAGAAAATCAGCACATACAGCTGGGCTATCTTTAAATATTCTATACATTGCTCTTAAAATGACATTTACTTTCCATCCAGTAGATTTATGTTCATACTGAAACGTTCAATGGAATTTGTGTAATCCACAAGTAGCTAAATATAAAATTTTATAGTCATTTTCGCAAGCTTTCTTTATGTATTAAAAGAAATTAATTTACATTTGGTCCATATTTACTAATTTGTAGAAGTGACTGTATGTCCAAACTCGACGTAACTTCTTTAAAGTTCTCAAACAATTCTTGAGCAGTTGTATGCCTTAAAAATGTTGAATTTCAATATCTTCTGGAGACTCTATTGGTTGATTCACACCAATATATTACAATAAGATTTTAATAATAATAATAATTTAAGATAATAATGGAAATTTTTGTATTTTCCTGCATTTTCCCTGTTTCGATGATTTTTAAATTCCCTGCATTTTCCTGGTTCTCCCGGTGCCATAACAACCCTGTACGCGCTTCGACTGGATGTTTAATTTGAATTCTGCTCTATTAAATGTAATGTGTTTTTAATCAAAATGAACATAAACGGGTAAATATTTTATACTGCATTCCAAAAAGTCTGCCAAATGCATAGTTCTTAAATTCGTTT
Organism: Argiope bruennichi; assembly: GCF_947563725.1. NCBI lineage: Eukaryota > Metazoa > Arthropoda > Arachnida > Araneae > Araneidae > Argiope > Argiope bruennichi. The sequence continues at coordinate 118,541,486 of NC_079162.1, forward strand.
GAATAGCAATTATGCAGCATACTGTTGGGAAAGAATTAAATAGAATTTCGAATTTTGTTTTATTAATAACATGTTTAAAATGTATATTAACATTTAAAACATAATTTACATTAATAGTCACAACTGTGCACATTCTTTCGAGAAAATATAATTCTGTGGATTGATACTTTATATAAACACTTATTTTTGAAGAAATGCCAAAAAATTATACATGAATGGAAAGATAACATAATCAAAGACAATTTCTTTAATTTTTTCGTGTTGCATCAAAAATTATAGCAATCAAAGCTACCAGGACAATAAAATTTTAAATAACACAATTTTATTATAAGAAAATTGAATATTTGTTCGAAAATATGAGTATCGAAACAAAATCACAAAAGTTTGATATGCCAATAAATATTCTAAGTGAATTGGAATTTTAATCACATTTATTATACTAATTTTTTGTGAATATTTCAGAATTTTCCTTCTAATATTTTCTTTGTTAAATTGTTTTTAGCATCTCATGTTTTTATCAGGGTTGCCACTCGAATCTGGAAAAAAAATCCCCTGTGTTTTCTCTGTTTTTCCCCTGTACGTATATTCAAGATACGAAGAATTGCTTGAATACCACTCATGTGCTAGTTGCAATGCAATATGTTTTCAAGGAGTGGAAAAAGCAAAGAAAGGAAGCAACACTTTAACATTATTCCAAACAATAGTATATTAAAAGAAGGTTTATACTTACATACAAAAAAAATTATCTTTATTTATTATCTAGAATTTAGCAAAACAAAATTTAAAATTATTCTGGAGACTAAAAAGTTCGAAAACAGTCGAACATTCAATTTGACGTTTTCAAATTTAGCATGTCGTCTTTTCCTGTATTCCTTTTTATCCAACATCAGTGATGACTCTTTGGAAATAGCAGGCAAGTCTTGTATGTTTTCCTTTTCTGGCATGACTAGTAAGTGGCTCTTTTCCCACATTACTTAGGCTTATTACCTTCTTACAAAGTGAGCAGTATGCAACTAACGGATTTTGCGGAACTCCTTGAATAAGTTTAGCAAAATAAGGATTGATTTTTTTTATCCAATTTGTATTAAATACGGATTTTGAGCAGCTCATTGCTTTAAAAAAATTCCATATCTATCTAGAATAAATTGAAAGTTTCTCAAATAATAAACAAACCAATCAATTACTCAAGTATGGCAGACTAAACACCACCGCGCTGCCTACGTAGATTGAAATGTTTCCGCCACAGAAATATATTCGATTTTTTCAAGCAGTGACAGAAGTCCCACGTATGTTCATTAGCTGCAATTCGGGAATCTCATAGAAAAAGTCAAGCAAATCGAAATGGACTGATCTATACAGAAAAAAAGGAAAAAGAATAGAGAAGGGCAGAGTTTCCGTATTATAAAATCGCGAAATTTCTTTTTTGGAAGCTATGACTACGATCTTTTATTCTTACAATCTTTAGAGATCGGCATTTTGTAGACAGGGAAAAAAAATAATTAAGAAACTTAAAATTCCCTGTATTTTCCAAGTTTTTTAGACGATTTTTAAATGCCCTGTGTTTTCCGTGGTTTTAGAGGATTTTTAAATTTCCTGTGGTCCCAGAGCGTGGCAACCCAGTTTTATACAATATTTTTTATATCTCCAATTTACAATATTTTTGACTCCAATTACTATGATAAAAAAAGATGACTTTCAACTTGTCTTGCATTAACGCAATAACCAGTACATTCAATTAGAATTTCAAGAGCGAAGTATTGATTGTAAAACAATGTTTTGTTATTCAATATGAAGCCTAAAGAGAAAGCCTGTTATAATTAACATAAAAGAAAATTAAGTATACAATACTACGGACATTATGAAAACACCATCCTTAAAAAGACATTAAAATGTAAAATTTTATTGCATCTGTCCACAAGAACAAGTAAGAAAAAATATATCACATGATAAAGTAATCAATACCTTCCATTAGCACAATGTACTGGGTTACAAAGCATTTTAAATTCTTCATATTCCCATCTCAAAGAATTACCATCGGTGCTTTTTTTTACATTTTAATAACATCGTATAAAGCTTGCAATTCTGTCCATATAATCCATCTTAGTTCACTTTCATGTTTTGTCAACCAGAATTTCTTCTTGGGTTCATATTTAAGTAATAGCTGTCCGACAACTTTAATAACATGAGGCTTCTTAAAATCTTTCGAACAAACATTTGGTGCCACAGAATTCATTGCAAAAATAGTTTTTTCAAGGATTACAAAGTCGTCGTAATCTAAATACTTAGGAATTATTTCACATAAGTTCAAATTCGAGAATCCAGATGCAAATGCTCTAAAAATAAAACAAATATGAATAAATTACTTTATAACTGTTAAATAAACAAGAAAGTAATTATAAAACTCAAACTTTTTTTTATGCGGTACATAGTAATACCAAAAGAAAATATTCTCATCGTGACAGATCTTTAGTACCACATATACAATAATGATAATTCATTAGCATTCATATTTCCAGAATAATAATATTCACAGGCATATCCATTTTATTTCATTTTTGCCTAAAAGAATTCAGAATTTCGTTTCAGAAAGAAATATATTTGTTAAGAGTGCTTAACAGTGTAACTGCAATGTGCTAAAAATATTTATTAATTTAATTTACCTTATCATGACTACAATGGATTTGGAATATTCCATGGTGATATAACAGTGATACACAGAACAATGCAATTATAATCCCAAAGTACAAAACAAGGGAGAAAAGTACAACACTATTTTAAATTTTTGATGAGAATGGGTTGCCACAGCCTTTAAATGAAATTAAATCTAGCCCAAAAAATTAATGATACATTTTAATTCGATTAAAAAAAATATGCTGTTTTACATCACTTCTCCTATTAAGAAGTTGAATAAATGTAAACGATAAGATTGTATATACAAGGTGTTCACTTTAATTGTGGCCCAACAGATAATTTTCAAGCCATTAAAGATACAAATATATTTTCAATTGAAGAAAATGCTTTAAATGTCAAAGAATTGCACTTTATTGCTGAGGATAAATTTTTGTACAATCCGTTAGTCCTATTAGATATATATAATAATATATTTTTGACTTCTCATTTTTTAAAATTTAAACTTCAGTGACCAAGTAATGAACTTTGAATATTACTATTTAAGAAGAGTTTAGACATTTCAGTGGCCGAATCAAGAAAATTCGTAATTGAGAAATTCGTAATTTGATCAATTTTGGTCTCAAGAGAGTGGATTTTTTTTCTTCTGTTGTTTAAAATGCTATTATGCCAAGCATGTTTTAGTAAATGTGATTAATGGATTGGGAGGATGCATAAAATTTCAAATCTGTTATTTTTTCAGAAGTGCATTCATTGACTCAAACAATATAAATTTTTGCATGATTTATAGTATTCTTAATAAGAATAATTAGAAATTAGTTAAAATGGGCAACTAGTATATAACGGGGAAATCAAGGAATGTAAAATTAATATTCTGTTTAATTCTTCAAATCTAATTTTCATTACTCAATGCTAAATGATCACTTTTTGCAGTTTTGAATTTAGAATTTAAACAATTCTTTATAAATTCATAAAAGAAAAAGTATTTCATGACTATAGACAGTAAATGTATATTTTGAAATTTTAACTTTCAAAATATAAATTTATGTATTCTACTTGATACTGATATATCTTTCCTGCTTTAAAATATATTGCATTTCTTCAGGAATCGTTTGTCAGAAAATTGGTTTGAATTATAATTTAATGCATCATCATGTATTAATAGTTAAATGTCATACTAAATTTTAATAATTTACAATTAGAACTCATTCTTTTAAAATAATTTTCATTGACCCAATAAATTAGCAGAAATAGCATTTTCCATATATTATGTAGAAAAATTCTCTAAAAAGTTATTTTTTTATTTTTGTCTATGATCAGTCAATTTTTATGCATCTGGTATTATCATTAATTTGCGTGGGGGTGGGCGGAATATAGCATTTGTCCTTCTGCTACCAAATTATTCATAATTTTTTTTTTCATATAAAGTGTTAAGGCTTAAGATGAAAATGCTTTTTAATGTCTTAATAATCTATGGCCGCTGCATTGTATTTTCCTTTTGCCTAGAAGTAGTGCACATTTAAAATAAAATCATAATTATTTTAATTATTCAGCATAGAAACAGGATTACTTTTATGCCGGATTAAAATGGTGCTTGAATTTAATTTTTAAATATAGAATAACAAAATTTCCTACAATCCCATTTTAACTATAATAATAATCTTACAAATATTAGTCACATAAAAAAATAGAATTTGAAGAACATGAAATTTTAATATTTGAAATAAATTCTGAAGTAATATTCAAAACGGTCATTAGTGTTGACCTTTTTTTTTTTAAAAAAAATGTGTATATTTTATTATTTTTGAATTACTGGTTTGTCATAGTATTTATGTTTAAACTTTTCTTTATAGATGACTGTTACTTTACCAGCAAATGATTTTACATCCTCCCTTGTCTAATCTGTCTCTCTTTAATCATTTGGCTGACCATTTTACTATCTTGTCTTATACTGTCACCACCTCCTGAGTGATGAGTACTTTGACTGCCAATAAAGATAAATAGTAATGCAAATGGTCAAGGGGGAAAGACAGGTAGTATTTCCAAATTACTTGAAAAGAAGGGAAAGCACTTACTTTGCCAAAATATACACAGTATGAGTATGTTTGAGCTTTCCTTTAAACCTTAAAAGTGAAATCAAATTTTGAATTCTGTTTTTGCAATGGATGATGAAATTAATTAAAAATACAACTACAAAATTTATATCACCTCTCTATTGCCAAACTTACACTGACAAGTATTACTTTAACCAGAAAAAAAAATTCCAGATTGAACTGAAAATATAAGCTCACTGTGAAACTAACTTCTGTTGTAGAAGGAAAAAAATTTAAGAATAGTCATAAAAAATATGCTATATTGAAATCAAAACTTTTTCACATCTGTACTGAAGTTAATTACTTTCAGTTGCTATTATTATTTATATCATTTCAAGTTTTCTTTTGTATTGTGGTATCAACACGTTATTTTAATAAATAAAAATATTTAGAGAAAAAAATTGCTTTCATTAAATGTCATTTCAAATTGCTGTAAATCACACTGAAATGCCTTCTTAAACAATGAGTTTCAGCAAATTTCAGAGTTCTGTGCGACAGATATTGTTTGAATTCCAAATGTATGTTTCAAGGCTTTTCTGCATTAGTTACGGGGGGGGGAGGCTATAAAACTGCTCGTCTTTATCAACTTTGCTAGATATTAAATCAAAACAGCAGCATAGAACACATGCTACTGAAATATTCAAATTTTAATAATACATATTTATAACAGAGTATATACTGTTTAATTTACTATAATAAGAAGGGTAATAAAATAAGGAAATACAGTGCAATCTTGCTTAACAAGCATAATTCATTCCTGAATCTTACTCGTAATATTTGTTAAGAAAAACAAAATTCAATAGGAATCCACGAAAAGTAGAACAATTCGTTCCATTCCGGGAAAACAAAAAAACATTGAAGCAAAACTATATTCATATAATTTATTATCTATAATGCATATTTGTAACTTGTTTAGATAACAAGAAAGTATCTAAAGACATTTGTGTTTGCTATGGTTCAAAATCTAGCGAAAATGATACAGTATCACCGTTAAATCAATTTGCAGCGGTGCATAGATATTGATATATCAGGGTAATGCTGCTCAATATTTGATGCAATAATTTTTCAAGCTTTCAGCATATCCCTTATTTCATTGGAAGGGTTTAGCGCTGTTGCGTCAACTATTTCTCACACTTTTGACCAAAGCCCATCGAAAACATTTTGTTGCAACACAGAATGTAGCTCCATAAGCATTTCAGTAATTCTGATTGCGCTCTCCCACAATCTCATTGATGTAGTTGCTAGCCACCTCTAAGCCCATTATCTCGGCCAGAGGCAATATCGATTAAGGATTCAGATATTTGCTGAGGTCCCTCAGTCTCGTTCGATGATGCCATTCGACTTAAGCTCCTTCCATGTAGATATAAGTGCGTTAAACACATACTGACACAGGCCAATCCAGCATGTAACGTGACGATGTCTCCTCGTCACTCATTCTACGAAACTTCACTCGTTAAGAATGTTACTTTTTTAGATTTTATTTTGTTCGTTATGCGAGGTGCCCGTTAAGCAAGGTTTGATTTCATATAGTGTTATTTTACTACATCTTCTATTAATACAGTATCTCTCATATAAAAAATATTATTATATAAAACATTATAGTTAGAGATAGATACTATCATTTTGTCTTTTGTTTCACAGAAAATGTTGGTATCATATCATCAAAAAATTCACACATTCTAAAAAGTATTGTGATTCAAGAAAGTGCAAGGAACAGCTCATTAAGGACTTCGACCGTACTTCGATGTTTTTGTACTTTTACAGCTAAAAAAAAGGGGGGGGGACACCACTTCCATTATCACTTGTCAGAAAGACACGGAAGTTCTTGATAATTATATGCATAGAAGAACAAAATTAAAAATAATTTTATGTAAATGTTACAGTTATTACAGCACACAAACGAAGCGATCACAAGTAATCTTAATTCTATGTTCTCACCCTTTTATTAATTTTCGATTTCATTTCTAATGATTAATTTCCAATTTTCCACTTTAAATTTTAATGAAGAACCTAAAGATTTTTAAGTTTTCCCTTTACTTCAATTAATTTTGGATATTTTACGCGCATTTACCTATTTTCAAATATAGCATTTTATAATTACAGAAATTTTATTCTAATTTAAAATTCAATGATTTTTTAATAAAGAAAGCAGCTATCAGAAACGCTACTTTTTTAACCCACTGAAATATCGTCCACTACTTCTTAAATATATTAACTATGGGAAATGAAAGGTTTGAAGACAAAATCATATTCTCAGATAGGCGAAGAAGGCAACTTCTTGGACCCCCATAGTTGTTTCATGGTATTTTCATAGCAATTTAATTTTGAGCTATTATTTAATTTTAAAAAGCCTTGTACTTAATCAAGTTAGAATCAAGTACAATTTAAATTCTCACTAGACTCAATGAATGATCATAGTTTAGTGATGATCCATAAATCAATAGCACAAGGATGTTTTCCTTACCGTCATAAAATAATGGGAAAATCGCAATAAGAGTAGGGTAAAAAGAAATGACTAATTCAGGTTTGGCACTTTTACATAAAGAGAAAAAAGGAGTACCATTGACCTCTCAATCATTACGAAGGAGATGACTCTGTGTTGCAGCAAAGTTTGCATATTTCTTTTTTCTGTTTATAACTACAAATAAAGTTGATATAGCAAATTTACTAAAAAGTGACAGCGTTTGATTACCATAGAATACTGTTCTCTGTCTTAAAGGTGACTCACAATTAAATGTTTATTCAGTTATTTCAGTTTGTCAAAATATTTGGTATTTAAAATTTATGGTTTAGTAAATTAAAATCAAGTAAAAATATCTTTTAATTTACTAAACTATAAGTTTTAAGTTATGGGGAGATGGTAGAGGGAAAGGACCCATCTCATGAAACATGTAATGAATAATGATCCCTATAGGACTTAATCCTCAACTGGGAAGATGGAACAAACAAGCATTCCATACAAAGTGAAACAAAAGTAAAAAATAAAAAAACAAAGTTATCACATTATTCAGAGATTATTTTCATACAACAAGTGATATTGTTACATAGCATCAAATGTAAACTTAAAAAAAAATAATTAATCTAAAGGCATGCAAACATGATAAAACTATATATATATAATTTGTTTACCTTTTTAATTTTGCAAGCTGATTTTGATTTTCATATGCTGTTACTGGGCCCATATACTGAAACATAAAATTTCTATCACTAAAAATTTTAAAAATATTTCATAGATTTTTTTTTAAAAAAAGCTGTAATTTAGTTTTATCATAGAAATGCATTTAATTCATTATATTTAGAGAAACCTACCCAAGAATAATAAATTGTTATCTTCATAACAATAAGGTATTTAAGGGATAATAGAGATTTGAACTTTATACATTATTTCACTTTCATTAAATATAATTGCAATGCTGATTTCAGCAAAAAATGCTCGATTCCAAGTAGAATAACTACAGTTTTTTTTTTTTTTTTTTTTTTTTTTTTAATGTGCAGAGATATAAGAGAACTCAAACTATTAAAAAGATAAAATTCCGTAAAGTTTGGACTGAGACATTTAAATAAATTACTTAGTATAATAAAGTGTGGCTAGCAAATTTATTTTGCTACTTTTAAATTTTTCTTCTAGAAAAAAAACAGAGGTTATACAAAAACCTTTGTAAAACAACAAAAAAAATCATGAAAATGAAATATTTATGTATTATCAATTTCATAAAATCAAAATTTATAAAGTCAAGACAAAATTTAACAACTAATTGTTAAATAGTGAATCTGCCATTAAATGATGCTAACAAATATAAAAAGAGAAAACTGTCATTAGCCTACGAATGTTCGTCGAAAAAGGTATATACTTTTATTAAACAGTGCATTTCAAAGAGTCAAAAATTTGCTTACAATTTCAGAGGCTAAATCTGATAGCAGTTCAAGTACTTTCAACTTTGACTTTAGGTTGTCCACTTGACTTTTCAATATTCCAGCTAATATATTAAGTCCCTTATGACGAAAAAAGTTCAGCTGAGAAACTGGGTTGTTCCGAATATAGCTTGATAAAGTATAGAGTGAAGAAGTAGAACGGCGATGAGCGTTTCTTAGAACTTTTAATATATAATTGAGAATTTGAGCATCTTCAGCATATTTCTGGACAGTAGGATTGCTATAAAGTATAAGACAAAATAAAAATTAAGACAAAAACTTCATTGACTCTGCCTAGAAAAATTTTTAATCAGTGATCACTGCTGTATTAACATATTAGTTACCAAGTCCCATTTCTGAGTTTATCCCAAGCTAATTAATCTAAATATTTTTTTTTTAAATAGTCAGTCTTTTTTTCCAATTCTTCAAATTTAAGTTTATGATTATGAGGCATATATCACCAGATTTAAATAATTTTAACTGAAATGTTGAATATTAGGGCCCGCATGCCTATACCTAATGCAAAATATCATACAAAGACAAGGAAATTATACTCTTTTAATTTATTGTTTTTCTCCATTAAGGAAATTTCATACTAACGGAAAGCACTTTTTTACATAAAATGGTTTTTCTTTTAATTTTATATAATTTAGGGTCAATTTGAAGTTTTTTCCCAAGCAATTAAAAGAAGAAGTAACATTAAAAGATTATGAATCAAAACTAATTATGATGTGAAAAATATACATCTCTTTTATATCACTTCACAAAATTCTATCTCTTTATTTCATAACAAAGATACCTGAGGCTCCAACAGAAAACTATTCTGTCAAAACTTACAGATTAGCTTAATTTATATAGGTTCAATAGGATCATGGCAGTCAACATGTTCAAACATTATTAATGAGGTCCAAATAAACTGCATAAAATAACTCAAAAGTTCAATATATCTTTCGCCTCAGCAATAAAAATAATTATTTTACAACTAAGAAATTTTAGAGCCCATTTGCTTGAAAAATAAATAATAGATTCATAAGATTCAATATAATGATCATTTTATCAATTTCAAACATGGGCAGTAATGTGGATATACAACACTAATTTACATAAACTTGCATCGTCTAGAGATCCTAAAAATATCAATTGCCAAAACATTATATAACTTAAACGGATCCAATTGTATCTACAAGAACCATTCAAAAGGAAATATTTCATTTTGCACAGTTTCAATTTTTCCTCCTTTTTGGATAAATAATGACTTAATTATGTATAGAGAATTTCTTAGAACATTTATTATTATGAAATTTAAAAAATTAAGGAAAAAACGAAATGTACCTATAAGGCTGGTTACACACACAGTGGATTTTTCCAACGCGGTTAATTCACAGCGGAAAAAACGCTGTGTGTGTAACCAGCCTAAGATACTCGGGTCATTCTCCAAAATAAGAACTGATAAATAATATAATTTCTAAATTTAAAACTTTCTATGAAAAAGCTTCATATGTAAATAAAGTTATACAGTGTTTTAAAATAGTCTATATAATTTTCATCGATTAATTTAAATAATTTCTTTTCAGGATTCGCTTTAAATAATCTTGAAATTCTTGTCGCATTGTTATATTTATTCACCATTAGTTTTCGTCAAATTATCTTCGGATCAACAGTGGCCGACAAAATTTTTCAAGAAAATCTTCGGTTCGGCAGTGGTCGACAAATTTTTCAAGAAAATCTTCAGTTCGGCAGTGGCCGGCAAAATTGTTCAAGTAAATCTTCGGTTCGGCAGTGCCCGGCAAATTGTGAAGTTCCTGCAGAATATTATCTCAACGGATATAATTGAAGAAGAACAGGTAGGAGAATTTTCTATATCATTTTAAATAAAGAATCTTGCAAGCATTTATTTTAAGATTTGTATATTTGAGAATGACTTTTTCAAGAAAAAGAAACTGTTTGAATGTGTTTATTTTAGAAATTTCTGTTTTGAAGAAATATTAGCATTGTTATTATTATCATTATTATATTAGCATTTGTTATTAGGAAAAATAAAGGCATATTCAAAATGTTTAAAAATACAAAAAAGAAAGATTTAATTATTGTCGCTGAAGCAATAGGTGAGGTAGTTTCGGAAAAAACAAATATTATGCAGCTTAAACAAATTATAGAAAATAGCCAAGCGGCTAAAAATGATTTGGAATTTGTTAAAGACATTATCATCTCAACTGTGGAGGAACGTGAAAAAATACGAGCAAAGGAACACGAAAAAATAGAAGCCGAACGAGCGCGAGAAAAGGCAGAACAAGCGCGTGAAAAGGAAAGACAGTTAGAAAAATTAAAATTAACTTTAGCTCATGAAGAAAGTATGTGAAACGTTCAAGCGACCGGAATAAGTAGCCCTGACGGACCTCCTCCAGATAGGCATGCGGAGTCCATCGAGCAAATAATCAAAAGCATCCGCACATTGACAATGCCAATACCAACTAAATCAGAAAATTTCAATTTGTTATTCACTATTTTGGAACGTGCTTTCGAAACAAAACAGGTTAAAACTGAATACAAGGCCGAAGTCCTTCTAAATTTGTTAGGCGAGAAATGCCGACATGTTTTGTTATACGTGAACGAAAGCGAAATAAAAGATTATGACGAAATCAAAAGAATAGTGTTAAGAGAATTCCAACCATCTGCTAAAGAATGTTGGGATAACTTTCAAGCCACCAAAAGATTTAAAAGAGAAAATCATGTGCGATTCGTCGCAAGATTAAAAGCGAATTTAGAATATTATTTAGAACTAAGAAAAGTGAAAGATTTTGCGGCCCTTTGTGTCCTAATTATAACCGATAAATTAACCAGCACTCTTAACATTTGTTTGACATATCCGAGCACATTTTGATCAAACAAGGCTCAGACTGGTTAAAACCGCTGACGTTAGCAAAAGAAATAGACATATACTTCCGCGCAAGAAACAAAAGTTTGTTTTCGGAAGAGAGGAGAAATACACATGATTACATCTCAAGATCGGGCGTCAATAATTCCCGCTAAAATAACGGTCATACATTGGAAATGGAAATATTGATACGATGGAAATATTGATAGGAAAACTTGTTTTAAATGTAATTCTACATCGCATTTAATAAAATTCTGTCCCAAAAATGTTTATGCTAGACAACATAACAATCAAGGAAGATCCCATAACTCCAATCCTGTAAACTCCATGTTTAAATCAAATGAAATTGCACAAGAGTTAATAATCGCCGAGTTGGAATACGTATATATTATTGTAAACGACATTCCCATTAAAGCTTTGGTTGATAGCGGAAGCGTATTAATGATTATTAATCCTAATTATGTAAAGAAATTAAATTATGTAGGCCGTAGTACAAAAATTAAATTAGCGAACAGTTCAATTGTCAGTCTTCCGTTAGTGGCGATAGATATTAGTCATGTTGATAAAAAATCAGAAGAGAAAAGAGTTTTAGCAGCTGTAGATAAATATTTCTTTTGAATGTATTATACCATCTAATAGCTATTTAGATCTTAAAAATACTTTTTCCAATAAAAATCCTACAACTGAATGCATTTCTGAAAATAAATCCGAGCGTAAGTCATCAAGTGAAAAAGAATACCAACGTTGCACAATTCCTTCTGTTGATACCGGAAACAAATCGAATAAATTAATCCGTGAGAATAAACAAGAAAGAAAACATATTTCTCCTCATTCTGCATGTTGTATAAAAAATGATAATAATTCAACTTCTCTTCTAAATGATAATTGCTCGGCAGCGTTTTCCCAATCCATGTTGCACCTCTTATCACATCCTGACAGTCATTAGAAACCTTAGCTTCGTCAAGCACGTCACACCTCATCTCCTGCTTGTACTTTGTAACCCAGTTCATCGGACTTTTTTGCGAAGATGATCACGTCAACTACTGAAAGCCAGGTCTTTAAAAAGTTTATCATCTACCGGAGATTAAGCCCCAACCCTAGGGGCTAGGCGCTCAGTCAAACATATCATTAACTTCTCTTCTAAATGAAAATAAAAGTATTACTACTTGTTCGAAAAGGAATGCTGACTCTGAATTTTATTCACAGAGTGATGATATATCTTTGGATAAAGATAAGTTTGTTGATGTTAATTTAATAACTGATATTTGTTTTGAAAAGAGTTTTTCTGATGTGAATTCTGAATGGTTAGTGAAGGAAGTACGCACAAATGTTTTAAATGTTTATATAGGGTATTTATATAAACATTTGATAAAGGGTATTTGATTTGATATAGGGTATTTATCTGATAAAAATATGAAAGATCATGTAATTAATTTAATTTCAAATTACTCTCCAAATACAATCCGTACTACAGATTTGCACATGCCTATTATTTTAACTGATGACATCCCTGTAACCTCACCGGTTCGTAGACTTGCTCCCATAGAAAAACAATAAGGTACAAAACAAATCGAGGAATGGCTTGCCCAGCGTATCATCGAAAAAAGCTATTCTGATTATGCGTCGCCAATTGTCTTAGTGAAACGTAAAACTCGCGTACCTAGACTGTGTATTGATTAAACAGACCGTGTAAAAAAAAAAAAAAAAGAAATCAAAGATAAATTTCCTCTACCAAATATAGAAGATATTTTTGATAAGTTACACTCAGGCAAAATTTTCTCCACATTAGATCTCAAAAATGCTTACTTTCATATTGATTTGACTCCATGCAGCAGAAAGTACACGGCTTTTATTAGCCATGAAGGATTATTTCAGTTTAAAAAATGTTGTTTCGGACTTACGAATGCACCTGCTATGTTTCAACGTTACATTCAAGTAATTTTTCAAGAATTAATACATGACGGAACTTTAATTATTTACTTTGATGATATTATCATCCCTTCTCAAACCATTTCTGAAGGTATTCAAAAATTAGAACGCGTCTTACACATAGCCTCTGAATTTGGCCTACAGTTAAATCTAAAAAATGTCAGTTTCTGAAAGAAAAAATTAACTTTCTTGGTCAAGACATCGAAAATGGACAAATTAGGCCATCAACTGAAAAAACTTCAGCAGTACTAAATTTTCCTCAACCACGTAATGAAAAACAAATCCTAAGTTTCTTGGGTTTAACGGGATATTTTCGGAAGTACATTAAAAATTATGCTTTAATAGCTAGACCTATAAGCGATTTACTTAGAAATGATATAACATTTGAATTCGACCCCCCCCCTCAAATAAAAGCATTTGAGACCCTTAAAAGAGCTTTATCACAAGATCCAGTTTTACATCTGTACCAACCAGGTTCCAAACTGGAACTCCATACAGATGCTTTCAAATTAGGTTACGTTGGAATCCTTCTTCACGCTGACGACGATGATAATTTACATCCCATAGCTTATATGAGTAAACAAACACCTCAGGAAGAAAATTTATCCAGCTATGAACTAGAAGTTTTAGCTGTTATTAAAGCATTAACAAAATTCCGTACTTACATTTTAGGAACTAAAATTAAAATTGTCACTGACTGCTCTGCGTTCAAACAGACTATTACTAAAAAAGAATTAATTCCTAAAATAGCGCGTTGGGTTTTATTCCTCGAAGATTTTGATTATGAGATAGTACATCGCTCAGGCAGTCAAATGCGTCATGTTGATTCACTTAGTAGATACCCAACAGTCATGACTGCACTTTGTGATAATTTAACAGCGCGAGTGCAAGTGGCACAGATGTTAGATTAATACATAAAAAAAAATTGAAAGAACTATGTAAAGATAATAACCAAGTAGATTTCGTGGTACAAAATAACGTTTTGTATAAATGTCAGGACAACCGTCGTTTGCTTGTAATACCTGAGCTAATGAAACACGAAACAATTAAGAACGCGCATTAAAAAGGGCACTTCACCGTGGAGAAAACTAAAAACATTATCGAACGTGACTATTTTTTCCCGAATATGTAAAAAAGTATTGAATCGGTAATACAGAAGTGTGTCGAATGCATCCTAGTCAACCGAAAGCGTGGTAATCCTGAAGGGTTCTTACATCCGATTCCGGAGGAAAACTTTCCTCTAAGTACTTACCATGTTGACTTTATTCGACCCTTAGTGTCAACCAATAAAAATTACAATCATATTCTCAGCGTAATAAATGCGTTCTCAAAGTTTGTTTGGTTATATCCTGTTAAAGGTGTCACTGCAAATGATGCAATTACGAAATTGCAAATCTAGGAAGCAGTGTTCGGAAATCCCATGCGTATCATCACGGATAAAGGTTCCGCATTTACCTCCAAGGAATTCACAAACTATTGCGCGAATCAAAATACAAATCAATTTCAAATTACCACAGGAATACCTCGAGAAAATGGACAGGTGGAAAGGGTTCATGGAATACTTATCTCCCTGCTTGCCAAACTTTCCATCAATGATCCCACGAAGTGGTACACTCATGTTCAAGCAACGTGTATTTAATTCTACTGCTCCACGAAGAACAAAATTTACTCCTTTCAAACTCATGATAGGTGTGCAAACGCGGCATAAAACTGACTAGAAAATTCTCGATATCCTACAGGAAGAATATGAGCAATTCGTCATCGACAGCCGCGAGGACATTCGTGAAAAAGCGCGACAGAACATCTTGAGCCTTCAAGAAGAAAATAAAAGAGCTTACAACACGTACAGGAAAAAAGCTACTCAATATAATCCAGGTGACTTAGTGGCCATACAGAGGACCCAATTCGGCAGTGGTTTGAAGCTTCGCCCGAAGTCCCATGGTCCCTATCGCATCACAGCGAAGAAGCCACAGGCGAGATACCTAGTGGAGAAAGTGGGAATCCACGAAAGCAGATTATATGAAGCCTTGGTTTACAACTGCATAAAGCACCTACTTTTTTTTCCTGTTTTGCAAAAATCTAAAATTTTCTTTTTTGAGTTTGTCAGATTCTTCTCAGATTGACGAGGACGTCAAGTTCATCAGGACGGTCGATTGGGTGTACGAAGCGTCATCCTGGCAGCCAATAAAAAGCTATCTGATTCCCGCCATTAAAACTGTAATAGCGTTCATCGATGTAAAGCGACCCAGCCGTTCGCCCAGTTCATTAAATTCGTTTATGTAAAATTAGTGAGTGATTCTTGTAATATGAGCCATATCTAAGCATTAATCTCAACAGGACTTTCCCCTAGGGCCCGTGAGAGATATTTGATTTGATATATAATCCGATTAGTAGAGGCCTGTTTTTCGGAAAATGTCCACACACACACACACACACACACACACACACACACACACACACACACACACACACACACACACACACACACACACACACACACACACACACACACACACACACACACACACACACACACACACACACACACACACACACACACACACACACACACACACACACACACACACACACAAGGCACTTACAAGCGTTACAAAGAAACTTTCAAAAATTAATCTTCAGTAAATCATAAGATTTCTAAGTAATAAAAGAAATATTTAAGAAAAATTAAAATATGAATAACAAAAGTATTACCCTTGCATAGCAGCTGTAAGCACAGAAAATGTTGCAGAAGAAATTTCGGGGTCCGTATGACTAATTAATGGCAAAAGGAATTCCAATCCACCGAGTTTTATGAAATCGATTGCAGTATCATACTAAAGAATTGTTTCAAAATGAAAAGCAAATATTAACATAGATAAAAAAAACATATATATATATATATATATATATATATATATATATATATATATATATATATATATATATAAGATTTGTTGCACATAAATATATATATATATATATATATATAAGATTTGTTGCACATAAATATATTCATAATTGTTCTCAACAAAATGTCCTCTACACAAACTGTGTGATATGCATCAGTGGCTTAGCGTGGTTTTTCAGTAGCCCGGGGCGTAAACCAAATTCTCCGCCTCTAATTTAGGTATTTAAATCCAAGAAGCCCAACATTTACGGAAAGTTGAAGGAACTTTTCGGCAAGAATAAATTTATTATTGTGATAGAACAGGGTACAAATAAAGAAGTCTTGTATGCATGTTTTATAATATAACAAACACATTGCACCCAAAAGTTCTTACACCAATTATTCATATACACACAACATTTACGTCATGCAACGATAAGACTAAGTTATTAAATAAAATTCAGAATACATAACGAATAACAACTACAAGAATATAAAATATAAATCAACTTCCAATTAAAGCTATAATGATAGTTAAAATATGCACATTTTAATTTAAAAAATTAATAGAATTAAAAATAAAACAAGTTTTTGACTAAAACTTTATACATCTCATTTTTCTAAGAGCAAAATCTTTTATTGCGCCATCAATTTTCTATATTATCACCTACTTCTTGCTCAATAGACAAGATAGCCAGATTGGTTCGCTTTAAAGTACTTATTTTTTGTCTTAAATAATTTTTTGATTAGCATCAATATTGAAAATCTTCACTCACAGCTGGCATTGTACATGACGATTGTGATTAATATATCGGAGCATTATTATAATATTGAGTAGAGTATCTGCCAGCTTGGATTTCACAATAGATTACAATAATACGAGTGGGTCCACATTAATTTATCTATTTTCATTGCTTGTGACAGCTATGAAAGTACATAGTCGAACTCGTTCGAGTTTGAATGTCATGTTCGTCAGATGCATAGATTAAATTACATTCTGCTGCCCAAATTTAACAGTGTAGCCGGCTTTAAATTGGCAGGTTTTCCAGCCAAATTTCGAAATTGCTGAAACCTTACACGAATTTCAGCAATTATTCTATCTAACGAAGAAAACAGCTTCCGTCTTAACTCATTTTCATGAGTCAAGTTGACATCTCTACTTCCGTCGTTAAAAACGTGCCTTCTCATTTTGAGTCTCTGGGATTTCATGAAAATGAATAGGTCTTCATACACATTGTTTATTTAACTTATATCGTCATCTGTCGATTCCTCTCGTTTTTCCATCAGTACCATCTGCAAAGCACTTACTTTCAGAGCGTACGGTTTCATGTCGAGTCTCTTGTTCATAAATAATTTTGTGCATCATTCACTTCATGTAGTATAGGTGGCCAAAGAAACAAAGAAAGGAAAATGACTGCATCGTATTTAGTAAAATTTGTCATCTGTCACAATTAGTTTTTCCAGAGTGAACAAAATGTATTTGTAAAGATGGCGTGTCACATTTATGGCATCGTTCCTTGCCCTTCACCGCGAATATTGAACCATTTAGAAACTTTTGCCTATAGCTGATGTCAGAATTTCTCAACGATTTGCAGACATGAAAAAAAAAAAAAAAAAAAACATAGTAGCAGATTTTTAAATGTACCGAAAAAAATTATTGAACTGGTCTCGATTGAAGCAGCATGTAAACAAACCGGGTTTAACGAAGTAAGATTTCAACTTTGGGATTTATTTCATTTATTCTTTGGTGAAAAACTCCTAAATGCCTTCCACCTAGCCACCTTCCTCCTAAATGCCTTTTTATTTTTTGTCTCAATGAAATCTATAAAAGCATTTTACTGCTTGTATTTTTAATCACTACATAACTTAATACTTGACGTTTTATCTTTCTGAGAAAAATCCGAAGCTCTGTCAAATATAACTGCATATTATTTTGCCTTCTTGTTTGATGTTATATGGACGAACTTCATGCCCCAAAATTGCAATATGTTCGTTTTGAATTTCTGGTAATATATAAGTGCTTGAAATTTTGATCATACAAGATGTTTATAAAGTACAGGATCGTATTTCGCGATTAAATTTACTAATTCTAAAAATTTACCTCTATTACTAGCACCGGTATCGCTTTCTCTGTGGCCACATAAGGTTAAATTATATCTCTCAAGGAATCTTATAATATCAAACATTCTGATAAACATTTCTTGTCAGACTTAAAGAAAGGGGATTCTCCGTCTGAAGTTGAAAATTAAAAAAAGTTCCGTGCTCATTTTAATCAGTTTTGTAGATGCGACAAAAATATAAAAAAAGTTAAAATTTTAAACTCAAATTACAAGATATTATCATTATTTATTGTAAAATGCATTTAGTATAATTCAGTCAAATGCAACAGATCTAACAGGAGCATTTCCAATGCTTTATTAGCTTAAAATACCGCACCTAATTGAAATCTACAAATATATTCATCTACAATTAAAATATTTCATATTTTATACAATATAATAAATTTGCAATTAATAATGCTTGTTTCAAAAACTGATGAAAAATTCCAGAATTAATTTTTGGGAAAACATAAAAACAGTTTAAAATAATAAAGACTGATTAATTCAAATGCCAAAACAATTATATAACAGAAGTCATGAAAACAAAATCCATACACGCAAAATAATAAATCAACATAACTGAATCATACTAAAATGATAAATCTTAGTTTCATTTGAATGAAGTTAGCTTAGCAATAAAAGTGAAAAATTACATGTCTTCATCCCATATGTAAAAAATTCAAATAATTTTTTATGGCAATGGTCGTCTAGTGGCAGAATCTTGACTTTGGGCCTGGAGGGTTATGGGGTAAGATAAATTGAAAATTTGCTATGTGTATGGCTCTAATGCACATTAAATCTATAGAGGGACAAACACCCTCCTACTGGTATAATACAGAAATTTGGATAGCTCAACAGCTTCAAAACGGAACATTAATTAAATTAAACTGAGCTTTTTTTAATTAATTATAGTTTTAAGAAATATAGTTTTCAACAATGTTATTCATTTCAACTTTGAAATATTCATATCCATCAACATAAATATTGTAATATAACTACAAAATAGTCAATATATAGAATTACAAATTTTAACCGAAAATCACACATTTCCTACCTGATGAACCAGATGTTCCAAATCTTGTAAATCAGAAACTGAATATTCTCCAGAAGAATTACTGTGTTTAGTAAACCAAAATTTTAAGCTTTCGAATTTTGTCTCTCTGATAACTTTTCGCATATAAGAACGTCTATATTCAGGATCACCTTCTTCAGACTAAAAAAGAAAATATATAGTTTACTATATATCAAGCTTACTTGAAAGTAATAAGCTCACAGGAAGTGGATGCATTGTTGATGTCAGATTAAATTGTCTTAAATTTACATCACGAAATAAATTAACTGTCTGAAAACTCTTAGTAATATCAAAAAGCCATATGTTTTGTCATTGAAATGTTATTAAAGAGTCACACAATATGAAATAACACAAATTTGGAATATTAAATAGAAAATTCTAATAAAACTCAGTAATCTATCTTTCTGATATGATCTTCATATAAAAAAATGATGAAATAATTCATTCTACAATATTTAAGGTGTAAAAACTACCTCTAATTTAAACACAGGAAATTATGAAGGAACAAATGTAAAAACTGTTTACTTGAGATTATTAAAATACACATTTGTTTAATTTTAGAGTTTCGCATACTTTATCTAATTAAAAATGAAATGAATATTTGAGAAATGTTTTTAAACTAACTTATAATTTTTAATAAACCTGGACAACAAAATAATTCATTTTTCGCATAGTTTTCCTCTCATAATTCACAAGTGAATTATATAAATATATATCATATATATAATTCATAAATATTATATTTTCGTACACATATATTTATAGAATAGAATATAGAATTTCAAAATTTTCAAGCAATGTGATGATTAGTATTTGCACACACATAAATGATTTCAAAAATGGATACTTTATTTTTTTAAAGAAAACAAGAGAGCACTCTTGTTATCATAAGAGAGCACTCTGAAATTTCAGTTTCGATGATGATAACTTAATCAAAATTTCCGAAGCAAGTTTTCGAATATTACCAGACATCATTTGTTTATTCCTTTCAGATGATGATATATCTCATTTGACAGCAAATTTAAAACTGCCACATCTTTTTTTTTTTTGCGGAAATGCCAAGTGATCCAACTTTTAGTTTGCAAAAATAAACGCTCTCAGTGAAAATGTTGACAGCAAATTTGAGCATTTACAACGTTAAAGGCTCCTTCTATATTTGAAATGCAAAAATTTTTCTTCTGCATTTTAAAACTTACATTTTTTACCATCAAGATCTAACCGAAATGAATGAAAAGAAATGTTTTTGCCTTTAGAATTTCCTGAATGCATCGAACATCCAATAACAGCACAATCCGACATCGTATTAGCATAAAATATTTTGTACAAACTAGAGCATTTGACTGTGAAGGCAGCCGTTTTTAAATCTTTAGTTTGCAAACCAGAGGTTTTCGAGCTTAAAAAGGTTGCAATCATTTAATTCCAATTATTTGAAATCTTCACTTGTTATTAGTATCAATGGAGAAGATATTTTAATTCCAAGCCATGAAGAGCCGCAATGGCCTGGGGGTAAGGTCTTGACTTCGGCACAGGAGGTTTCCAGGTTCAAGACCCGATTCCACCGAAGAACACCCGTGTACGCGGGTCTGGTGCACAATAAATCCGTCGAGGCCAAATGTCCTTCCACTGGTGTGGTACGGTAGTCTGGAGAGAAAAGTATCAGCTCAAGTGTCGCCCTCGTCATATAACAGCGGTTCAAAATTGCGATAATTTTAAATATTGTTTTTATTGTTACAGCTTGCCCCATGCTTTAATAGCTAAGAAGTAGTGAAAAAAAAATACTTCTGGTGCTAAAATCAACATTTTTTTTAATGTATATTATGAATGACCACTTAAACAATGAAAAATAAAGCAATCGTGAACAAAAAATCGTAATTATGTCTAAAAATATAAACTTTTTTCCAAAAATTATTACAACCAGCCCCTGGCTCTCCATTATTGGAACCGAGACAAATATTTCGGAATTTCAATAATTTGTGGGGGAAGAAGCGCCCAAAACCGCTGTTTCAGATTCAGATATACAGGACTAATGTAAAAATCTTTCAATGACTTACAGAAACATGCTTATAAAATAATTCCAAACCTGAGTTATATGTCCTTTCGAATGAGAAATATTTTTTGCAAGATCATGAATATCCTTAAGTTCTTGAGATGTAAATGATGTATGTTTTTTATCAACGGTCTCATCATTAACCAAATCTGGCTCATCTATAAGAAAAGAAATGAAAATTATTAGCTAAATAAAAATAAATATCTTAAAAAAACATTAGCTAAATTATGAATAACAGATACTATGATTGTCTAGTGTCTGTCTCTATGTTTGGCATTTTACAATCACATATCTTATAGAGGTTATAATTAAATCGTTATAAGAGATTTAATCAACAAAAAGCAATTCTGAATCACACATTTTCAAAACTCTGTTGGCAAATGTACTTTTAACAAGAATATATAAATATAATGAAAGAGCAGGCTCTATATGCATCAATATAATCATGCATTTTTGCCTTTGTAAATAACGCTCTATTTCATTCTATTACACTAGAATAAAATTTTTTGCATGACATTTATTTATTTGTACATATCATATTTAGTATTTACTTATTACTTACTTACTTACTTATATGTACACATCATATAAAAAATTAGATAAGATAACATTTAGCATATAAAAAAATAGAAACATAGACTTTGAATATGTTTTCGCAATAATATCTGTGAATAATATAACTACACCTTGCCACTAACTGTGTTAATATAATTTTGCTTAATAGTTACCCATCCTTGTTAAATGAAAATCATGGTAAAAAATAAACATAATCTAATGTTTTTTGAAATGTTCATAAATAGTAATTAATGCCGATATAGTGGCAATACATGCATGAACATGCAAAATAATAGCTCTAGTACCTTAAAAATAATCTAAAGAATGGATATAATCTTTGTAAATACAGGGAAATATGACCAGTTTATAAAAATCTCAAGTTACTTCATCTCCCCATTGAGAATAATTTAATTAAAATTCACCAGAAAAGAATTTTCACTCAAATCTGGAAAAAAAATCCCTGTGTGTTCTTTATACATATATTCAAGATACGAGAAAATGCGCGAACAGCACTCATGTGCTAATTATAATGCAATACGGTTTTAAGGAGTGGGAAAAGCAAGGAAAAGTAGCAACAATTTATTACTATTTGAAATAATAGCATATTAAAAAAAAGATTTATAAAGAAGAAGATGAAAAAAAAAAAACAATTTCTCTATATTTATTATATAGAATTAGCAAGACAAAATTTATATATTAAAGGGGGGGGGGGGTATATTACCTATCATGCTCTTTAATTATAATTCTCACAAAATTAAAGACTTGGGTGAGATAAAACAATAAACATTTTTGCTATCATGATATAAATCATTTAATGATTACTTAACAAAAAATGTTACAAAGCAAGATTACTTTTTTTCATTTACTCATTTTTGACAATTCATAAATTTGAGCATCAATTTCTGCAGATTTTTTCAGCCATCAATTTCATGGAGGTAACGGGGCTAATCCGTAACAAATAAGGTACGACATTTTAGTACGGCCTAATGTATACATTTTTTAGCTATTTCACTTTCAATGAACATGCGAAAACATTTGCGATCTATCATTAAAGGAATTATAGGACGAATGTGACGCACCAAGTTTTATTCCCACAAAAACTCAACTTAAAATGATTGTTCTTGAACTAAAAAGTCAGAATTCGGTTTATTTCGGGACATTAAATTTGACGTTTTCGGATTTGATGTGTCATTTTTTCCTATATTCCTTTTAGATACTAAATCTAATATCCATGATGACTCGTTTGAACTGGCACGTAGTCTTATATGATTTTCTATTTTGGCATGATTAGTAAGTGCCTGTTTTCCATATTACTTAATCTTATTATTTTTCACAAAGAAAGTAGTACGCAACAAACAGATTTTGCGGAACTTCTTGCACTATTCAGCAAAATCTGGATTGATTTTTTTTAAATCCATCAATTCGTATTAAATATAGATTTTGAGCATCTCATTGTTTAAAAAAATTTCTAATCTACTTTGAAAAAGCTCACAGTTTCTCAAATAATAAACAAACCATTCAATAAATTCAAGTATGGTTGATTGAATATAGATTGAATGTTGCGATTCCCGCCAGAGAATTGCATTCGATTCTTTCACGCAGTTACAGAAGTCTCGCCCATGCTCATCAGCGGCAATCTCATGGAAAAAGAACAACTGTCTTGCAAATCGAAACTGGGCTGATCTATACAGAAAAAAAAAGGGGGGGGGAGAGAGTAGAGAAGTAGCGAGTTTTCGGATTATAAAAACGAGAATAGTATTGTTTCATTTTTAGAAGCTATGATTACGATCTTTTATTCTTCCTATCTTTAAAAATCGACATTTTTTAGAAGGGAAAAAAATAACTAAAGAACTTGATTTCCTGTATTTTCCCGGTTTTTATGAAAATTTTCAAATTCCCCTGCATTTTCTCCGTTTTTTTAGACGAATTTTAAATACCCTATGTTTCCACGGCGGCGTGGCAATCCTGTCATAATAGCCTTTCCAACATTTAATTATAGCTTTTGACTAAATAGATTTTGCATGACGCCTATAGTTTACATTATACAGTTAAATGCAAAATAGAATAGAAAATATAATATTTCTAGGGAAATTCTTAAAAATTTCAAATTGCTTATTCATTTGTTGTAATAAATTTATGAGCTTCGTGTATTTTCAGTCAAGTTTATATAATAATCAGCGTTTGGTAAGTCCTATATTTTGATAAAACTAGTTTGAAAGTTCTTCAGTATCGATGATCAAATCCTTCTCTACTAAAGGTCAATACATTCTTATAAATGATTGGGGCCTTTGACTTCTAATTTCAAAAGAATTTTTTAACTTACGAAATATTTCAATATAGTTTTGAGCTTTAGCATCAAATATTATAAAATACTATTCAATAATTCCCTTCCATTAAGCAGATTTCAGCTGTTTTCTTTTTAAAAAAAAGGAATTTAAAATACTATAAGTGTGTTGGAATTTAAAGTCTCGACTTACACCTTTTATGATATCAAAAGATAGAAAGAATTAGAATAAATAATAATAATTGAATAAATAAATTGAATAATAAATAGAATAAATAAATTAATTGAATGTTTTACATTGAAGAAATTAAATATTCTTCTCTGTTACTGATACTCCTCATTAAGCTATGAAGAGGAAATACACACAATTTCAATAAGCATGACCGTACTTCATTTTAAGTCTTTTCAAATAAAATTTGTTTGAAATATTTTTTATTTGGTAATAGTATATATTATATGTGAAACAATTTCTTACACAATTAAGACAATTTATTATATATTTATATATCTTGAAATCTAGAGTTTATTGTCTAATGTGCTGATTAAATTACTGTTCTGTTTGAAGCCAGACTAAGTTTATTTGATGGAAGCCTGATGTTGTAGTAATTCCGTCAGCTAATGAGGACTAAGCATGATCCAGCACTTACTAAGATGACTTTTATTTCAATAAGTTAATGTAACAAGTTATTTTGCAGGAAATACCTAGTTATTCAGAAAAATGTCTCAAACTACCTTTATAGATAAATGAATAAAATGATAATTAAATTCTACTACAAATCATACTTTTAATGAATAGTGTGTATCATTATCAATATAAAGATTTTTATTTAAATAATAAATAGCCAGAAAAAAAATTCTGAGCTTTCTTTAAACATATTAATATGACTTAAAGCTGAAATGTGGTATCCATAGATAAATTTATAATATAAGATCTTGAAATCCTATTATTCAAACTACTATACAGTTTTTAAAATAATTATTGGTTAAACAGACAATTTATTAGAAAACCTTTTCAAGCTTACTAAAACATTATATGAACTATCTTGATTAATGATTATGACATAATATCAAATGTTCAGAAAAAATTGAGCAAATTAAATAAAAATTAAATTACCTTCAACAGGGTGTATTGGAATCAGCTGACCTTCTGAGTTTTTTGCTTTATCAGTTATAAGCAATCCTGTAACTGCTAGCAGTAATAAGCTCAACTCCATGCTCTTCAAAGAAAAGTCAAATATTAATTTATATTTTGCGCAACAAATTACATAAAAGAATAATCTATTCCCTACATTTTATGTTTTATAAGGCAACCTCTTAGAAATCACTATCCAATATGTATATGATAAGTACATACTTCAAGAATTATTATAATTAGAGCACATAACTGATGTTGTATGCAACAATACTAACATGAAAATTCAAAGCAATATGTATATACATAAATGCAAATGCATTGGTATAAAACTATACAAATCAAACTTGCAAATATGAAATCCATCAAAAATTTATCTAGCTATATTTTTAAATAATCATGTTTTAAAAAATTGCAACCATCAACTGCATATGTTTTAGGTTTAGAGTGATGAATGACAATAAATGTTTCCACTTCTCCTACATGACACTATTAATTATTCATTTCATTAGTGACTTACAATAAAATAAATGAGAAACACACTTAAAAACATCAAAATATAAATAAAATTTAGCTTCATACAATTTTTATTTTAAATTTTTCATAATATGACAATAAATGTTAATTATATTAAATCAAAGTCTTAGTTTGAAATTAGATAATAGTTCATTACAATTTTCTGCGTTTTAGTACAATTTAACAATAATTCAAAATTCAACACTTAAATTAGCATTCCACAATCATGAGCTCTAAATAGTATCAAAGTAAGAATTTCTCATCTTTGCATTTTTAAGATACAATGACCCAGAGTGGAATTAAACATTCTTGGGGTCCTTAGGCAGTACAAGTTATAGGATCCCTTCTTCCCCTCTTCAACTTCCAAAACCAGATAACTTTTATTGATTTTAATTTCAACCTATACATACACAGTTCTATATAGTAAATTTTAATAGACTAAAATAAGAAAATATTTAATCCTGGGTTATTTTCGAGAAAGATGGTTTACGTATCTCATCTGCAAAAAAATTCAAAATTTAAATTAAGAAGTAATTTTAAACAAAACAGTAAAAGAAAAAAAGATAACTTCTTTTTTTTTTTTACATAATCTGAATTTATTTAATTATGTGATCAGACAGTTTCAGAACTGTATATACATATAGGAAAGTTATTAGAATAATTTTTTAGAATTTAAAAGATATTTGATTTTATTTGAATAGGTTTAAGTACGACCCTCATAAATTCCCCTGAAAAATTTAGAGACATTGCCCTGCACCTATAACTATAGAAACCCTAGCAATTGTCCCCTTCATTTACTTTTTTATATTGCAAAAAAATTCAAAACTTTTTTTAAAATGTGATATGAATATAAATAATGAAAATATCTTTAATGTTCGGTTTATCTTAGTTCAATATGAAGGCACAAGAACCAGATTTGGACACAATATGGCAAATATTCAAAGTAAATGGAAAATGCATGTCAAAATAATTGATTACAGAATTAAGTAAAAATGAAATTTTTGAAACAATATTTACACAAAAGAATCATTAATAAATGAATCATTAAGATACAATAATAACCCAAACAACAACCATAAAATATCAGGAAAAATAAACACCAGCCTAATAATGTTATGTTATGATTTTTTTTTAAAAATAAAAAATATAAATAAAGTTATTTTCATGAGTGAACATGAAAAACTTTTGAGTCAATTATTGCTTAGTACATTATATATTGCAAAACATAATTCTTATAGAATCATCTACTGCCATGGATTTGGATATCACAAGGAAGCTATAGTTAGGGACTCCTAAGATAAGGGAGTACTTTAAAATTTTGTGGATTTAGAAAATTTAAGATAAGATGGTCAGATGGCTAGCATGGTACCCAAATCAGTATCTCCTGTTAAAACTTCTGCAGTACACCAGCAGGCAGATGTTTGAGACTCAGCAAATTAAATGTGTGCAAAGCTCTTACATACAAAAATTCCTCCTGTGGAATCAAATTTCAAATCTGTAATCAAAATGTTGAGTCTCTCTTTCTCTGTAGGCCCCTTAAAAATATGCCAATTATAGTTTTTGAATTATAATAATTGAAAGATTTCTTCTTAAAAGCAGATCGATATATGGTGCTTGGTTTATGCAAACGAATTCAAAAAGATGTTGATTCTTATGAAAGTGAAACCTGATTAAATTTTATAAAATACAAATGTAATAGCAGACATCAAATTAAGTAGAAAAGAATATGTTATATATGCCTGGCAAAAAATGGCTTATCATATATATTTATGTAAGCATGTATTTAATATAAATGTAATGGTATTTCAAAAATTCATAGAGAAAGTTTAAAGAAGGCATACAAGTCATTTTTACAATACATGGCATTGCAAAAATAAAAATCAACTGAAAAAATCAACTTTTCAATCAAATAAAAAAGAGGAATACTATAAATGAGCAACACATGTTTAATGAAATAGAAATTCGTAAACATATAATAACAAAATTGCATGCAACGTACATATAGCTTTGGACAGCAAGTCTTTCGAATACTTAATTTAAGTACTCCAAAATTTTGTTGCTAATACTGTATCCTATTTGCCACTGTACACACCATGCTGCTGATGACTTGTAATATTGTTATTCATGCAACTATGGCATTATGTTATTATGAATTCATATTCCATTAAATCTGTCTTGTACACTTTATTCAATTAATCCTTTTGTTTTGCTAAATAACTTGCAAACAGCCCCTGGTAGCATTTGATTCCCATATATATATATATATATATATATATTCATAAAACCTTTTTTTCTGGTAGAAGGTATCTTGAAGACCATAATAATATTCTTATCCAGAAACAAATCAATGCTTACTTATGATATATGTCAAATGGCCCAAGCTGACTTAATTATTTAAATCTACTTAACATCTTGCAAAAGGAAAAGTGAAACAAATAGAAAGCAAAATGCAGTAGTTGCGATTGTAACGTGATTCAGTGGATTAACAGCTAAGATTCTGAAATTATATCAGAGGTACTGAAGAAAAATCTTTTAGTTTTCAGCTATGGTCAATCAATTAGGAAAATATCCCATTCTCATATAGAAATTAAAGTCATTTCTCCTTTAATTGCAAAGCTAGTAAATATGAACTAGACTTGATTATAAGACTGATTTCCTGTTTAATTGGATCTTGAACCCAAAAGTCTCAGATTCTAAAGCTAGCATCATGTTGGCACATAAATGCAGTTTACAATAACTCTAGCTTAAAGGTTACAAATATCAAATAAGATGCAAAGTATCATTTGCAAACTTTTTCAAGGCCACAATATAAATATAATGTGCTTATGTGAAATAAACCAATGGCTAAATAACCAGGGGTAGTTAATGCTAAGAGATGCAGATCTACAGAACATTTAGTTATCATTTCATAAAGTAATTTTTGACACCATTTCCCAATTTTCAGAGTGTTAAACAATTTAATGCAAATGCTGAATAAATAACTCATTTATCAAAGTCAAAATTCAATATGATCCCATCTAAACTCAAGAACGAAAGGGACATAAAAATAAACTATGCATGAACATCAGCTCAATGCATTTTTCAAATACAAGCAAATTCAGCTGTAACATTACATTTTAAAATGACCAGAAGAAAGTCATATTTTTAACTCTATAGACTGCATTATAAAAAGAAGAAAGTGGATTAAAAACTGACAGTTTATAGACTCTTTCTGCATTCCACCCCCAAGCTGTTTTTCTGAGCTTTTAAAAAATCATGCTACTTTAATATTAGCAAATTGCAGGCATTTTTAGATTAATGCCCATTATTTTATTTATTTGTTTTAAAATAAACAAATGCAGATAAGTTATTATTTTCAGACTAAAATAAACATATCTTTGTGAGAACTTTTACTGTCTCAGTTAAAATAGAAATAAAATATTAATGGTTAATGGTAACTTAAATATAGCTCATTAAATTAAGCTAGATCCTCAAAACATTCATTTCTTCTAAAATCAGAAAATTTAATACTGAATATAATAAAAGATATTTGAAATAATAAAAGTTAAAATGCATCTTCTAAAAGAAAAACTTATACTTTTTTTTTCGAATTTAACTAAATACAAACACTGCCCTTTTACCACAAAAATGTAAATTTTTTTCAATGTTGTTTGATAATCCAAATGTTGTACAATATTATGAAGATACTGTACAGAGCTATCTGAAAAAGCAATACTACATAATAAATGAGAGGAAATAAAGTTTAAACAAGTTATTTAATAAAATTTAATGAATTTCTTTAGACAAAATTATTTTCTTAATATTTTTTCCAAGAATTTAAAAGGAATTCACCTAATCTGAATTTTCATAATCTTTATATTATTCCATTTCTGATCAACAGTTTAAAAAACATATATTTACAAGCGCATATACAATCTAGATTTTTTATAAAAATTCACTTTCATCAAATAAATTATTTTAAAACATTTTAGAACAGCAATTTCATAAAATCTCACACATATCATATTTAAACATTTACTTTTCAATTTCTTTAATGATTTCTAAATATTTGTAAACAGTATAAAAATATTTTTCTAATGTTCAAAAATTTATTTATACATGAAATACATCATTTAGCAAATTCGTAGAAAATAAAATAGTAACATATGTTCACAAGAATACAAAACACCACCATTATTATTTCTCAAACATTGACTTTTGATTCCATCAAACTAAAAGAAGAAGAAGGGGGGGAAAATCTACAATTTTGCAAGGATAATCTTTTATTCAGCATAGTATCGTATTTGAAAATAAAATAAATGTAATATTATTATGGTCTTAGTGATGTCCCCAAACTCTCACCCAGGAAATGCAACTTCTTTGCTGCTCAAATGCTGGGGATAAGTCATTTAACATTTTCTAACATTGCAGGAGCAAGTAATTGTATTAGAATACATAAGATTTCTATATGACATACATTTTATTATAATATATGTATGTATATATATATTAAAATTCTAATTAAGAATAATATGCATTAATATAGGCTTTTCCATAGCAATGGAAAATGTATTTTCAGTAAATAAAAATAAGCTTTAACCTCCACTTACTCCTAATTACAAAAGCTAAAAAAAAATTATTAGCATTTAATGTCCTGGAGTCAGCTAAATTCACTTTATAAAATTTACTACTATGCTATAACTATTAATATATGCGATTTAGTTTAAGTATATTTTAGATTTTTCCAATCAAAAGTAGTTTTCATTTGCTTGCAAATGCCAATATCAACATAACCAGAATGACAAATTCAATTTACACTGGCCCACATACAGAGGAGCTATTCAATAGAATAGGATTGCAAGCTCTTGATACAAGACTAAAGAAATGTATGTCTGAAATACCTTGATGAAATTTGGATCATGCATAAGCAAAACAAAGCAAACCTCTGTCACAAAAAGGGAAACAATACTAGGGCTCACCTATAGGAAGGGGTGCAAAAAATGAAGATGTACAAGCCCCTCATTTCTGAAAATTTAGCTCAGATTACTAATTTTATATTTTGTTATAAGATTTGTACGTATTTTATATCTACCAATCCAAGGTAAAGTTAAATGTTTTGAGTCTCATTACAATGGATTGAGATGATGACACATGGGACAATAGATACTGATGACACAGTTCTCATCATAATCAAAAGTGTACATTATTTCTTTCCTGAAAGCATTTCAAATTTATCATGAACATGAGGCATCAAATTGACTTTTCATATATACATAATTTAGATAATATTCACAGAATGAAAGTGATTGAAGATGATCTTCACAAATATTGTAAAGACTTACATCCAAATTTGTAAAATTGTACTGACTGCATATAATTATTTAATGAGATCAAGATACACAATTGAGTTTTATCAAAACATTACAAATATTAAGATATTTATTTTTAAAAATTTCTTCAAGTTTTGTTACTATTCTGGAAATTACATCAGCCTTAGCAATTACTGTCGGATCTGCAAAAAATCTTTCTCAAGATTAAAAATAACAGAAAATTACCCAAGATTCAGTACTAATCAGAAAGATTTACCTTCTAAAAAATTTTATTTATCTGATCCAATAAATCAATCAAAAAATTTACTTTAAAACAGAAAAAATTAAATGAAAATTGGATAATGTAAATGTATTCAAGTGATTCACATATTAAATTGTATTTTATAAATTTATGTTTTATTTGATTTATTAACAATTTTTCTGAGTAGCTGAAATATTAATTTTAAAAAAAAGGAATTTTATAATTTGTTAATTTCATTCATTCCTAAAATCCTTACTACACAAATTTGTGCAATGTAGAAACAGCAAAGCATAGTTAATTACTATTTTGCTGAACAAAAATTGTTTCAAGATCCCTCAAATCAACTTTGCATTAGGTCCCAATTTTGTATAGGTGAACATTAGACTATACCACCATTGCTTGCTTAATACTTAAACATATGATAGGTGTGTGTGTGGGGGGGGGGGTGAAAGTTCGAATGAAATTAGTTCAAGGATGATTACTAACAATTCTATCGCATAGTCTATATTCCATCTAATCTAACTGCTCATACATATTTACGATTGTAAATTTTTGTAAGGAAATTAATTTGAATAAAATAATTCATTTGGCCTTTTAGGATTAATATTGTTTCACCAAAGCTCTCATCTTAAGCATTTACATATCAACTTTTTTTATTTATAACTTTTACATAAGATTTCTGAAATGTGCAAAATAAAAAAATTTATTTTAAATGTCCATGAATTTAATAATAAATAAAGCATATTACGAAACAAAAGCTATAGATAATGCAAAGGTAACTTACATATTCACGAAAATCAAAAATATCATCAACTGCACAACACTGTGATCTTACTTAGCCAAAAGGCCAAGAAAAGATTTTGTCAAATGTTTACCTTCGATTCTGCAGACAACACAACAAACAGAAAGCAGAATTAAATTGCCGCCGTTTCCACAATGTACAACATACTAAAGAAATTAATTGGAAGAACACCACGGTCATTGAATGAAGTCATACTATAGCTTCACAGTAAGCATTTGGTAGGAGGTTTAATTAAAAAATATAAATATTCATATTTTATTATTATTCTTAGCTTCTTATGAATTTAAGAATTCGCAAAATATCTAAAAGCATTTCCCATAATATTGGGAAAATGTCACACTAGAGCTCCAATATGATTTCTTCACACAAGATCAAGGAGTATGATCAGGTTCAAATTAGCAAAGAAGCTTCCCACATAATTTTAAAAACTAAAACATCTATGCAGGATTAAAAATTCTTCAAGACTTATAAATTATTTATTACCATTCTAGAAGCAACGTCATTTTCCGGTTCCTGCTGTCTGTTTGTTTACATTCTTGCCTAGTTGGCTAGGAGGATTCCTATAATTCTAATTTTTTTTATTATAACAGAGATGTTTATCTTCTGAAACTATTTTCAATTTATGGTATATGCCCTTCATTTTTCAATCATCAAATATGTCCGTGAATAGTATCGACAGACACCTGAAAGTGAAATGTATTCCATCTCTCTGTTTTAATAAAGATGATTTCGTTTCGGTTTGTACATACTTTCTGCATTCTCTATTGTAAATAAAAGTTTCCGTTTTGTAATTCAAATCTTCAGTAATATTTATTGCTAATTTAAAGTGCTTCATTTGATAGTAGAATGAATTTGAAAGTCATTTTTTTTATCTAAAAGTTTCCAATTCAAGATGCAGTGAGGGTTCTATGGACTACCCATTCATTTTGAAAATTTTGTACATACATTTATTGCACTATTAACTTTTGAATGCATATACTTAACAACACCATGGAAGCAGGCAGGAATGGACTGGCCAACTTGTAGTCCTACTTGTACTTGTAGTACTATTTGTCCTTCCCATGATGTGTAAATTGGCTCAAAAGTTTTCCAGTAGTTATGTAAAGTAGTAGTTTCCAGTAATTGACACAAAAGTTTTGCAGTACCATATGAAATTAGTACTGCAACAGAATGAATTTCGGTGAACGATGACAAAACAAAAATCTTCACAGATAGTTTGACTTCTACACAAATATTAAAACGTGTTACTATAAAATCCAAATTTGTGTTAAATGTAGGCATCATATATAAAGTTTTCAATCAAGTCTTCTGAGTCTCAATTATATTGAAATAAATTTTGAAAACTTAAGGAATAAACTGATAGATCATTTTGATGAGACTGTCCCCAAATATGGTCAAGAATCATAAATTCCAACCTTTTCTTCTCATGTCTAAAAGATTTCTAAACATCATATTCATCGGAAATATAATGAATTTTAGATATATTCTTCCCATTTGTTTAGAGGATTGTATGCTCAATGATTATAATAACCAATAAATAACTAATAAACATTTAATGATTCTTATATGTGGTAAAAGAGTTTCTTCATATTTATTTGGATTTGATTTAGTTAATAGTTCTAATTATATTTGAGAATTTTCTCTTTGACACCAACAACTGTGCTTGCTTTTGTTCTTCCACTCAGAATTTTCTGTTTCCATGAATTTTTTAAAAACCTGGATCATTTGAAAATATTAAAATAAAAACTTTGTCATGAAATTTTTTTTTAAATAAAAAATATTACAAGTGTATAAAAAAACTTTTTTTAAATTTATGATGTACTGTCAGTTGTATATCTGATTCTCATTCTTCATATTCTGTTATTTTGTCTTTATTATGCAATTAGCTTTTGGTTTGTATGTTATGTTATAATAGAACATTGTAAAGTTGATTGTTGTTTGAAATCCTTTATGTAGTGAACTGCATAAAATACACTTCTATATTTTTGTATTGTTAATATTTGTTAAGAAATATTCTGTAAAGGTATTAAAGAAATTCATATAGAGTTTGATTAAAAATTCTCAAAACCATAATATGCAGTACGATTACCAAAAAATTTGTAACTTCAGTTGTCAACATGCTTATACTTTATATTATATTTCTGATAATATATATATTATAGGTGTATAATGTAATTAGTAATGCACATAAAATGTTTTTATATTAGGAATAGAACTTTAATTTAATGATGCTTATTTTTTATTACTTACCAGTTGATGCAGTTTATTTTATTTGGAGTGAAACTATTTGTATGCTTTTTATTAATAAAATATTAACTATGTAATTATCATAATATGTTTTTCTTATTCTATACAGTAAGTAAAAGTTTAAGAACTTATAGCATGAAAAAATCTACAGTTATCACATTAAACCATCTGTTATTGGGTATGTGATGTAAGCATCATTTGAGAGAATGTAAAAATATATGAAGTAATAGCACTTCATAAAATACTAATTCAAAATAAATGTATTTTTTAGATGCATTTATAATATTTTTATGTGAATAATACTGATATACAAGATAATTTCAATTCATGTACCTTTCAAAATTTTATCTATTCTTTATTTTAAAAAAAATTAAATTATATCATTTGAAGTATGAGTAAGCTCTATTGTCTCTGAGCAACCAATATTTTCAGATCTATTCATCCACTGCCAGCAGAGAACCATCTTACTTGAAATGTAATATGCCGTTGAAAGTCTTTTAAATCAGAAAAAAAAAAAAAAAAAAAAAAAGAAAGAATATAAAATTTCTCAGTTTTAGCTGGTTTTTATTCTAATTAAATAAATATTAGTAATTCCCTAAATGAAATAATTTTTCTCCCTAATGGAATAATTTCCAGTTCTATCTATGAACAAAATTGTTGGGACATGAGACTGGTTAAATTGAAGATTATTGTGCAGTTTCACTAAAGGTTTTTTTTTTTTTTTCGTTTTTTGTAATTTCTTATTAAACATGATTATTTTGATTTCCTATGTCCATCTGAGATAGAAGATTTTTAGAGAAAGTCCTCATCATTATTTTAAGTCTTACCCACTAGAATTTAGTAAAATATTAATTATAGTTAAACTGATAATAAAGTACTGTTGTAGCATTTATAAAAATTGCAATCGTTTATTTCCAATTTAACTATTTCTTCATTATAATATATTATTATGTGTCAGTTTCTTCTAAATGCATATTAGATAGTTTATTCTTCAAAACTAAATCTGTTACATTCTTCCTTACTGCAGCTTACTCCAAAATTATCTCTCAACAGATGATTCTATTAATAACTGATCTCTGTAATGTATCTCATCAGTTTTATTATCCATTATTCTTTGACATAATTTATTATTTTTATTGATTTTTTTGCAGATATATAGTTTTTGTTTTATTACTTTTAAAACAATTTTTTATAAACATCATCAAAGAAATACTCAGGTTTTAGATAAATATGATACCTTTATCAGACTGTTTTGATTTTTAATATCACCATTATTTATTCCAATACTAATGATTTTTTATGTGCATATGAATTTGTAATAAATACTTTTGCAAAATGCCGTTATAGATAGTTCAACTACATTCAAATCAGTATTTTTCGAACAGTTACAACTGATCTTGCTGATTCAGACCTGCTTTTATAGCATTGTTATGTGTGAGATTTCCACATATCTTTTATAGTGAAGGATGATTCTTGGTGGTTTTTATTTCTTGTTGTGTCATGAAGGGAATATGACTACTACTGATTTAATGTAAGGTCATGGATGTAGGTTTAAATGTAAAAACATTATAATGTTTAAATTTATCAACTTTTTTTTTTTTTTTTTTTTGCAAAATAACAATAGAAAGTTTATTGAAATTCTAGATTTCTTCTTCATAGAATTTCACATATATTGAAATATTATAAATAGAATCATAGGGCATATATGTGAAACTCAAACTAAATCTGCTTTTTAAAAAAATCCATTCATAGCACATAAATTAACATTAACTGCACTTTGAAGAAATGATTTATTTATAATTACTTTAATTAAGATTGAAAATTTAATTTTATGATGGTTTATTCAAATTTAATTATGCTAATTGGCATGTAGTTGAAGCGTAGATGCAATTTATGACATCTGGTAAGAAATATGTTAAAAATATCTTGCAATTATATCTTAATGGAGGTTAGTTCTTATTCTTTTTCAGAATGAATTCAGTGTGGATAAATTTGTCAGTGAGTGTAGGAAGTATGCATCTTTGGATACAATGCGTGATGACCTCAATATTTTTCATAAAATATTATGTACTGCCATGATTGAGTTGCTGAATAAAGATTATGCTGATTTTGTGAATCTGTCAAGCAATTTGGTAATTATTTATTTAATATTATTGTAAAAACACTGTATTAAAATAAATTAATGTAATTATAAATTCTTTAAATGATTAATTATGATTTTAGGCTGGTTTGGACAAATCAATTAAAAGCCTCAGTTTGCCATTACAGAGCTTAAAAAATGAAATAAATGTAAGAAATTTTGTTGATTTTCAAAAACTAAATTTGTTTTATATTCATTTTAACTGTTTATTGAGTAAATAGTTTGTTATTATTGTTAAAATAAAAATATTTTTGCATATTTTAGGAAACAAAGACAAATTTAGATAAAACCCTCCTGTCTGTTACGAAAATGTTCTCTGAAAGAGCTTCAATTCACTGCTCAAAAGTAAATGTTTATTTTTATACCATTTAAAAGTTTTGGTAGGTGACTTGAATTAACTTATTATCAGAATTTGTTTATGGCAGAATTATTTTTCATTCTGCCATAAACAAATAGTGTTCCACGAAAAATGTTTGTAGCAAATAGATTTTTATGGCACCTGAATCAGATGATATGTTTGTGTTATTTCTTGGATAGATTAGTTTTGTTTTTAAAGTGGGCTTAAAAGAAAATAGCAATAAAGGAAGATAAATTAAATCTTTTGGTGAGTTTCAAAGTTCAACTTTTTGTAAGCTAAAGCATGCATCCTAAAAGTGCAAGAAAATCAGAAGTACAGGTTTTCTTAGAATTTAAAATGTTTAATTTGTAATAATTTTTACAGCAAAGTTTAATGATAGTAAACGGACTCATTTTCGATTGTAAGGAATGGCTTGCCTATATTTTTATGAATTTGTGTTAATTTGAAGACTCAGTTATTAGAATGTTGGCATCTTAAAGGACTTGCAATCATGGTGAAATAACAAAACTCCTTTTATTAAAGTCTTCAAGTCATTTTTAAAATCTTTGGATGATTCCTCTTAATTATGATCATTGACAAATTGAGCTCCAAATTATACAAATCAATGGTAATTGTTGAACATAAAAAGAGGAAGCTAAAATCTGCATTCTGGCTCTTTAATTTTTGAAATGATAAATTCTCAAAAAAATGATCTGTTGGCTAAAAAAGTTTCAAAATTGTTCCAATTTGCCTTTAAAAAATTTATTTTTTAAAAAAATTTCTTTCTATGCAAAATACTAAGAAAGGCACCCTCAATTAAATGCTTTGTTATTTCAGTTTGACATTGTATTACATAAACTCTTCTTGCATAAAAACTAATTTAAAATCAATAATAAAAAAAAAAAACATGGTTTTGAAAGCTTGAGTGGGGAAATGGGCTCCTGATTCTTCTGTTTCCTAAGGGCTACTGTAGACCTTAATCCAGTCCTGCCAAAATGTCATGAAGATAGTAATAGTATTACTTGTTGAGATGGGAAAATATTTCATAATATGCAAAATATGTGCCATTTCTCAACCTTACTTCTAAGAAAAATTTTAATAATAATTTTTGAAAAACACACAAAATTAAAGTAAATAGGGATGAAGTAAATAATCTGGATGTAAGAGGGTTTATTGATAAATATTTTTGAAACTGGTTTTAAAGTTCTGCAAATAGAATACAAAATGCTTGAATGGGAAAATTAATATTATTTCTTTTTTCAGTATAAAATTTATTTTTCTTTGCTTTTTCAAATTATATCTTAAGAGTGCAATTTGTTGGTTTCATAATTAGTAGCCTTAATCTTTTTTTAGATTTTGATATATCATCTTCTAATTATTGAAGAAGGTCTGGAAAAAATACATCTCTTGAATGCAGAAGATAATCATAAGTACATACAATGCTTTTATTTCATTTATGTGCCTTGTTTTTATTCATAAAACTACAGCAGGATGTTTTTAAGAATAATTCTTGTTTTTTAGCTTTCAAGATATCGAAATATTAGAAAGAATAGCAATTGCTTTCAACAATGTTCAGTTCCACTTGCATAAAATTATTGACTGCAAGAATTATTCTGTCAAGGAAGAAGTAAACATATTTTTTTGTATATATAATTTTTTAGTACATGTATATATATGTAGTATATATATTTGGGAACATGTGAACTGTATTGCTGCTTAAAAAATTTAATTAACTATTTGAGAGAATTATCCTGTTGGGAATAGGAAGCTAAGTACACCAACTTTCACCTTTTGGCACAAACCTGTTAAGTGTGATCGGAGATCGTTTTTTAAATTTTCCTCGGCCATTTTTTAAAGAAAATCAAGCTGGCATTGTGCATTCTTGGTTATAAGAAAATTATATAAAACAATCCATTTAAAGTTATGCATGTTTGTA
This sequence comes from Argiope bruennichi, assembly GCF_947563725.1. NCBI lineage: Eukaryota > Metazoa > Arthropoda > Arachnida > Araneae > Araneidae > Argiope > Argiope bruennichi. Next base: position 118,580,527 of record NC_079162.1, read on the forward strand.
AAATTAATAAAATTACTATCCTTTCACAGTCTTTTCATTTATAAGAAAACACCTAAATTTGTAAATGAATTGCTTAAGGAAGTTAATATTCTCTGTAAAAAAATAGATTTTATAAAATAGCTTGTAATGTTATTAAAGGCACTTGAAAGAAATGATAATCCTGTGTAAATGGAGACTGATAACATAACATCACTTTTTAAAAAGACTCATTAGCTATGGGTCCTTTGTATTTATAATTTTATCCATATGTATTTTTTCTTTTCTATTAATTTCTTCTTTTTTAAAATAAAAATTTTTTTTTACTTATTTAGGTTATAGCTAATGTCGCAAAAAATTTAGAACAACAACTTCAGGCTGTATTCCTTCAAAGTCTTTCAGATGATATGCACAAACAAGATTTACATAAAATACTCCGTATCTATTCTTATATTAGTGAAGAAAATAAAGTTGAGAGTATTTTTCGAGCATCAGTTGTTAGACCTGTCATGAAAAATGTAAGTATTTCCTAGTTAATAATTTTTAAATAATTTGCTGTATTTTAATAAATATCAATAAAATTTATATAACTTTTCTTTCTTTCTTTTTTTTTTAAGTTCTGGCACCAATTTTATTTTAATTGGTGACTTATTAAAAGTTTGTTTGAAAATTTTCGTCTTCATTTTTTTAAATAAAGTTGTAAAATATAACTGTATGTTAGTTGCATTTTATTGTTTTTGATTGTAAACTCCTTAAGAAATTTTTAATGCAAATTTAATAAATTGATGTATTAAAGCTAGTATTTCTTTTCTTTTCAGCTTATCACTCAGAATAACATTACAAAATTGGGTTTGGAAAAAGTATTAAATGACATCTTAAATTTTATACCAAACACCTGTAATGATGTTTTGAAAATGACCAGGAGGACAAACAAGTATATTTTTCTTTTATCCTTACATTTATTGTTTTAAAATTAAAAGAATTCCTTTCTGTTTCTTAAATATTATAATAGTATAAAAGACAAAACCTGCTTGTAACTTTTACAATAATTTATTGTTAAATATATTTTTTTAGCTGATAGCTTCAGTGAATAGTTTTAGGTCAGTTAATACAAAGTATTTATAATAAGAGTTCCCCTGCTCAGAGTTACCTGTAATCTTAGCCATGTATGCATGTTTCTCATATTTGCCGAGAACTAGTCTTACAGTGTGCTTACCATTCACAATAATTTTCAGTTCATGAGGTAACGCTTTGTTAGCTAAATTGTTTTTATCCAAATGCAGATTCCTTATTAATTGCTCAGTGAAAATTTTAGGCTTGGGAGGGATTCATTTAGGTCTTGTCTCGGGGAAATTACATCGAAAAATGTTAGTGAAGTTTGAGTAACAAGATCATTGTTTTTCCATCTAGAAGAGAAAGAAAACATGTTACTCTAGATGTAATAGAGAAGTAACTGTTCAAGTAGAGGAAGATGAAACCTGAAACTTTTATGTTAGCAACAGTGTTTTCAACAAGTTCTTTGTGAATTTTCATTAGTTTTATAATAGCTATTGCACCATGTCAAAGAGAATATGTGGGTGCACTGTGGGTTTTAATAGTTACGGGTTCTCTGAAGTCATATGTGATACTTTTTTTTTCTTTTAATTTATTAGCTTAATTTTTTTTTTCACAATTTTATTAGGTCATCCATAAGCATCTCCACTTTATTTATTTATTTTTTAAAGAATGGTTATGGATGTAGAACGCCACTTTTTTTTTTTTTTCAAAGAACGATTACAGATATAGAGCAACCATATTTATTCTAAGAATGGTAACAAATGTAGACAGCTCTACATAGAGAACTTTAATTATGAATAAATTGTATGTACATTAATAGACTAATATTCAAAATTAAGAGAATTTTTACATATGGATTTTTATCTTTGTAACTGCTGGATGTTTAATTAAAGCTAGATATGTGCAGTTGCAAAAGGAGAAAACAAACCATTTGGATTTATTCTGCCATCTTTCATTATCTGTTCAAACAAATACTATCTTTTAAATAAAATGACATCCACTGAAAAAAATTTCTTAAATATCATAAAAGATCATTTACTTATTTAAAGTTTGACTAATACGTGATAAATGAGTGGTTGAACTATATTATTATGAACCAAATTAATAGTTTTTTTTTCAGTTATTTTATAATATTATTTTAATATTGTGATATATCTACTAGTAGTTCTACAATATATAAGAAATATACATTATCTCGAAGTAGGGGATGAACTGAAAATATTCTCTTTTCTATATCCATAAACCTTTCAATTGATAATGATGATTAATTTATTGTCACCTACGTAAAATGAGATGTATAGTTACACTTGGAACACAGATGTGTTAGTTTTATATCCAAATCAGATTTTTATAGACAATGCCTTACTTTATTGTAGAATTTCAAAAGGCTGCAAAATGAAAAAATGGAGGACATTTATTTCATTTCCAAAAGTATATATATATTACTGAAAAGTGTTCAAACATTTCACTGATTTTTTTAATATTTTTATTCAAGAGTGTGAAATTGAATTTTGTTCCTTTATAGGGATTCAGAAATTGTACCCGGGTATGACTTTTTAGTAAATGCAGTTTGGCCCGAAATCATTGAAGCTTTTCAGTATATAGCTCCAGTATACCTCTATTCACTTGGTGATCCTCAACAGTTCCATCAGAATTACTGTGCATTCATGAAGTTTCTTGATGAATTTGAACATATTTGTGGGGTGCAGAGTAGTGTTGTAAAATTACGAGGGCAAGCGACTTACAAAGAATTTATTCAAAAATTTAACCTTGATGTTTATTTTCAAATAAGGTAAAGTAGTACTATTTTTATTATTTTTTTTTATTTATTTCCTTGCAGATTTTTAAGTTAGGCATGTTGCATCAGTGAAATAACTATATTCGAAATATAATTATCATGAAAATTTACACATCATTTTAATTCTATTTAACATCTGCTTTTCTTTAATAATAAAAAAAATGGATTCAGCACTGAAGTATTAATTAAGTAAATCCATTCCAAATTATTTTTAGAATAAATTCTTAATTATTAGGTTTGTGTAAGAAATGAAATCCTCTATACTAATTTAAAAATAGTGGCATAATGACAGTAAATGGTGCCTGAAATTGATGTTTATGCCTTTAAAACTTCACAGTTAAATGGTGCCTGGAACTGTTGTTTATTCCTCTAAAAACTTGAAATAACGCAACTTGTTTTTATGGCATCCCTCTAGACAGACGCCCAAGGTTTCTGTACCACCCCATTGTTATACATCTGATGAAAAGAAAACAGTATTTTCCAATTACGTCTTTTTCTTATTTTAAAAGATACTTGTTTTTCCATATTGAGAAAAACTTAATAAAATTTCAATTGAAATATTACATTTTGAAAATTTTGTTCCCATTTTCATCAAAATATTTTTATTTTTTTTTTCAGATTTCAAGAAATTGCTGGAAGTTTTGAACGTAATTTATTTGAGGAAAGGCTCATAAAAGAAGCAAATAGTATAAATTTTGTTGATTTTTCTAATTTGATTTAAATTTTCATTCAGTATTTAAGAAGCATAAATTTATTTATTTATTTATTGATAAATTTATTTTAGATACAAATTTGACATACAATTTGAAAGCCACGGTATCTCTTTGGTCCTGTATCAATCTTTGTTGGTCTGATTCTATATACCTTCCTTTCTTGAAAAGAGATTTTTGGAGACTAACTATTCAGCTGCTTTTTCGTTATAACAAATATATTCATTGTTGTCTTAAAAATATTGTGAGTATCCAAAGAAACTATGTATTTCTTTGTAATATGCTTGTAATTAATTCTTTTAAAATTTCATTTTTTTTTTTTTTTTCAAATTCATTATATTTTCATTTACTCTAATAGAACCTTAACTTTCAGAAGGAAGAAACGTTTGAACTGGCTCTTTTAATTAAAGATGTTGAATCACTTGTTCCTGCAGTAAGTATTTTTTTTTTTTTTCACAAGCATACTTTTTTTAGGTGTTTCTGAAAATGATTTACTTTTTTTTTCTTTCCTTTCTCCTATGTTATGCAGTTGAAAAAGTTTTTCTATGAAATTATCCAGAAGAAGTTGGATTGTGAATCTCTTAATGATATTGTTAAAGGTAATTTTTTGATTGAAAATACATTACGAATGTGACTCATAGTATTTAAATATAGTCACATTTATTATTACATTATAGCCTAGGTCCTTTACTTCAATGATTATATAAGGCTTACTTGTATTATTTCAGCTGCCGTGGAAGAAATAATGGTATTATTAAATGAAATCCCTACTGCTGCTTCAAAAGTTATTGTCAGAATATTAGTTGAGAAATGTACATCTCATCTAAAATTAATCACCAGCATTCCACAACGCTTTAGGAAAACTAACCGTGAAGTATGTTTACAATGTATAGTTATTATTTTTAGTGTAAATTTCAGAAAATGTTATTTAGGATAAGATAGTTAAGAAGTAATACTCTAATGTCATATTAATATAATTTCTGGTTAGATTCATTAATTGATAACTATTTCGGGATTTTTTTTTTCTTTTTTTAGCTATATTTTGAATACATTTGTAAACGTGGATATGTTTTTCATCATTTGTATGTGTGATTTTTAAAATTTCATGTGTTCTAATTTTGCTTTTATGGCTGTGATATAACAAGCATGATTTTGAATCAAATACTACTTTAATTCACATTTATAAAAATATCTATATTTTGTTACCATATTCGTAAATTATCGAAGTATGACTGGAGAAATTTTTAAATTGAAGAATTTATTTTAAAATTAAACTTTAGTGGCATTTTAAATTTTAAACTATTAATTTCCATCGTGAAGAAAGAAAATGTTACATGATGTCCCAATGTTCTCAAATAATTTCTCTAGTTTTATTTGAGGTTTCTAAAATCCAAGCTAAAGAATGTAGATTTTATTTCATTGTAATTATTTTGATGACATCTGATTTTATGAATCTTTCTTTTACTTTCTTATATAACATATATTATGTTTTTATGATGAATGTATGAAGTTTTAATTCTTAGTATGCAAAGAAAAAAGTGGTTTAAATGTTATTAAACTAATGTAAATCCCATTAAAAAATCAAGCTTAGGTATTATATCTTTGCAAAATTTTCCTTATAGTAAAATAATGTGTAATTTTTAAAATTATTGTTTCATCAATTTTCTTAGATTCCATCAAAACCATCGCCATATGTCTCATTAGTGCTGACTCCCTTAACCGAATTTTCTGTGGGAACAAAATCAGTATTACCTACCAAGTGGTGTAAATATTGTGAACTCCAGGTTACAGATGAAATTATGAAGCAGTGTGTTATCTTAATGCAAGATGTCCTTACTTCCATCAAAAAAATGGAGGATAGTTTAAAAATATTAAAAAGAGCTAGAGATAAACCAGCACATAACACTGGACAGATTTCTTCTGGAGCTGTGACTGATGATGACAAGATTCGCCGTCAGCTTGCAATAGATGTAACATATTTTGAAGAGCTGGTTAGTATTTGAACTTTATATCAAATTTTATCATACAATGTTTTTTATTTACAAACTTTAAGAATAGGTCTGGCTTCTATTCCATCCCCCCCCCCCGATAGAACATGAAATCTTTGTTAAGGGATTAAGTAAAAGAAAAGGATATGGCAAAAAGATTTAATGGCAAACAAATAAACTATAGTACAACAACCCAGTTGTATGAATAACATTACAAGTCATGTGTAGATTGACAGTTGCAATAATGGTAAGTAGGACATAGGAACAGCAAACTACAGCAAATCCTTGGAATCCTTATTGTAAATGATCAAAAGATTTTCCATTGTAAACAATACTCCCTACACCTTTATTTATTCTTGCAATTGAATTGTTGTGCTGTTGTTAATTTGTATACCAGTAAATCTGCCTTGTATATTTAATCAAATATATCCTTTTCTTTTTAATTCACTGGCAGAAAGCTCCCTTTAGCTGTCCCACCTTACATCACCGACCCCGATTCAGAACAGAACATTTACAGATATAATTATCACAAGTAATATGGTGTCTAAGTAAATGGCTAAGTATAGTGTCTAAGTAAAATGGCTAAGCTATCAAGGTCATCATTTAAAATGCAGAATTCGTAGTCTGACATCGAAAGCAATGTCATATGTAGGAATGATGCAATTTACAAAGTTATTGAGCATCATCAATTTAGTGCAAAGGTATACCTTACAGGCATAAATGCTTTGAAGAAAATGCATAAAATGTCTATTTGTTGTGTCATGATATTCAAATCTTTGAAATATGCATTCACCAATACCTTTGCAGGCTTTACTAGCAAGGGATGCGGAGGAACATTATCTCATGCATAAATTTAATTTAAAACTCTTTAGAAGACTAGCAGATGTTCCTTGTAGTCCTAAAATTGACATGAGGTATATGTTTTTCATCTAATTGCATGTACGACTGGCAGAATACATAACTGGGTGCTTGGAAATTCTGGATATGAAGTTTGATATCAAGTAGGATGGTCGATTTAAGTAAATAATAGAGTTTACTATAACAGGCTATATATCACAATTCCCGTTAATAGGAACATATTACTGGGAATTTCTGCATGATAGAATATCTGATTTTATAGAGCTCTTAAGAAATATATCCGGCCATTTCTGCATTCTTAGAAAGTTTATGATAATATTGAGATTGACGAGAAAACACTTTCAGTAAAAAGTATAAATGGGCATGTAAATAAGTGAGTTCTCATCTTTTAAGTGTTTCGTGACATTACTGTTTTTAAAACTGCTGCCAAATAAATGCACTTTTTATATGTTTTAATCTAGATGATGTTCATAGGATGTGTTTCTTATGAAACCAATTACATTCTGTAACTTTGATATTGGCTTTTTTTTTCTGTATCTTTTTGCATCGAGATAAAAAAAAATGCTAATTTGAGACTTTATTGCTAGATACGATTGTAAATGGTATGTTGTATACCACTGTAGTCATTTTATTGATATTGGACACCACTTCAAGACTACAGCTGTCACACCTCTGAAGTGAAAGGAGAAATAGTTTATCTATTAAATTCTTAAAACCAAAATTCTGAATCAGTATTTTAAGCTGCAAATTGTTACTATATCGCCATTCGGATGAATTACTATTATTTTCTATCAGTTGGCTAAACTATGCTTCTAGTTCGTTATAGAGCTTATTAAAACTTCAATTTCTTGTTTCATTTCTTATATTGCCATTTTTATGACGTATTAAGTTTTCCGTATTTTGTTTATATAGAGAGAGACAACATACTGAAGTCTGCTAATTATATATTTTATTAACCAAATATTTCCTTAAGAAAATAGCTGGGTGAGATTTGTCGATTTATGCATTATATAATTCGTGAAAGTTTTAAATTAAGTCTGCCTCTTTCTGTCTGAGAATCTATTAATAGATCTCATTCCAACAATACTACTTTGATCCTATTCCTTATCCTTGAGTTTTATTGTATAGCAGTGTTCTATTCCCCCCTCTGTGTGTAACATATTTTTGCATATGTCAGGGACTGACAAGAACACAAATTTGGAATTTAACTTCAGTTTATTTTTACATGAGAGGCCATGATTTATACAAGAGGACCAGTTGGAACACATCTTTCCACACATGAACACAGGCGAAAAAGTGTTAAAGCCTTTTCCCCTAGAGGGATTTCTTTGCAGTGTGTCAATTCAGAATCAATTTGCAGTGTGTCTTAGGTATCTTTGGAAGGAATGCCGTGGGTGTTAGGGATTTTTGTCCAGTCGCTTGCAGCATGAGAACTGCATGGCCATCAAATTTTAAGAGCGCATGTAAGAAATAATTAAATAAAATTGGGATTTGGATCAGAAAGTAAGAAAAAATTGTAAAATAACATGGGCTAACAAAATGGAGAAAAGGAAACTAAGGATTTAAATTAGAATGAGAAATATCATTACATCTATGTAAACATATTTTAACAATTGCGTGGCCGAACAGAAAAAACTTCTGAAATTTTAATACAGGGTAGGGAGCAATACAGGGTTGCTGTAGTGTTTTATGATTCTCCTGGACTCTTCTATCATCTTTTCTTTGTCAGAATTGATCAAACTTGCTCTGTATATTCTAACAAAGTATGAAACTGCTGGATATATTTCAAGATTAATTTATTAAAGATGAAAATTCTGTTGAAATGTTAATTGTATTTTATTTACCAGAATATTCAGAGAAGGGAAACATGATATTTTAAAATTCACTTTTCTTTGCAGATTCTTAAATTAGGCTTGCAAGTGTCAGATTTAAAAAGTTTCAAGGAGTTAAAAGACTTGGTAACTTCTGCTGAAAGAATATCTGGTTTCTCCTCTAGTTGATGGTATTGATTTGCCTTATATAATATGCAGAACAGCTTTTTATTTTTCTGGAGTATTTGAAATTTTGTACATATTTGTTTAATAAGATTTATTTTATAATATAAAAGTTTTTATCAAATTGGTTATAGACTGTTTATTTTATGATAATTTCAAATTTTATTTTGTTCTATTATTGGCTTTATAACAATTTACTAAACATAGAGCAGTGTTGTAACAAATATATCAGAATAACGAATGTTATATCAGTCTAGTTGCTAGAGGAACCAGCAAATTCAATCCTATTCTGCTAGTCTGAATTGAAAAGACAGATTATAGCAAATATTTTTAAAGTTTTTATTTTATTATTTTTTTTTTTAATTATTTTTGGTGTCTGGTTATTTTGTGAACATTTTTAAAATCACCTTCTTAATTTAACCTTTGAAAAGGAACAAGATGACTTTTCTTCTTTTATACAATTGAAATTAGTATCTAATCATGTATAATTTTCTAGAAAAGCTTTTTCTTTAAAATACTTTTCAATTGCAAAAAAAAAAAAAAAATGCACTTGCTATGCTTTAAAAAAAGGTATATTATTCAACAATGTGGGTTGTTTTGTGAATGTTTTCAAGACTATGAAATTCCTTTCTGCTATTTGTTTGTAATTCATTCAGAAGTCCTGACTTTAATAAAATTGACACTAGTTTTATTTTATAAATCAATCATTTCATGATTGATGTTTATTGTGTTAGCTACTTTAATAAAAAAAAAGGAGATTTTAAATATGATTTAAGGCGCCTTTATTACCAGATTTTATTGATCAACTGTTTAAAGAACAATTTCGACATTCATTTAATAAGCTTGATCTTCATTTAAATACTAGAATGAATGTATCACATTTGCCTGTAGTGCGATGACTTCCTGATTAGAAATCTTGTTATAATTTTTTTAAATTTATTTATTTAGCTGTTTTGTTCTTTCAGAAAGGATAGGCGTAATTTTTCCTTCCTGGGTAAAAAGGGTCGGATAGCATGTGATATTTCAAAGAGAGTTATAAAGCAGCAATGTAATTTAAAATCTGTTAATAGCATTTTTATCTAGTTTAGCCAATGTATAAAGTCAGGTTCCTTAATTTTTCGTATGATTTTAATTACTAATGTAATACAGTAACTCAAAGCTATTTTAGATTGGAGCTGAATTTGAATGGAAGTATTAATCTTACTATTATTATTATTATTATTATTACTCACAAGGTATCATTCCAAGCCCTTGTACCCACAATCATTACAGTTATTAACAAGGCTGGATTAAGATTTACAGGGCGTTTCCGTTATATAAATATCGGAAACCATTTTCCTCTACAAACATTCAAAACCATTTTTTTTATGGATTTTAATTTAATATTTATATAAGTAGTTCAAAATAGCAAATTTTCATAAAATGAAATGGCAAAACGATTACAGATCAGTTTCTAAAAAGTTCATCTCTGTATATCATGCATAACATGGCAACATTTCTTAACACAGTTTAAGTGGTATTTAATAATATTGTCGGATGTTTTTTGTTTTTGTGTATGTTTTAATTATAAACTAACATAAAGTTTGCAAATGGTAATTAAATGTTACTAGATTAATGTTCCAAAATTAATTTAAACAATGCTTGATTTTTATTGGAATAATTTCTTTTGCTAGGCCTTTAAAATTAAATGAAAGCACGAAATTAAATGTTTCAAAATGCCACAAAAAAGCCCCGAAGACTAAAGTAGTGATTCCCTTAGTCAACTGCCTATTTAATAATCCAACCCTGGTTATTAAATAATTATGTTAAAATGATGACTTATTATTATTTATTTATTTATTTATTTTTACATGTTGGGACGTGATTCAGTGAAATAATTTCTTAATCATTGTAAAGCAACTACTAAAGATATATATCTCGTATAGATTGATATTCCCTCGAGTGCCGCCGACTATGCTGTTTTTAGTCTCTCTATCTCTCTCTATCTACAATTGATATTCCATAATTCATAAATTTTTGTTTTCAAGACGAAAACTGTTGTATCAAATATATACATTTCTACTTATTATAGCATAAAAAAATCGTTTGATTCTTTTAAAACTAGCGAATTGGCAAAATTTTAACAACAGCATGGTGTTGATCTGAATGCAGTAGAATAAGAAACGTGTTACGTTTTTTTCTTCAATTAACACAGTTTGAAATCAGATAATTAAGAATAAGCTTCTTTTTTTTAAGTCAGAAATTATTTATCTGATTATGACTCTATTTGGTACACTTATTTCAAATATTAAAACAATTTTTCTTCGACGTTTTACTTTTTGAGTTTCAATAGAGGAAATATTTTAAACTTAAAGAAAAAATTATTCCTCAGACAGATGAATAACACAAACACTAAAAAAAGATTATATATTCTGAAATATATTTGTGTGGATGCACATTTGTGATTATATTACCCCCTTATATTTCCGCTTGTAATAATATTATCTTCTCTATTCTCCCCTCGAGAAATTTAAGATATAGTTATGTGCTTATGATATTGAGCAGCGAAAATTATGTGATCTTTTATTCATATACAAGGTGGACAAAAAGTCTGTAAAAACTTTAAAAATTAATAAAACCCGGAAAATTAAACAAAATAAAAACGGGTTTCACATTTAGCATCAATGAGTCATGGGATTTTTTTAAGAAAAGAAAGAGAAAATAATTTTAAAAAAACTGCCGATAGGTGGCGTTTCGTGCATAAGTGGAAAAAAGACGCGCAAATAACAAAAATAATGTTTCCAAATCATTTATTATAGCAATATGTGTTCCACATGTTCATCACCACAGGTGATAAACACATTGCAGGCCTGTCTCAAATCTAGCAACGGCAGAGGGCAGCTTGCATATACATAACAGCTCTCAGCGAATTGCACCTTTCAATTCCGACAAATTAGATGGGTGGGATCGATACATCCGTTATTTTAAATTTGCCTATAGCCAAAAGTCTGCTGGTGTCAGATCTGGAAGCCATGGAAGCTTGCAACATCTGCTAATGATTCTCTCTTCCCCGAATGTCTGTATCAAGAATTCTTTGACTGGAAAAGCAGTGTGACTTGTTGCTTTATCTTGCACAAACGTAACAGTAGAAAGCGCATCTTTTTCACTCAAACATGGAACAACCTTTTCGCGCAGTAGCGTTAAATAACTCTAAGCATTTACTGTCACCATTTTCCACCCATTTACTGGAAACTGTGTTTCAAAGAAGAGGGGTCCTATTATGAAGGAACCTGTGAACCCACACCATACTGTGATTCTGAGGAAATGCAGTGGTTTCTCTGTGTACACTCGTGGATTTATTATGTGTACTAATGTCAACATGGGGCGAGAATTGAGCTTCATCTGTCCACAAGAAGTAGGAGGGATTTAATTTTAGAGAGAGCAGACCTCGCAAATGCTTCTCTCTCTACGGTATCCATGGTATCCGAATAACGTCAGGCTATAAGCAGATATAACCTCAGGCTTAATGCACTGGAGTTAATGAAATCAAAAGGTTTCGAATCAGAAAATGCTGCAAGTAAAGAGAAATAAATCTTATTACGTACTGACGTTAATGTCAAGAAATATTATATACTGAAATCTATTATGAAATCACAGATATTAAAACAAACTCACACATATGCGAATGGCTCGATTATGTATTTACATTATTGAAAAAGAGCAATGGTAGAATAGGGCACGAATTTAGGCTTAAAAAAAACAAGTAAATGTTATTTAAAAATTTTTATTGCATTCTTTCTTTTTAAAAGCAATTAATTCTTCTGATAAGGGGAAAAAATCATAAATTTTGCAGTAGTTTAATCTGGAAATACATTTCACTATGAATGCAGCTTTTTGACGATTTTTCTAGTGATTAGATGGCGCTAACAGCAACCATTCTTACATTTGATAACAGCAGAACAGCAGCTTCAAGTGCAGGAAGTGCTTTTGTTCAGTTAAAATAAGTTTACGTTTAAGTTAATAATAATAAGTTTAATAATAATGATAATATAAAGTTTAATAATAATATAAAATAATAATAAGTTTAAGTTACGTAAGTTTTTTTTTTTTTTTTTTTTGAATGCCAAAGGGTTCAAACCTAAACATTCGACTTCCGCATCTTTGCTGACGAGAGAAAACCTGATCCGATTCTACTACCGGAAACAAAAATAAAAACAAATTGTTTACCTAATTATTTATTTTATAGGCAAGATGGTCCTCAAAATTCCCTTTGTAGTGGCACTGGTATTTTTTTAATCAAAAAGGATTTAAAAGATGAAGAAATATATATATTCCTAATCTAAAATATATAGAAAATACTGTAATCAAATTAAAGTTTAAAAATAAGCCTCTTGTTGTAATAGCATCTATCTGCATTCCATACATCCAAATAAATTTTTTACAAATGATTTAGAAAAAGTCTTAAGCCAATGTGATAGTGTAATTGATTGTGATAAGAACGCCCCACATGTTAATTGGCAATGCAAAAGAAACACCCACTCTGGAAAGATATTGGTAAAATCAGCGAGTAATACAAATTTAGAAATATTATACCCATCAGATTTGGTCTTATCTCGGCTACAACAATTGACCCAGCTTTAACAAAAAATATCTTTTATAAACATCAAATTACTTCCATACCAGACCTCTCTTCAGACAACAACTCTGTAGAATTAAAATTTGATTTTATTATCTCTCCCCTGGTAATCAAAAGACAAAAAGTAACCACTGACTGGCAAACATACAAAGAATTTCAAAATTCGAATGTTCACCTATGAATTCCAAAAATTAAGAATAAAATAATCTGGAAAATGAAGTTTTTAAATTAATGATGGATATATTTCTGCAGCTCAGGACCTCTAAAATCTCATGAGGAACTGTATCTGCCCCCTTATGTTAGCAAACTAAAAGTAATAGAAACAAGACTCAAAAAACAATGCCAAAGATTCAGAGACCCTATTTCAAAAAATTAATATAATAAAGCTCAAGAAAGATTCAAAATTGCTGTACTAGAGTATAACCGCAGTGTCTATTCCCTGCAAAATGAACTCCTAAATCCTCATGATAACTCGCTATGGAAAACCACAAAAAGAATAAAACAAAAAAGAACCCCCATACCGCAACTCAGAGATCCAATCACCAAACTTCCAGCGCACACGGATGCGGAAAAGGCGGCACTAATTGCAGACCATTTCGAAGAACAATTTAAGCGAAGCGACCTCTCAGATGTAAATATTGAAAAATAGTAGAAAAATAAAAAAATATATATTGGCCTAAAATCCACAACATGAGTTTCCTCGAAGTCGAGCCCTCTGAAGTTGTAGAATATATTAAAAATATAACAATAAACAAAACACCAGCATCAGATTCTATTACTTATAAAATGATTACAAATCTGCCTTCTAATATTACCCTTAAAATTACGGATATATTAAATAAAACTCTAGAACTTAAATACTTTCCCATATGCTGGAAACCAGCCCGAACTTTACGGATTTTAAAACCAAGAAAAGATCAGGCTCCCCCAATAAATTATAGACCGATTTCACTACTCCCGACCTACTCCCGAGACTTTGCAAAAAAATAATTTTCCCTCAGGCCAGAATCTCAATCCCCCACCAATTTGGGTTCACAGCAAATAGGGACGGAGCCAGAGATTTGCTGACAAGAGGGCAAGATAAATCCGACGGGGGGGGGGGGAGAGAAGCACAATTTCTCTAATTGCCCTCTAAATAATTCATAATAATTAATTTATATATTTAATTAAAGGAAATTAAATATTATTTAGCTTCTTTTTTATTCAGATACTGACCCTTTCTTTCATTGTTAAAAATTTACAAAGATATTTTTTTTAAATGTTTTCAGTTTCTTTTACTGAACGTCAAAATAGTTAACTACCTAAAATAATTTTTGTAAAAATTGCAACAACGGGCAGGAATTCGGATGTATTCATTTTTGGGTTATCTTTGTCACAGACAGATGGACATTTTCCAGAAATGTGCTTTTCGAACTTAAGGAGTCTAAAATGTGGAGACTTGTCAAAATCTCGAGTTCAAATTTTTTACCGATTACTGTATTTTCTCTGTACTAAGTATACGAGAAAGTAAAAATCAATACATTAAAAAACAATTAGATCTTGAATATGAACTCCCCTATCTTCATTTTTAGGCACATGGTCTTGTAGTTAAATACTTTTTTCCCTCAAAGCTATTGCAAGCTAATATTTTTCCCAAAAAAGGAATTTTATCGTCTCAGTTGCATGCCCACTAAATGCCCACTAAACTCCCTTGCCAACCTCTTAGCTTCGGAACGGCTGTTGCTATATTCATTAAAGTCGACACAGTAGTTATAATTACTGTACAGTTAAAGTACAGTAGACAAGAACTATTGAATGAACTGTCTCGGGCGACACCGGATGGGATACGATGGGATACTGCGGATACAGCATTCCTATCTCGGAAACAGAAAGAAATAGAGAAAAAAAAGAGATTAACAAAGATGTAGACATCATCTATTTCGTACGAAAAGACACCTTGTGGACATTAATGCGAAAAACAGAACGATTAAAACGCGCATTTGTTTTTCCGCAATTTCCTATACGATGACGTCACGAAACTTGAATGGAAGGAGAAATGATTATCGTTCTGGCAAAACACGACACTCAGAGAGGTGCATTCTTGTACTGATTGTCTTTATAAGCAGAATGGTCAATATGTAGTTCGTGCAAAATATTTTCTACTGAACTGAGTGCAACTTGTGCTTGGTGTTCGAAATTTTTGCAGTATGCAAATACATAAAAAACGTCACGCCTATTCACCTGAGACACTCATAAAAAAGACATCTGGGAGTTGTCTTAAGTTGATTGTCATGGTCATGGAGCGATTTTCCAAAACTGAGTACTGTGAGATTTACTGTACGGTAAATATGAATTTAAGGCGCATCAGTAACAACGTTGTACCGGCAACGTTTCCCAGCAGACCCGAATTCTTCTCATCAAACCACTCTAACTGCTGTAAAACGTTTAAGGGAAATAGGCTGCGTGACTAGTCGAGATCGATCTTACAGACCAGGTAAGGCAAGACGGCAAATTCAGCCGGATGAGATATTAGCATACGCCCTCACATATCCGAAATGCAGCACAAGGGAGATCAGTGAACACTGTAGCCTCTCAAAAAATCCGGTTTGGAAAGTCCTAAGCGAAATAGGCGCTTATCTATACTGACCAACGCCTCAACAAGTTCTGCTGTACAGGGATGCCGCGCGAAACTATGGATGATACAATTTCGTCATTAATCAGATTTAGGTACAGCCAACATTCTTGGCAGATATAGTGTGGACGGATGAGGCATGCTTTTCACGGAATGGTATGTACAATAGGCAGAACACCAATTACTGGGAGCTGGAAAATCCTAGATACTTTACCGACGTTTGACATCAAATGTAGGTTGCTATTAACAATTTAGAATAGCAGGCTGATCGGTTTAGTATTTTACGATGGAATATTAACGGGTGCACGATATTTACAATTGCTACAGAAAGCAATACTCGATTTTGTGGAAAACTTACCGTTATTTAAAATTACGAATCTGTAGCAGGCCGGGATAGCCTGGTCGGTAGAGCGTTGGATTCGCGTCCCTTAGGTTGAGAGGTCGAACCCCGCCGGCCGAAGATTGGTGGCTGACGCGCGTATAAATCTGTCGTGGTCACAAAGTCCTCCATGTCGAGAGTAATACCACTGGGGGTACTGGATCAGGGGTGTTCGTTCTCTGATTCAGGTCTAAATTACGATCTGTGGATGTGTGAATGAAGTCCGCACCGTAAAAAGGGTTGTGACGTGTGTGTAGCTAAGTCGTCATCTTGACCCTAGTTGGCGCTACTATAAAAACAAGAGTCGCTGTCTCTCCGGCTTAAAATCGCTGTCTTCGTAACAACGGGCTTGTCCATGGCAAATGCAATAAGAAACAACACCAATGAATCTGTGGTTTCAGCATGACGCCGCTCCTTCTCACTTTCCAGTGAACCAGTATCTATCTCTTCAAGGATTTCGGGAGCCGAATGGTATGGTGAATTCGAAGTTTAACCTCATGTATTCTTGATCTGACTCGACTGGATTTTTTCCTGTGAGGATACCTAAAATAGTAAATATATGCGACTCCTCCACAAACATTGTAAGATATTAAACGACGCATTACGGATGTTTGTGTCTCCTGTCATGCTCTGTTTTCCAACGGGTGCAATCTAAAATTCAAACGAGGATCCAAATATGCTTTGTAGCTGCCGGTGAAAAGGTTGAACATCTCAAACAAAGGTATATTTTTATTACTATATGTTTTTTCTTTCATAAATTGTTTTGTCCCTTCACAGTGTAGGAAATCACAAAATACAAATGCGCGTTTTAAAAGTTCTTTTCTTCGCATTAATGTCCCCAAGGTGTCTTCGTAATAAATCGATGATGCTCTACATGTTTGTAAATCACTTTCCCCCTCCCTATGTCTTTCTGTTCTCGAGACAGGAATGCTATCTCCGCAGTTTTCCACCAAGTGGCGCCACAGACAGATCATTCAGGAACTCTTGTCTACTGTACCTGGTCACCACTTTTATGAATATAGCAGCAGCCGATCCGAAATTAAGAGGGTGGCAAGGGACTTTGGTGGGCATACTGTTACATAAAACTATAGGAAAAATTATAATAGATGTAAATGTAAAGATAAATATTTCACAAGGCGTTTGAAAGAAGTAACCAGAAGAATAATCGAAAATTTATTTTTGATTAAAGACAAAAAAGAAATTCAGTTAAACTGACAAAGAAACAAAATAACGCTTTATCAACTCAAAATATTAAATGGAATAATAAAAATAATAAACAAGAGTTAAAAATTGTAAGAATACATTGAAATTTACTTTACGCGAAAGCAAAAAATTATGCAACTTTAACTTTTGAGAATAGATATAAAGGTCCAAATTTTGCGTTCGTCTTACAAATCGTTTCAAAAGGAAGAACTGCACTTTAATTCGTAGATTGTTGGTTGGCAGTTAAGGTTTTTTGGCGCAAAAGCCAAAGTTGACCATTCTGCGCAAAGCATATGGTATTATGGAAAACTTGAAATTTAAATGTAAAGTATTTTAAAGTTTCGGCAATGGATATAAAAACATGGATTAAAAAGTTTTTAAAAAACTGATTACACAAAAGTAAAATTCAGAATCTCTGCGAATAAAATTGTACAATCAAATATGACGAAAATTTTAAAACCAGTGTTAATTTTTTCCCCAGAATTAAAATATAAAGACTAAAATTATCAAAGAAGACAAAGAAATTTATATTTCGAATATTATAAGTAGTTTGTTACAATAAAAGGGAAAATGTGGCAAGCATAGACAAGCAAAAATTATACATTTTTGTACTTTGTTGGAATGATATATTTAAGCTTTTGTTTTCTTGCTTTAGGAGGAGGGAGAGCAGGTATATTAACATCTGATGTCTCCTCTAATTCCTCGTTAATGTTGTATACCAAAATGTCTTCCAGAGCACTCGAAGTACTCATTCCATCATCTGTTTCCAAAACTTCAGCTTCCTTTATGAAAGGAACGCCTTTAGAGCCAGGATCATCATTAACACGATAAATACCTTCATCAGAAATGCTAACATTATTCATTAGAGAATTAGAGGAAGGGCTAGCCTCTTTATAAATCGTATTTGAAACCTTTGTGGGTGAAGCGTTCCCACACTTAGGAATGTTCTTATTATCTTATATGAAATCTCAAAGATGAACTTTTTTTTAATCATTACAATTTTTCTCTTTGTATACAAGAAATTAAAAAAGAGGAATTCTTCACTATAGAATTTTAACTCTGCTAATTTCATAAATTTTCAATTAACAAGTTTAAGGTAGTTATTTGTAGCTGCAGAAGCATAAGAAAAATTGTAATGTTTATTTTTAAAAATGGAAATGAAATAAGTCAAAGGATAAGAAAGTGTTTTCTTTATTTAAAAACCAAATTGTGAAGATAATATTACAAAATATCAAGTTAAAAAAATAAAGGGAATACTATATATATAAATAAATATACATGCTATATATAAATACTATACATGTGTGTGTGTGTGTGTGTGTGTGTGTGTGTGTGTGTGTGTGTGTGTGTGTGTGTGTGTGTGTGTGTGTGTGTGTGTGTGATATTTTAATTCTAATTTCAATTTAATTCATTTCCAAGATTTTTTTCTTAATTTAGCCCATAGTTACTTCATTCTAAAATCTTCTCTTATTTCGTGATCCAATTCCACTTTCGGTTTAATTAATTCTCTGTAACACTAATGCGTCATCAATACTACGTCTCAAATGAAAATGATCCCTTCGGTACCCTTGAAAAGGTATCAAAGGTCACCACGTGTATTGAATTGGGGCGTGGCCCCGAAATCCTGTGTTATATAAGACTAGTGATCATTTGTTTCGCGCTTTTTTCTTACTTCTGCTTTTGTGCCGCACTGCGTCTGCTTGTAAATAAATTGCTTTCCCGAGATGGATATTAAAGAGAATTAAAAATACAACGTCTCGTCTGTGTCTTAAAACGTCTTAAAAAACCTGTCTTAAAACCTCTCGTCTATTTTTTATAATGACTTATAGAGGAGATTACAACTCTGTGCAATAAATAAAATTACACTTTATTCTGACTTCTTTTTAAATGTCACTCTTATCTTTCACTTGAATTTATAATGACATATACTTTCTCAGCAGGTGTTTATACATTCAAGCTAATAGATGCATAATAAATTAATATTGTCCATTATTGTTATTTCTTTATTCTAAAGCGAAAACTAATTGCACACATTATTTTTTTTTCTTGTTTACTAATGATATCAAACGTCTTAATAGTAGATATGTATCAAGAAAATGTCGCTTGCCTTTTTATTCAAAGCCAAATTTTATTGCAAACTCGTTACTTTGTTTTCTTTTTGACTGATAGAATGTCTTGACATATCCGTACTCAAAACAGAACTGCTTTCAAAGCCTGAAAAAAAGAATTTTTTCAATATTTAGCTTTAAAAACTGTTACTACTTCTATCAATCATCCATATTTTATCTGGTAATTACTTATACTTTTTAACTGCCAGTACATCATAGCTTCAATCACTTTTTTCTTCTGCTCGATCATAGTGTGCAGATATTCAGATTTGCCATTATCAATTGCTTTTAATTTTTTATTCTTTTTTTTAATTTGCTTCTTTGATGCTAACTTTCATTAGATGCAACTAATCATTAACACTTGTTATATACCTGCTTTGCCTAAATGATATGTATCAAGTCCGACTTTTTATTCAATAGGTAAAACTTCATCCAGTTAAGTTTACATAAAAGGCAAATATGTGACATTCGTAAATTGCATATATATTATTCTACAGCTATATTATTGGTAAGCTGAGTTAAAAGAAAAATGGAAAATATAAAATTATTATCCTTGTTTGAGTGTAAAAAAGTTGTAGGAGGAAATAATATCAAATGTCAATGTTATTGCTTGTAATGAGATATGTGCAAAAGGATATAAAAAAATGTGTTTTTTAACTTAACGCACAAAATTTTTATAATGCCTTTAAATCTAAAATCAACTGAACAATCCAAATTGGCATTTCCTCCCCCTTTTTTAGTAATTGTTTTAAAAACTTTTGAAGTAAGGTCGGTATGAACATTTTTTTATTAAATTTTAAACTGGTGAAATCTCAGTACTTTGGAATGAACTCAAATGATGGTTTCTACAATCTTATTTGATTTATTTATGATTAAGAATAAATTTCAAATATTTCAAGAAAACTCTTGTGCGTAATAGCATATTATATACAGGGTGTCCCAAAAAAGTGGAACAAGCTTTTATTTTCCTAAATGCGGTGCCCAGACATGTCCTTGAAACTGCAATGTTTCATGAAATAAGTGGGAAGTTAAATGCAAACACTTTGGCTTCTGCGAAGGTTGATAATAATAATTTTTTAAAAAACACATTTTTTAACGTTCTCCATAATGTAAATATGTCAGTTAGTAAAATGTTTCTCATAAATTCATCTTAGCTGCACAAAGTTTCATATTTCTATCTACAAAATTTGCAGAAATATGCTTATTTTTCAATTTAGAGGGACTAATCACAAATTTATATGAAAATATTTATTTCAGAAATGTAATTCATTCAACACTGAATAGCTATCTTATGTAAGTATTTGTCTAGTAGTACAACATCCAATCATCATGATTATAAAAAATTTGCAAAGCACGCATAATACTGCTCACTTTGATTGATCGACAGTTGCAACATCGACTTTATAAAGAAGTAAAGAAGGAAAAGAAATTGGAGTAATATATTTCCGAGAAGTACTGAAATGTCGAATAAGAGATAAAATTATATACTTGCATATGTTTTTGTAAAACGTGAGAAAATAATTTTAATAAGGAAAACGATTGCATATGCTAAAGATTTGAGCTGTCTGTAATCATAATTTCAGAGTAATTGTAGAAAGTGTGTTTAAAGAACGGTTTAGCGATTGCAAACTAGTAGGATCTTTATTTTTCCGAAGAGGATCAGACGTTCTCCAAGTGATGCAGGAATTAACATTTCGGCTTATTTTTCAAGTTACCCTCATCCTAGTATATAAACATTCAATTCAGAAAGCATTATTTCAGAAGGGACAGTATAGAGAATATTTCAACGTAATAACTGCCATCTATTCTGCATTCGTGGAGTCCATGGACTGATAAAATAATTGTATAAACACTTACATGATATCTCAAAGAATCATTCAAATGCTAAGCAATAAAAGTTTTTGCTTGCACTTGTGTGCTTTCTAAAAGAATATCATGTTCAGTAACAAGAAACGTTTGGATATGCTGACCATTTATACTGCACGTAATTATAATGTCGGCCTAATTGTAGAATATAAAAGTCATTTTCTGAATTCCCTGCATCCTTCCATGAAGTGTTTACAGAAGGTTCAGCGATTACAATTTGGCTTATTCTTAAGTTACTCTCATGGAAGTGAGCGAACAGTCGGTTCAGAGACGAGGCGGCGTTAGCAGAGGGGGGGAGGTAAGAAGGGCAATTGCCCCCTGTCGACGAGAAGTTGAGAGTGTTGTCGGCAAAAGTTTTCACCACTTCAGGACGGTTATCGCCATTAAAGAATAGGATAATTTAAAAATTATCTGAAATTTAATATACTGTAAACAATCGAAATATCCAAATAACGGTTTAAGCGGTTTGACTACATTTGGCAAAACAATCGATGGCAAGTCAATAAGATGTAATGTTGCATTTTGCCGATAATTTTTGGTCAAATGTCGACGACGTTATGTCCACAGACTTTCAGACCTCTGATTCAAATATAGTTCATCCAGCTTATAATTTGCACTTCTTTTGGCAATGTAACCGACAAAGTGGCTGGTGAATAAGATATCGCATTTTGACGACTAAGAACTCAATGAGATGGATGTTGGCACCGTTAAATTCCCAGAGTTCAGACATCTGAGTCAAATGTCATTCATTCATCTTATAATTTCCACTATATTTAGCAGAATAATCAATAAACTGGTAAGTGAATATGATGTCGCATTCTTGTCCACTGTTCTTTGTTTTTCGGCTAAGATGGCATCTTAGAATGGATTTTTTTTTTTTTTTTTGCATCCACCATTTTGATCACTTTTCGGTGAAATTATTAGGGAAATTGAAACTATTATATTATACATGAAAAGAGCGATGAAAAATTCGGAAAAGAATAGACATTTTATTCATCCAATTGTTACATTCTTAGTGATGAATTTGTAAGTTCATTTCACATGTTTCACTATGAGAATTCTCTGACTAACACCTAGTTAATGGTTAAACTAATTTTAATAAAACTCTCTTATGTTATATGCATGCTAAGAAGATTTACTTTGATGTAATAAAATTATGTGAATTCACTATAAGTCAAAGGAGTTAGTAAATTGTATAATTAAAAATTTAGTTTATTTAACAGTAAAATATCTGTGTTTTGCAATCTTACTTATTAGGCTACAATTATTTCACTAATGAAATATTACTGATTGCAATAGCACAATATTACTGATTGCAATAGCACAATATTACTGATTGCAATAGCACAATATTACTGATTGTACAAAATATAAATACGAGTGATATGGTACCTTGTAGTAACCCTAAATGAGCTTATCAATTATGCATCAAACTTGTTAAATAAATTAGCATCTCAAATTTTCAAATTCTACCGTCAATATTATAACTATGCAATCAGCTATCATTTTTTTTTTTCATTTCTTATTTCTTTTTTCAATTATTCTTCACGACAAAAACTATATAATTTCAAGTGCTTTTAAATTTTTTACAGTCTTTGGATTAACGTGCCTGACAAAGCGATGATTAAAATAGTTATTCATAGAATATTTATTTATAACCTTAGCTCCTTGACATACGAATTTACTTAACTTCCTAATTAGGTAACTTTTCCTATTTGGAACATTATATTTTTAATTCCTTGAATAATATAAGGGTAATTGAGATATTGTAGCGTTTTCAAGTGATTTTTATATTTTAAATTATTTAATATTTTCACTTAATTTCCAGATTTAAAATTAAAAATTTAGTAATTCGATGTGCGAGTCTGACTCGTCATTGTATGCGAAAGGGTTAAGGAAAAACAGTGCATGCAACTAAGGTGAAGATAATCATTTTTTAATTGTAAAAGTAACAGGGGGGGGGAGGAATATTAACTTGCAAATGTTAAATACTTTCGAGGGGGAAAAGTATTTAACGATAAGAACATGTGTCAAAAAGTCAAGATAGAGGAGTTCAAGATTTAACTGTTTTTGAATAAAATGCATAAAAACTAAGTTTGTGCATAAGTTTAAGCAAGCAAGATATTTTCACCAGCCTTCCGCATTTTATATTGTTTGTGTCCAAATTATAGTAAATTTCGCCTCGGGCACGCGAGCTTATTCACCTCGGACTCGAAACACATCTAAATTCTTGCTCATTACTGCAATTTTTATTTAAAAATATTTTTTAGTAGGTGATTACGCTAAAAAAATCTATTTTTGGCGAAAACATCGAATATTTTTTAATTAAATTTTTGGATTTCTATAAAGTTTCTTTTGTAAAACCTTTTGAATATTTCTAAATTTATTTTTTATAGCCTCCACTATAAGAGCATGTATTTGTTCATTTAGATAACAGATCGTTCTGGCGCAATCGATACAAAATTGATTGTATCGAAGGTGGCTTTTTTGCCCCAAGAGTGCTTTGACACTTATTTTGTTAAGAGACACACAGGTATGAAGCATCCCGAATTAGTCCAGAAAAATCAGGTAGCTTCCGTCTTAGAAATGGGAGTGAAGAAAAGGAAGAATAAATGGAAAATTATTTCATCAAAAGTTCTATCTTGAAACGAAGGGTGCTCTAAAATTCTTCACGGTACCGCTATAAAAGATAAATGATTTTTTTCTTTCTTTCTGAATTGGAAGGGGTATATGAGAATAAACATATAATTTATTATTTTTCCTTGTTTTCTCTTGCGTCGATAGTGTCTTGTACATTAAGTACAATTCTATAATACATAATTAATTTCATATAATTATATATTAAAGAACCATTGTTCACTCTCAAGAAAATTAACTAACCAAGAAAACATTTTATGAATTTTTAGATTTAGTTATTTCATTATTTAAAGAATTATTTTGCTTACGTTATCATTATCCAATATTAGGCATTTATAAATACTGTAGTCGCGTCTGATTAAGAATTGTATAAGATTAATAACTGTATAAGAAGATATAGAATATTAAGAACTGTACAAAATTCAAACAAAATTCTAAGTAATTATAAACGTATTCTTCATTGAACTTCGGTTAAATATTTCCATGGACATGCTACAACAAATTTAAGAAATTTAGTATTGAAACCAGTGTTTCTACCTATATACTCAATCTAGTATGGAATATAACCATAATTTTTCTAGAATTAGGTTTCAGTGCAATTAAATCTCAAAAATCTTATAAAAATAGACTCAAATAATCTTTTGATGGTCAACAAAAAATAAGAAGGGAAAAAGAAGAAAAAGAAGGAGGAAAAAAAAAAAAACTTTCAAAACATTTTTTTTTTTTTTTTGAAAATTTTTAACAATGAGAACAAAGGTTAGCACCTGAATGAAAAAAGCCAACTAATAATTTTCTTTAATTTAATGTAAGATTAATTATTATGAGTTATTTTGCAGCCAAATTAAAGAAAATGTGCTTGCTGTTGCCCCCTGTTGGAGAATCTCTGTCTCACCTCTGTAGGTCGTCTAATCTGAGAGAGCATTTCAAGCAGGTCGATTAGAAAATTTATTTTCCTAGTTACCAAATAAATATATTTGAAAAAAAGACACACAAATTATATAAATGATAAAATGTTAAAGTGATATTAACAGTTTATCAAATATAATTGGTCAGATTCCTATTGCTTCATTACATTCACTTAATAATTAGAATATTTATAAAAATGAACATCTGCTTCAATAATATTGTGAACAAATGTAAATGCCGAGTAGAAACTAATAGATAAATAAAAGTAAATTTATATTCAGTATTAATAAAATAATAAAATTTTGAATCGAAGCATTAACATGTAAAAATTGTGCTGTAATATGAAACTAAATTAACCATATTATTAAAAAGGATGCCTCATAATATGCACTGCCTAAGGCCATAAAATACTTAATTCCGCCACTGGACAAATCCCATCCATTTTCAGATGATCTGAGAAAAAGGCTCGTTAAATATACCCTGTGTAATCATCCTATTACTTTTTTTTTCTTAAAATGCATTCATAGGAGTTATCTTACTTGCTTAAACTTTCCTTATAGAACTTTGCCAATGCTTTATGAAAGCAGTTTGTGGTGGTACCTTCATAAGCCAGATAACAACCTCCTGAAAGGAGTGTACATTTTTGTCTAGTGGCTTTGTTACTCGGCTATGAACTCTAACGTTGCGAGTTAGCACCTCAAACTTGCACATTGGTGACCCTGGTTCTGAGCAACCTCATCCTTCGTTCAGCTGTCGTGGCTCCATCTACCGGCAGCAACCACTCACACACGCTCGCCGCCGCCCACCATAACGCTTGACGCGATAATCACGTTCGTCGCTCGCCATAACTGGCGCGATAAACTCCACCGACTAACTGGTGGGGAATTATTGTGGTGGTAGCTTCATAAGCCAGATAACAACCGCCGGAAAGGAGTGTACACTTTTGTCTAGTGGCTTTGTTACTCGGCTATGAACCCTAACGTTGTGAGTTCGAATCTCAAACCTCACAATTTCTTCATTCTTATTGCTGTACGTGTAGTTTTTAAGTGTTCATGTTTATATGTTATCGAGATGTTGAAATAATTTTTTGGTGATAAGAGTTAGATTAAAGCTCTGTTTAGAATCTGTTACAAGTGACCTTTCTAAAATGAATACCAAATTTTGCTATGTATACTAAAACTACCAGTAATTAAGCATTTTCTCACTCGTGTACAGTAGATATTTCAGGAAAGAGTGCCAGTTCAAATTTCGTCTTCGTTACATGACTACGGATTAAAATTACGTGGTCCATTCCAAATTAGATTTCATAGCGCTCTAAAATTGTGTGCTGCCCTTAAATGGGATGTCAACACAACTAATTTTATGATTTAAAAAAAAATCACCTTTTTCAAAAATAATTCAGCTTACTCTCGTTATTACCAACTCAGAATTAATGAAATCAACTGCACAAACATGACAGCTACAATCCAGTGACGTAGCGAAAGGGAGCATAGGTGCTCGGGCGCCATCGGGGCAAAACATTAATGTATTTATATCATTTATGAAAATGAAATATCATAAAGAGGTGAAAAGATAATGCCATAACCCGAGCTCTCTTTATATTTACTGAACTATCGAGGGTGAAAAAATTGTATTAGATTCTGGATTCCTGTTATCTTCTCAATGCCAGTGCTTTAATGGTCTTTCATTGGCCAGCATTTATTATCGTGAAATATTCTAATATCCTTCTCTCTCTCTCTTTTTTTTTGTTTGTTCTTGTTTCAACGGAAGAGTAATATTCACAAAAATTGATAGGAGCAATAAAAAAAATGTATGTTTCTAAAACATATCTTACAAAACAAACAAACAAACATAAACAAAAAGTTATTTAAATTACCTCGTTGACACATTAAGATTATATCAGGAATTTTCCGATAATTTTACCATTTTGAACAATATATAATCCAAAACAATTATCTAAAAGATCAAGAAAGAAATTAAAGTATTATATTCATTGTACAGCTGTGAAAAGTATATTTGCATTATACTTTGAAAATAAAATCTGTTCATTGAAAACTTTTTTAGAAAGAAGACATATAAAAAAATAATTTAATATGCACATTTTTTTATTCTAAATTCAAAATTACTAACACAAAAATAATTTTATTGCTGATATCTTTATAAAATTGAATTACTTTTGCGCAATCAAGTGGATGTCTTCAAATCAAACGGTTTTTACCCAGTCCACTGCAGGGTCACGGTGGTCTGGAGGTTTGGTTGCGGCTTCACGGATACATGATTCCATGTTCCCTATTCGACGAAAGAACCACTAACAGTGAGGCAGACCGTGTAAGCAGGTCTGGCTCATACTAAATCCGATGCAACGCTGGCATGGTGCGGAGGTTTGGAAAGGTATATGTGCCAGATCAGGTGTCGTCATCTGACTGCTGTTTAAAATTACGTCTGCAACAAAATAGCCCTGGTGTTGCTTTAAATAACGGGATGTTAACGTAATTAAGCTAAACCCAATTCCACGGCCCACACTAAGAGAAAAGAGATTGGCATATAATATTTTTTTAAAAATAATAATAATGAGTAACGTTTAAAATAATAATTTATGAAATTATTCCTTTTTATTAATTAACTAAAATTCCTTTTGGCAAACATACATATATTTATTTTATCTCAACTGATATTACTCAAATTGTTAGTGTTGAGTTTACATATTTCTGAATATTGATAAACTTGTGGTGAATAGCATATAAGCCAGTTAACAACTACGCTACACGAACATATGCTTTTGTATCCTGGTTATGTTACTGGACCTACAAACCACAAGGTCTCAGGTTCTATCCTTCACGCATCATACCGCTAAAAACTCAAGTGAAATACTGGAGTGGCATTTGCAAAGAAACCAGAATATACTTATACGTTAGCAGGCGGATTTATTTAACATTCTAACGGCCGTATTCACCAACAGTAGTTAAACATCAGCTGATGATTAAACGCTGATCAGCAGTCAAATCGGTATTCACCAGACCAAACTTATTGTCGGTTTCCCCCCGTTTTGCCCCATTTTTTGATTCACGAACTTCCGATGATCAAATTTGATCAACGGTTTTCCGCATGCACAGTTCTCAAGAAGGACAACTGTTACGTTAGTTTTCAAACAAACATGGATGATTTATGAAACTATTGCAGTTGATATCAGATAAAAGATGAACAATTTACACTGACAGAGTTTCTGATTTGGATTTGTTAGATGAATATGATTTTATTTCGAAGTACAAACTTCCCCATAATTCTGCTGAATGCATTTTATCTTTGAGAAGGAGAAATTAAGCACCAATATTTTACGAAACAGTACAGTAACTACTGAAAAGAAATTGTGTATTGCCTTACGTTTTTTTTTTTTTTTTCTTTTTCGCTTTAGGAAGTCATCAACAAATAATTGGTGATTTCAATCAAACTAGCATCATGTTTCCGTGCTATAAATGAAGTATCTAGATGTATAGCTGAAATGAGGCCAAGATTCATTTACCTACCAAATAATGAATCTGAGTGACATGAGGTATTTTTACATTAATCTCTTTTATATCCTTCATATGGGAATCCCTTTTTATTGTTATTATATTCGAGTCAGATTAAAGACTTACCAAGATATGGAAGAAATAAGGAACAGCCTTTTCCTTTTGAAAAAAAAAAAAAAAAAAAAATAAGAAAAGCAACAAACAAAGAAATCTTTTTCGTCTGTCTGGTGATGATTATACAGGATTGCTTTTTGTATTTTTGAAACTTTCCTGTATGACTTATTTCCATGACTGTACACTGTTTTCACATGGATATATAAGTTTTTTTTTTTAGTTAATTGATTTTTTATGTTATTATTTATTTTATAGAAAAAGAATTATTGCAGTTTTTATTATGATTAATAATTAGAAATTACTTTTGTTACTTATAAATTGTGCGATATAATGATGTGCTTGTCACTCAATATAGCTAATCTCTTTTACAATATCACTTTGCTTCAGCTTTGATCTTCAACAATGTGTATAAAATTAACATTTTTTAAAGAGATCAAATCATGACCTTTGTTATCTGCTGAAAATGATCCACAGTTTTTATTGTTTTTTTTTTCTCATTACGCAACAAATTTTAACATTACTTGTAATGTATTCTCTACCTAATTATTTTTTGAAAGATGTTATTTTATAATTTATCTGTATAGAAACGACTAAATAATTCCTTATTCCCATCTTTGAAAATCAAATATATTTTTAATTTGATGTTGTTCTTTTTTATAATTTATAGAAAATGACATACATGTATGGCTCATATAAGTTTAGTTCTTTCCTAGTGGTTTTATGTGCTCATTATCTTATTACAATATGTATATGTATTAGAGAAATAAAAAGACACATATAGAAGAATTTTGTATTAAGAATCAGCATCAATGTTGCATTTTAAAGCACCTCTATTGACACTTCTTTGTAATTCTTGTAGAAGGATTTTGAATTAATAATCAGCATCAATGTTACATTTTAAAGTGCCTTTAATGGCACTTTGTTTTAATGCTTGTAGAAGTTGTGACTTCTCCGTCAGAATTTTCTTTTTTAATTCATATAATATGTTACTATTTGAGTCAAATTTGAACAAAATAGATTTTTGTATACAGAAGTCCTTTTTTAATTTTGCATATTTTAAGACATTCTGAGAAGTGTGTAAAAAACAAAGAAAATAGATTAATTGGGATTTGAAAATTTTGGAATTTTAAAAACAAGTGTAGATAACAACT
This sequence comes from Argiope bruennichi, assembly GCF_947563725.1. Classification (NCBI taxonomy): domain Eukaryota; kingdom Metazoa; phylum Arthropoda; class Arachnida; order Araneae; family Araneidae; genus Argiope; species Argiope bruennichi. The sequence continues at coordinate 118,610,006 of NC_079162.1, forward strand.
TATCCGAGTTAATTCAAATTTCTACAAATTATGATGCAAATATAAAATTTTAAAAAAGAGGTTTTTATTTTAAAAATTCCTTAACTCAACTGACAGTTTAACGTAACCTATCAGAATAATATTTAAAGTGATTTCAAGAAAAAAAATTTTATGAAAAATTCTTTTACTTTCTTGAAACATTTTAATTTGGATAATCTGTCATCAAATTTCAATATAGAAATAGATTCCTTGTTTACATACACAAGATCCTGAGTTGAAAAATTTGACAATTAAACAAAGGAAATTATGCTGACTTAACAGTATTTAATTAGATGGTTGTGCTCATAGGTTTATGATTTCAGGAAGTAACAATTGTCATGAAGATACGAATAACTAAAAACATCATTGGAAATTAATATCATAAAGTGACAGATATTATTCAAGTATTAGTAGAAACTAAATGTTAAAATATCAAAAAATTAATAACTTTTTTGGTACAAAATTCTGGGAATAAACAAAAAAGGCAAGAACTTGTTGAAACAAATGGAAAATATCACATTTTCTTGAAAGAATTAAAATATCATTACTAGTTTCTGACAGGATAATCAAGTTAACATGTGTTGTTTTTTGATTAAGTTTGAATCATCAAGCAGAAAGTGTTAAAAAATTTATTGTTAATTGCAGATGTTTTGCCACTCAATTTATTTGAACAAAAGTGAATGCTTATGATGTGCAAATTAATCATTTATTTTATTCAGGAATATCAATTCTAAAATAAGTACGGTTTTCATCAATATTTACATTATTTTTATACTGATTTGTAATGTCAAGGTAGTCAAGTACATGTTGTCCAGCTAACAATTAGTCCATTCAAATTTAAAGAGTTGTTAAATTCATTGTTTACAAAAAGTTTTAGATATGAGGTATAAATGAGCTTCTTCACTTCCACAATAACAATATACTATAAAAATTTATTGCATGAATATTTATTTTGGTGAAATAGCTGACGGTTTTCAATATTCGTATACAATTTTCACTGACTTTTGTTTATAATTTGAATCTTCTGATTTGCAGTATATATTTTGAATGTATATATTCTTCTAATATGTATATATTCTGACATATATATCTATAAAAATTTTTAACAATTATATATGTAAAAATTTAATATTTTGATAATTAATAAGCATATTTTTCCATATTTGCTTTTCTACAGAAATAAAAGCATAGCACAGAATAAGCATTTTTTACTTTTTTTTCTGCTTTGAGAAAAGAAAAAAAAAATGTTATTTTAAAAACTATTGAAAATTTAGACAGCTAATACATATTTAAATATTGACACCAAAAGTAATATTACTATTTTTTTCAAATATAACATATTGTGGAAATATAATATATATTGGAAGCTTATACATATTGTGGAAGTTTAAAACTTATTTGTTTACAAATAAATGCTGAAAGTGAAATAAAGAGAAATTTGTAATTTACATTATAAATTTCATACAAACAATTATATGGGATTATCAGATATATCACTGCTTTTAATTGCAATTAAAATAGCCTTTGGAAATTTAAATATTTTGTGTAAATGAAAATAATTTACTAATATGAAAGTCATAATACTTTGTAAGCAAGAATTTATATACTACATTTCCTCCCCCTTTATTATATTAAAAATTCAGGATACTAATCCATTGCTCATTAAAATGCACTCTAACAAAATAAACACTTTGAACAAAACTTTTATAAACATTTTGTGAATTCCTTGCCAAAGGCAAGGAAGTTGCTGTGTTTTAACAATTTGTATGATTATAATTCATTACAATATATATTAAAGAACATGGAAAGATCATAAATAAGAACAAAGATTAATATTATGATTTGCTGGTAATACCATTCAACTACTAAAATTTTGATGTTAACAAATCAAAAAAGAAAGAAAAAGCCATATTTTGTAAAAAAATGCTGAGGTCTGAAAAAAAAAATCTACCAAGTTTCAAATTTTTAACTAGTTTATAATTGATAAATGAAGAAAGTTATGCTTTTTTTTTTATACTTGTTTAAATATTCGTCACATTTCTCAGAAATATAATTGACAATTAATGATAATTTACTTGAAAATCAAATTTTGTTAAATTCATTGTTTAGACGAAACTACAGTGAATTCCTCACTTTCAAAATCAGTTTGTTATTTGTATTGTTTATGTATATATTCTATTATTATATATAAAATATTTCCATATGTAAATGAATTCATTTTGGTTAATCTGCATTTCTTTTAGAAATTTAATTTTCAGATAGACCTTTTGTAAAAGTTCAATTCATTGGAAAACTATTCGAAACGCAGCTAATATGCATATTCTCAATTCAAAAGACAGCAAATGCTCAAATGTTTAGTTACATAATACAGTGGAAATTTAAAATATGCGTGCTTAATAATGTATAGTCAGAGAAACAATCCCACGAAAAGCTTAATAATATCATGTAAGCAAATCGATGAGTTTATCACTAGACAACATCATATTGTTTTCTCGTTTGATCGTCCCACATTTCTTATACACATCTCGGAAAGAAACAAAATAACAAAAACATGAAAAAGAGCCAACCATCAGCTGATAATCATGTGATATATCTGGACCAATGAAAATCCATTTCCGGTTGAAAAAGACAGAAAAAGTGCCTTGATGCTTAGTCGTAAAACTAAAGTTCGTGAATACCAATGATCATTGGTTGCTGATTTGTCATTGATCATGGGTTGAACGATCCGTTGTTTAGCAACCGTTTGGTGAATACGGCCGTAACTTTCGCAACAAACAAAGCTCAGCATTTAATTATAATGTGGATCTAAAAGAGTAAACATAAGCAATTCTCGACTTGAACTTAACGTAAACAGTAAGCATCACAAGGTTTATGTCACCTTCACAATGATTGGACTCCTAAATTTTGACATGATCTTGGCGATCTTTAGGTGCTTATTTCACATTTTCTCGGTGTAAGAATTTCTTGATTTGAAATTAAAATAAAAATACGATAGTATAGATGCAGGGAAAAATTCAGATAGCATACATAATTTTTTCATATGATATTTTCCTAAAATATATATGTATTATTATATGTAAGATGCTTGTGGCACCCGAATTTCTTTTTTCGGAACAGTTTTAATAAAAAGCAGATCTGAATTTTTATCTCAGTCAATTGAAATATAAAACAAAACACTGCTGCACGAAAATTTATCCTTAAATAAATTTCGTCAAAGTAGGCATCTAATTGCCAAAGGAAAAGATAAATCACCAACAGAAAAATTCTCACGACGTATGCTTTCAGGTCGTATGATGTAAGAAACCAATCAAATTCCACTTGCGAAAACTGAATTTTGGGGACACCGTAGTCTTATGTCTCTTCTCTGATATACCGTGAATAAAATAAAGTCCTTTAAGATTGCTGTAGAATTTCTGGCAACAGTATAATTATTATGAAAACAAAACAAACATGGCTCCGACCATTGTATTTTCTTCGTCTGTAATCAAGAGAAATTTGTTTTATTTGTATCAACAACTTACTGCTGCTCTGAATAATAGTAGTGTCGTCGTAAAATTTATATGTTTGATAAATATAGTTTTCTACTTTCTTTCATTCAGTGAGACCGCTGTTAAGATAATATGTGTTACACCAGGATTTATAATTCCTCCAAATTTCTGGGTGTGGACTGCTTTTACCCATTGTTATTTAGAAACTAGATTGTGGATGCTGTTGGTTGACATTATAACGGTAGGATTATGTGGAAAACTTTTGGAACCATTATGGGGAGCGATGGAAATGTTGACGTTTTTCGCACTTGTGAATACATCAGTTGCATTTTTGTCAGTTATGTTTTACATTGTTGTTTTCACCATTACTTCCGATCCTCGATATTTGTTTTCTGTACAAATCCATGGTTTAGCTGGATATTGTGCAGCTGTGTCGGTTGCTGTTAAACAGATAATGCCAGATCATGTGTTGCTGTCTCTTCCTTGTGGCAAAGTAAGGAACAGAAATGTACCTGTTATTGTTCTTCTGTTAAGTCTTATTTTATGGCCTTTAGGAGTCATTAAGGGAACTTACCCTGTGATGTTTACTTCGGGTTTGTTGTCTTCATGGGTATACCTGAGGTTTTATCAGCATCACAGCAATGGAACTGCTGGTGATATGGCAGATGGTTTTACTTTTGCTAGGTAAGAAAACGAATAATTTATTTCAAAGCAGTCGTAAATATGTTGTTTTGTTCATTTGTCAATGTTTTAATGTCATTTTTCTCTATTTGGGCTTAAAAGTTTCTTAAGATGTTCTAGCAATTCAGTTTTAATTGTAATCATTGAATACAGTTCTATATTTTTAAGGGCATATATTACATTTCTTGTTGTTATTGTAATACATGAATGATTAATTATATTTCATTAAAATGTTAATCTTTGCCTTGTAGTTCTGCAGTGAGACTTCCTTAGCCTATATGTGATGGAATGAATATTTTAACTGTGAAACTATTTTTTTTAAAGCTTTTTTCAGGATTTTGAGAGGAAATGAGGATTTGAATATTATCAATACCTAGGGATCATTTACAACAGTTACCCACTTATAATATATTGCGAGTCTAATGGTACCTTTTTATGCACTTACTCAAATTTTCTAGTTTTGTTGTTATTTCACACTCTTGAACATTCACCTCCTAATGTGTATTGAAAACACATTATCATGTTTTATGTATTAATTTTTATCTTCAATAAAGTCTGTAACCTATTTGATTTTATATAATTAATTAGGAAAGAAAAGAATCATAATCTGGAAAATTTATTCAAAAATGCAATACCTCTAACTGTTATACTCCAATTAATAAAGTACTTTTCTACACTGAGTAACAGTTCAAATTCTTTTGTAGATATTAATTTTAGATAAATGGACGTATTTAGTATTGTACTAAAAAGATATTTTAGTAAATTTCATTAGTATTCAAGTAAAAGGGTATTTGGTAATTTATTTTCAGAAATCTGCATTTTAAATAAGAGCATTTTTATTTTGTATGATTTTGCTTAATGATGCATTTAAATTTATTTCCTGATATATTTCAGAGTTTTTATGGAAGAATAGTTTGTTTTCTTACTAGCAGTTCTCTTAAATGGAAAATATCGATTTCATTTTGTTAAAAATTTTCAATGATATGTTATCAGTCTTAGGGTTTTTTGAAGCTGATAAAAAATAAGCTTTGAGATCTGAGAGTTTGATTAAGTGAAATTTTAACTGCATGAAAAAGTTTAAAACAGTGTTAAAATATAAATAATTAGTTATTTTTACTGATTTAATATTTAATAATTTTATTGCTATGTCTAATTGAATATAACTGAAAGTCTGACATGATTTTTTCAAAAAAACTTTTATGTTGATTTCTTGTTTTGGCCAGCATTGATGCTAGTAGATTTTTACTTTGAGTATTGTCTAAGTAATTTGTTAAAGTTATATTTTAAAAATTCCTGAAATTACTTTGGAGTTTTTTTATTCTGCATTGAATTGCATTGTCTTTTAGTGTAAAATATATAAAGCATTTCTGCTTATTTTTTCCATATTTAAGAGCAAAATAAAATTTAAAATGTTCAAGCTAAAAATTAGGTAGGCAATACTTTTTGTTATTTTGATAGTTTCTCCCATATGTACTGAAACATGATCTTGAGAAATAATTTTTATAGGAATATTTTTTTAATATGTATATTGTATTTGTTTATTACAGTCATGATCTAAATATTTTTTTCTAACTTCAGTTTTTTTTAAATTTATTATTATTTATTTATTTTTCACTATTCTTTTTGTTTGACAAAGATTGTCAAATATTCATACTTGTCCCTGTCTGCTAGCCTTTATATAGATGATTTATCTCATTACAATGTTTCAGACTTAAGTCAGTTGTTTTTCTAAATGCTGAATGATTTTAATGAGGAGTAATTTCAATAGTCAGATTTCAGTCATGATTATTACTTTTTTAGACTATAGATCAAAAGTGCTTATTTAGTTTTTAAATATATGTATATAAAACATTATTTGATGAAACAAATGTGGAGTTCTTTGTCAGTGTTTGATCTTCGTGATTTTAAGGAAATGGTTCAATTTTTATTTTTTTGTCAAGATTTATTTGTTAAAATCATAATGAGTGCAGCACTAAATGGGAAAGTGGGAAGAAAGAAATTACAAGCAAGTATTTTGAACTTATATAGTTTAAGAAAACATATTCTTAAATAAAAACATCCTTGTATATAATTTTTAGCAAATTAATAAGTTTTTTTATATGAAATTGTTTGCAACTCAAATTTATTTATTTTCATTTAGCTGAATTTAAATTTTAAAAATAATCATTTTAATGTTTACTTTTCAGCTTCTTTCCTTCTATTATGCAACCCCCGCTGATAGTTATTTCAAATGCTGTTTTTGGATTTCTAGTATATATTAAGCTTTGTAAAAAGCCAATTCGCAAGTATAATTTAGCTGCTTCAACATCAGTGATCCTGAACATTCCTGGCACAGAACCTCATGATGCTGAAAGGAGACGGTAAGCTTTACATTTCTTTTTTGTGTTTTATGGTTTTTGCAGATAATTATTTTACTGTTAAAATTAATATTAAATTGTAGCTCCTTAAAAAACTCCTTAAACTTATAGAGTATCTTTTTATTTGTTCAGTGACTGCTTTGAACAGTCAATTTCATTTAAATAATTTTCTGCTTAAAAAGATTAATGATAGTATGATATTAATAGTTATAGTTCATACTATTGTTTTCATTTATCACTTATCACAGTTTTTTTTATAACTTCTTCTTTAAAAATGAATTACAAGATAGTTGTAATTTAAATGAACCTACTTAGATCTCTTTAGAGCCCATTCTGATTAGAGTTTTTGGTTGAATTTTGATATGTATATTATATGTACACAAGAAGAAAAAGCTGTAATAAATAAATAAATGAAATTTCAACTTTTGATCAGGCAATACTTTTTGTATATATTTAAAAATACATCTTGCCAATGTATAAAAACCTTTGAAATGTATTCATTTTTGGAAAATCATTCCTTACCTTGAAAGTACAAAGACTTAGTTTAACTAGTCAAGTTGTTTTATCAGAGAGCTGTAAAAATATTAATGCTTGAAAAACTAAACAACAAGCACTATGTGGAAGAATGACTTGAAAAATGTAGTTATAAAATTTGAAAAGAGTAGGTAATTTAATGTGTTTCCTGAAAGAGGAGGGAAACAGATTTCAAATGAAACTGCAGAAGTGGTTACTGTAATTGATAGAGAACCTTCTGAGTAGTAGTTCTTTAGCTAGTACTATTAACAGCCACGTGTAAATTGCCTGTACCTTTATCAATGGTACTGCATCCTCAAGACTGGCATCTAATCATTTAGCTTGCCTGCTTTTAGCAAAAGTGGCCATTGTCTTGGAAAACTTTCCATTTAGGTAAGTATATTTTACTTTAAATAGAGCATGATTACTCATAGTTGCTCCATATGGAATACATAAAGTTTCTTTGTTGTGTTTATACAACCTCTGCATTTTGATTTACATAACTTGTATGGGATGGATTGAACTTTTTATTTAATTCTTGACTTCTTTCTGTTTGTGGAGATCACTCTTCAAGACCCTGAAAGATGTTATTTCATAATTGCCTGCTACAATGAACTTCTTCAGCAACAAATCATTCCTCATTATATGAATAAAATTGTATAAAGATTACAGTCTTTATATCAGATAGTGTAACATGCCATATTGAGAAGTAAATAAATGGTTTCTTACTCAATTTGGCAATGGTTGGTTGTTGGCCTTTTTGCTCTCTGAATTTAAATTTTTATGACTTCTGGTTGTGGATTGAAAAGGCCCAGGAGAATAAAAAAGTAAACATTTTTCTAGAAGGAAAATTATAAATATAAAATAAAAGATAGGTATTATTTGTAATTACTGGCAGTTTATGCATAGTAATCATAGGGGTACAGTAACTTTTATTCCTGTAAATGCATGTTTGTAGAACTTGCATTTTTGTTTTATAATATAATCTTGAATAAATGTATATTCAGTTATTTTTTTTATTTCAGTTTTATTTGGAAATAGATAAGATGTTAAATAGTTTTTTAAAAAATTATTTTTCTTTTTATTTACTTATTTATTATTTATTCCTTGTCCTCATTTATAAAGATTTACACAGCTGTGGTTGAATAATGAAAAGATTGTACAATGTTGAGCTAAAATAAATGCACCTATAAGAATTTTTTATTGTATCTATTTGCTAGGAAAATTTTATATTATAGATAGAAATAAGCATAATTGATTGCTTTGTGTTAGCATTATTAAACATTGATAGAAAATAAATATATCCTTAGTATTTTATTTACAGTGAAAAGATAAATAATTTTTCTTAATCATGTGGCAATTGAAAAATGCTTCTGTTGTTGAAATCATTGTAAGTGCATGCAATTTATCTAATTCATAGCTATATAAAAGAGTATTAATTTTTCTGCCAAAATACAGAGTTCATCTTCTAATAGAATAGCCAAGATGAAAGAAGGCATAAATTTATTTTGTTTGTATGTATCTATAGGTATCCTTTGATGTTTTTAGATATTAATCCATTATTCATTCTCTATTTGTTTAGCTGCCTATGTTTTATTCTAAGACAGGGTAGAGTTTTTTAAGCTATGTGTGAGGACTCCAATTAGGATCATTAAGAATAATTTTAGTGTTGGAAATTTTACTGTACATATTGTCAAATTCTTCAACATCTTTAATTAAAAACTGTTGGAAAAAACTCACACAAATACAACTTATAATAAGCAACTATTTCAAACTAAACTTTTGTTTGAAAAACTTATTAATTAATGATGAATCTAAAATCAGTCATTTCTTAGTTTTTAAAAATTATTATTATTTTTAATTTAAGTCACAAATTTTACCACCTTAACTGGTGTTGCAAACTGTCTCAATTCTTAAATGGTTACTATGACAATTGTGGATGGCTTAAATAAATTTCTTTAAACAGTGGTTTCACAAGTAATATTTGCTGCCTGAAAAGAGATGAACAATGCTGTACACAGAAATTGACTCTGTGGAAAAAAGAAAAAAAAAAAAATCATTGCTTTTAAGAGTCCTGTGCTCTTCAAAGAACATTTTTTATTAATTAGATTAGAAGGAAAATTGTATTAAATTGTTGATGGTGTATTTAAGTATTCAATAATTAATATAATATATATTGAAAAACTGTGAGGTTTTGTAATTTCACATTACCTATGCATAACCTGTCATTGTCTGTTATTTAAATTAAACAAACCTTTATTTCAATAATTTTTTTAGCAGTAAAGAATAAACTTTTAAAATCTTTAATTAAGATAATTATTATCTTTTCTATGTTATTAAATATGTAAATAATTGTTGAATGGTTCTTGCATCAGTTTTATGGATTGGTTAATTGTCATACTAACAAAATAATATCTGACACTGGTATAAAATAACTTATTTATGAAAAATAATAAAAAGTAGAAGCTATGAAAGTATTGCATATTGCATAAAAGCGTGTAAAAGTATTGCATGAAGAAAAGGAAATTTAATAATGGATACTATTCAGTTTAAATAACTAACAAACTTATTTTTTAAAAATATTAAATAAACACCAATTTTATGTAGAGGCTACTTTATATGCTTTTTCCCTCCATCTAATATCTATTGTTATGATAAAATTTTTAAAGCAGTTGTAAATAAATTTAAAGCAGATGCTTTGTATGAAATCTCATTTACACTTACTTTCATGTATGCTTTTTGCTTTTATTTTAGAAATAATTTGTATTTTGATTTATCTGGATTATTTTCTTTAATGGGGGAGGGGGACTTTTTTGTAATCCTTGCCATTTAAAATTTTGTTCTGAAATTTGAAAGGATTCTATATACTTTTCTTATAAATAAATCTTTTTTTTTTCTTTCCTTATCTTACACATCTTATGATATATCATTCTTGCCTTCCTGTGGTTATATTTTAATATCTGACTTCACTTATCTTTAAAAGTCTGCGTTTAATACTGGCAGGCAGATATTTAATTTACTAGTAGAAATGTATATATACAGGGTTTCCTAAAAACATGGGACAAGCTCTTATTTCCCTAAATATACTTCTTTAACTTAATAACATGTACTTAACAATAATTTAATTTAATAGCGTATACTTTCAGTCACAAAATTTCATTAAATAAAATGGGCATTTATATGGAAGCACTTTGGATTCTGTGGAGGTTAATGAAATATAAACCAGTAAATTGTTTTTTTTTTTTTTTTTTTTTTTTTTGCATATACAAAGCACTATCTATGCACATATAAAGTTTCCACATTTCTGTGTATAAAATTTGCAGCAATATACATTTCTGAAATGCAAATTTATTTAAAATAGAAAAGCCTTCTTATGTAAATATTTGTTTAGTAGTCCCCAGGGAGGACAAGGCATTATACTACTGATGCAGATATTGGTATTTTGACTTGTTTATTTTTCAATTTTCTCTTGTACTAGTGTACAAATGCTGGTCATTGCAAAACTTAGCATCCATACAGTGTTCGTGGACTCCATTGACTGATACAACAGTTACATGAATGATTATACAATTGACATCCAGAATTTTACAATTGGTTTCAACCTTAGGTAAAATCAAATCCTTCATTTCTGAGAAGTGGTTATTGGACAGATGAATATTGGTTAAATCAAGATAGAAACATTAGTTTTCATAACTGTCACTTTTGAAATGGTAAAAATCCATTCTTCATACTAAAGGTTCATTATCAATGTTGATTTTCTATAAATGTGTGGTGTGGCATTTTCAGAAACTTTTTGGCTGGTTGCATTTTATACAACAATATGTTGAATAGTGACCAATTAATTTTGATTAAATGACATTTTTACATTATGTCTGAACTAAGAAATGAATTGGCTTTGAAAGAACACATTCTGTAGATTTTTGCCAATGAATTTGAAAACCCTATCTTTAAGTCACAAATGATGAACTTCATCGCATATGTGCAGGTATGTAACTTTTTATGGTTGCCGAAGTGTTCACTTTGAAAAAGTTTCAGTTAATGCATTATGTGCTCATTTTTTAAAATTTAATTAAAGTTATTAAATGCATTGTTATTTTCTGATTCTGCCGTTTACTAATCTTTCATGATGTGTATATTATTTCTGATACAACAAAAATCTTGCTTAAACAACAATCAGAAATATGGGAAAATAGTCTAAGTCAGTAAGATTTGCCTTTTAATTTCTCAGCAAATTTTACAGATATGAGCATGCAACTTTGCGTCCTTATAGAGATGATTGAAAAAGTAAAAAAAAAAAAAATTGCTCATTGACTTTTTTTTTTTTTTTTGCAATGGGGATTCTGCAAAAATTGAATTTTGCTGACTTTTTACTATCCCCCTCTACCATGCCAAAATATTTTCATACATTTAAGTATCATATTTGACGGGACTTACAACTGACATTATATATTTAATTGCAATAGTTAAGGAAATAAATGCTCATTCTACAATACTTTTGGGGGACACCCTCTGAGTATATATATGTATGTATACACAAACCAATGAGAAAATCTGAGTAAAAATATAGCAGCAAAACAAAAACAGAGTGAAAACCAAAAGTAAACCAAAGTAAAGAAGAAAAGTGCCTAAAATATATGAATAAAAGGGTAGAAAATTTATAACACTTGTGATATGAATGTTCAAAAAGCTGCAGTTGCCTGAGTGTCATTACTTAACACGTTTATGTCCTCAGGCGTCAAGCTCACAAAAATAAGGCAACAGAATGCTTTATAACGTAAACAGCTTAATCCGTTCTGTCATGTGACATAATCTTATAATTATGCGTTGTGACGCTACGTCTGTAGGCAATATATGAAATATAGTAGAGTCTCAGCAGGCATTGCCACCAAGGTTGTACTTTCCTTCAACATGTTAATACACAGTAAACATCTGTAATATGTTCTTTGTACTGTGTTAGTTTCTTTTATGCTATGCATTTTCTTTTATTTGAATCCTCATTTTGTGTCCATATTTGAATTACCTTGGTCTTTTATGCACTTCTCCTTAAAATTATTTATATTGTATCTCAATGTTTGCATTACATTTTCCATCCTTCTACATTGGACTGTTATAGCATATAGGATGAAAACCGTATCTTTTCACTCGATTGATATTGTTTGCAGAAAATGCTATACAATAGCTGCAACTTAATATGATCATATTGGTACTTAAAATTAAAAAAAAATTTATTGATAATAATAGCTAAATTGGGTAAAATGGACTGTATTTTATCTAACCAAGTGAAAAGAATAAAAACTCTTGTCTCAGGGCTATCTATAATTTCAAAAATAACAATTCAGGAGTTCATTAATTGTTGCTTGCTATCAGTTATACTGCAGTATCCATATGTGTATTCGTATTTGTATCGCTTTTTAAAACTTGGTGGACATTACTGCATATTATATTTTAAAATATCAAGAGCTTGAATCATTGAAGGATTTTTTTCAACACATTTGTCCCTATCAGAATCATCAACATCTGTAGTTTGGTCTTGCTCTTAAAAAAAACTAACGATTTTCCAGAATTTTGCAAAAACAGAGGTGAAATTTTCATTTGCTCCACTGTGTTGTGCTGACGTATTGTAGGTAAACTCTCAACTCAAATCAGCTTTAAAAAAAAAAAAAAAACTTTAAAAAAACTCCATTTTGTTTTTATGATTTGGTTGCAGAGCTTTATGATTGTTCAGGCTTGAACCTAAAACTGGCAATGTAGCTAGCTGCCTTTTAAACAAATCCAAACAACTCAAATTCATATAGAATAATATAAATCCCAGCCCATAGGAAAATAACTCCCAGATACAAATAGAGCAAGAAATTTCACAAATGCCAGTTGTTAATACAGGTTGAAAATGAAGTATCGGACAGTTTTGTTGGCTTCGATTTGAGACCATAGGAGTTTGATAATATAAAGCAAATGATAGCATTAAACGGCATTCATTGTATTTGTGATCCGCATTGATTTCATTCCCTGATTAATAGTTAATATGCTGATCATCTTGTTTTCCATTTTATTTCCACCATTATTATTGATTTATGATTATGATATGAAAACTGCAACATATATATTATGTAAAACATATTTTAGCAGATGGGTTCCCAAGAAGAAGAAACTTTTGAAGATTTTAAAACTTCAATTTATTTCACTACAAGAGACATAATTTGTACAGATTAAAAACAGTTAGCATCAGTGTACATCCCGGCAAAAGAGCAAAAGAGACTGAAATTTTCCCTTCACTGGTTTTATCATGAGTTTTTGATATGGATTTCTTTGATACATGTAATTTAGGATAGGAAAAATTGGATCAGGAAATAAGAGAACATTTTAGAATGAAGTTGATATGGGCTAAATTAAGATAAATTTCTGAAATCAATTAAGATTTAATTAGATTAAAAATTGTCATTACAATCCCCCCCACCTGTTACAAGAGGAGGAAGTGCGTCAGGGCCTTTTGGCACACATTCCTACTTACAGTGTTGTCCAAATAAGAGATTAAAATTTAACAACATACTACAAGCGATACCTAAGTTTCCATTACCTTTACATTAATATAGAAATCATTTCGACAAAGATATTAGAAATACAAAACGAGTTATATATGTAAAAATATTATGTAAACCTAAATAATCAACAATAATAACGAAATATTAATAAATTAAAAATTTATTGTACAGTTGCATTCTTGGAGCTTTTCTGTAAAAGCTCAGCTGATGAATCTTACTTGGAGAGATATTCTGTGGTATATTTGATTACATTATTCTTACATTTTGGAAAATTTGACACATCAAAATTATTTAATTAGTAATAAAATATCAATATTATTATGATTTTATCTAAATGAAATACCAGTAGAGTTATGGTTTCATGTAAAGATTGTTGGATTTGAATATGATAAATGCAAGATTCACTAATTTCATATAAAACATTTGGAAATAAAAATAATAAATGCACAATTCGAAGATCTCATATAAAACACTTGTAAATGAAAATAATAAATGCAAGATTGAGAATATTCTTATGATAAAAATTTGTTATTAAATAAATAATAAACTAAGGATCTGTGTTGGGAAACTTGGGAGTGTTCTGACACAAAAGATAACAGAGGATAGATTAATTACAATCGTAGGTATAAAAAATTTCCTCTGTGGTATTTACTGATTTTCTCTGATTAATAAAATTTTGAATAATAAATTTGATAAAAGATTCAAAAATTCAATATTTTATATATATCTCTAAAACGATCATTTGCAATTGTATTATAGTTTAAATATGCAATCCAAAATAAAATCAAATATGCACAACATAAATCTTAAACTGCTATAAGGATTAATGATATTATCAAGGGATCCACTTATAATTTATTCGTTGTCAGAAACATATACCGGAGAGATTTTTAAAAAAAAATTCTTGAGGACTTGAATCATTTTTTGATGAGTCACAATCGCAGGAAAGCAAAAATTTTGGGCTCTGTTATGTAGAGCAACACATTTTAAATTTTAACATGGCAAGGACAGGGATTATTGTGATGAGAATGGAACACATTAGACATCAATATCTGGATGGATCATTTGGCACAGGCCAGAAGCTCTGGAGTGAATGGTCATATCTGAGAAGGAATGATAAAAAGAGTACACACAAGGAATGAATGTAGTGAAGGAAAAGGGGGGGGGGGTGCAAGGCTGAACAGGAAACTTTAGTTACAAATTGCAGATGGCAATAATTTAATAAAAAAGTAGGAATTGGATCAGGAAATAAGAGAACATTTTAGAATGAAGTTAATATGGGCTAAATTAAGCTAAAAATTAGGAAATTAATTAGGATTTAATTAAATTAAAAGAAATCATTATATATATATACTAGCCGCCTATGGCGACCAGCCGGTTCGCCAATCTTAATGCTCGTTAAAATTTTAATAAATATTTTATGTCATTCCTACTTTAATAGCTTCTTCATCAAAATATTTTAAAACTTCAAACTTTGATAGTCATATAATTCACTCATAATGTTATAAAGACCTTCAGTCATAACGCAATATGTATTTCTAATTTTCTGTTAGCTCCCATAGAATTTATGCTTTAAATTAAAGTGGAAATGATTAATCTGCAATTAATATAATAATACTTTTTACTGAAACAAAACATTTTTTTAATAATATGATTATTGAAAACAGAGTCACTGCGCATTTAACCTTATGGGCGCTAAACAATATCTTTCTTAATTTATGTAATATCTCAAGAATTTATCAACACTAATTTCTCAGATTCATCATGATCAGATCGATTAATTAATAATGTTTAATTTTAAATGCATCAAACACTAAGGTAATAAACAGAATAGTTTAAAATAATCGGTCGAAAACAGGTTAAAAAACTACTTAAAAAATGATGTACTTAAAATTTTAAGCATATACAAAAAAATATATAACTAACATAAATACAATTTAATTACAAAACCACACAACTGACCTAAAAATAATTTAAAGGAATCCGCATCCGTTGAAATTAGTTGTCAACAATCAGAACACAATACGCATACGTGAATTTTCAACGCCAGTTATGGTAACGCAAATGCGGGAATTTTTCTACGCCAGTAGAGGTAAAGCTATGCAGATTAGAAATTTTTCATTTACTTTATTCTGTTTTATTTTAATTCAGAAGTACTTCAGAATGAATATGAAAGATCGATTAATTAACAATGTTTAATTTTAAATGCATCAAACATTAAGAAAATAAACAGAATCGTTTGAAATAATCTGTCGAAAAATGTTAAGCCTAACCTCATTTGCGTGGGGGAGGGGGAAATTGAAGCCTTACTCATTTGGCGGTGGGTAAATGAAGATTTTTTTAGCGGGAAAGTTAGTTTTTAATTAATAATTAAAATTCTAATTAAAAATTCAAAAAAGGGGACCCCAGGTGCACATTCCCGACCTCCAAGCTATACATATACCAAATTTGGTAGCTGTATGCCAAATGGTTTGACCTGTAGAGCGCCAACACACACACTTTGAGCTTTATTATAAGTATAGTCGATTTTGGCAATCAGCCGGTTCGCCAGTATCGCTAAAATTTTCAATTAAATATTTTATATAAATTAGTTTCTGAATAGCTTTCAAAATATTTTTAAGCTTCAGATTTTGATAGTTATATAATTCAGCCATACTATCATGTAGGCCTTGAACAGTTCTGATCATTGTACTACATATCTCTCTTTTTAATTTTCTGTCAGCGCTTATAAAATTTATTCTTTAAATTAAAGTCGAAATGGTGAACTGCAATAAATATAAAACATTTTTTAGTGAAACCTGCTATGCCTTTTTTTTTTTTAAATATGAGAATTGAAAGCATAGTCGTTCGACGTTGAAGTTGGTATGTGCACAGCAGAATAATTTTAGTAATTTATATAATATCACAAAGAATTATTCAATAAAAATTTCTCTGATTCATCGTAAAATTCAGTTTTTAGTTTTACTTTCAAAAGATTTAAATGATCTAAATAAAAATATTTTATTTCTGAAAAAAATTAAATATTTTAAATTTTACACAGTCCTTTGGTTTCTCCTCCTAAGGATTCATGTTCTACGAAATACTCTTGACATTTCAACTTTTAAACAAATAAATAACCGTTTCTATCTTCTGCAATCAAATCTGACCGATTTATGAAGTTTTTATGTATCAATTTTAGAGCAATGAACGTTTTCATAATCATAGGCCGATCTCTTGCGAGAAATCCTGAGTGAAGATTGGAGTATCTTTTTTGAGATGGTCAATGAAATGGTTTAAAATCGCCTTTTTTTGTAATAGAAGAGTGATAGTCAAATTTTCATAAATTAATCAGTTTTAGTGATTGATTTAGTTGATTAGAGTTATACATTTTTTATTTATTTAAAGTATTGCTGTCACAAGAATATTTTGTTAAATGGATTCAAAGGGCAGAGGACCTATGTAAAAATTTAAAATTCGTAATTTATCGGAGCATTTATTGACTAAAGTTACATAAAATATAATTATTTAGTTCATTTAGACCATTTTGTTAGCAGATGTAAGCCCCGAATTCGCTGATTATAGAGTTATTATCCTATATATATTAAACCATGTTTGCCTTAAATTAAACTGTTTTATTGAATTAATACTATAGATACTGTAAAAGATCATAGAAAACATTTCCTTCATTTACTTTTAAGAAAATATCATATTTCAAATTTTTTCATTTCATACAGACACATGCTGAACATTACACTTTTATATATTTAACTTATAATTATAGTTGATTTATATTTTTAGTTTGAACTTCTGTCCATGTGGTGGCAACTGTTTGATAAAAGCTAATTTTTCCCATTGATGTGCTCGTGTGGATTAAATTTTATTTTTATTTTGTGCGAAATTTATTGTTGAAAAATATGGTTAAAATATTTCTTTAAAAATTCGTTAAAAATCTAAATTTATAGGTTAAAGTATTAGTATCATTAAAAAGATAATTTTTTAGCTATAATTAGATACAAAAATCGGTTTTGTGCAGTAATATTTTCGGAAGTTATAGCGAAAAAAACGCCGACATTTCGTTTAATTTTTAATTAATTAAAATTCTAATAAAAAATTCTAAAAATTTGCTCCGAGGTGCACATTTACGACCTCCAAAGTATAGACATGCCAATTTTGGTAGCTGTAGGTCCAACGGTCTGGCCTGTAGAGCGCCAACACACACACACACACATTGAGATTTATTATAAGTATAGATATAGATAATCAGTGAATGTAGTTTCCTTACAGAGATACAAGAAAAATATATTTACTTTCCTTAATAAAGTTATATATGTTTTTTTAAGTACAGTGTATGGCAGTATAATCATTTCATTTAGATCCCTTGGTATGCTTTCTTAAGTTCTTTTTTTTTTTTTTTTTTACTTTCTCTTCGTTTTTCATTTGAGCTTCATGTTTTATTTTTCTGTTTTATTTTCATCCTTTTTAACTGAAAGAGAAGTGATGGAAATAACTCAAATCTGTGATTGGTTTTTATTTGCATATAGAGATTACAACACACTTTCTTTTATGAATTATTGTGAATAATTCAAAATTACTTGTGTAGGAAGTTTCGTATGACAGATTTTTGACACGACTATAAAGATTTAATTAAAAGTATTTGTTTGAAGGAAAGTAAAAATGGAATATTTACTTAAAATCTATCAAGATGTTTTTTATCCTTGTATATTAATATTATATTTTTATTTTTAGGCAAATAGCATTAAGAGCTTTAAGTGAAAGACTGAATAAAGTGGAACAAGTGTCTTGGCCTTCAACCCTTGAAGAAATAAAAACATCAGACAAAAGTAAGAGTGTTGGCATAACTATGCCTCCAGCATTCTCAGATCATCAAAGTTCATATTTGGTCTCACCTACAACTACATCACAATCACAGAAAGATATTAAGATAGATAGTATACCTGCTGATCATCAGCCATTACAGCCATCATCAGTTGAACTATGATTTTTGGAAACTTATTTCTTTAAATATTTTGAACTTAATCCAACAAGACAGTTCTTAAAACTTAGTAAAAATCAGAACATATGAGATTTCATTTATAGAAGTCTGAAATTCAGAGTTAAGAGGTTCCACTTGATGGATGATTTTAATCTCTTTGCTTTTACAGAATAGCTAAGGGAAAAAAGAAAGATGATATTTCTCCTTTCTGATAAAACTTCATTTGTTTTAAAGATATTTATTGACTGTGATTGTAGACTTTATAGGCAGAATTTATTTCTGGAAAAATCATCTCACATAAGTTTTTATTTTTTATTATTGTTTGACAGTGAAATTCTAAATGCAGTTTTGATTAGATTAAAAATAATGTTTGAAATGAAACAGATGTTCTTTTTGAAAGTAAATCTACTATTGTTTTTCATTTTAAACTGTATGTTCAAAATAATCAATGTATTTTCATTGAATTAAAAAATAGAAACTGTTGAATGAATAGTAATACTTTGAATTTTCACTGAATTAATCACTTTTAAAAAATCAGCAACTATTTTTTTTTATTATTCTTAATACAGATCAATAATTTGGCAATTTTACAGATCAATTTGCATTTGAAAATCCTGCTCTATATTCATTAATATTTTGTTAAAAATAATAATTTAAAATAAACTTGAATTGAATACATATATATGTAATGATATTTTAAACTCTTAATTTAATCCAAACTAATGTCCAAGATTTTTTCTTAATTTAGCTAATCGTAACTTCATTCTAAAATATTCTCTTATTTCTTGATCCAATTTTCCCTTTCGGTCTGATTAATTCCTTTGTAAAAATAATGCACCATTAGTATTACATATCAAATGAAAGTGATATCTTTTGTACCCTTCAAAAGATGTCAAAGGTCACACTTGTATTGAATTGGCGCCTGGCCAGAAATCCTATGTTATATAAGACTAGCGATCATTTGTTCGTCCATTTTGGCTTTCTGTTTTTATGCAGTTCTGTGCCTTTTCGTAAATAGTTATGTTTGTCTCCCGGGAGAGAAGAGAGAGAATAAAACGAAATTAGAAATACAAAGTCTCTTCACTGCTTGTTCAACCTGCATTCTACTTAAACCAAAAATATGTTACATATTATTTAGCCGACAGAATTCGAATTTCATTACATATATATATATTATTTTTCAAGGATTATTAAGAATCATTTTCTGTTTACTAGATTAGCTCAAATTTATTGTGAAATTATTTTTATGGGTATTTAAATAAAGAAAATAGTTTTCTTAAGAAATATTTGAAGTTTTCTGCCATTAACCCTTTCTAGGGCCGTGGGAAGTATGCTTCCCACCAAATTTATCAATCTTTGTATGAAATTATGTAAGTTGGCAAATTTTTTTAGCAAGTCAGAAACTTAGATGCTTCAGTTCTTTATCTCAGACAAAATGATGTGTCTTGATTTGTTACTTAATTATTAATTAACCAAATTAATTAAATAAATTAAATTTATCTAATAAGCTAAATGAATCCCTTTTCTTATTCTAATTTGAAGCCTTAAAATATTTTAACTAATAACATAATATGACTAGAAAAAAATGGCCCCTTAAAGGGTTAAGTGAAGGTACAATACATTTTGACAGTTTTAACACTGCTTCATTAATGCAGTGTTAAAACTACAATTTATATTGATTATATGCATCTTAAGTTTTGTTTGCAGTTCATTAAATTTTTCTCTTTCATTTGTATGTTTACTTTTATTGTAATTTATGTATAACATTAGCAACATTAGCTAAGTATATTAACATTAGCAATCAAGTTGTAAATACTTTCGATATATTTATGAACTACGTCTTCAGAGATCCATTATTCAGATTGATATGATAAAATATATGTTGTTAAAAAAGTACTTGTTATTGATTTTGAATGTTTTTCAACATATAAACTTCGTTCATTTGTTTCATTATGTTTGAGAATCCAAAAATCATCTTTTGAGAATATTTTAAATAAGATTATTTATTATTGTAAAAAAAAAAAAAAATACAAAATGCATTGAACATGAATTTCTGCCTTAAAAAGATTTCGAAATATATAGAATTTGTATTTTCAATCTTACTTTATATTTGATGAATTGAATGCCTACCTTTGTTGATCTATTGTGCTTATTTTTTGTGATTTAGAATAGCCTTCATATTTAGAATTTGTGAATATATGTATTGCCCAATGTTTCTTAAAATATTTATTTTATCTAATTTTTGTTTATTGTATTTTTCAAACTTTTTGTTAAATTCAATTTATACTGGCTGTTTAAGCTACTAAAAAAATGTAAAGGTGTTCCACCCTCCAATAGATTTATTGAATATGAAATGAAAATATTAGCATACACAAAATTTGGAGAGTCTTAGGAATTACTTTGTCACAATATATTTATAAACAAGCACAAATGAAAAAAAATAATATTTGCAAATTATTTCTCATTAGCTATATTAATATATTGTTGATTTGTTGGGTTTAATATTCACTTAGTTTTTAAAATACTTCATTTTCAAAACTTAAAAGAATTTCTACATTTCAGCGGATTCTAATATCAATTAGTAATGTTAACATTGCTCATATCCATGTTACATCTGGGTGCTTTGATTTTTTACTGTCTCATATACAAAGTATAGAAGGAAAAAAACCTCGAGATTTTGATGTATTTCCATGTTTTAGATCTTCTGGAGTTCTAAAAACATATTTTTGGAAGATGTCTGTTTGTGAAAAAGGTAACTCAAAAATGCTGTGAATTAGATGGATGAAAATCAATATATGGCCTTTACATTTCGGTATATGGCTCAAATTTATAGTTTTTCCTGTCAAATTTTGAGCAAGATTTATTCAGAGTAAGTCTGTCTGCCCGATTGTTCAAATATAAGTTAACACAATAATTATAAAACGAAGGAAGCTAGATGGATAAAATTCGGTACACATATTTAACATCTAGTTGTAGACGCCTATCAAAGTTGAGAAAATTCAACCAGGAGTTGGAAGTTGTTGGTCTATACTTTCAGAAGTATGTAAACGCGATTACTCAAATATGCAATGATTAAATATATCAGATTTGGTATGTGATGATGTAACTGCAATTATAGTTCTGTGTCAAATTTTGGTCTCAATCATTTAGGAAAAAATGCATCTAAAACACAAATTTATCTTTATTAGAGAATATGTTAGAAAGTTTCGAGGTGACTGCTCTCGCTGGTTTTCTTATTTTAAGTTACAGTTTTTATAGCAAATTTAAAGTTTAAATTTTTATTGTTTCCTTTCTGATATCTTTCACGCTATTATTGTTTTTGTTGTTACTTTTTAAAAAAATATAATCTATGCATCAATCTCCTTTGATTTCAATTCTTAGTTTTTATCTGCTGGCTGTTTAAAAAAAGAAAGAAAACTATGTTTTAACCCAAGGAAATTCGGATAAAAATTAGATTCAAATTTTTAATTCTTTTTCTTATTAGAAATAGTGATGACTGAAAAATTGAACAACTTGTTGCACTTTGTCTGAAAAATAATTGGAGCATTCTTGATTTTTTTTCTCTGATTTTGTGATTCAGTTATTATTAGATGAAAAGGTTTAGCATTTACTAAAGTGAAAATTTGCATGTACAATTAAAGTCTGACCTTCTGCTGTACTGCTTTGCATTTTATTTGGAAAAGATAATATTGCAGTAATAAGGAATCAAAATAATTATTTGAATTTCAATTATAGGAATTTTTAAGAAATATTCATATTAAATATAATGGTGTTTCAGATTTTATAGTAATTACAGAACTTGAACTGGGGACATGGTACTTGATTCTGGAACTAAATATGTATCTTTCAAAGAACATGTAAAGATATCACTTTTTTTTTTGCCAAAAGTTAAGATCTTCTCATAGTTTGTAATATGTCTGTAAGAGGATGTAATATTGTGCATACATATGCAAAATTGTGTAAATAAATATATTATCATAAACATATGAAATTTTTGTAAGATATTTAAAAGAAAAAGTAAATTTAAAATTGAGTACAAATAATAGAAGTAATAAGGTGTAGAAACTATAAACAGCTCAATTCAATTTGCCATGGCACTGGGAAAATAAAGGGAATTTTAAAGTCTTCAATAAAAGAGGGAAAATATAGGGAATTTTGAAAATTTTCTTAAAAACCAAAAAAGTACAGAGAATTTGAAATTTATTAGTTTTTGTCATTTAAAAAAGGCTGATTATTTTAAATACTGCAAAACTAAGAGATTGCCAGATCATCAGCTCAGCTAAATAAAGGGGGGTACTGTTAAACTGTGGGGGGGTACTGTTAAACTGTGGAAGCTTATCCATTTTCTACTCACTCCCCTTTCCTTCTGCATTGATCAGTCTAAAAAAGAAAAAAACAACGATATTGAAATAGTGACAACAAGCTGCTTGAATATTAGTGGAGTTGAATGTTTTATATTTGTGAAGAATACACACAAAAAATTATCTGAAATTCATGTCCAAAAATGTTGCTGTTTTAAAAGCTGAATCGTATTAAATCCATGTTTATTAAAAGACAATGCAGTATTATGTAAAAATCGAATAGTTGGTTTGGTTCATATGCACTCTAAAATACAAATTTCTGCTGCATGTTCATAAAGTGTAAATATCTTGTTTGTAATTTTCCTGAAAAAAAAAAAAAAAAAGTGGATACAAAGAATAACTTGATAAATTTAGTGAAGAAATTTACTTAAATGATTTGTATTCTAACAGTTTGAGGTCAAAGAATTTTCTGATTTTTTGGGGGAAATTATAAAAATATTTCATTTGTTGTATAATGGCAATGTGGCCGTAGAAGGTGAATTTAGTATCAAGAAGGTTATGATTTTTGAAAATCTCAAAGAATATTCTTTAATTCATCTAAGAACTGTGCATGATGCTATAAACTTTTATTAAAAAAAATGTCTTAAACAAGAACTGTAACAAGAGATTTGCTTCATTAGGCAAAATTAGTGTTTATGAGGTATTAAGGAGCTTTAGAAAAGCAGAAAAAAGAGCAGAGAGGAAAAAAAAAGTGATAAATACAAACTAGCTTTGTATATTAAATTGTTGTTAAATAAAATAAAAATGAAACAAAAATCTTTAGAAATTGATGCCCAAAAATGTAAATCAGCAAAAAAAAAAAAAAAAAAAAAAAGCTTTGTAATGTTTTTAAGTAATCATTAAATGGCTTGTACCATGATAACATCAATGCTATTTTGTGTATTGTTTCACCTGAGTCCTTCATTTTGCATGCCTTTAAATTAGAGAGCATGTGGAAAGTGATCATTATCTTTTTATCCCTTAAGTGCTTTATTCTTGAGATTTTCGAATTGAGGTACCTCAGAATGTGGGAATTTCAAAGATAGGAAAAATTCCATGTCCCCTCAAATGCCAGAATGATAGTATGTGTTCTTAAGGGATTGATATACAAAAGAGGACAACACTAAACTAATGGCTACTAAGCGAATGTATACTCAAACATCTTTTGGGACTTTTCCGAAAACCTTTCTGTCCTCCAAGCCCATCTGGGCGAGCGTTTCTAACTATCAAAGCACTTGCCTTGGGTATTCAATCAATCATACTTAATGAAAGGGACAGGATTTCGCAGTGATATCCAGGGCATCTTCATTAGTTTTGCTGAACTGGCTTTTGAAACCTTTCATTATTGATAGAATTAACATGTGAATTTTGTCTTGCTAAACTCTTGACAATAAAAAAATATTAATAATTCTTTCTTTAATATACTACTATTTCAGGTAATGTTAAATTGTTGATTACTTCCTCTTGCTTTTTACACTGATAAACACTTAAGGGTATTATTGTTCTCTTATAATTAGCATGAGTGTTGTTTGTTCATTTCCTCTTATACTGTGTATGCATACAAAAAAAAAAAACAAAGTTTGGTTTTTTTTTTTTTTTTTTTTTTCTGATTTGAATAACAGCCATGTAAATATTTTTTTGATTTTGATGTAAGGATTTCTGTTTTTCTTAAAATAATTCTACATTATGTGTAATGCATAAAAATTATATATGTTTAAAAATTAACATAAAATTTGATGAGCAGTCAAATTTTATTTAAAATTTGACTGTCCTATACTGCAAAATTTGCAAGAAGTAAGTTTTTTTGTCCATCAAGGTTCCAATTTCAAACAAATATGAATTTTCAATGTTAGAGATTCATGATTGCCTTTTATATACATCTTTTTACTGTTTTAATTGCTACTTTATTTTAATTTTAATTATATTTTGTTCTTCCAAGAATGGTGACAGTTGATTTACTTTGCCATTGTGTCATTGAAATTGTCATTGTTTGAGGAGATTCAATAGTAGAGTTTTCTAATTTGGCATTGCATAGTTTTAAACAGTTTGATGAAAGTGGAAATCTAAAATTAAATATTTTAATAGAAAATCTGCTTTTATTAATGTATCTTTTGCATACTTGCATGCAGACATAGTAGTTATTTTTTCAAAGATTCTAAGCTACATTTTAATATTCTGATAAGAAAATTATATAAAAGAATTACATTTTATTCATAAGAGAAATACAACAAATAATAATTTGTAATATATTTTATGAATGAACTTGGGAATATTTCTTAAACTTTTTTTTTGGCATGGATTATTTTTGCTGTAAAATTATAATCCCCTTCAACACTTAATTTTCAATTAAATATTGCTGCTTTTTTTTTTTTGAGGGGGGGTTGGGGAGATAGTCAAAATTATTCTAATATTTTTATGATTTCCCTGATTCACAAATCATCATCATTAGAATATTCAATTTTCTTGAATTTAATTAAAATTTACTAAAGCAATACAATAAGCTATTTTGGATTAGATCCTTGGCATGCCAAATAAGATGGTATTCATTGGGATTTGGCCCATTGGAGAATAAATAACGGCCATGCCCATTGGAGAATAAACTACACCATCCAACTGGTTCTACAATTTCTAGATTGGGTTGAATTTGATTATCTGGAAAGATTAAATTTGTTCTCTTCCTTTCTCCAACCAATGAACGGTTTTAGTTGTGTGATACACTGCATTGTTGTGCTAAAAAATGTCATCAATTCCTAAGAAAACTTGTATTTAGGGATATGCATAGTCTGCAAGAATACTTTAATTGGTCCGCAGTGATATTCTTAGTGATGAGCCATTGCTTATCTTGTATGGTTTGAAAGCCCATGTGCAGCAAACTTTACTAAGTCATTCTTTTCAACGCTTATGGTTGACTGTGAGTACAATCCCCCTGTAATGTTCATTGAACCCAGTGCAATATTGCAGGTGCCACTCACCTCTGATCTATGACTCATTGTGCTCCTAAATTTTCACATCACTTCTTTG
Source organism: Argiope bruennichi (assembly GCF_947563725.1). Taxonomy (NCBI): domain Eukaryota; kingdom Metazoa; phylum Arthropoda; class Arachnida; order Araneae; family Araneidae; genus Argiope; species Argiope bruennichi. The sequence goes on from NC_079162.1 coordinate 118,635,935, forward strand.
TGTGAGTGATTACATACTTTAACAGCAGCAGCATACAAAACTATGGAATTTCAGAAATGGTGCCGACCTTAGCCTGGAAGTCAATGCTCATTACTTTTTCAAACTCTGAACAAATCATTTCAGTTATTTATGATGGCAAAAAGTACAGTGCTTCGCGAGTGCGCCAACAAATTAGCTGATCACATCATACAGACTTCAAAAGTAGGAAATATTCTCACTAATGGAACTCGATCTTGTATAACAGACGTAAGAATGCTGACTGCGGTATATATACAGTAGATCTTCTTTAATCGTTGCCCAAAAGTTATTTTCTAAAGGTGGAAAAACGGTTTAAATAAAGTAAATAATTGTTGTTTTTATGTTTGAGTCAATAAAACTGCTACTGACAAAAATTATTAAATTTAAATTTTTATACGATCACTTAGACTTATTTGACACATTTTGTAAAATAATTTTGATATTCCAATATTTTAAATAAAAACATGTTCCATTATTTTAAGTCGATCAAGAGCGGAAGTTTCTTCCAGATGGCCCTTGAAATGGTCTAAAATGGAATAAAGTAAGCTTCATAACTCAATTAATATTAGTTGCAGAAAAACTGAACTGTTTTTCTTTGTTTAAAATTTAAGTAAATGAAGATTATTTTACTAAATATGACAAAAGAACTGTTTAAAAATTAAATTGCAATTTTTCAATGATGCATTTTGTGATGCAGATAACATGAAAAATAATTCTTTACTTTATTTTTTGCATTTTTCTAACTGGAAGTATATGCCTATCATTTAACAGTTTAGAAATAAGAAAAAGTATATAATTAGAATAGACACTCTGCATATACTGACTGAACTTCTCTTTCTAGTGTCTTGTGATTGGATTATAGTTTGGTTATAGAAGTATGTTAATTAAAATTTTGATTACAAATACTTTGAAGCATACATCATATTTCGTGATAATTAACTGTACAGTTAATTTGTATTGATTAAAAACTATTGTTTCTATTCTGCATGCTTCGTATAAACTAATTTACATAGAAAGGACTCCATAATCGATGCCCAACTCTTCTGGAATAAAATAAGATGTAAAAACACCTATTAGTAAGAATTCTCAAAGGCCGAATAACCAAGCACCTAAAATCAGCTCCCTTGAGTCAGAGAGGCGGCTACGTTGCTATTCCCCCCCCCTCCCAGTAATTGCTTATAAGAGGGAAATTTGTTGCCTTAGTATAATCAACAAAACTATGCTTGCTGCTTAAAAAATGTCGATTCTGCTTCATGTGAACGCAATGTCCGTATTCATTAAGTCAATACTTTGCTCATAAATTCAAAAATAGGTTATTTTTTATAGATAAGCAGATAGTTCATATTGCTATTTTAAATATCTGTCTATTCCCTTCTGTCGACAGGTATCGGATCATTAAATAAATGCGATTAATCGGTAAATAATGATGATGTTTGTATCTTAAGAAGAAAATTTTGTTTATACATACCATTTCTAATTTTCAGTAAACAAGTATCCTTTTTATTGTCTTTAGATTGCAGCATTTTTTTAAATTCTTGTGCAAAAATTTATGCTCTAAAATAGGAAAAACTAGACTAATTTTGGTTTTTAGACTTAAATTCGAAAACAACGGACTGATTAGTCTACACACATGCAATATTTACTACGGCAGGCAATGAGATTGTTAATCCTAGAACTAATAATTCTTAACAGAGATTACTGGTGCCCTGGATGTCAGTAATGGGAAGGATGTCTCTTGATAGTAAATGTTTGTTTAAAGTTAGAGAATAAAAATGTCTTCGCCCTCTATTCCATCGATTCTTAAGAAGTACGCAAGTATTTTGGGATTCCAAAAAATTATCCAAAGTGAAATCTGACTAATTTGAACGCTTTTTAACTCAAAATTGTCGATAATTCGAATTTTTTTCTACAGTCCCTTGAATTTCGCAATAAAACATTTTCTAAAATATTTCAAATATTTTGATTAATTCTTTAGCAAAATAATCTTTGGTTTATATAATGGGTAGAAAAACTCTGGGTCTAGTAAAAAAAGAAACTAATATAAGGGGGGGGGGGAAATGACATTGAAAGTAATTAGCGTAAATGTTATATTTTCAAGTATAAATTTCTGTTGATATATCTATACTTATAATAAAGCTCAATGTGTGTGTGTGTTGGCGCTCTACAGGCCAGACCATTCAACTTACATCTACCAAATTTGGTACATGTATACCTTAGAGGTCGGGAATGTGCACCTGGGGTCCCTTTTTTTGAAATTTTAATTATTAATTAAAAACTAACTTTCCCGCCAAAAAAATCTTCCATTTTCCCCACCGCCAACTTTTCCGCCAAAATAATCTTCCATTTTCATCAACGCCAAATGATTTAGGCTTTAGTTCTTTTTTTCTCCCAACAGTAATGAGGCTAGGGTTAAGATTTTTCGGCGGATTATTTCAAACGATTCTGTTTATTTTCTTAATGTTTTATGCATTTAAAATGAAACATTGTTAATTAATCCATGTTTCAGATTCATTCTGAAGTACTTTTGAATTAAAATAACACAGAATAAAGGAAATTAAAAATGTATAATCTGCATAGCGTTACCCCAACTGGCGTAGAAAAATTCACGCATTTGCGTTACCGTAAAAGGCGAAGAAAATTCACGCATGCGCACTATGTTCTGATTGTTGGCATGGCAACAATTATCAACGGACGATTTAAATTACTTTTAGGTTAGTTCTATGCTTTTGTAAGTAAATTGTATTTATGTTAGTTATATATTTTTTGTATATGCTTATAGTTTTAAGTACATCGTTTTTTAAGTAGTTTTTTTTAACCTGTTTTCAATAATTTAAATTATTTTTAGGCTAATTGCATGCTTTTGTAATTAAATTGTATTTATGTTAGTTATATATTTTTTGATATATGCTTATAGTTTTAAGTACATCGTTTTTTAAGTAGTTTTTTTAAACCTGTTTTCGACCGATTATTTTAAACGATTCATTTTATTTTCTTAGTGTTTGATGCATTTAAAATGAAACATTGTTAATGAATCGATCTGTTCATGATGAATCTGAGAAAATTTTGTTGACAAATTCTTGAGATATTATATAAATTAAGAAAGATATTCTTTAGTGCCCATAAAGTTTAAACGCTCAGTGACTCTATTATCAGTAATCATATTATTAAAAAAAATGGTTTGTTTCAGTAAAAAATATTATTATATTAATTGCAGATTAATCCTTTACACTTTAATTTAAAGCATAAATTCTACGAGGGGTAACAGAAAATTAGAGAGATACATATCACGTTATGACTGAAGGCCTTTATAATATTATGAGTGAATTATATGACTATCAAAATTTGAAGTTTTAAAATATTTTGCTGAAGAATCTATTAAAGTTGGAATTGCATAAAATATTTAATTATTAAAATTTTAACGAACATTAAGATTGGCGAACCGGCTGGTCGCCAAAGGCGGCTAGTACTATTATAAAATCGTCTTTAAAATATCGTCTGATATTTTTAAATATCGAGCATAATGAGAAAGCTCAGATCAAGAGTGGAGGAGTTCTTGCTCAATTCTTTTGTGTTTCTTGAAGAAATAATGTATTTCACAATAACATTTTCGATAGAAACTTTCTAAAAGAAAAAGGGCATGTCTATATTTTACTGTGCCAAAAGTCAGATAATCGTATTTTAAATAAATTTAAATGATAAATTTGATTTAATTTCAATTTTTTAAATATATCTGCTAAGAATTTTATTTTTATTTTATTAGTATATTAATTATGTAAGTTAAAATTTCATATTTCTAGAAACAAAACGGGTAAAAGATCTCCAAGATAAAAAATTCCTGTTAACAGCGATTTTTATTCTATTAACTGAAAGAAATTCATGGTTGCACTTGATACAGGGTTGCCACGCCACCGGGTGAACCGGGAAAACACACGAAATTTAAAAATCGTCTAAAAAAACCGGGAAAATGCAGGAAAATTTGAAAATTTTGATAAAAACCGTGCAAATGCAGGGAATTTTAAGTTTCTTAGTTATTTTCTTTCTCTTATAAAAAATTCCTATCTTTAAAGATTGCAAGAATAAAAGATCGTAGTCATAGCTTCCAAAAAAGAAACAATATCTTTTACGCATCCTACAATGTTCCTGTCTGAACTACAGTAAAGTTTTGTAGTGCACACGAACTTAACTCGCTTCGGATTCGAAAAACATCAGAATTCCTGCTCGTTGTTGCAATCCTTATTTAAAAATTATTTTAGGGAGGGGCTAAGCTAAAAAATCAATTTTTGGTTAAAACATGCGATATATATATATTTTTATTTATTATTCTGTATTTCTAAAAACTTTCTTTTATAAAACTTTATGAATTTAGTTTCAACATTCATTTTGTATATTTTCCATGATAAACGCATACATTTGTTCATTTAACTTGACATCATTCTAGCGCAATCTGTGTTTCTATCTGTATATTACAATTTAGAATGAAATATAACTATATTTTTTCAAAATTAGATTGCAATGCGAGTAAATCTCAAGAGCCTCATAAAATAAATAGACTCAAATACTGACAATCATTCGATGATCAGTAAAAGAAACTGAAAACATTTTTTTCGAAATATATTTTTAAATTTTAACAATGAAAGAAGAGGTTAGTATCTGAGTAATAAAAAAAAACTAAACAATACTTAATTTCTTTAATTAAATGTAAAAATTAGTTATTTTGAAGCCAAATTAGAGAAATTGTGCTTGCCTCTCTGACGGATTTGTCTTGACCCTCCCCGTCGGCAAACCTCTGCCGCCACCCCTGGCGATTACTACGTTTGTTAATCAACAAAAACAATACAACTTATTAAATCACAGTTTGTAAAATTTGAGAATCCTGCAGTCTTTAAATAGAAATCAGCACTTTCTAGAGATTGGCAGGTTCATGTCAACCGTTAGGAGTCCAATTACCGCAAGTGTGACATAAGCCTTGTGATACTTATGTCAACGTTTCCGAAAAGTTGATATGAGTCTGGCGAAGCGATTCCTCGGCTTATTGCTTATGTTTGTACTTCCAAGATCCACAAGCTAATTAATGCTAACTTTGCTTTAGACGAGATTACAACTCTGTACAGTAAATAAAACTACACTTTACTCTCGCGCCTTCTCTGTGACCTGGGTGTCCCGATTCGGGCATGGTTGTTCCTCTTCTGTGAGGTGTGTGAATGTGTGCCCCCCCCCTTCTAAAAAGGGGTTGCGCAAGCGAATGTGACGCATGAAGTAGCTAAATCGTACTCTTGGCCCTAGTTGGCAATACTTAAAAAACTAGAGACGCTCACTCGCCTTAAATCGCTGACAGATAACTGTCATCGGGCTTGTAAAGTGCCATAAGTCAACACAACAACAGCAACACTTTACTCTGGCTTCTTTTTAAATGTCACTCTAATCTTTCACTTGAGTTTGTAATGACATATACATTTTTAGCAGGTGTTTATATATTCAGGTTAGTAGATGCATAATAAAATAATATTATCCGTTATTGTTATTTTTATTTCTTTATTATAAAGCGAAAACTAACTGCACACATTATTTTACTCTCTTGTTTACTAATGATATCAAACGTCTTAATAATAGATATGTATCAAGAAAATGCCGTTTGCCTTTTTATTCAAAGCCAAATTTTATTGCAAACTCATTGCTTTGTTTTCTTTTTGACTGATACAATGTCTTGACATATCTGTACTCAAAACAGAACTGCTTTCATGGGCTGAAAAAAAAATTTCTTTCAATATTCGCCTTTAAAAATTATTACTACTTCTACCAATCATTCATATTTCATTTGGCAATCTCTTATACTTTTTAACTGGCAATCTTAGCTCCAATCATTTTCTTCTGCTCGGTCATAGTGTGCAAATATTCAGATTTGTTGAGCCTTGAACCTTCCCCTCCCCCTCCCTCCCGTCTTCTTGCTTCCCGTCGCCTCTGATACAGTTATAAAGATTTTACTTTGGAAGATGAAAGCCTAAGAAGAACAGAATTATATATTTTTTCTAGCGTAATGCATACCAAAAAAGCATTTAATTTCGACACAGAATATTAATATATATATATATATATATATATATATATATATATATATATATATATATATATATATATATATATATATATATATATATATATATATATATATATATATATATATATATATATAGTTATTTATAATTATTCCACTCTCCTTTTTAAAGACGCGAATTTTACGAAGCATTTGGTGTGCTTTCAAAATATTTGATGCTAACAAAACTTTGGAAAAAAAATAACAAGTTTATTTTTCCACTGCATAAAAAAAAGGATAAAACATTCCAAACATTTTTTTTTTTTTAATGTAGGGTTCGTATCAAATTATATGACCGTTTTTAAATTTGCTGAAACAATTTAGGGTTTGAAAATTTTAATTATTAACATGTTATACCTAACACGATTTGATTTGTAATGCACGTCTACTATATTTAAAGAGACTATTACTTCAAAGTTTCTAAAATTAAGAATTCGTTGTTGAAATGAAATTTATTGAACTTAACTGCTTCTTTCACCTTTTTCTTCTGAATCTGAATACTATTTGTAGGAAATAAAAGAAAAAAATCATAATCTAGATGGCGAAAGCCAATGGAAGCTCTAAAAAAAAAAAAAAAAAAAAACACCCAGAAAAGAAGAAAACTGTGAATGGGTTCAAAAGTGAACGGACCGGTTATTCTTGGAACTATCGTATCATTCAATTGCATATCACTGAAATTTATCGGAGCGGTGACTTCACTGGAAAGTAACAATCGATACGATCTGTCCAATGGAAGCTCTCGAACAAAACAGAAAAGGAGAAATCTGTGAATGGGTTGAAAAGTGAACGGACCGGTTATTCTTGGAATTATCGTATCAGTGAATTGCATATCACTGGAATTTATCGGAACGGTGACTTCACTGAAAAGTGTGAAGTCACTGCTCCACTTCATGCGAGTGACCTTGACTTTCCGATATTCACATTTGATGATGCACTATTCCATACAAATAATTTTTAATTGGTTTTGACATGACTTTGCATGTATTCTGTTTACTGCTGGTGCCATCTATTGGTAGAATATGTAACTAAAGTAAAATTTTAAAGAAATGACATTTATATTTAATTCAAATTTTTTAGAAAAGGGTTTACTCCAATAAAGAAATTAAACAAATAGTTTTGAAAAAAAATCAAATTTAAGAAGTAAGCTGAAATAGATAAATTCATTTAATCACACGTTACTTAAATTAGTAAATTAAGTATTAATTACAATTAATGAATTTTATATTTAATACTAAATAATAATTTTTAATTAATAATATGATTGAAATAACAGATATTTGGAACAAATATTTAAAAATAACCATAGCAAAATTATTTGTTATTCAAAAAAATCGTGGATTATGCATCTCTACCTCTTGCCTGTTATCGATTTCTGAAGGTATCTTGAAGCTCTTTCATTGGTCTCCAGTTCTACCTCAACCTCCCCACCGTTTCACCCTTTCTAGTTCAGGAAGAGAGCATCTCTCTGCATTCTACCGGCGAGTAATCTTCAGCCACAACAGATGGCGGTGCAAGCACAATTTTGCCTCTAATCTTGTCACCGATTGATTTCTTCTCCAAGATGGCCATATTGCTGCTGTTTCCGATTCGGAACTCTTATTGTGACGTCTCGAACTAAAATGAAGTGAAATGTTGTGAGAAAATGAATATAATTTAATCAGAATTTTTAATAACATATTCGATATCTAAGAAAAAAAATTGTATCGAATAGTAAGAGAGACGTAGGATGAGTTCTACAGTGAATAATTCTTCGATACAACAAAATTCGCTCATTCTATCAGAGGCGGATTTCCATTTAGGTCTGTAGGTTGCAAGGTTGAGAGGGAGCCGCAGGCGGATCAATTAAAAAATACTTAATCTTCCTGATTGCCAAATTAATAAGTTTGTAAAAAAATACAGATTCTATGAATTGTAAAATATTAGGGTAATATTAATACTTTATACGTACAATTTATCGAATATGAAAACCCTTTGGGTAATTATACTCGCTTTGAAGGTTGTGATGCATTTGAAGTATCAGAAAGTCATACATTTGTTTGAATTTATCTTTTAAACTTTTTGTTGTACTAATTGCCTTAATTTATCTCCATATCATGCAGGTATATATACCATGAATAGTATGAAATAAATGAATTTGTAGTGATCGTAGCGCCATCTTTCATTCATGTCATTCTAAAGCGCTACCTATCTACTTTCCCTAATACAAACTATGTTAATACTTCGCCCGGGGAATCCCCGTTCTATGTATACTTGCGCTAAGCAGTGATGTTCCGATAGTTATTAGCGAAATAAAGAGTTTATTTTTCCAATAGCGATGAAATGCTTTATACAACACTCTACATGAACATCACCAAAAAATTCTTGCAAAAATCTACAGGCACAGAACATTAAATGTACTCCAAATGAAAACAAAAAATCAAATAACCGTGTACTTGAAGATTTAAGTAGTATAACTGCCCCTTTATGTCTTATTACATCCACTTAGTTATTAGAATATTTATGAGTACAGAACCCCAACTTCCATAATAGTGTGTGCACATTTGGACACAGTGGACAATTTCGAATCATAATAGATAAATAAAAGCAAATACTTTTTCACAAAGTTAATAAAATTAAAAAAAAAAACATTAACATGTTAAAAATATGTTGAAACGTGAAATTGTCGAGAAAAGAGGTGCCTCATAATGTGCATTACCTACATTCGCAAAGTACTTAAATCCACCACTGCAAAGTGCACAACTAAGTGACACATCAAGTAAAGAAAAAAAGCAAAAAAAAAAAAAAAAAAAAAATTCTTATTCCTACCTCCTTATTCACATAAAAGGTTTGATTTAATTGTCTCGCCTTCTCATCCAACTCGCTTTGGTTTCATATAACTTAATGCAAGTATTTGTTTACATTTTAAGAAAAAAATTCATTAAAAATATATATATCGGTAAATTCCAAAATACAATACCAGTATTTATCAATCACAAATGTTAGGTTATTTAGAAAAGAAGTGTTTTTTTTTTTTTTTTTTTTTAAATTGCATTTTCGCAAGAAATAATTTTTCAGCACTGCTTGTATCTGAGTTGATGAAAAGAAATCAGTATTAGAATGCTCTGGATGCTATTTTTTTATAGGTATAGCTTTGCGTAGCATACATATAAAATTGAAAATGTTTTTACTCATTATAAAGCTTATATATGTAAATATTTTGTAGAAAGATCAAAATGGCCTTTGAAATCGAAATTTACTTTTATTACTTAAAATTTATCTTTATTACTTAAAATTTACCAGTAAATAAGAATAATTCTTGTCATGTAATTGTATTTGAATTCATGTTGTATTAATTAAAATCTATAGTCTAAATTGAATGAATACATTTCACAGATTTTTTTATAAAACAAAATCATTTTTATTAGTATCTTCATAATTTATTAAATTTACATACAATAGCATAATATTTCTAAACCTTTAAATATTAATAACTATTACAATTTACTATGTCCCAACATAAAAACTATGAAAATTAAATAAAAAACGAATTTCACATTTTGAAGTCATTAACTGGAATACAAATTGCAAATTTACTTAAAAACAATAAATAAATTAATATGTTAGGGTTTGAAATGCTGAATAACATACGAAACCTAATTTCAAAATGCAACCATATTTAAATAGTTTAAATTAAAATGTCGAAATACGATAGAAATATTTTTTGCTTAAATTAAGGATTTTCAAGAAAATCGAATACAGATGAAGAACAAATAAATAAATGCCTCCGTAAATGAATAGATCATTTTTCTAGTAAGAATTTAAGAAGGGTAGACTTTGATTTCCAAAAATATTTTCTTTTCGGAATCAATGTCCATTGGGAAAACTGCATAGTTGGGAGAAACAAAATTTTGCATTAAATACAGGGTGGTTATAATTAAAGTTCCACTTTGAAATGGTCATAAAAAGAAAACTACCGGACCAAATATTATCAAACTTGAAAATAATTTAAAATAGGTCATGGGAATTTCTTTTCCTCCAAAAAAAAAAAAAAAGTTCAAAAATTCACCACTAGGGGGAAAATTGCGCCGTATGCAATATTGTTCAGTAAAATAAGGCATGAAGACATCGTTTTAAAATGTGTTTAATGGTTTCTGAAACGTGTTACAAATCATGTTCAATGTGTGTTATCTCAAAAGCACTCTTTATTGTGATAATCTAAACAACTTGGCAGAACTGAAAGATGCAATACAGCGGCATGTGCGTAACATTCCTCCAGATATCTAAGAGCTTCTGTTGAGAATGCAGTGATGCGATTTAACTTGTTTTCAGAAAATGGTGTACGCCACATCGAACATGCTTTGTAACACGTTTCAGAAACAATTAAACACATTTTAAATGATTAAACACATTTTCATGTCCTATTTTACTTAACAATATTGTTTAGAGCGCCATTTCCCCCTGGTGGTGAGTTTTTGAACTTTTTTTTTGGTGGAATAGAAATTTCCATGGCCTTCTTTAAACTATTACCAAGTTTAATAATATTTGGTCCAGTAGTTTTCCTTTTATGACCATTTCAAAGTGGAACTTTAATTATAACCACCCTGTATATCAGACATATATGTGAAATACATATATTTCACAAAATGACATCATAAGGAAGTTCTAAAATAGAAATTGATTTGAAAGGTAGATGCACAACAAAAATTGAAATGGTATCATAAAAAGAAATAACATTTTAAGTAAATTTTACAAAGCACAAGAAAAGGAAGGGGGAAAAATACTTAATACCAAAACTGAAAAATACAAATTAGAATGGATGACAAAAATTGCAAAATAATAATGTCTTTGTTTTAATGACATATACAAAATATATAAACACATACTACCGACAAACATATACTAATTATATAAACATAAAGAGATCACGCATATTAATTATTAAAAATTTTTAATAAATAAAAGCAACATTCTAAAAAATTATCCTGTTTCCCTTGATTTGAAACAAACAATAGAATTGAATGGGAGGTAAATAGAAATACAGGGTGAGCACAAATGAGGCACCCGATTTTAAAAAATAATATTTTCGAAACTACTGCACATATTACAATAAATGATACATGAATTTAAAGAGAAATATACCAATTTTTTTTTCAGTTATAAATGTTCGATGTGAGACTCTCTTGTTACAGGGTATACGTCCAATCTGTAATCCAGTTCGCTCCCATTTTGTAGCATCACTCTGTCAATGGTTCTGAATGCTGCACAAATGCGTTCTTTAAATTGTGACAGTGTTTTGGGCATTGGTGGTGCATAAACAATGTCTTTGACGTAATCCCACAAAAGAAAATTAAGAAGTTAAAGAACGCGTTAGTTGAGCATTCAGAACCATTGACACAGGGATGCTACAAAATGTTTGGAACGCACTGGATTACAGATTAGACGCATACCCTATAACAAGAGAGTCACACATCGGACATTTATAACTGAAAAAAAAATTTGGTATATTTCTCTTTAAATTCATGTATAACTTATTGTAATATGTGCAGTAGTTTCGAAAATAAGATTTTTTAAAAATCGGATCTATCATTTGTGCTCAACCTGTATAACATGCAGATAATTTTTTTTAATGAAATTACATAAACTATCTTTGTAAAGAGAGTAAATGGAACCTTTTGTGTTTGAGGGGGGGGGGGGGGTCAGATTGTTCATGATATTAAAAATAATAATAATAATATACAAAAAAAAATTTAGTATTCCTAACATTAAAGCAATTTTGTTTGTAAATAACAACGTCATGGCATGCAAGAGCGCCACCTACAACAATTGTGATCTTGTACATTCGAATGCTGTAACCCGTTGAGAGCGGTTGCACAAAATAAAGCCTCGATAACTATAACGTCATCCGTATTTTCTTCTATTACATCCATTTTCAATCGACGATAACATTGGTCAAAAGCGAGCCGGAGCAAATACCAAGGATAAAAAAGTTGAAAAAAGCGTTGACCAAGAAGCGGTTTCAGAAAAGAAACTAAATAAACTGAAAGGCTCGATAAAAACTACTCTGAAAAGAATCGAGAGTTTTAGTGCCGAAAAGTCAGCTTCCAAGGATATTAACGCAATGGATTTAGAAGTGAAATTAAGGAAACTTGGACAATTGCAAGCACAGTTGGACAAGATATGTGAACAATATTGTGGAATTGAAACATCCGAAGATATAGAAACCATCCTAGAAGATATTGATCAAATAAATATACGGATTGAAGAAACAGAGGTAGGTCTGAAAATACTATTAAATTCAATTAATGATGAATTGAAAATAAATCCTGTTTCAAAGGATAATGCAGTTACTAAAATCCGACTTCCGGAAATTCCATTACCAGAATTTTCAGGAAAAATAGCTGATTTTGCAAATTTTAAAAATTTATTTGTTAATTTAATTAGCAACAATAAGCAATTAAATGATTCTCAAAAGCTGTATTATCTCTGTGCATGCTTAAGAGGAGAAGCTAAATTATTAGAATCGTCTAGTGATAACTTTCACTCACTCTTTAAAGCATTATCAGATCGTTATGAAAATCACCGTCAATTGATAGACTCTCATATACTAGAAATAATAAATTTTGAGAAAATTCGTAGCGAATCTGCTAAAGAACTGTGCGCCTTAATGGACTGCGTTAATAAAAACACCAGAGCGTTAAAGGTTCTTAAATTCGAGCAAAATAAGCTATCTGATTTAATGCTAGTAAACATCATTCTACAGAAAGTGGACAAAGAGAAAAGGAAACAATTCGAGCTTTCTCTAAATACGGCAGAAATTCCTACATTTGAAAATTTGATGAAATTTCTAGAAAAGCGAAGCTCTTTGTTAGAAGGTATTAACCGTATTCCTAGTAAATACGAACGTCCACAAAATGCGAGCATATTTAAAAGAGCGAAAACACTTATAGTTAATAATAAAAATTCCAATGCTAAAGCTTGTATTTTATGCAAAAACTATCACGCACTATTTAGATGCGTTACTTTTCAAAATATGTCTATCGAAGATAGAAAGAACTTTGTTAGGAATAACAAATTATGCATTAACTGTCTTAAAACTCATCCGGGGATCTGCAAATCAAAATATTCTTGCAACATTCCAAGTGGCGGTAAAAGGCATAACTCGCTCATACTTGATGAGTCAGCTGAAAATCGCGCTATCACTTCACGGGCGAGCGAAAGCCAAACAGATGCAGAAACGAAAACGAAACCGACACTAAACGTACTAACCGAAGTATCTGCTTTGACGTTTGAATCCGAGAGAGACTAAACAGGCGATAGAAGGGAATAAATCAGTTATATTAAACACTCTTCTTATTTAAGTGAAAACTGCAGATGGTCACAGAGTTCAATTAAGAGGGCTCTTAGACAATGCTTCGACTTTATGTATTCTTCGAGAAGATGTAGCTAGAAAATTGGGAATCAAACTAAAATCTATAAAACAAGGTGTAACTGGTATAACTGGAATTACGCAGTTTATTAAAAACGCTGCTAACATTGAAGTATCAAATCGAGATTATTCATTTTCACACATGGTGAAATGTTCTATTCTTCCTAAAATAACGGATGAGATTCCTGTATCGAAATTAAATATATCTGCCTTAAATATTCCCTGTTAAATTGAACTAGCTGATTTCAATTTCCATACACCAGGTCAAATTGATATACTATTAGGAACTGAGCTATTTTTTGAGATTTTAAACCTTCATATGAGCTGGAAGTCAAGTCTTCTCTCGGATGCTTAGAGGTCTTCACTCTCAGAAGCTACTGCATCCCCCTTTCAGCGGTAACGCGGAAACGACATCATCATTGTGATTGGAATTCAAGTTACGATTTCAAAAATGGATACTTTTAAAGTTACTTGTCTGAATGCTTTGGTATTTTAGCACAACAATCATGAGGTAATGGAATTTTGTTTGGCGAAGTTCCAAAATGTGCCGATAGACGGCGCTGTAGAGGTCGTGAAAGAAATCAGTTTGCTTTTTGATTTATGGCGGCGCTACAATCTTTCATTAAAAAGAGATAATGGATGTGATACCTCAATTATGTTTGAATAAAAATTCTTTTTTAAATTTAGTAAGTAATAATATTTCTGAGTTAAATAATTTACGTATGCATCTTTTTCCTTTAATAATAGTTTAAGGGCAAATGATATTAAAGCAATCAGAAAGATGCGGCCATTATTTTCTGTGTTTCTACCACTACTTTAATAAAGGCCAATTTCAATACTATATAAAACAGTGATGCTGATATTTAGTAGGTATCAGGCTGGGAGGTATTTGTAGTGTAGTGTAGACCGCTTATTGGTGATCCCTCGAGAGATCAAATCATTAAGTGGCAATTTTGTGTTGACCGTTCACCGGCAAAGTTGTGTTGACCGTTCCATTGATGGAATGGCAATGAATTACGTATAAAAATAATTAAAAAAGGAAAACGAATGCAATGATTATAGAAAAAAAAAAAAACCCAAAAAAAAAGAAAATTCTACCGCAAAGGCCCCCAGTTGATACCTTTTGCCGAATAAAGTTATCACTGTGATGATGATTTGCACATTTTTAATCTGCTACTCAATCCGTCATTGTAGAAGAAATTATTGCTTTAACATTAAAAATGTTTTAACAAAATATTTTCTCTCCTCGCAATTAATCTCTAGTATATTTTCGTTATAGATATTTGTCATCATGTTATTAACATGAAATGAATAATTTCCTATTAATATATTGTTAAATAAAAAAAATGTATTGTAATACTTATGTAACAGCTGTAATTTTTTTCTCAACATAGGCTAACATTTTTTTGATTTGGCATTAAATTTGAAGGAATATTTAACAAAACATTAACGTTTGAATGCTATTACCCACAAAAAATAATTTGAATTATTTTTGCATAGCATTTATATTTGAAAAATACTACATTAATAACCTATCACAAAGAATGTTTAATACTATTAAAGTATAAAAATACGATTATCATTGTCATTATGATTATCATCAATAAATTAGTATTGTTACTAATGTATTAATAGTAATAATAATTAGCAATTATAGTGATTAATAAATTACTATTATTACTATCATTTGTGCAGAGAAATGCTTTCCTTCATCTTTTATTTTTGTATGATGATACAAAATGAAGCAAATCAAAATAAAAGTTTATAGTGCATGTAAAAGCAATTATACGCAAATATTATTTAGTATTTAATGCATTTCTTTTAATATAGAATAATCTTTTATTTAATGTTGATTGATCATGAGCAAATACATTTTGATTTGCATAATATATATTTTAGAAATTATTTTAAATTATATTTAGGTGTATATTATTTTAACTATGCAAAGACCTTCAATAGTACGACGAGGAGGCTTTAGAGATATCCCAGATTTAGACATACGATTTACAGAATAATAATCAATAACTTTGTTGGATTGTAGATTGTTTAAACAATCCACAAATAAAATCTGAGTGAATGAGGATTTTTTTTATTTTAATTGACTTCGCCTCCTTAAATAAGAAAAATACTTGTTTTGGATTTAATAAATGAGAGTTCTCATGACTGGAATGAAGAAAATAAAGAACATGACATAGATAACTTAGACATAAGTACTTTAAATATTGTGGAACAAAAGGTTTTATCATATGTTTCAGGTTATTTAGTAAAATAATTTTTGTCTTCTCGTGTAGGCGTTGAATGAAGAATGTTACTGATAAATCATAATAAAATTTTAGATAATTATACTTTTTTTTTGTACTTTAAAGAATATGATATGTGTAAATAGGGATGGAAATGACCAACTGAATATTTGATTAAATTTGTTGCTAAACTACATGATTTTTTTTTTCCCCAAAGAAATGGTATAAGTCAAAAATTCGAAACTGTTTTAATGCAGGTTTGTATAAAGTTTTTTTAATGATCACATAAAACACAAAGATGAAGCACAAAGTTTTTTTATTTCTTCTTTTGACCGGATGATTACTAAACATGATTAAAAAAAATGAATGATGATATGAAAATCTATAATTCTGGAAAAAAAATTGAAAAGATTTTATATCTGTAGTTTTTAAGTTTTGTTATTTTTTTTTTTTTATTAATTTCTTTGTAATAAACATTTCGATTTGCTGTTTTAAGTCCAGAAACGTTTTTATTTGCCATTTGAAGCAGTGTGCTGAAAATTTGACTCGAGTCAATTCTTTGCAGTTTTCTTTCAACCTTGAAAAATTAACAATCATGTAGTATAAGAATTTCTAGTTATCATAGATTTTAAATTTACAATGGTAGTCACTCTTTATTTTTAATTCAAATTTCTTCGTTTTAATGAGTTTAAACTATACTTATTAATATTCTTCAGTTATTCGATATTAGTTGCAATATATTAAGTGTATTGATTTTAAATAATTTTCTTCTTCAATAAAATAAAGTGATATTATTATGGTTGTTTGTTATTTATTGCATGATCTTCTTCTAAGAGTAAATAAAGATATTTAATTTTATAGAGTTTTTAAAAAAAACTGAGATTAATTTCTCCTCTTCTTTAAAATAACAGTTAGATAAATGAAATAAAAGTGGCCAAACCTGGTAAAAAGAAGCAATTAATATTGGTATAAACTCGGTATAAAATTGGTCAAAAGTGGTACAAATCGGGATAAAGTATTTAAAAATTAATAATTGCAATTTAATTCTACTGAAATATATTATAATAGAAAGCCAATGACTAAATATATTTTTCCCAGTTTACCGCTGTAAAATTTCCATTTCAAATTTTCTCTTTAAGTAACCAAAATTGCAGCATCTTCATTAATATATCAGCTTTAAAAAATTATTTCCTCTGGAATATTTTTTTAATAATTCGATCGAATTTTTCATTGAATAATTGTAATTAATCTGAAATATACTAATTGCATGATACACCTGAATTTTGTTAGTACATAAAGAACTTAAATGATTTTTTTTTTTTTTTTTTTTTTTTTTGCGATTGTATTCACCTGACTGCGAGTTAAATACTTCAAACTTAAGTTAAGCGAATTAACTTACTTAACCGCGAGTCATTCCTAATCTCAAGAGGGAGTCACGTGACTCACGTTTTGCCAAAGCCATCACTAGGTGGCGTGGATTTTACCCAATTCATACTGCCCCATAGATATTCAAGTAAATTTTCATTGGCCCAAATATCTCACATGATTCGCTGTCGTTTTGCTCCCTATTGTGCTAATGTTTTTAGTTTTCATTATTCATGGCAAAATACAGAAAAATGAGCATACGACTATCCATATGAGGTTTGACTGTTTTTGTTTCTTTCCTCAATGTAGAGATTTAAATATATTTGATAACCGTGTAATTGCTTTAAATTACCCATGCTTCTCCTTCACCAGAATTAAATCCTTGCGATTTCTTGCTTTGGAGACACTAGAAGGATGCGGTGTACCAGACAAATCCCCGAACACTTGAAGAACTTGAAAAATTAATCAGTGACACATGTAGAGCCATTCCATTGGCCACTTTCCAGAAAATGTCTACCAGATTCGTCCTCCGATTACGACATGTGACTGTGGCTGATAGTGGACATTTGGAAAATACTGTGCTGTGATTTTCATTTATTAAAAGATTTCGAAAAATTGTATTGTGATTTTCACTTATTTCTTTATTTGCATATTTACTGTCTGCAACGTCATCTATCGAGAAAGTTCTGAACTAAAACCAAAAACTGTGGGAGGAAAAATTTATGCCCTGTCACATTAATTTGTTGAAAGAACTGTTTATTTATTTATTATTATTATTTTAAACTTTAGCCGATTTTCTGTTATACATTTTTGAAATCGTCAGTCGATTTCAGAACACCCTACATTTATTAAATTGGCCTAACCTCAACCAAGTTTAATTACAGGATTATTTTCTCTAATAATTAGTCATCTGAAACATTTTTTTACCCCGATTTTTTTTTCTTTTTATGTAACACGATTAAATATAAGATTAAAAAAAAATTTCATTCATGTTTGTTGCTATTAACAAAATTCAGATGCAACATGTAATGAGTTTCTTTCCGATAAATTAAACTACATAAAATCTTTTCTATGAAAGATTCAATAAAATTATTAAAAGAAATCTATGTCACAGGAAATGATTTTTTATATTAATATAATAAGGATAGCAGTATCAGTTTTGGTTACTGAAAGAGAAAATATGAAATGGAAATTTTATAGTAGATGACTGGAATAGAAAATAAAGTCACATTATTCTTTATTTATTTTCACTGGTTTTCTGTGAATTATAATACATTTCATTCAATTATTTTAAATTGCTCTTTATGAATTGTTTAATACTTTACCGCAATTTGTACTGTGTACTCTCTTTTTTTAAAAATATATATTTAGCAGGTTTGCAGGTATTAGTAATATTTAGTATGCTTAGTCATAATTATTTTTATATATTAATGTAATTTATAATTATATTACTATATGTTCCCTGCTTTAAAAATCTTATAGAAAAATAATTTTTAAATTAAAATTATGTAAATTAAAGTAATGCAGAATAAAGCAATGGACTTAGAGGCGCTCTTGTCGTTTTCTTCTAGTTGGACAGGCGCTGCAGCGCCTCTCGGTCTAGAAAGTTCATTCTAATTAATTTCCTGACGATATGTATCGATTAATAGGAAGGAAGAAATTGGAGGTTTTTTTTCCGGCGTATGCTCCTGAACGAGTTCTTAGCTTTTGCTGGGTTAACACAATCAAAAATCGATTAATACATTATCCCTGGAAGTATATCCTATCAAAATAAACAACAATACTAAAGCTTCATAATAACTTTACATGGTCTCGAATTCTTGATTAAGTTCCGTCAGAAAAATGTACCGAGTCATATACATTCGTATTTTATTATACACAGTTTACAGTCAATAAATTTGAAATAACATTTAAGAGAAAATAAAAACATTTTAATAAATAACTTTTTAATAAATAAATGTTCCTGGTATAATCATACAAATCAATTACAGTATTCATTCTTTTTATTAATAAAAGGTGAGAAACATCCAATCCGTTAAATTCACTATTTTAAAATATTTGAACTAGAAATTCTGTAAAGCAAGATATTTTATTAATAACTTTTATCCTCAAATAATTATACCACTATTTTTATAAGTACGTTTATCAGACTTTTCCTCATCGGAGTTAAGTTTGCGTCTGCTATTAGTTGACCTTTCTAATCTTTCAAGTACGCGCGGGACCGCCGCGCTCAAATAAAAAGATACTTTATCGATGCTATACATTTTTGCTATACATTTTATTACTAACGTCTAATGGGTAAAATACGGTCGCAGAGGGGCCCTACATTTGGTTGTCCACAAGGAACAACATCGTAAATATATTTGTTTGATTCCCAAATGTAGTTGATACATTTGTGAATTCCCGCAACACGACAAATATAGAGAAGAATGGTGGTGGTTAAAGGAGAGCCCGCTTCACACAGAAGCTATCTCCTGTAGTGGCGAGAAGTTGAGGTAAAGTGACTTGGCTTTACAGGAATGCCATGGACTTTCTATGGTCTTTGGTGTGAGGTGGTTGAAGTGGAACTGGCGCTACTCTGCGTAGCAGAGTAGTCCCCTGATGGAGAGGTGGGTGGAACGCCGTCCAATAGGAATTCAGCTGCAGTGCGGATCGGAATGTGTAGCCGGCAGAGAGTTTTGTTTACAAGTTGAGTTAATCTATTGTTCGTTCAGAGCCAATCAGCATGCGTTCACAAGGGATGGTATGAAGTTTGGTTAAACATGTCAGATGGGAATGTTGATATGAAGAGATTTTAAAGTAGCAATACATTTCTTGGTCTAATGACGACGTGATGAGTATTTCGACGGAGCACCTGGACTCGTAGGTCCTTAATCTCCGAAACCTTATATATTTTGAGAATTTAACCTAGTATTTATGCTTTAAACCTAAATATTTAATTGCCTGAATGGGTAACTATTGATCTCAGTAAGGGAATTAATTATTAAAAAAAAGGGATAACATACATAAAAATATTATAATACTAATTACGATATAAAGCTGGATAATTTTAATTAGGTATCTTTTACCTGCTGTTGGCACGCCTTCGTCGATTCTGTCCGGTCCGGTTAGGTAGTCAAAGGGTTAATGATCATGACTTTCCTTATTAGCCCTGATAAGGGCATGTACGGTCAATGATCATTAATTATTACTCTTCCAGGAGGAGTGTTCTTGGTCTTCTCTTCTTCTTAGGGTTTCTTGGGTTGTAGGTAGGTATATTTGCTATTGCTGGGTTGTTGTGATTATTTATTGTATGGAAAAAGTTAATTGCTAATTTTTTAAAGTAATCGGTTATTGTTTGTATATGGAGTTCCTTGAGTATTTGCTTATTTCTGATGTACCATGGTGCTTGGGCTATTTGTCTGGCTATTTTGTTTTGGGTTGTTTCAAGTTTTTTTAAGTGAGATTTTGCTGCCGCCCCCCAAACTGGTGAGGCGTAGCTCATTAGCGGCCTAATGATGGTCTTATATAGCAGTAATTTATTTTTCAGAGAGAGTCTGGACCCTTTACCCATCATAGTGTATAGTTTGGCTCTGCAGGCTTTAACTTTAATTCTTATAATGTCTATGTGGTCTTTGTAAGTAAGTCTTTTGTCTAGAGTTACTCCTAGGTATTTGGTTTTATTGCTCCAGTTTATTCTCCTTCTGAAAAGTTTTGGGGGGTCAGGGGTATTCCTTTTTCTCGTAAAGTAGACAGCCTGGCACTTGTCCGTGTTCACCTTAACCTTCCACGTTATTAGCCATTTTACGAGATCGTCCAGGTATTTGTTTAGGTGTTTCATGATGTTGATGGATTCACCGGTGCTCATGATGGCAGTGTCATCGGCGAATAGACATAATTGGGTCTGGCAGTTCCTGGGGCTGGGAATATCGTTGATGTATACATTGAACAATATTGGTCCAATCTTGGATCCCTGCACTACTACGGCTTCTATTATCCGTTCTGATCTTGGTGTAATGATATGAGGTTGGGGGATATATTTTTCGATAGCTTGGATTGCCTCATTTTCGTGTTCATCAAGTTTTTTAAAGAAATTGGTGGATATTTTCTTAATGGTTTGCTTGAAAGTTGGCTACATGAGGGCTTTGTAGATTTCCGAGCTGGGCATGGCCCAGGTAGCACCACATATCTGCCTGATAACTCTATTCTGTTGCCTTTCAATTAATTTCAGATTAGTTTTAGCTGCATGTCCCCAAACTTGGCATGCGTATATCAATATCGGACGCAAATAGGCTGTGTAAATAAGCATTTTAGTGTCCCTGTGCATCTTTGAATTCCGAGAGATTAGGGGGGAAGTACTTGCGCGATTGAGCTCGGAATTTGTCCTTTACGTAATTAAAGTGTGCCCTCCAATTTAATTTCCTGTCCATTATGACACCTAAGTACTTGGCTTCCTGAGACTTTCCTTTGACTTTTACTCTTTCAAAGTTTTTGTCTCTGGGAGCTTTGTGAAACATTACAGCAATTGTCTTGTCAACATTAATCTCGATTTTCCATCTAATCATCCACTCAGTTATGGTATTCAGATGCCTATCCAGAGCGATTTTGATATATTTTGCGTTGTGGTTTTTGGCCAGAATTGCGGTGTGACAAATATAGAGAACAGATTTGATCATTTTATACCTGTATTAATTGTTTTAGTTTTTAGTGGTAATAAATTTCTCATAAACCATAGGTGGTAAACCTGTTATTTGTTTTACTACTATATTTCGTAGGTTTACCAGATATTTTATTAATAACCTTTATCTGCAAACAAGCGCACCACTATATTTATAAGGATTCTATATGATATTTTTGTTTCATCTATTTATATTTAACTTAGTATATCAAAAAGTACAAAATTAGTATCCTGAAAGCGAGGAAATCCGCGCTATTATAAAAACGGAAGCTTAATCGAAGCTGTTTGTTTGTAGAGTATTACATTTTAATCCTAGCGTCTCAATCCAACATTTATCTCCATGGTATGAACGAATCCATCGCAAACCGTACTTTTCACAAGTAGGAGAGTTGGATCGAGGAGGGCACCGGGGATAAGTGCCGTCTTTTAAATGTTCAGTTGTATCAGAACGCTTGTCCTGGCGTGTTAGGAGCGGAATGGTATTACTTTCGAAAGGATATGTTAACATATTTGCTTAAAACAAATTTTTCAGCAACCTTTCTAATTATTTATTCGATATTTAATACACATTCCATTTAATCATATTTATAGAAATTCATTCAGAAATAGAATTCCATTTAATCATATTAATATAAATTCCGTTTCATATTGTATATGCTTTCCTTTGTATATTATTTCATTATAGCGAATGCTGGAGGAAAAGGACATAGTGTTAATCGTTCAGTACAAATGAAAAATCTCAGACTTTTTTTTCTGGTAAACTTTTCTTGTATTCTACTGTTTTTTTTAATCACTTCTATTGCTAATTTTACAGGATTCTGAATTTCCTGAACTTGCAGCTGAGGTATAAATAATCATAGCATTAATTTAATACTTGTCTCCTCACCATCAATTTCAACAAATCTATTCTAAAACTTTCCACGTCACAAATTCAAGCATATAGTGATAAAACACTTAAATTTTCATAACATTATAAATAATCATAACATTAATTTAATACTTGTCTCCTCATCATCAATTTCAACAAATCAAATTCTAAAACTTTCCACGTCACAAATTCAAGCATATAGTGATAAAACGCTTAAATTTTCAGATATTCAGAGTAAAAAATTTTCAAAATATCTAATCTAAATATTTACTTCATAATCAGTTTATTTTTAAAAAACTGAATATTTATTTATATATTTAAGGGATGATAAATACAAAATAGTTTTTAATTAAGTTCCGCTTCTTGATTGGCACTCACTTAAAAATTAAACTTCTTATTAATGAATTTTTTAAAATTCATTTACCAATTATTAATAATATATTTATTTATTAAAGATTTATTGATAATAATTCAGCATAATATTTTAATGCATTTTTTTTTCATTAGAAACACGTTGCCTAAATTATTTTCTTCAGTGTTTGTTTATTTCTTTAGGTACTAAGTCATTCTTTTTCAGCTGCCTTTGAATTTACAGGTAGCAGCTAATAATTTAGAGAACAAAGGAATTGAAACTACAGAATTTATTTAGAAAATTGACTAACTATTTGATTCTGTTAACTAAAAGACATTGAAAAAAATTATGTGCAGTGACAAAGGACAGTTTTTACATTTCATTCTGGAAAGAAATGATTGCATGAATAAAAAAGAACAACAAAAAGAAAGATTGTTGCAGATGTAAAAATGATTGAATTCTAACTTCGAATGCATTGATTGGAATTTCAGAATATTTATTGGTCAAAGTCAAATTCATCCTTACCACTCGATAAAATCAAACTGCTTCAGAGAACACATTTTCTTCTGTAAGACGACGAGGAGGCGTTAGAGATATCCCAGATGCTTATCCATTTAAACATACGATTCACAAAATAATAATCGGTAACTTTTTAAAACATTCACAAATAAAATCTGCGAGAAAGATGATTTTTCTACTTTAATTGACTTCGCCTCCTTAAATAAGAAAAATACTTGTTTTGGATTTAATAAATGAGAGTTGTCAGGACTGGAATGAAGAAAATAAAGAACATGACATAGATAACTTGGACATATGTACTCTAAATATTGTGGAACAAAATGCTTTTTATGTATTTCAGGTTATTTAGCAAAACTAGATTGTCTTCTCGTGAATGCGTTGAATGAAGAATGTTACTGATAAATCGTGATAAAATTTTAGATAATTATACATTTATTTATTTATTTTTGTATTTTAAAGAATATGATATGTGTAAATCGGGATTGAAATGGCCAACTGAATATTTGATAAAATTCGTTGCTAAACTGCATGAATTTTTTTTTTTTTTTTGATAATTTAGCCTTTATTCTTTTCCCCCAAAGAGATGGTATAAGTCAAAAATTTGAAACTGTTTTAATTCAGATTTGTATAGAGTTTTTTAATGATCACATAGAACATAAAGATGAAGGACAAAGTTTTTTTTATCTCTTCATTTGACCTGATGATTATTAAACATAATAAAAAAATGAATGATGATATAAAAATCCAGAGTTCTAGAAAAAAATTGAAAAGATTTTATATGTGTAGTTTTAAAGTTTTGTGATTTTTTTTTTTTTTTGATAATTTCTTTGTAATAATCATTTCAATTTTCTGTTTTAAGTCCAGAAACGTTTTTATTTGCCATTTGAAGCAGTGTGCTGAAAATTTGACTCGCGTCAATTCTTTGCAGTTTTCTTTCAACCTTGAAAAATTAACAATCATATTGTATAAGAACCTCATAGATTTTAAATTTGCAATGGTAGTCACTCTTTATTTTTAATTCAAATTTCTTAGTTTTAATGAATTTAAACTATACTTATTAATATTCTTCAGTTATTCGATATTAGTTGCAAAATATTAAGTGTATTGATTTTAAATAATTTTCTTCTTCAATAAAATAAAGTGATATTATTATGGTTGTTTGTTATTTATTGCATGATCTGTAATATATCATATTGCATGTAAGAGTAAATAAAGATATTTAATTTTATAGAGCTTGTAAAAAATTTTGAGATTAATTTCTCTTCTTTAAAATAATTGTTGCTAACTAAATAACTAAAATAACAGTGAGCAAACCTGGTAAAGAGAAGCAATTAATGCTGGTATAAAGTCGGATATAAAGTTGGTCAAAAGTCGTACAAATCAGGATAAATTATTAAAAACTTAATAATTAAAATTTAAGCCTACTGAAATGTATTATGTCAATGACTTAATATATTTTTTTCCAGTTTACCATTGTCTAATTTCCAGGTCAAATTTTTTCTTTAAGTAAGCAAACTTGCAGCATCTACCTTAATATATCAGCTTTAGAAAATTATTTCCTCTGGAATAGGTTTTTTAATAATACGAACGAATTTTTAATAGAATAATTGTAACTAATCTGAAATATACTAATTGCTTGATACACCTTAATTTTCTAGTACGCGAAGAACATGAAGGATTTTTTTACGGTTGTATTCACCTCACTGCGAGTTAACGTTTAAGTCACGCAAACCACAGACGAGTGAAAAATGACGCATTATGATGACTGTTTTGAGATAAACCTTGTAATTTTCAACCGTAGTCAAGTGATGAGGACGACAATTGAGTCGGGACTCCTCTCTAAATATCCACACCACATTAGTGACATTGTAGTGATGTTCATGTAGAGTGTTGTATAAAGCATTTCATCGCTATTAGAAAAATAAACTCTTTATTTCACTAATAACTTTCGGAACAACACTGCTTAGCGCACGTATACATAGAACGGGGATTTCCCCGGGCGAAGTATTAACATAGATAGTATTAGGGAAAGTAGATAGGAATCGCTTTAGAATGACATGAATGAATGAAAGATGCCGCTACGATCACTACAGGAATATCCCCCTAGTGAGCAAAGAGAACGACAAAATGTGATAATACAAGATAAATATACGCGCATAAAAATAAAACATCACATAATACAATAAGTATAATATAGGATAATGGTTTCAAATGGTAAATAGAAATTGATGTAAATAGATGCAATAATATACGAAATACATAAAATTACAGTTACAATATACAATACACGATAATTTATATCTCAGTAATTAATCTCGTTGGAAAATGGACATGACGTCCATTACGAGTGGTAGTTGGTTTTGTCGGCAATTGTTCATTTTTAGAAGAAAGATCAGATGAGTTTTATGAATCGATGCAGATATAGAAGGTAACGAGTCATTAGATCCTGTCAACACACATGCAGGTTTGACACGGTCTATGGAAACTGTGATATTTTTATTATTAATTTAACAAAATCTAATTAAAAATGCATATCCTTGATGTGTTTTCTACCATTTTTCTCAATAGAATCAAATATTTGTCTCAAAGTAGTACAAATCATGAAAATATATCTTACAATATTGATGAAATCATTTATTAATATTTTATGCATAGCGATTCAAGACTAAAAAATTTCATTTATCTATATTATTTTTTTAGCGGTTTAGTTCCCTACCATTTCAAAGTCACTCATTGTTATGTTGTAAATTGTACTTCCCCTTTATTTAGCCAATTTTTTTTATTTAAAAAATTCGGGACTTTTTATTTTTTATTTTTTCTTATACCATAGGAAGGAAATGCGGAGTAAAGCCGTTTGCATTTAATTGATTTTATTCTAAATTTTCCCTACAGAAAAGCTGAATATATTTTTATGATAAATATTGTTCAGTTTGTTTATCACTTTTTTTTTTCATGAAATATGAAACTTAATATACCAATTACATAGATTATTTGTTGAAGATTTCTTCATTTAATTAAATTAAATTAATGTTAGAAAGCCAATAAAAATGACACTCTTACAGAATTAAATTTCTAGAATTATAGATATTTAAAAACAGTTTTTGATAGCTTTATTTGACATTCAGCATATATCGATGAAGTGTAGCTACCTTTTATTGGGTTCACTTTGAGACTATTAATAACAATAAACTTATCGGGTAAAATCAAGTATATTTTTATCAGTTCAAAGAAAAGAGAAAAATTATGCTTCAAGGCTGTCGATAATTTATTTCGAAAATAACAGCTAAAGGATTCATTAATTGTTACTTATTATTAATTATTTCTTAATAGTTCATTCGTATAAAGTTCGTATTTGTATTTTTTTTTTTAATATATTCATGTTGCACATCGCTTTTCAAGATAATCAAATGTTTGACTCATTTTGATGTTTGTTGGTGGGCTTTCTTCAACACATTTGTCCTCATCGGAATCAACAACATTTATTGCTTGGTCTTGCTCTCAAAAATCTCAAGGTATTTCAAAATTTGAAAAAGAATAGGCTTTGAAAATTTCAGCTGCGCCATAAGTCATTTTAGGTAAACTTTCATGTCTATTAAGAATTTCAGTTTTGTCTGTAACACTCAGATAAGCTTTCTTTTTCTTTTCTTTTTAATTCGCTTTTGCTTTCATAATTTAGTCACAAGAAAAAGTGTATGTCTTTTTAACAAATTTCTGCAATCCAGATCGCTTTTGCCCATACAAAAGAATATGAATTCCCATCCTAAAGGGAAAATCACACCGAATTCAGATGTTTCCTTACAAGAGGAACAAAAAATGCCACTCTCTTCTTAAAAATGACGGATCGTTCAATGCTTTATTTCAAAATTTCTAACATTAAATGATGTTGTGATCACATTAATTGGAACTTCTTTCTTAATACATTAGTTTGGGGTCCAGAGGATTTTGATAATATAAAGTGACTATATATTTTGAGAAAAAAAAATAAAGTAGAAATGTTTTTTGAGTTTTATGGCTGAATTAATATTTTAAAAATACTAAAAAGTATTATAGATTTTATGAAAATTTTATAGATTTTTAGAAAGAAAATTTTAGAAAGAATTTATAGATTTTATGAAAATTTTATAGATTTTTAGAAAGAAAATTTTAGAAAGAATTTATAGATTTTATGAAAATTTTCTTGAAAGAATTTCAAACTGAAATATTTTGTGGATCAACTGATCCAATCAAATACAACCTGTTACTTTACATTTCTTATAAACAAAGATTGAATACTGTCTTATTTAAGATAATTAAAAGGATACTTTGAAACAGGGGTAAAAGAAAGTACGTAAAAGTACTACGTATGCAACTCCAATAAATCTATTATAAAATTCGGAGATAATATTTCATTCTGTTAACTTAAAAAAAAATATGTTAATCATTTACTAAAATGAATTAACCAAACAACTGCGAAATTAGGTAAAATTAGGTCATACCCTTTTCTGAAAATAATGAAAAAATATTCAAAATTTAACTTCATATCTTTTTATAAGAAGAATTAGAAAATTAGAATTTCCTGGAATTAACCATATTATTTATCTCGTTTCGCTGGAATCCCCACCTTATCGTTCGATTTACTTAATTAATTATCTGAAACTGTTTAGAACAATACTCTATTGCTTCTTAGCTTCTCAGTTTCAGATTTTATTTCGACAATCTCTTTCAATCAGAAATCTCTACACATTTTCAAAAACTTTAAAAATCGTAGAAAAGTTCCTTTAATTCCACAAGACGAATATATATTTTTTTATTTTGTTAATTTAAAATCTAAAACTTATACATCTATTTCTGTTTATTCCAACTTATTTTTGCATCTCAGCCTTACTCAATATTACTTGCAGATTAGCTGTACCGCTTTGAAGCGGGTCTCATCTATTTAAGATTTTTTTATAAGAGAATATTTTCTTTTTTTGATTTTGTAACAGAGAAGAAGATAATTTAAATGAAATCCTCTAATTATATTCGTATTTTTTTCACCTGTACAAAATTTAGTTTTGGATATTCATTGAATTTTTACATCACTGTGAAACAGAAATTGTTCACATCCATTAAAAAAGTAAGCTTATGCTTGTTAATAATAATTGAATAATAATAAAAATATTTCACAATATTTTCCAATTTTAAATTGCAAAAAGAAAATAATTTTTTTTTTATATCTTGTGTAATCAAAAGTTATAAATGCTTTTGACTCCAATTTCTGGGCCCCAAAAAAGATTCTATCAAGATTTAATCAAAATGTTATTTGTAGGCGATCTTGCAAATATCCCATATTTAATATTTCTTTTTAATGGGTATAAAAACTTCAGCAATAGGCAGAATATAAAATGAATGATAATGATTAATAATCTTTATAATAATTTTTTGTGTATTATTTTTTTTTCTATTTTCATAAAAATGCATATCCAAGAGATAAAGAAATGTAACATGGTTTGTTCTGATTATATGCAAATTTTAGCCCCCTCATTTATCCGAATATTTCAGTCTAACTTCTGAAAAGAAACACGAAAAAATATTATAATGAAGAAAAGGAGCGTTAAAATTACGTAGGTGTAATTGAAACAGAGATAATATAAACATAATTTTGCATTTTCTTTTTGTCATTTTTACAGTACTTTATTCAATTAATATATATTTTTTTAAATCTAAAACCCTTTTATCAACATTGGTATCGAAATTGACGTCGAATACCGAAATTTTAACTGCTTAAACATAATTGTTTAAAAACATTATTGATATTATTATTAATGTCTCTAAATGTCTGATTAAATGTTAATTGTTTAAAAAATGAAATTTGAATATTATACTGGAAAAAATTATTCAATAGTACTTAAGGATAAAAAAGCTACTAAACAAACCAATACTAAATATTTAAAATCTAGTAAAATATTATAGATATTATTAAAAATAATAAAATATATTTGAATAAAATAATTATTATTGAAGTAATTTATTTTTATAAAAAGTATTTTCAATTATATAAGAAATTAATTAATTAGTGTATGAATTAACTTTTATTATTTAATTTTATTAATATTCTTTTTTATAATAATATCATTACTAAATGAAACTTTATACCAAAGCGGAAAAACAAAACCGCATTATCGCGAAGCTAGATAAATTAAGAACTATTTGCTAAAGCGGAGCCATAAGAACAGATTCACCCCTAATAGATCATAGGATCATGACACATGCAGAGAAGAAACGAGTAGGCAACAGACGTCGGTGAGCTATCCCTCGCTTCGTTTACTACTTGGCGATAACCTCTTGGAGACCATCTACAGTTTCGGAAGTATCCCCGTCCTGTTTTTGAGAGAGGAATACTATCTCCACAGTTCTCCAGCAGGTAGCGCCGCAGTCGCTTTCATTCAGTATGACACCAGCTTTATAAATACAGAAGTAGCCGTTTCGAAGTAAAGTACCACCATGTCAAACCAAACTTAACTCCAACCCTTGTAAACGCATGCTGATTGGCTCTGAACGAACAATAGCTTAACTCAATATGTAAACAACCTTTTCTCCCGGCTACACACTCCGATCCGCACTGCAACCAGACGCACCTTCCCCACCGCTGCTGACTTCCTATTGGACGGCGTTCCACCTTCCTCTCCATCAGGGGACTACTCTGCTTCGCAGAGTAGCGCCAGTTCCAGCCCAGTCACCTCACGCTGCTGACACAGAAAGTCCATGGCATTCAGTAAAGCCAAGTTAATTTCCTCAACTTCCTGCCATCTACAGGAGATAGCTTCTACGGAAGCGGGCTCTCCTTAAACTCCAACGTTTCGTTCCGAAGTAAAGAGTGTGGCAACATTCCCAGTGTGGGGCACAGTGGCCAATACTCACATCAATAAACTGGAAAACCTACGAAATATAGTAGCAAAACAAATAGCAGGTTTACCACCTATGGTTTATGAGACATTTATTACCAGTAAAAACTACAAAAATTAAATATGGGTATAAAATGATCAAATCCGTTCTCTATATCTGTCGTGTTGCGGGAATTCACAAATGTATCAATTACATTTGGGAATCTCCCAAATATACGAGCCGTTTATTTTGAAAGTGGGGCAAGTCCATTTATTGTTATTGCGAGATATTTAAAGGTTTGCGTTTCAATAAATTTAAAAATATTAATAAGTATTAATAGATGTATTTTGTGGTACCAGATAATGCAAGTTTATAATCCAATAGTGTTTACAGTGCTGACTAAAAAAATAAGAATTCCATTATAACTAAATGAACTTGCCTCACTTTCAAAATTATAGAATTATTGCAATCATTCATATAATTGGGAAATAATATTTCAGGTGCATCAGTTTTTTTTAAGAATAAAAACAAAATAATATTCAAATTTTTATTCATTTGGTAAAAAGGGAAACAAAACCAACAATATTCTAGTAGAAAATATAACAACAAACAATTCAGTTTTATCAAGAATTTCAATGAAATTATATACTTCAGTTTATACGTAGGTATAATCAATTTGAATTTTATTCATGATTTAGCATTTAAAAAATTCATGATGGACAGGAGGTATATATGGTAATAAATCCATCATATTTTTGTATTTTTCAGATGTAATAAATCTCCTTTTTTTTTTTTTCTTACATAAAAGATAATTTTATATTTCTGAAATTACTTGGAATTATTTACCTTCCTCGTTGTGTTGACAAATCGATAACTTTAAATTCAAAATCTCGTTCTATCGAAGTTGTGTTGAACATTTTGTATGTTGCATCCCCTGTAAATCTGATCCAGCATATTGTTAATCAATTCACGTTTCTCCATCCGTATTTTTCTTTCTTTTTAAAACCGCTTTTTCCAGAGGTTAGGTTGAAAATAAATTTCTATGTTTAATTTCATGTACTAAAAATTTATTGTTTTCTACAATTTTGTATTACTTTATAGTAATCCTGGGGAATATGCAAGGAACTGGTTCTGGATTGAATAGTTACTGGATAGTTCCACTCCAAAATCACGATCGTTCGGTAGAAATGAATGTCCTGACAATAAAAATTTGTGTTCAATGATATTTATTTCGTTGTCACTGGACTGAATAATCAGTGATGGAAGTAAACATTATCGACACACAAAATTAAGATATGCTTTTTATTATTTATAAAATACTGTACAAACACCAATTTTCAATATCAAAAATAGATGAATAGAAACACCCTACATTTCAGACATGATGTCAAACGGCCACATTTCCTTCATCATAGAGCAACCAGAGTTAAATTTTGCCGTAATATATTCGGTCAAATATAATTTCAATCTAAGATGGACTTGCACCACTTTCAAAATAAACAGATTTTCAATACTGTTAAGAGCTCAAACTTCCCTCTCCAAAATACTAGAATCTAAATATTTTTTTCTATAAATGTTTTACTCTTAAAAATATCATAATAAGTTTTAACTATAACTGCCATTATCTCCATTTTTTTTCAAAAATGGACTTGCCCCACTTTCAAAATAAACGGCTCATATATACGATGTTGTTCCTTGTGGTCAACGAACTGTAGCGCCCCTCTGTGACCGTATATTACCCACTACACGTGAGTAATAAAATGTACAGCAAAAATTACAATCATCGATAAAGTCTTATTTTTTTTTTTTTTTCCGAGCGCGGCTGTCCCGCGCGTACTTGTAAGATTAGAAACTAATGGCTGACGCTAATTCAGCTTCGATGAGGAAAAGTCTCATAAATGTACTTATAAAAATAGTGGTATAATTATTTGCAGATAAAAGTTATTAATAAAATATCTTGCTTTACAGAATTTCTAGTTCAAATATTTTAAAATAGTGAATTTAACAGTTTGGATGTTTCTCACCTTTTATTAATAAAAAGAATGAATACTGTAATTGATTTGTATGATTATACCAGGAACATTTATTTATTAAAAAGTTGTTATTTATTAAAATGCTTTTATTTTCTCTTAAATGTTACTTCAAATTTATTGACTGTAAACTGTGTATAATAAAATACGAATGTATATGACTCGGTACATTTTTCTGACGGAACTTAATCAAGAATTCGAGACCATGTAAAGTTATTATGAAGCTTTAGTATTGTTGTTTATTTTGATAGGATATACTTCCAGGGATAATGTATTAATCGATTTTTGATTGTGTTAACCCAGCAAAAGCTAAGAACTCGTTCAGGAGCATACGCCGGAAAAAAAACCTCCAATTTCTTCCTTCCTATTAATCGATACATATCGTCAGGAAATTAATTAGAATGAACTTTCTAGACCGAGAGGCGCTGCAGCGCCTGTCCAACTAGAAGAAAACGACAAGAGCGCCTCTAAGTCCACTGCTTTATTCCGCATTACTTTAATTTACATAATTTTAATTTAAAAATTATTTTTCTATAAGATTTTTAAAGCAGGGAACATATAGTAATATAATCATAAATTACATTAATATATAAAAATAATTATGACTAAGCATACTAAATATTACTAATACCTGCAAACCTGCTAAATATATATTAAAAAAAAAGAGAGTACACAGTACAAATTGCGGTAAAGTATTAAACAATTCATAAATAGCAATTTAAAATAATTGACTGAAATGTATTATAATTCACAGAAAACCAGTGAAAATAAAGAATAACGTGACTTTATTTTCTATTCCAGTCATCTACTATAAAATTTCCATTTCATATTTTCTCTTTCAGTATCCAAAACTGAAGCTGCTATCCTTATTATATTAATTTAAAAAATCATTTCCTGCTGTTATCGTAGATTAAAAATGGATGTATTAGAAGAAAATACTGATGACGTTATTGTTAATCTGGCTTTTATTTTGTGCAACCGCTCTCAACGGGTTACAGCATTCAAATGTGCAAG
The DNA here is from genome assembly GCF_947563725.1 of Argiope bruennichi. NCBI lineage: Eukaryota > Metazoa > Arthropoda > Arachnida > Araneae > Araneidae > Argiope > Argiope bruennichi. The sequence continues at coordinate 118,669,337 of NC_079162.1, forward strand.
ATCACAATTGTTGTAGGTGGCGCTCTTGCATGCCATGACGTAACATTCCGCTCGGAGTTGAAATATGCAAGATTTCATAACACTTTTAATTATACAATTAGCTTACATTTTCTAAAACCAAATAAATAAACTATTCAGATGAAATATTTACAAGTGAACAACAAAATTACAAAATAAATACAAATTGAATATTAAACATGATATAAATACAATTATTATGTAATACAATATATACAACTATCTTAACTATTTTAATTTTCAAAGTTATCCTTTATTGGTAAGAGACAAATTTTTGAAATAGGGCGTGTAAAAATACCTGTGTTAGGTTTTAATTTAACAACTCTTACTCTGCCTTCATTTCCATAAATTATCTCTAAAATTCTAGCCATTGCCCATTTGCAAGGAGGCAAATCATTTTCCTTTAACAATACTAGACATCCGACCTTAACGTTATTTTTTTTTTTTTTGAATTGCCACTTATTCCTTTGCTGTAAGTGGTTCAAATAGCCAATTTTCCAGCGTTTCCAAATTGTTTGAACACATTTGGTAGTATATTGCCAGCGCGACAACCTATTGTCAGAAATGTCTACAATTTCCGGTTCAGGTATTGAAATTATTGGGCGTCCAATGATAAAGTGTCCAGGAGTTAAAACTTCATATTCATTAATATTATCTGATAATGGAATTAAGGGACGTGAGTTAAGTATACCTTCAATCTGAATTACTATTGTTTCAAATTCTTCAATAGTTATTTTACTGTTAGCTAAAGTTCTATAAAGATGGTGTTTAAATGATTTTACTCCTGCCTCCCATAAACCTCCGAAATTGGGAGAACGAGGGGGAATAAATTTCCATTGGATTGATTCTGCGGATAGGTAATTGGCTAAAATCTCATTAGTCTGACAAACTAGTTTTTTTAAGCGATTTAATTCTGAAGCTGCACCCTTGAAATTAGATGCATTATCTGACATCAATGTTGCATGCGGCCTCTACGGACGCACAGTCTCTTTAAAGATGCAATGAAAGCTTCAGTCGTCAAATCTGTTACCGTTTCTAGGTGAATAGCTTTAGTTGACAAACATACATAAACCTTTGAATATATTCCCTTTCTTTGGTTTTTAAACTTTATTTGAAAAGGGCCACAAAAATCTACCCCAGAATTTAAAAATGGAGAACTAGGAGTTACTCTCTCTGAAGGTAAATTTCCCATTAACTAGTCCAACATCCTAGGCCTTTGCCTAAAACATCTAATACAATCATGGGCACTTTTCCTTGCAATACCTTTACCATTTAAGGGCCAGTACTGTAATCTAATTTGATGTAACAAACCTTGTGCACCAATATGTAGACATTTTTTATGTACATGCTCAAAAAGTAACTTAGTGAATGTATGCTTACTGGGTAAAATTATTTGATGTTTAGATTCAAATGGCAAGTCAGAATTTTTAAGTCTACCGCCAACTCTAAGTAATCCTTTTTCATCTAGGAATGTATCTAAAGATCTTAACTTACTTGTTTTTGAAATATTTTTACCTTTATTTAGTGCATCTATTTCTGATTTAAATTCACTCAACTGTGCTACACTAGCTAAATATTCAGTACTTCTTTGCAGCTCCTCAGTAGTTAAATATTTACTTATCTTATTACGAGACTCCTTAGCTTTAGTGTTGTTAATAAACCTGAAAATAAAGCTAACTATTCTAATTAGTTTTATGAAATTATTTGTAGGATTAAAGAGTTCATCATAAAAATTTGAAGGAAAGTCATTAATGTTCATAGTCACAATACATTTTAGTTCATCAGCAAAAGCAAAATCCTGCATGGATTGATTCTCTACTGGTTCATCAGTAAGTTCATCTGGACCAGAAAACAACATTTTATTCCTTATGAGTTCACCTGCACTGCATCCTTTAGAAATAATGTCTGCAGGATTGTTTTTGCTACTTGCATGTTTCCAATGGCAATCTGATGTGAGCGTTTGGATCTCCGCAACCCTATTGCTGACGAATGTTTTTAGCTTATAGAGCTCAGTCTTGATCCATGCCAAAACAATAGTTGAGTCTGTCCACAATGAGATCACATCAATGGGTAATTGCAGAATTGGAACTATCTTTCACTAATCTAGATAACAGCAACGCGGCACACAATTCAAGTCGGGGAATGGTAATTGACTTTAATGAAGATACTCTGGATTTGCTGCACTAGACTAGTTTTAAACTGTCCAGATTGGGTGAAACACTTTAAATAGACCACAGCAGCATAGGTACGTTCTGAAGCGTCAGAAAATCCATGAATCTCAATGCGAACTGCATCAGGAAGTAGAATAAACCTTTGAATTCTGAAGTTGTTTACTTCCGAGAGTTTTATGTAGAACCTTTTCCATTCTGTCATTGCATCAGATGGTAATTTTTCATTCCAGTCCAATTTTATCTTCCAAAGTCCTTGGATAAATATTTTTGCCTTTGTAATGAGAGGGCCTAAAAGTCCAAGTGGGTCATAAAGACTCGCTATTTCTGACAGCACTTCCCTCTTTGAAAAAGAGTCCTTAGGTTTGATCTTTACCTTATATGTAAAGCAATCTTCTTTTTGTATCCCAAAACATAACTAATGTTTCTACAGAACTAACACCTTGTTCTTTCGAAAATGAATAGGATGTGGTAGACAGGTTTTGTAGTAAATTAGAGTTATTAGCGACCCATTTGTGAAGCTCAAATCCAGCTCTTCTGAGGAGTTCAGAAATCTGTGTTTGAAGATTTTTAGTATCTTCTAGCGTTGCATCACCTGACAGAATGTCATCCATGTAGAAATCAGAACAAATCACATCTGCAGCCTTAGGAAAGTCCTTTTTTTCCTCATCTGCTAAAGCTCTTAAGGTCCTGTTAGCCAAAAATGGAGCAGAAACTGTTCCATAGGTTACTGTAGACCAGCGTTTCTCAACCTTTCAGTATTCGCGGCCCAGTGTTCAATTCTAATTTCCATCGCCCTCCTGCCACTTACAATAAAATGTATACAACAATAATGTATATTGAGTATTTTGGATTCTGTTTTAAAATTATTTTTAACTGCCAAAATAAGAGTAAAAGCGAGCCAACATTGGCGAGAAACCACATCTTGCATTTGGGACAAGCGGGCGGTGAATAGATGAAGCGAAGGAAAGAGGGGAAAATATAAATATTATATTTGAAATGAAAGTCAAATAGGGAGATAACGTTAAAAGAATATGAAAGTAGAAAAATTCGTCAATGAAAGTTAACCTAGACGGGGTGAGCTAAATTTTGAAACTGGGAATACATTTTTTCGAATAATAAAAGAAATAAAACAGAAGCGTGACTAAACAAAAGAGAGAGAGAGAAAAAAAAAGTAATGTTTGGGGAAGAAAATCCACACGACCGATGCAGTCTCGAGCATGCGCAGATGTTTTCTCATAGGAAGAAGGAAAATGTTCGACAACGCAAGTTTCAATTCCAGCCAGTCTCATTCGAGTCGATCCTTTTATCGCTATCGAATCTATCTTGAATGTGTTTTTATATATGTTTTCGTGTTAATTGCAATTCACCAAATTAAATATTCACCGCAGCAGATTTATGCAGACTCATGGATAAATTTTTAAGGGGAAGTAAGCAAGCATTAGACGATAGTCAAGCACAGACGAGCGTGGTTCCGAAAATAAAATCAAGAATATAGTCTCAAGAATACTTATTTTTCGAATTAAAATCATATAAAACCCAAAAATTATTTTTAAAGAAACTTTGTCTGTGAATAAAAAAGCTTTAATTGCATCTTACAAAGTTCATATAAAATAGTCAGATGTAAAAACCTCACACCATTGGTGAAGAGCTTATTTTGCCAGCAGTAATTGAGATTGTAGAAACTATGTTTGGAGATAATTTTTCAAAACAATTGCAATCCATACCTCTTTCAAATGATACTGTTGCTCGTCGAATTGGCGATACAGCTGAAGATGTACAGTAGTAGAAGAGCTACTTTTCTGCAAACCAATAGAACTCAAAACAACAGCGCTCGCATTATTTGATATTTTAAATGATTTTATGAATGAGGCAAACATAGAATGGAAAAATTGCCTCCGAATATGCACCGATGGTGCTCGTTCAATGTCCGGAAGATTCCAAGGTATACAAGCACTTGTAAAACAAAAATCGCCTCAGTGCACACATTGCATGATCCACAGAGAAGCTTTGGCTTCGAAAGAAATGAGTTCTGGTCTGAATATTGTGTTAACTATGTTTGTAACCGTAGTAAATTATATAAAAATGAGACCCCTGAAATCGAGAACCTTTTCGCTCTTTGTAAAGACATTGTAAAGTACATTCAGCGTTACTATTTTATTGCGAGGCAAGATGGTCATCACGTGGGCAATTTTTGCAACGTGTTTGTGAATTAAGAGAAGAAATCGCCATTTTCCTACAAGAAGAAAACAGACCGGAGGCCGAGAATTTTCGCGATGGTTTGTTTGTGATGAAATTGAGGTACTTGGTCGAGAAATTAAATAACTTGAATCTTCATCTCCAAGGAGCAAATACACATATGTTGGATACGAGTGATAAAGTTAATGCTTTTTTTAGAAAATTGGAATTGTGGAGCAGAGATTTAAAGCAAAAAACCTAACAATGTTTGCAAATGTGGATGATTGTACTAAAACTTACAAGGCTGAAGAAGAACATGCAAAAGTTGTTTTTGTAACTATTAAAAATCATTTAGCCATGCTGGCAAAGAATTTTAAATAGTATTTTCACGTTGACGACAAACTGATAGCAAGTTACGAATGAGTTAAGGATCCATTTCATAAGACTCCCGAAAGACTCTCAATTGATGAGGAAGAAAAATTCATAGACTTCACGACAAGTGGCGAAACTAAAAGGCAATTTAGTAATAAATCACTATTTGAATTTTGGGCAGAAGTAAGGATGATATTTCTGCTATAAAAACAAGGGCATTTCACATTCTATTACCATTCAACATCCTACCATTGTGAAACGGTATTTTCTGCTGTGTCTTCTTTGAAGACAAAATATAGAAACAGAACTGAGAGTGGCTATTTCTAATATTAAGCCTTCCGTCGAAAAACTTTGCTCTGCAAGACAGGCCCAAAGAAGTCACTAATAATTATTAAATTTATTTTTAATTTAGTAAGTTTTGATTTTGTAAGTTTTTCTTACTTTAATAAGTTATTAAACATGTTGAAATGTATTTTGTTTTCTATGTGTATATGCGCTTTCCTTTCAGTCATTTAAGTAATTTTATAATTTTTAAAAATAATATTTTCTCTTGTATATTCTCGTGCCCCCCTCTAGTATCCTCGCGCCCCCCTAGGGGGGCGCACCCCACAGGTTGAGAATCGCTGCTGTAGACAGTTTGTAAATCTTCACTGGAGCATCAGCACTTGATTTCCAGACAATACGCTGTAAGTCTCTTTGAGTGGGATCGATCAGTATTTGTCTGTACATTTTTTTAATATCTGCACTAAATGCATATCTGTGCTTTCTTAATCTTCTTACTATGGAAAAAAGATCTTGCTGAATAATACATCCATTTAGTAAAATGGAATTCAGAGAATATCCACTTGTTTTTGCACTTGCATCAAAAACCACTCTTAAGGGAGTTGACGTTTTCTCAGGTTTATATATCGCATGGTGGGGAATGTAATAGTTCACATTGCTATCATTTTCAATTTTTATCTCCTCCATGTGTTCTAAACTTTCATATTCTCGCATAAATTCCTTATATAAGGTTTCCATAGTATTATTTTTGTTTAATTTATTCCAGATACCATTTAGGCGCTTGATTGCATTTTCTTTGGAATTCCCTAGTAATGATTCGGCATTTTCCTTTATGGGTAACTGAACTATATATCTTCCCATTTTATCTCTTTTATAGGTTTTAACAAAATGTTCCTCACAATAAATTTCTTCTTCACTCTTTGTTATTTCTTTAGCATTTCCCGGCAATGATTCCAATTCAAAAAATTATTGAACTGCATCTAAATTTGGTTCAGTTACAAGATAACATTTGGCTTTTTGATGTAACTGGGGAAAAATGCCTGTTACTAAATATCCAAACTTTGTATTTTGTAATATTACATCTCCATTTTGCAAACGAAGTTGTTCAGGTTTTAAAATCTCAAAAAATAGATTACTTCCTAATAGTATATCAATTTGACCTGGTGTGTGGAAATTGAAATCAGCTAGTTCAATTGAAGAGGGAATATTTAATGCAGATAGTATATTTAATTTCGATACTGGAATTTCATCGGTTATTTTAGGAAGAATGGAACATTTCACCATGTGTGAAAATGAATAATCTCGATTTGATACTTCAATGTTAGCAGCGTGTTTAATAAACTGCGTAATTCCAGTTATACCAGTTACACCTTGTTTTATAGATTTTAGTTTGATTCCCAATTTTCTAGCTACAACTTCTAGAAGAATACATAAAGTCGAAGCATTGTCTAAGAGCCCTCTTAATTGAACTCTGTGACCATCTGCAGTTTTCACTTAAATAAGAAGAGTGTTTAATATAACTGATTTATTCCCTTCTATCGCCTGTTTAGTCTCTCTCGGATTCAAACGTCAAAGCAGATACTTCGGTTAGTACGTTTAGTGTCGGTTTCGTTTTCGTTTCTGCATCTGTTTGGCTTTCGCTCGCCCGTGAAGTGATAGCGCGATTTTCAGCTGACTCATCAAGTATGAGCGAGTTATGCCTTTTACCGCCACTTAGAATGTTGCAAGAATATTTTGATTTGCAGATCCCCGGATGAGTTTTAAGACAGTTAATGCATAATTTGTTATTCCTAACAAAGTTCTTTCTATCTTCGATACATATTTTGAAAAGTAACGCATCTAAATAGTGCGTGATAGTTTTTGCATAAAATACAAGCTTTAGCATTGGAATTTTTATTATTAACTATAAGTGTTTTCGCTCTTTTAAATATGCTCGTATTTTGTGGACGTTCGTATTTACTAGGAATACGGTTAATACTTTCTAACAAAGAACTTCGCTTTTCTAGAAATTTCATCAAATTTTCAAATGTAGGAATTTCTGCCGTATTTAGAGAAAGCTCGAATTGTTTCCTTTTCTTTTTGTCCACTTTCTGTAGAATGATGTTTACTAGCATTAAATCAGATAGCTTATTTTGCTCGAATTTAAGAACCTTTAACGCTCTGATGTTTTTATTAACGCAGTCCATTAAGGCGCACAGTGCTTTAGCAGATTCGCTACGAATTTTCTCAAAATTTATTATTTCTAGTATATGAGAGTCTATCAATTGACGTTGATTTTCATAACGATCTGATAATGCTTTAAAGAGTGAATGAAAGTTATCACTAGATGATTCTAATAATTTAGCTTCTCCTCTTAAGCATGCACGGAGATAATACAGCTTTTGAGAATCATTTAATTGCTCATTGTTACTAATTAAATTAACAAATAAATTATTAAAATTTGCAAAATCAGCTATTTTTCCAGAAAATTCTGGTAATGGAATTTCTGGTAGTCGGATTTTAGTTTCTGCATTATCCTTTGAAACATGGTTAATTTTAAATTCATCTTTAATTGAATTTAATAGCATTTTCAGACCTACCTCTGTTTCTTCAATCCGTATATTTATTTGATCAATATCTTCTAGGATGGTTTCTATATCTTCCGACGTTTCAATACCGCAATATTGTTCGAATATCTTGTCCAACTGTGCTTGCAATTGTCCAAGTTTCCTTAATTTCACTTCTAATTCCATTGCGTTAATGTCCTTGGAAGTTGACTTTAAGGCACTAAAACTCTCGATTCTTTTCAGAGTAGTTTTTATCGAGCCTTTCAGTTTATTTAGTTTCTTTTCTGAAACCGCGTCTTGGTCATCGCTTTTTTCAACTTTTTTATCCATGGTATTTTCTCCGGCTCGCTTTTGACCAATGTTATCGTCGATTAAAAATGGATGTATTAGAAGAAAATACGGATGACGTTATAGTTAATCAGGCTTTTATTTTGTGCAACCGCTCTCAACGGGTTACAGCATTCGAATGTGTAAGATCACAATTGTTGTAGGTGGCGCTCTTGCATGCCATGACGTAACACCTGTGACATAGAATTCTTTTAATAATTTTATTGAATCCTTCATAGAAAAGATTTAATGTAGTTTAATTTATCTGAAAGAAACTCATTACATGTTGTATCTGAATCTTTTTAATAGCAACAAACAGAAATGAAATTTTTTTTGTCTTATATTTAATCTTGTTACATAAAAAGAAAAAAAAATTCGGGGTAAAAAAAAATGTTTCAGATGACTAATTATTAGGGAAAATAATCCTGTAATTAAATTTGGTTGAGGTTAGGCCAATTTAATAAATGTAGGGTGCTCTGTAATTGACTGACGATTTCAAAAATGTATAACAGAAAATCGGCTAAAGTTTAAAAAAATAATAATAAATAAATAAACAATTCTTTCAACAAATTAATGTGACAGGGCATAAATTTTTCCTCCTACAGTTTTTAGTTTTAGTTCAGAACTTTGTCGATAGATGACGCTGCAGACAGTAATACTTCCGGAGATAATGCATTAACCGATACATATCGTTAGGAAATTAATTAGATTGAACTTTCTAGACCGAGAGGCGCTGCAGGGCTTGTCCAACAAGAATGAAACGACAAGAGCGCCATTGCTTTACACACAAAAGTCCATTGCTTTCATAGAGCTGATATATAAATGGAGGGAGATAGTCTCTTGTTTCTTATCTAAACAAGTGTACCCAACATGAATAACGTGACTTCGGGGAAATCTGGGTGTAAGAATCTAGGTCTCTTTTGGCGCCATATCGCAAATCTTGGCGTACTCAATAACTGCCACGCAACATTTTGCTTCCCGGCATTGGGTCCGATCGGTTTTCATTTCCGGTTAAAATTTCCTAAATAGTCTTATATATATTTTAATTCTTTGAAAACTAAGCAAACTGATTTCGAAAATAATGTTTTCTTTTTTACATCAGTAGCCGAGTTTATTGATTTAAATTATGTTCAGTCTTTTACTTTGCTTTTGTGCATTAATTAAAAGTGATTATTTTTCTTCTTTAAGCAAACATTTTATTTCTTTTCTTTACCTAAAAATATCTTTTAATTTTACATTACATGTTCAAATACTTTTATCATTATCTCATACAGATAAGAAAAACCTTTTATAAAAGCAGATTATAAAAACGACCTAAGTCTTTTTTTTTCTTTCTGAATATTTAAAAAAAAAATGCATTCGTATTTATAGTTTATTTTCTTTCTAAAAATTAAATTATAATCCAAGAAGTTACAGAACAAATATTTATTTTTGCATAAAAATTGAAAAAGATATCAATTAAAACTGTTAAACTATTTTGAAATAATTTAAAAACAAAACAAAAAAAAAAAAAAAAAAAAAAAAAAACACTAGCCAAGAATGTATTGCTTCTAACTACCGCAGAAACAAAATTAAATCATTTTTGGAATCTTAAAGGGGTTGATTTAATACAAAATAATAAAGAAATTTGAGATTTTTACGAAAACGGTGATTTTAGGGTATGTGCTTATCGCAAGTTATTAATAAATGTTAACATTCAGACAAAATTTTTATCTGTAAAGATAGCGTTTCTTTCTGTAATAGTTTCTTATCTTTAGAATATCCACTAGTTTCTTTTTAGATCTTAATTAAAATTTATAAAAACATGCAATTACTGCTAGCCCATTTATGAAATTTTATTATATAACATTTTTAATAAAACATACGTTTTAGTTTCACTATTTCATTCATAATGGTGATTTAATATCTTTCATGGTATAATACGATTTGAATATTTACGGTAAAAAAGAAACAACATATTGGAAATAATAAGGAACTTTATTTGCGCTAAAATAAATACACAATTATTAATCGGTCAATAATGTTTATGTAAACACTTGTATAGGCGAGAAAAAATCACGCCAAGCACTTGCAACACATTCGAGATTAAAATAAAGCAAGTAGTTAAATATTGTGCAGTTACATCAGTTTAAATGAACCTTAATAACAAGTTAAATAAATTTAATACAATAACTAAACCTAACTATGAAATATTATTCAGTTATAACACCAAAATCACTGAGTGATCCAGGTTACGAAATTTTAAATTGACTTAAAATGGATATAAACAGAATTTGTTTATTGTACATACCTGTGAAATGATACAGAACTATCCTTAGAAGCTTTTTCTTTGCATCCAATTGCACAGCAATAGTTAATCATGGCTTAAATAAGCTTTAAAATCCAATAGTTAAAAGCGAGAATAAAATCTGCCATTGAAATTTAATGGGGAACGGAGAATGCAGTTACAGCGAACACAAATTCTCTCCCAAGGTCACTTGATTTTATCTTGTCCTACACCAAAGTAGGGTTGCACTCCCTCTATCAGTATCTCAGCTCTATGATTGCTTTATTTATTAGTGTGCGCATTGCTAACACTACCACCAACTAGCTTAGATATCAAAAGAGCGTTTTCGACAGCTAGTAATTTTTGCACAAAATTGCGTTCCTTCTTAATAACAGTACAATTGATGCATTAAGTTTTTTAAGATCACATTTCAAAAATTTGTAATAGTACCACAGACTGATGAGTTATATTTACACTTTTTTGTGATTTAAATAAATAAAATGTTCCTTTACTTTTTTATGATTCTTTATATACTGTTATAATTTATAAATTACAAATTATTTTTACTCATATTTACACTCTCTAATAAAACTGGCAAATAAAACAAAGAAACAGCTGTGTTTTCTTTCTTTTTCTAAAATTTCTAATACCGGTATCCCAGTACTAAGATCTAAAAAATACCGAATACTGGTATTGAACTTTTGGTCCGATATTGCAATACCTAACCTTCATATTTCGAGGATAAACATTATAGGCCATGGGAAATTGATTGGCGCAATAAAATAAGTTAGTTAAAAAAAGGCCACTAGGTGAAATGTGGCCCTGCAATCGGTTTAAGTTAATGAATATGAAACATGATACCAACAATAAAGGATAGAATACGAGGTATCTGTAATAAATATTATTGCAATACTAACACACAAATTTCGCTAACTAGAGGAAAATTCGAATATTCGACATTGCGAGCTGCACTGGAGAACATAATTTGCATATTAGGTGAACAAAAGGTCGTTCGTAATAGATAAAAGGCTGGGCGTACAGGTTCCGAACATTCGTAGGCCACGACAATGGTTTTATCTTTGCCGGAGCATGCGTTGCTACTAAAGTTATTTTACTAAATCAGCAAATATGCTGCCAAAGCGCTTCGCTTATACCTAGGGCATAAATTTTTGCATACGTGTCCAATAACATCTTGCGCTCTGCAATGAATGGTCAAATGTTTTGATGAAACATGCAGCTTGGCTGTTAAAGCAGGCCGTGGACATAAAAGACAGAAAGCGCTGGTGATTGAAGATGTCGCTATCTCTGACGTTGAGCAAGCCAATTAGAACACAGCAGGAACATCTAGTACTTGCGTCATATCAAGGCAACTGGAGTTGCCATACATTATAGTTAAGAATTGCATGCGGATAGCACTCGAAGCCTATTCGTATAAGATCCATCGCTTGCAAGAGTTAAAACCAACCAATACCAATGTGCGTGAAATGTTCTCTAACTTTTTTGGCAAGGATGGAGGTAAAACAGAATTGGCCGTGGAACATCCTATGGACCGATGAGATTCTTTCACATGAGCTGAACAGGAACATTCAAAACTGCCGTATGTGGTCCACTACGAATCCTCACCTGGTTCAACAAATACCCTTACATCCACTGCTCTTTGGAGCTGCTCCACTGCGACCTTATTGATTGTGTCCTTTCTCTTTGAAGAAATCACTCCGTAGGGCCAAATAACCTGTTCCGAAACCGCAGCATGTTATCGTGATATGTTGCAAACTTTTGTTAATCCAGAACTCCAGCAGCGTGGATGCTTCACTACAACACTATTCCAACAAGATGGTACAAGTGTAGCACAAGTGAATCAACAACTGCTACGACGTTATTTTACTGAGGATCGCATTATCAGTCGTGCATTTTCTACAAGATGGCTTCCATATTCACCTGACCTAACCTCTTCTGATTTTTGACTTAGGGGTAACCTCAAAATAAAATTTATCGAGGAAAAGAGTAAAATCCTATTACTTCTGGCAATCAAAATTTATAATAGACAAGAAATTATTCTGATATAAAACTGCTTCTAAATCCAACTGAAACTGCATTTCTATTTCTTATTATTAAGTTCACAATGTCAAAAAGTGCAAATAGAATATATGCTCTGTTTTATTATATCAAGAACATTTATTAATACTTTATACCCCTATGCCGGCGTCCTGGCATAGGGGAAGCGCGTCTTCCCCGTGATCTGGGCGTCCTGGGTTCGAGTCCCGGTTTGGGTATGGTTGTTCTTTCTGTGAGATGTGCAAATGTGCCCTCCTGTAAAAAGGGGTTGTGCAAGCGAATGAGTGATGCGTGAGTAGCAGAGTCGTACTCTTGGCCCTAGCTGGCGCTACTGAAAAAACAAGAGACGCTCCCTCACCGGCTTAAAATCGCTGTCCTCGTAACAGCGGGCTTGTCCATGGTATGGGCCATAAGAAACAACAACATTAAAACTTTATATTTGCTGAACTTTTTTAGGAAATAAATTTTTTTAAAAAATAAGGATTTTATAAGTAAATATTTAATACAACAAAGCTTAAAATAATAATTAAAAAAAATTCTCATTTCTTTCAAAACAGGTTTAGTTTTAGCTATACAGTTTGCAGTATTTGTCAATGTTTCACAATTGTTTCGAATAAAACAAGGGGGGAAAATCGTCTTTGTTCTTATCCCTGTCTTGAATCTTTTGTAACAGTTGGGGATATCTGACCAATTTGAGTTGAAAGAATAAACACATTTACATTTCTTCCGGACATAAATTAATGAGGGACAGCCTTCCCTTTTCGGTGGGCCAGTTTATTTTAATCGATGGTATGACTTTTCCGAACTGGTCATAAAACAGTCGATCAATGCTCTTTTGAAAGCCGGTTCTAATGCTATTAAAAATTACTGTTTAGAAGAGGTCAGTGGCGGATTTTGATAGGTGCCAAAATATTTCGAGGTCCCTCCTGGAAAAAATATATCGATGCCAGGAAGTTAAAGGGAACTAAACTTATTTCAGATTTTGACTATCTTCATGCTTGTTTTCTAATATCGTTTCATAATTTCAAGGCAATTCCTGTATGCTATTTAACACATCTACAGATTTTGTTTCTCCTCATTTGTAGAGACAATATATTTTTTATCAACACAATATGTGTGCGTGCGTGCGTGTGTGTAAAATATGATTTTATGAACAACATTTGATTTGAAGCAAGCGTCGTGGAGTTCCTTAGCGATTTTTTTTTTCTTTATAATTTCAAGGAAATAGTTCAGATTTTATACACTATCAAAATCTTCTGTCCAAGCTCTGGTGAGTACACTGTATGATAAGAATAGATAGGCAGAATGTAGGAAAGAAAAGCCGACAAAATATTTTGAACTTATATAGTTTGAGGAAAGAATTTGCTAGCGCAGAGCTTTGAGAATCAACGCATCTGTGAGAAAAATACGACCCCGCGCAATTCAAAACTTAAAGATACAGGAAATATTTTTTAGAGAATGGATTAATTACAAATTGTAATTCACACATTTATATATTCGCTGTGGATTAATAGATTTATTTTTATCTAGGAGGTATATGATTAAATAAGTTAAAAAAAATGGTACAATGCTTTGTTGCCCTTCATTTTTATTTTTCCCTCTAAACACATTTTTAAATAATATAAATAAATGAAGTGACAATGATATATATATATATATACACATTTTTATCTTTTGATTCGGATGGACATAACATAAAATTCGAATGCTTGAGCACTGTTAAATGAGAACAAAATTTTAAAAAAATATACTTAATAAATATATCATTTTTTTCTTGAATTGTTTTTAAAAAAGGAAGCTCATTCAATTTAACCAGCAGGAATGGTATTTCCAAAAATATCCAGTATATTCTCTAATAAAGGTGTAAACTCCCACCTCTATAAAATCGTGGACATTGGGCAATGCCGTCAACGCCACAAGTACTTAGATTTTTATTTCCAGACACCCACACACGAGTTTTATGCTGGTATGGCGAAGAAAAGTTTTTTTTTAGTATGGTGAAGAAAATCAAATATGTATTGTGAATGCCATTTTTTTTTTCAACCGATTGAAATCAAAATTTAACAGAGAACGCAGATTAAATATCAAGATCATATATCAAAATTTATTGATTTAAGTTTGTATTTTTAAATTATTATTGTATTTATTAAGTATTAAATTATTATTAAGTATTGTGTTTTTAAATTATCGCGCTTACATGTATGCAAAAATACAGACCAGCAAATGATAAACTCTTTGAAGGATTTCATTCAAAATTCGATAAATATTTAACTTTAGATACTAAATTTGTATACCGATTTTATTCGTATAGCTATTTACTGTCTATCAGGCTTACTTGTACTCAAACAGTCAAACAGACAGATGTCATGTCAATGGATTTTATTTAATATTTAATAGAAATCTACAAATTTGTTGTAAAGACCACGCAATCTAATTTTCATTTGTCTAGCTTAAGACGTTTTTGAGCTATTGTGTTCGACATAATTCCCAAATTGTTCTTTAGGGACTCGGGGAAGTCTGAAATATTGAGTAAAAATGGACCTAAATTCATAAATCACAATTTTGGTTTATGAATTATAATAAATTTTATTATAAACGGCGGACTATTATCGGAAAATTTTATATTCTTTCTGAATTTCTAACTGAAATAAATGTTTCCAGTTTCTATAATACGAATGGTATATTCTATAATCTAGTATATTTTCTGATAAAAGTATTAATTCCAAATAACAGACAAAATTTAATTAAATTTTACAGGGAGGTACAAAAGTGCATATAGAATAGTATTAAATTTATACGTTTGATATGGTAATAAAAGAAATGAAAAAAAAAGACAAAGTAAAATGGTACATACTTAGAAACAGATATTAAAAGGCATGAAAATGTCACTTTTCTTGCTTTTAATTGGAAAAACTTGTCTATAATTCTTTAATCATATCCTTTTCAATAAATAAGCAAGACAATTGACTCATACTATTCCGCAAATAGTTTCGATTATTTTAGATAAGAAAAAAACCAAAAAAAAAAACAAAAAAAAAAACGATCTTTTTCAACCTGCATTACACATGGGCGTGACCTTCCGTTAGATTTCAATTTGGAGAAAATTAATAAACAAAAAGCAATCAAAGAATTTTTAAATATTTAATCACCTTTTATAACGTATTGAATTTAGAATGCTTCCATTAATTTAGAAAAAAAAGTAGTAATATTTATTCTCATTAATTTGAGTGATTTGACAATATTACAAGTGGAAGTACTCCCCTTGAGGGGCAATGACACTTTTAAGGGAGAAAAAAAAATAGAATTCCCTCATTGCCGGCAATTCTGCTTCAAGCATAGAAGAAAAATTACATTACAAAATCAGAAATCGACGACTGATGCAAATGATTACTATTCAAAATTAATCCTTTTCATTGGATAAACAAAAGACTGATAGATATTTTTTTTATGCTTTCAGCTTAAAAGATACTAACTGCCTTTGGCGACCAGCTGTTCGCTCTTCATATTAAAAGTAATAATTTAGCCATTTGAATTACCTTTGATCAACAGCATTTCATGAAGAAAAACGAAATAATATTTAAAGCATTCTTGCACAATAAACATAGAACGTACTGACTGATTAGCTATGCATGCAAAGAGGCGAAATTAATTTTCGAATAATACGGACATAATCTGTCTGGTTGTTAAAGCTGATTGCTACGTTATAGTGTTATTTTCTGTAACTCTCAAAATGGGGTGTTAGGGCTGACAGATGATCATCGATGATTTATCTGGAGATCAGGAGTTTCCTGTGAAATAGAAATTGGCGAAATCTACCTGGTGGTTGAGGTTGGGTAACTGACCATGTTTTATTCCTTTATTATTTTAGCTATAGATAGTTGATTTAATAATATCGGTTTTTTGTCACACACACACACACACACACACACACACACACACACACACACACACACACACACACACACACACACACACACACACACACACACATCTTAGAAACTGTCTGAATATCACGGCTTTCGAAATTATTTAGTAATCTGTTGTTGTTTTTCGCTCGTATTCAAGTCAGTGTTTAATATCTCCAACATTTCATTTGGTTCCTTTTTATACATCCCTTAAAAAAGGGGGGGGGGGCGGGGGAAGAGACTGTGGGGAAAAAAATCTTCCGGCTGCTAAGCACTATGGTATACGTCGAAATAGATTTTGAAGTGCCCTGTAGATGTTGAGGCACGAGGCGGAACGCTTGTGCGGAAAACCGCCACTGCTGTGAACACAACAAAATGAATTTCTATCTAATTTAAACGTGAAGTTTATCTACTACCCTGTTCGTGCGCATAAAAACAGAAAAACTCGGGAAAGCTTCGAGGTAAATGTTAAAATTTGTTTTAAGATTTTATCAACAGAATCATTTGAGCGACGTTTTTGCAATACTACAAAAACAGGAGGAAATATCTGGTAAAAATTTCAGATCGAAATCCACATTATTTTTTAAAAAATTCAACTAATTCGAAGGGAAAAAAGAGGGGGTGGCAATGTTGAAAAAGGCAATAAATACTTTATGTAAATTCTAGTTTTTTTTTTTTTTAATTCTAAATGGTTTCTTTATGATTGTTATTCAGAAGAAAGTTTTCGATTACCATTTATCCATTTTCCGATTACCAATTCCATGCACCGTTATACTAATTTTTAAAGTTTTTCGGAAAATGGCTGTCGTATGTGTAACTTTCATTTACTTCTAAATTTAGCTTACAAGAAATATTTTAAATTATGAAATATTTTTAGAATATGATTCCCCCCCACCCCCGGCATACAGAAAATTTCTTATAGATATTTTCAACGAATCTTTTTTTTTTTTTTTTTTTTCGAAAAATAATACAATCTGAAATGCTAGCACAATATTGAATCTTGTATAATACATATTTAAGTGAAATAAAGTATATACATAGTAAAGTATATTCTAACAAATGTGGGAAATAAATGTTACTGATGTGTTAAATAATAATATATCCTTCAAATTAAATAAAGGACATTAGGAAATAAGAACAAAAGCAAATTTAAAAGTACAAATAAATTTAGTTCAAGCTGCTTCCTTATTATTAATAGATTTTTTCCTACTAAGGGCCTCAAAATAATTTAGTGCTTGTAGCCTCATATTGTCAAAATCAGTCACTGTAGAAGGAAGCTGGAAACTCGGAAAACAACATCAGTATTCTTCTTCAACTAGGCCAACACAGCGATTACATACAATATAAATCATTAACATTTCAAAACGTTCTTCGTTACCGAAATATGTCATTCTTTTAGAAAACTTAATATTACATATGCAATAGCAAGAAAAGAATTTTCTTTTCTTTTTATTATTTCACTATTTCTCTAAGAATCATAAATGCTTAATTTCTCAAATTTCGATATAATGAATGCTTAGATAGAAATATAAATACAATAAATGTTTCCATCCAGATTTGCCATAAGCCCTTCTAGATTTTAAAATAAGCATGTGACTGCAAATTTTTTAGAGAGAAGCTGAAACTTTGTGTGTTCATAGATGAATGTAAGAAACTAGACATTTTGTTAACTGACACTTTTCACTGACACACAGTGGGACCTGTATAAAGATTTATTTTTTTAAACGTTTTATTATCAACCTCCAAAATAGTCAAAATGTTTTCACAGAATTTCCAACCTGATTTAAAGAAACCTTTTGATTGGAAGTATTTGTCAATATTTAAATGAAATATTTACGAAAATAGAAACTTGTTCCACTTTGAGACATCCTGCATACTTTATTCTTAATAAAGAATATTCTCTGTACAAATGAAGGAAAATAATCGTCATAAATGCGGTAAATAGCAATACAGGAATTGCTTTCAATTTAAATAATGAATACCAAGATTTAAGCATAAATGTCAAGTTAAAAGCGTTAATACGCACAGTTGACATTACTCTCTTGTCATAAATCGATTTTGCTTTGAAGGGGCCTGAAATTAATTTAGCGCCCGTGGCCTCAAATAATTAAAATCCTGCACTAATCTATTAGCAACTGACTAAAACTAAATCATTACAGCACAAATCTCTTTGAGGATTTGAACTGAACTGGTAAGCATAGCAAAATTCATTTATCCATATTTTCAACTTTAAAATGAGTCAGTAGAAAAAAAATCACAATTTTTCTCTGTTTTCCAGTTAATTGTTGATTTGCTGAAGATTAATTTTACACACAAGTCTAATAATTTAGCTAAATATAAATTTCACTGCCATCCCAAGCAGCAAGAGAAGTTGCCAAACGGTTGGCCAACCATCGCATCCATCTGATATATTTTGCCAACGTCACCTTTGCATTGGCGCGACATCGGATTCTGACCATATTTTTTTTTGTCGCCTCTGAAGGTTGCTTTTTCATCGGGGCGAACTCCTACGGCGACTCAGTGAAAAAGACCGGCTCAAAGCAATCGGCCCATAGTCGCCTCGATGTCTGGAAAGTTGCTTTTCCTAGGCGGCGCTATGCGAATATATTTTAGAAATTTCCCATGAATCACCTGGCGTGTATTGGATTTTGAAATTCAACCAGCAACGCATGCTGTCATTTCAAGAAACTTGGTAAGTGTAAAGTAAGTAAAGATTATTTTTGTTGAAGCCGTTCGAACTCGTTGCTTACCTGAAACATGGAGTTGCAAGTGATATTATTAGCGTTAGGCGTAAGCGACCATTATCATTTCTTTTCTTGTTCGTATTCTTTTCAAGTGATTTTATTTCTTGTTATCTTTTTTTTGTGTGTGTTCTTAAATTATTGCAGATATTTTTCCATTTCATTTACAATTCCTTTCCTTTTGTTAACAACAATTTCTAATGAAAAGAGTTTTTAAAAAATATTAAATTACGTTCGTATGTTTCGGTTTTGCAATAACATTTGTGTTATTATTTTTATTTCGACATAAGGCTAAAAAAATAGATTAGCAGAATATATTTATTGTAAATTTCAAAAACAACAAAAAAAATCTTTAAAACTTGCAATTATGTAATTATATTTGAATACTCTTATGTGAATAGCTTATAATTATTTCACCTTTCATAAAATAGTAACATAAATTTTACACCCATTAGTTTATATTATTTTTCTTTATTTTCCTAAACATTATTATAATATTTGCCTACATTGTTCATTATCAGATTGAAAACATTATCAAGCTTATGAAGTTCTATAAGACTTTTGCTCCTTAATTACATATCTCCAATTGTCAACAACTATTTTATTTGTACTTTTAAAAGAAATGAAAGCTCAATCATTATTCTAATTAAGAAATATGTTTTTTAGGTTCATCAAATCTGCAAAAAGAAGAGTGAACTTGAAGAAAAGTATATGTATAATTCTTTATATGTGTTACCAGCAAAATATGAAATCCAGTATTCTATAGAATGTCCAAGCATTGTATATAATGCCTAAAACAAGCTAGTAATGTATGAAACAATTTGTATTTCATACATTTTCTAAGCATTCTATAGAATTCCAAATGACAACCTGGCGAAGTATGAAATACATCTCTCAATCAATGAAATGAAAATTTTGTGCACCTTTTGTTTCAAAATTGAAAATGCAATTAAAGATAAAATAAATTTTAAAATTAATCTATAAATATAAGCAAAAAAAAAAAAAAAAAAAAAACTCACTATTTGTTTGGAAACTACTGTGCAAGTTTCTATTCCTGACTTCAAAAAGGAGCAAAATATTGGAAGTTATAATTAATGTGACGGAGTATGGTTTCTACCGACTTGGAACATCAGAAGGAAATTTAAAACAATTATATGTGAGATCCCATTTCACTTTATATCCTAAGAACTTGTTTAGAATTGAAGATATTCCAAATCACAAAATTTCTCTCTGGTCAGTTGCAATTACTCAGAGCAGTGGAAGCAACCAAGGATTTATCAAATGTATGTGTTAAACAAAGTGCCAAAATATGTAATGTCTTTTCGTGAAAAATGTAGTAAAACTTCAAAATGTTGCAATATGATAGGCTTGAATGACAAGTAGGTAAATTATAATTTCTGATTTTTTTTTTATCTGAAACCTTATTTGCGTTAATTTGAAAGGCATAAATTTTGTTTTGTACAACTTTTATTTTTCTCTATATAATTTGAATAATTTTTTCTTTAATTTCAACCTCATTATTTGTTCAGACTGACAATTCAAGTGATTTTAATTCTATTTAGCTTAGTTAATTTTCCTTTTCATTTACAATTTTTCTATGAGAGAAGTTTAAAAAAGTATTAAATAACATTTTTATATTTTGGTATTGAAATAACATTTGCTTAATTATTTTTACTTTGACATGAGGCTAAAAAAAAGTTTAGCAGAAATGTATTTATTGTAAACTTCAAAAAAAAAAAATTCTTTAAAACTTGAGATTATGCATTCACTTTTGAGTACTCTTATATGAATAGTTTCTAATTATTTCACATTTCATAAAACAGTAAAATAAATTTTACTCCCATTAGTTTGAGTTTTTTTTTTTCTTTATTATCCTAAACATTATTATAAAGTTTGCTTACGCAGTCCAATATCAGAACAAAAATATTATGCTTATGAAGTTCTATAAGACTTTTGCTTGTTAATTACTCATCTCCAATTGTCAACAAATGTTTTATTTGTACTTTTAAATGAAGCGAAATCTCAATTACTATTATAATTGTTTTCTAGCTTCATCAAAAAGGAAAAGTGAAATGTTTAAATAAATGTGTAATTCTTTATATGTAACTGAAGATTCAGTTATACATATATATAATATTTATATAAATGTGTGTGGATTTTTAGAAGTTTCAAACTCTTCAAGTAATAAATAAAGTTTAAATAAATTTTTTATAAATGACTTTGTGACAATATTATTTATTCTTGTAAATTATAAGTCATAGTTTCAGGATTTTGCTTGGGTGTATAAGTCATTACAGAAAATTCAGTAAAAAATTTCAAGTAAATTATTATTTTATTTTGTATTTCTAAAATATTATTTAATGAAGGTCTTTGTAAATAAATTGTTTTGCATAGTTGTTTTTCTTTTCTCCTAAAAATAAAGAGGGGGAAATAATAATTAAAAAAATATTTGTCTAAAGAAATTTTGTATAACTGAAAGTAGTGTTTACATTTTTAGGTTATGGAGTTTTTGTGAAATATTCAGAGTTAATCATAGATCAAATTTGGTTCTTGTGCCATGAAACAAAACCAAACTAATCATAGATAAAAAAAAAATTAGAAATTTGAAGTAAATTGTTAATTTGTGCTTGTAAAATGTTATCTATTGGACATTAGCTAACACTAAAATTTATAATGAGGTATAAAATTTCTTCATATAGTAATTTTGTAAAGTTAATAGTAAATAGAATCAGTAAAATTGAAAGAAGCGTTACATTTTTGTGCATGGAATTTTTATGAAACATATTTGTGAAATATTCGGAGTTTAACATAAATCAAATTTGGTTATTTTGCTACAAATCTAAACCTCACTAAACATAAATTATCAAAATATTAGAAATTTGAAGTAACTTATTAATTTGTCCTTGTAGAATGTTTTCTATTGAAGAAACATATAATATTAATTATATATTTTAGTGTTTAAAACTATTTTTAACCAATACATTAAATTTTAGGGTGTTAAAAATAGGAATTTGTGTTTTATTCATTGTTCTTTAGAAATTAAATTTTTATTACTCACATTAAGCAATATAAAATTGTGTATAGTAGAGAAAATATTTTTTTTTAATAAGAATTATATATTTTTCTGTTTCGAATTTTTATGAAATAGCTTTTAAAAACAGATGATATAGGCAATATATATAATACATCTACTTTTAAAATTCTAATATCAGTTAAAATTATACTGATTAATTATACAATTGAAACTATGATTATGTTAACATTTCTTCCCATGCATTAAAGAATGAAAATAAATAGGAAATATCAAAGAAGGAAATAAATCTTATATGTAGATAGATGTGGTGAAATTTAAAATTATTTCAGATAATTTTAACATTTGTTAATTTTTTTTAAAGAGCAGTAAAAAAATGTCATTTAAACATTTTATAGGGTAAGATTGTGGTAAAATCTATGCTATAATAATAGTTAAAAAAAGTTGGAAGAATTGTTAGAATGACATTTTCCATGAATTTTTATCAAAAGCAAGTATTTTATGGAATTTTAAATTTATCAAAATAAGTAACAAACACTATTATTAATAGGTAAAAAAGAAAAGTAAACTATTCAAAATATCTCGTATTTTCAGTCTTTTGACAAAATTTTAAAAGTGTGATAGTTTTAAATATTATGACACTAGTTTCTAGAGTTTCAGAAAATTGAATAACCACTAAACTAATATTTCAGTTTGACACCAGCAAGTGTTCAGAAATAAATCACCTAATGATTGGTATTGGGTCACCCATTGATAAAACACATGGGGGAAATAATTGGTATTGGGTCGCTAAAACACATGGGGAAATGATTGATATTGGGTCGCCCATTGCTAAAACACATGGGGAAACGATTGGTATTGGGTCACCCATTGATAAAACAGGTCGCGAAATGCTTGGTATAATGTCGTCAAATGATCAGCAAATTCGTCGAAAATAAGTCGGGGCGACCATCGCGCGGCGAACCGCCGGGGGACATGATCAATGTCGGGGCGAGATCGCCTCCGATCTCGCTCGTTCCGTGGGGCGATGCTTGGCCAACGATCTTTTGCTGCTTGGGATAGTTCCTTCATATTTTGCCACTTTTAACCTTGCTTTAATCATATTTTTAAAATAAATAATAAAAAACTGAATAGTGCACTTGAAAATTACTGAAATATACATTACCACTGCAGCAGTGTTCCAGGTGATTTGTTGAGTATTAATACAGACCGAATTGAAATGACATTGAAGCTCAACATTTGAGAACATCAACTATTCTCTTTTATGCATTTATCATTGGTTGCAATGTTTCATTGAAGTTCAAGTTGTGACTACTAATCAGATATTTACATACCTATCAATGAATATTTAGCATTTTTTCACCCTAGTTTAAGAATAAAAAATGTATATCCTCTCCAGAGTTAATTCTTATTTCTAAATCCTTCAAAATGACCCCCCCCCCCCGAAATTTAACTGACGAAAGAATAATTATGAGCCTGAATCAACCATATCAAAAAAATGAATCTCAGAAGATTTAATTAGTTGTCATTTTTCAGCATAACTTCTGTTAGCATAGAATCACTTGCAATAAAATTCATCAGTATTAGCCCAACAACACAGTATTTTTCAAAAATAATGAAAGAAAATCTCGCTTTTTAAGTGGTGCAATGTGTATGCACAGTGCTGAGAAAATGAAATTATTACACACAGCATACTTTTTAAGAAATGTCATCATCCAATCAGTTTTTTTTATTAAGTGATAGCTCATTTTACAAATGCACTTTCATAAAAAATACACTATATAATTTTTATAATAGTAAAAAATTCTATAAATAATGGCAATAAATAATATGGAGTTTTTTAAACCAAATTTCGCTAACGCAAATGCTTAATTATTCAATACAAATATATTGTCAAAAATCGGTGAATATTTTATCTGAAAAAATTATTTGAAAATTGCATTGAGCAATGATAGAAGAATGACTACAAATTAAAGTTCACATATTTTCACAGAAAATTAGTCGCCTTTCATCAAATTATCAGCAGTAATTGACGTTGTCAATGGAAAACAATACAGAGGTATGAAACAAACTTTTTTACAACTTCTATTTTATTCTTATAACTGCAGATAATGATAATTAACATACTGAAATATCAGAAAAGTATACTTTGAAGTTGAATGCAATATCTGTCAAAAACTGTTATACACAATATGATTTGTCACATTATGCTTAGAAATGAAGTTTTTTAGGAAACAGTTCTTGAGCTGATTTTTGCATATGTGAAATTCCTTATTATGCTACATTGACCACATTACTAAAGATAGGCGAACTTTTAATAACAAACACCAAGCATATTAAATATATTTCCACAAAAAGCTACAGAATAAAGTGTAATTTTATAAGAACTTAATTTCTCTGAAATTTCGTTTGATAAACATCCTGAAAAACTCCTTTCTCTCAAATGAATAATAATATTAATGAATGTACAAAATATGAAATTACTTCTACATGTTACAAATATTGTGAATTCAGAAGTTGATCCCAATCAGTTGACAGTTGGAACACTTCTCGCTTAAGCCATGATTCATAATGATATTTAAAATCATCAGTTAATTCGATTTCTCTGCCTAATACACTTAAGATATTGTTATCAACTGCTTGATAATCAGGATCATTGCAAAGTGATCCAGAACGATCATATCTTCTATTATGAAAGCGATTAATGCTTGCTTGTAATGCAAATTCTTCAGCTTGGTAGTCCCATGGTCTAGCATCTAAGTCTGAAACAGAAGACCCTTGTCACATATATTTAAAAAATACAGTTATATATATTAATAAATATAGACTTGGTTATGTACTGAGATATAAAATAATTCATTGAAGTATCATTTATGCCTGGCGAAATTTAGATAAAGTGAAAGATTGTGCAGGAAAAAGTGAACATGCAAAATCAAATATTTGTAAGCAAAGTCGTAAATACTATCGAAAGTCAACATAATATAAAATGTCATCTCGTACATTTAAAAAAGCATTTTTTAAATCAAAATATTAATTGGCAAAGACTTCTAAGTTTCAAGCTTGGCATTTCTGTATTAAGCAATTATGGATAAGTGCGTAACGCAATTTGAAAAGAAATACAAATCTGACAGAGATATATAAAATATATAGAAGAGATGAATACGAACCATATATTTAATATTTTTCAAGAAGAGTATTTTACAGTGATTAATATTAATTTTTGCTTTTAATTTCTCTTGATCTGTCATCCCCCCCATACCTAAAAGGTGCAATTATTTAAATTGATTATAATTATACAACTGTGAAACATTTGATGCTGTGTTAAGATTCAAAATCCCAGTTTTGGCCAGTCACCTTTTTTATTTATAATAATATTTATTACAGATTTTACGCATTTTAAGAGATTTTAAAGCATGCTTTAAATGACCAAACTCATCTTAAGATCTTTCTAAGACTCACTTCTCTTATCTTTTTTATAAATTCATAATACAAAAATTCGTAAAAAAAGGCTCAAAACTGCAACTTATTTAGATTTAAAAAAAAAAGCGTAGAGATTCATACCATTTCCATAGGCCCAGTCATCATTCAACATGTGCCGAACTTTCTGATAAATTGCAGACATAGTCTTCATGTTACTTTTGCGCCACTGCCTCCCAAGGTAACGCATTTGCATTTTTAGCAACTTCAAGACGTAAAGCTGCATCATTCCATGTTTCACTTTCAAAGCACGTTTTAAAATTGGAGCTGATTTAAAAACAACCAACATCTGCAGATAAATGAAAATATTTTGATTAAACAATATAAAAACGTAACATAAGCAAAACCTACAGTAACACTACATCCTTTGAACTGAACAATTTTTGTAATAAATAAATAATATTTATGAAATAGACAAATGGGAAAAAAATAATTTATAATAAATTGTATCTACAAACAAAAAGAAATAATTAACTAAACTATTATTTGCACTCACAATGATGAAAACGTAAAACCGTGCAGTAGTCCTAATTTCTGCAGACTTAGTTCATTATAGATATCTTAATTAAAAAAAGGAAATTTAGAATAAAAGTTACAAACCATAATTCTTGAATGCTTTAATTTCGTAAGTTTATTTAGTAAGCGCAGCAGGTTAATGCAGGTGAATAAATTTCGCCAGCAATAAGGCTGTTGATCTCCCATTTCCTAAGAGAAAAAAGGCAAATGATAAGCGCATAATGTATTCTGCAACATATTTTAATAATTGAAATTTTAAATAAGTTAATGATTATTTAAATTTACCAAAGTTTCTTCTGTTACTTCTGGTGTTTCACCAATAACACACGCTGGGAAATCAATTACAGAGATTCTACAACGAAAAAGATGTAAAACAAATTAGAATTTGTATGCAATACTGTAAGTCTTTTGGTGAAATTTCACAGAATACCGTTTTTGGAGTATGTATTACAGTAGCTTCTAATACATATGTAACTTTGAAACAGAAAAAAAGATTCAAACAATAAAGGCTAATAGCAAAGGGACCAAGCATATAAATATATAATAAATTCAATTTATTTAAGCTTTTGAAATGAATTCTTTTTCTAACTCATTTAAATTCAAACTTTTTTACTTTAATTCTGAGTAGTGCAGACATTTGCTTTCTACCCATGTTTCACAAAATTTAATTATTGCTACTTCACCTGTCTAACATTGATATGCGTCTCATGTGAATATCAAAAGTCAACACCGTTCGGACATTTTCCTTAGCTACGGCGAAAGCTACTTCCGATCTATTTAATTCTCATTATAAAAATTTAAAAAAAAAAACAGTTTTAATAGTTGTGTCGTAAAATTAATTTTATTTAATGATAAATAAATGGGTCTGAATAATAACAATAATAATTATAGGTACTACAATAACTAAGGAAAAGGGCTTTACTTTTTCCTAAATGTTACTTTCAAGCACTGTTAAATATAACTTTATTAGCATTAATATGTCTTCAACCCTAGAAAAGCAGAATGACTGACATTCACATATCTATTCCTCCTTCCAATTTCTTTAATCAGTATGATTACTTGAAACCAATTCATAATGCATGCATACAAGGTTATCAGACTAAATGTGTAAAGGAATCTAATATTTTTAAGTCTTTGCTTCAATATGTGTTTCAATAAGAGAAAAAAAAATAATAAAAAAAAGATTGATGCAATTTTAAATTATGTAAATGAATCATAAACACTTACTGTTTCAAAATTCAGTGTTTAATAAACATAACAGAAAAAAAAATAAGGGAATAATATATTAAAAATTAAGACTGCACACACAAAAAAACTCACTCAAAAATGGTTATGACTAGGGACGTGCCTATTTTCGATTTAACGAAAAAAATCGATATTTTTAAAAAGTCGATTTTTTGGTGCCAGTTTTCGAAAAATATCGATCTATCGATAGCATGAATAATGGTTCACGATGAATCGCGATACAATAAATCGATATTCACAGCTAATTTACGTTTTCGATTTCGTTTCGGCGACCGATTAGTGTTTACTTTTGTTGTTCTTCATTTTTATTGACTTTCATACAGAATTTTTGTTAATGTTTCCATAAATACTGGCATATTCTAATATATAAAAATACTTGTTTTAAGCATGCCATTTTGGTATAAACTCTTTTTCATTCCCTAACTGAATGATATAATTACGGAAAAATAATTGCGGCTATCACCCTAGTAGCACACAAATACTGTACAATATTGATTAATATCATATCGCTAATATTTATCATCAGAAATAAAAAGGATTCATTCAGATTAAATTTACAATTTTATTTGCAGCTTGCATTTTCGCACTCAAGCGCATTCGCATAAAAAAAGAAATTCTGTTTACTACAGCTTTCGCCTGGCGGCTCACGATGAATCGCGACACAATAAATCTATATTCACAATTAATTTGCGTTTTCGATTTCGTTTTGCCAACCGATTAATGTTTATTCCGGTTGCTCTTTCATTTCATACATAATTATTGTCACTTTTTTCACTTTTGTACATAATTTTTGTTAATATTTCTTTTGTTAGTATTTTCTATAATTTCAATTTAAACGAAAGTCCTGTTTTTAAAATTTTTTGGGGTATAATGATTTTTTAAAGTTTGATTTTAATTTTGTACAAAATTTTTTTTAATATTTTTAGTGTCGAAATTGGCATTTTTTTAAATCTCTGCATTGTTATTCTAGGCAGCCAGAGGCACAGAATTTACAACTTAATATATAAATATTCTAATTAAATAAACTTAAAATTAAAATGCAACTTCTTTTAATAAAGAATACAAATATTATAGCTTACTGTAAGATAATACACTATTAACAGCTAAATATAGCCGAGATATGTAGAGCGATTGTTCCACGAGGGGAAAAAAAAGCTTTGCTCCAAATTAGCGTAAGAGATAACTTTCAAACTCTATGTTCCAGATATAAACAAACGTAAAAGCAGCGGCGCAAAATTGAAATTTTCAGTTGCGCAGTGAAGTTAAAAATTTAGTATAAGTATGAAGCTATATGTGATTTCAAACAATCAGGAAAGAAAAATGCATCAGCATCAGAAGTCTTTCAGATCTCCAGACAATAATACATTTAAGAGATATTAGTATTAGGCTCTTTCATGCAAGACAAAATTACAATGCGAAAGCTTAATCATCTGCCATAAAATGCTTTCTACATACACTCATGTCCAAAATTAAGGTCACAAACATAAAATCTGCGAAAAATGGAAAACTATTCACCGTGTTGCTACTAAATTTCGCACAGAGGTACATTACAATGGAAGAAAGAAAACAGACACATAACATGGAAAAGATTTCAATTGGGAATTAAGAAACAGGGTATATCAAAAAGTGTTACATTATGGATCAGAGATAAAGCATTTATCTCGGGGAAAGCCTGTCTAATATGGAGTGTGACCACCGTGAACTGTTATACAGGCTTCACAACTAGCTTTCATACTGTTTATGAGAGTATCAATAATTGCATGGTGCAACGAAGCCCATTCTTCCAAAAGCGTGGCTTTTAACTCTTGGAGGGTATTAGGATGGGGGTTACGCTGTGAAATGGCTCTTCCGAGACCATCCCAAACATGTTCAATAGGATTGATATCCGGAGACCTCGAGGGCCAGTCCATACGTCGAATATCCTCTTCCTCAAGAAAATCATCAACGATCTGGGCTCTGTGTGGACGCGCGTTATCGTCCATAAACATGAAGTCTGGGCCAAAAGCATCCCGGAACAACCTCACATAGGCTTCAAGGATCTCATCCCTATAGCGATGTGCATTGGCAGTACCCAATCGAAGACGTGAAGTGATGTACGATTGCCCAACATTATGCCACCCCAGACAAGGATTCCTCTGCCACCAAATTTGTCAGTTTCTTCTACGTAGGAGGGATGATATCGAGCTCATCGCTCTTTCCAGATGAAGATTCGACGAGTGTTACTCTGTGTGGTAAATCTCAACTCATCATTGAAAAGAACACGCTCCCATTCTTGCTGTGCCCAAGACTGCTGTGTTAGGCACCACAAGAACCGGGCTTTTCTTTTGGATGCAGTCAAAGGGACGCACTCAACTGGTCGCCTGGCATAAAGGGCCCTCTCTTCTAGACGTCTGTATACTGTTTGTATGGAAATTCTTATTCCAGACGCAGCAGCAAGGCCAAGAGCAAGTTGAGGAGCCGTTGTCAGCCTATGCCGTCGTGCGCTTAATGTCAAATAGCGATCTTGTGCAGGCGTCGTTCCTCTGTGACTGCCTTGGCTGGCCTTCCTGGTTACAGTATCACATGTTTGGAATTGATTCCACAACCTGGAAAGCACTTTTGTGCCACTTGTAACCATCGAGCAACCACCTTTTGAGCCTGCCCAGCTTCAAGCCTTCCAACGGCTCTCCATCTCAAGGAATCGTCTAAACGATTATGAGAACTCATTCTCACTGGAAACAGGTTAAATTTTTTGTTTTAATGCAATATTCACAAAATTGCAGGCAAAAATCCTAGATGCCTAAACGGTCTAATTTCAGTAGTTCCTCAAAAACTAATGCTAAACAACATTTTTTTCCCACAACAGAGGTTAATATCGTGTTACCGGTGCTTCATAATATAAAAAATATAATTTGTTTACATTTTACTGGTAGCCATTTAGAATTACTTTGAAAAACATTTTTGTGACCTTAATTTTGGACATGAGTGTATATAACTAGGTTATGCACTTTTTTTTTTTTTTTTTTTTTTTTTTTTTTTGCATAAATGGTAACAACACATGTGAAATAAATGTGCAAATGAGCTTCTGTGAATGGGAATCCATTCCCTTCTGCCTTAAAGAGCACAAGAATGGGCAATGGAAAAGAAATCAACAACTCCTAAAACGATGGCCATTAAGATTCTTAGAAATTCCAACTCCTTTCTAGTTTGAGTGCTCGATCGGTCTTGATCAAACTTCCGATACTAATTGAATTTTGGATACATATCGGATTCCTGATACTTATCGAATTTTGGGTAATTTCGAGATTTCGATAATGATTGAATTTGTATGACTTTTGAGAATCAATCATGGGAATGTTTAACAAATATTTGGGGGGGGGGGATTTTAAAACATTGCTTTGCATATCGATGGAAAATATGTGATGTTCTTCTTTTCTTTTTGATCCGCATGCTTTTCTGTAGTATGTGCTTTTATATTTCTAAAAGTGTATAAATTTTTCTTGTTTTACATCTTTAAAAAATGCTCCTTTTCAATTTCATTATATATTTTTATTACAATATTTTATTTTTTTTATTTAGGATAAAGATTATTTTTAATGGATAAGTTTTATTACTCCAATTTATTTCACTTTATGTGACCAGATTAAATGTTGCGCTGTTTTTAAATTTTCACGCAGTTTAAAAGATTTTTCTTTTCTCCCCCCCCCCTTTTTTTTTTATTCATGTTTTTTTTCTTCTTTTTTTTCCCCCAAATATATAGTATTTTGAATTGATTTAAAAATTCCTGCATTATATTGAATTTTTTGTGAAATTATTTTTCCGTTTCTAACGTAAAGATATTTTAGTGGTAATTTTTCAATCTTTTAATTGTTTTTTATATAATTTCATACAAAAATTTTTATATTAAATTTATATTTTTATATTCATTTTTTAATTTAACCCCTTCATTTTAATTTTTTAAATTTCATTTCGAATTTTATAATGTGCCAAAATGTTGACAGAAAAATTAGAAATAAAAGATAATTAACTGAAATTTTAATATTCCGAAAATAACATTGTATTTGAGAACTGGTTATTTTTTCATTGAGTTTATATTAATAATAATATATAATGGCATAATTTTCTTTTATTTGATCATGATCAAGAACTATTTCTAAAATTTTTGATGTATTACATCATTCGTCCATAAATAAATTTACACTCCATAATATTTGTTAATAATGTTTTACACATTTCGGAATTACTATTTTTCGTCTCTTTTTGAGTTTCGAAATAGTAAACTTAATGATTAATTTTAGTTATATAACATACCTATTGTTAAAATTCTACTGCATATTTAAATTAAATCTGCCAATAATACTATTGAAATAAGAATAAAAAGTTATGCCATTCATATACAAAATAAACTTTTCAAGACATCAGATTTCTAATTCAGGATTTATTAAAACTACTTAATTTTAATTATTAAAAGCATTATTATGTCATTTTCCTTTTTTTTTTTAAATTTATGATGAATGAAAGAAACTTTTTTTAATCAGCTGTAAAAAAAAGGTAAAATTAAAAAACTTATTATATTGAAAAAACGCAATATGATAAATTGCAACAGGCTAACATTGTTTTGGCACTAACACACTTTATTAAAGAGGTTTTTAACACAATTATTTTCTAACTATTTTTAGTGGGGAAAAAAAAAAAACAACCCGAATATTTTTAGTATATAAAATGAAACTTTCCATTATTTGGAGGCGTTCTGATTAGTCAGTATGTTAAGAGATGCTATTAATAGCTTATAATAGCTATAAATAAATAATTATATCACGATATATCAAAAATATCGATATGTGTTGGACGATATATCACGATGATGAAGTCTGGTCATCGTCCCGCCCTAGTTATGACATATATAATTCAATCATTGATAGTAGACAAATCTCTTTGAAAAACAGTGCCTTATTGAGACACAAAAATTCTTTTTCTTCTTTTATTTTTTTAATTATATTTGACCTAAATACAAAAGCTTCATTATAACATATATATATATATATATATATATATATATATATATATATATATATATATATAAAGGGTGAATTTGCGATAAATTCTGACAAATGACAGAGTGGCGATAGAAAAGCACAAAGTGATCCTAAAATACTACAGCAACACTGATTCATCTCCAA
This sequence comes from Argiope bruennichi, assembly GCF_947563725.1. NCBI lineage: Eukaryota > Metazoa > Arthropoda > Arachnida > Araneae > Araneidae > Argiope > Argiope bruennichi. The sequence continues at coordinate 118,701,623 of NC_079162.1, forward strand.
CCGTTTGCAAGTTATGGCGGATACAATGATTTTGCGCAAAATTGTGAAATATTCAAATTTAAAAAAATTCTGGGCATATCTTCAAGAAAAGTAGGCACATATTCTGAAAGAACACTTGAAATCCTTTAAGATGACACCAATTTTATGAATATACACGGATTTAAAGCTGAGTAATAAGCGCCGAAACATTAGCGGAATTCTGAATCGAAGTGTCGTTAAACTTATTGATTCTGAATTCCTTAATACTGTACAAGTAACAATTTGTCAAATTTGTCCATATCATCGACTTTCGAATGAGCAGGCCATAAGCCATATGAGTGTTTTATTTCAGGAGAAATTAAGTCTTGCACTGACAATACATCACGGAAAACAATGTTAATTGAAAGAGACGTTCGATAAAAATTCACCATGTAAAACAATTACGGATAAATGGAAAGTATGCACATCCGCTATTATGGAGATTCAGATGTGTTGTAACCTATTTGTGAGCACATCTCATAAATAAACAAACAAACAACAACAACAAAAATCAAGAAACTCCAATGAATATTTCATTAGCATATCAACCTTTTAGATTTTTTTTATTTTTATTGTTCAACATTTCAGGGCGTCGCTTCAGCTCGATCGATTTTTTTTCCACGTTGTACCTATTACTACCTGCGTCTGAACGGGTATGTCTCACTTTACAAACGTTGAGTACGCAGATATTCATTTTATGTACGGATTTTGCAATTGTCGAGGAAGAGTATCATCAGCGTTACCCAAATCGTCATATACCTAACTCTGCTGTATTTTCCACTTTTCACCAGAGGCTAAGGGAGACTGGTTCATTTAGTAAGATGTTTGACAAAAATAAGAATCGGCGATCCTTCGCCGTTGAGGAAAGTATACTCGCCAAATTAGATGAAAATCCAAGTGTGATTTCTTGTACACTTGTTAGTGAAGTTGGAACTTCAGAAAATACAGTGATGCAAATCTTGCAAGAAAACTAGTATCACCTATATCATTTTATACAGGTGCAAGAATTACGGAGTTCAAACTTCTAAAAGCGGATAACATTTTGCCATTGGCAGTTACAAAGAAACAACGGGGAAAAAAAAAAAGTATTTTCTGAGAATGATACTGTCGATGGATGAGTCGCATTTTACTCGCGGCGATATTTTAAATTTGCAAAGTTGGCATTATTACAAGCAACAATATCCGGGCGTAAAGCAAAACTCTTCGTTCCAGACACGATTCATTATAAATGACTGGCTTCGAGTTGTCGATGATTGTTTAATTGTTCCACATGTTTTCCAGGGTCATTCGACAAGTAATGCGTGTTTGAAATTCTTTGAACGTCACCTATCAGGATTACTTGATGCCATTCTTGAACCCATACGATGGGAAATCATTTTACAACAAATTGGGACACCTGGCGCATTCTTTAATGGGAGTTCAGACTTTCCTAAATGAGCATCATCCACAACGGATTGGTCATAGGCAGTCAGTTCTTTGGCCACCTAAATTGCGAGATCTGAGTCCAAAGGATTTATCTTTTTGGGGTTTTCTCAAACAAGAAGTTTACCGCACCGAAGTTGTCAGTTTAGAAGACTTAAGAAGTCGGCTCTATGAGGCGATATTAAATCTTAAAGGTGACTATGGTTAAAAACAACAATTAAATTCATTCGGTAAAGGCAAGAGTATGTATTAGATGTGGAGGTAGCAAGAGTTAAAATTCACTACATTGTTTTAGGTTTGACGTTTTTTTATTTTTGCATACTTCTTTGTGAAAAGTCGTACTTTTTTCCCACATTCTCAATAAAAGTGTTCTTATTTGATTTTAAGCCTTTCTTTCTTACTCTTGACTTAAACAGCCGGACGAAAGTGAACAGGAAATTAAAATCAAGAGTGGCAATGACATCTCTTAGGTTTTCGACGAACGCCGCTTACAGGGATATGTTGCCAACAAAGGAATTTTTCTTGAAATAAAACACTTGTATGGTTTATGGTGGGCTCATTCGAAAGCCGATGATATGGACAAGTTTTTGATAAATTTAACAGATTGTGGCTCGCTCGTGTAGCCTTTATGGAATTCAGAATTAAAAAGCTTGGCAACACTTCCATTTAGAATTTTGCCAATGTTTCGGCGCTTATTACTCAGCTTTAAATCCACGTATTTTCATAAAACTTGTGTCATCTTAAAGTATTTTAATTGTATTTTCAGAATATGTGCTTACTTTCCTTGAAGATTTGCACAGATTTTTTTTAATTTGAATTTTTCACGCTTTTGCGCAAAATCATTGTATCCGCCATAACTTGTAAACGGTTGGAGATGGAAGAAGGTTGCTATAATGTTTTATGATTCCTTTGAGCTCTTCTATCGCCCTTTTTCATTTGTCAGAATTGATTGAACTCATCCTGTACAAAATCAAACCCAGCCATTTTCAAAACACTAATCAATTTTTTCAGAAGAAAAACAAGATATAAATTTTTAACAATAAGCTGACATAAAACAAATAATGCGATTTTGATCTATAAATCTGTGTTTATAAATTTTTGACAAAATATAATCATGTATATTATTTTAGCAGGTTATATCTTTTAATGTACGAATATGAAAATAGAGAAAAAAAAAATAACTTGTTTTTCTTTTGAAGGAGACTGAAGATAACTATTAATCGTATAGCACAAAGTCTTCCTATTGACGATTGTTAATATTTACTGGTCTTCATACTGATGTGTGATTATGACTCTTTCATTAAATAGTGATATTATACCTTAATTTACAAACTATCTTATTACCAGAAAAAAATAGACAGCAGAAGATTTAGATTTAAATATGCAAATTCAATATATTTGTGTGCAATACCTTTTAAGGAATATTTGCTTCAAGAAACTGTTCGCAATTTTTTTTCAGTTAATTTCGATCGAATATTCTGCTAGATTCTATAAAAAGATCTTTCGTTATGAAAACGTATTCATTTTTTAACCCAATGTTAACAGCTATGTTTACAAATAACTGTAATTTAGTTTGTGCACCAAAATGCCTATTTCAAGCGGACATTCTTTCGTCCCAGTAAGTTAAACGCATATTAAGAAAGTACATTTTGTTTGCATGCTCAAAAAGCAGGAAAAAATATACACAACCTAAGTACTGCACCATACAGTATATTTCAAGATAATCACATTAAAGTAAATTGCTTTTCTTACTTGTTTTGCTTACTAATGATACTAAAGAACAAGTCAGTAGGAATTGACGCCAAAGCTTTCGTGACATTTATATTACATTCCTTGCCAGGTATAATTTAAACTTTCTAAATATATTAAAATAAAATTAAAAAACTCTGTTTTAATTTGTACTTGCTATCTGCGTTTCCTCTTTAATACCGGCTGGTAATAGTTCACTTTTCATCATTAATTAATTGCAAAGCTTCCAAGTACAAGATGATATTTATGAAAGCCCTATTAACTAAAATCAATGCTAAGTGGCAGTTTAGTACATATTTGGAAACTAACCTAGTAACAAATGAAAAATCAAGAAAATTATTTCGTTACTTTGTGAAATAACTCAGATTTTTACTAGAAACTTAAAGATAATAAGTGACCTAAGAGAAGTTTGTGAAATATGTGACACGCTAGCAATTACATTCAATGGTAAATATTGTTTTTGAAATTTAAGTTTTTGGCTATTTTAATAAAATTCCAACTATATAAATTTTACTATTTAGAAAATCTCCAAAAAACGATACTGAATGTATTAAATGCTTACAGCATTGTTACTCCTTTTATTTTAAAATAATAAAGCATATTTTAAAACAAAAAAAAAAAGGTTGAATAATAAATACTTACGTATTTTTTGCACCTACGTAAGACATAATATTTTGATTGAAAAACTTGAGAACCAGTGGAATGCAATTAGCAAACATAAGTTGTTGGCTCATGTATTCGAACTGATAAACATGGTTTATCTTCAGATGCTTCAACAATAACAAAATAATTCCTGATATGGCTTTTACAATAATTTCTTTGTGGCGGTTAACATCAATTCCTAACTTAAGAGATTGAATAACTGTCATCCTGTAACACAAAATAAAATAAACACAAATATGTAAGCATACTGATAAAGAAAGCATAACTATAAAGATTTGATATAACAGATAGATGTCCAGTGGTGATTGTTCATGGAATACTAGCATTCTAAATTTTATAATAGACATTTCTTTTTTTTTTTTTCAATTCTTGAAATGCATAAGGCATGCATGGATATTAATATTTTATATAATCTTAAAAATATTCGTCCAGCGTTTTTTCAGGGGGGAAATATATAATAATAAAGCAGCACATTTAATAGAGATTCCAACATTAAGAACCACAATAACATAGACAGAAATGCAGTCAGATAAAGGATATATTGTATAAGTGAGAGAGGACTTTGGAATTAGTAGCATTAAATAACAATTTAAAAAATTTTGGAACGGTGTGAAGTTTAATTTTGTGTATTGATATTTTTGGAAGTTACTGCAAAAAAAAAAAAAAAAAAAAAATGCGAAATTCCATCTTAATTTTTAATTAAAATTTCAAAAATGTCATTCCAAAATGCACATTCCCACCCTGAAAGGAATATATGAATTAAATTTGGTAGTTGTAGGGCAAACAGTTTGGTCTGTACAGCGGCAGCATGCAGAAACACAAAAGTCTAATTTTATTTTGAACAAAATAGAAGATAGAGAAGACCTCATACACAAAATTCCAATCAAATGAATTATTTGACAATCAAAATTACGTTTTCTCTTAACAAGACAATTTTAATTGAAAACAACAATAATCTTTATATTTTTACTAAATATAATGAATCTTTATATTTCTACCATGAGGGACCAAAAGCATTTCCAAGTAACAGCATCAAAGGACGTGATAAATATAAGAATGCAAGTGATATTCAAAGGAACGAAGGAATTCAATTAAGTAATAAAAATCCTTAGAAACCATGATAAATAATAATATTTATAAATCTGAATAACTTAAATATACCAAAAATTATTTTCCATTTGAATTCTTAAAGAAATTTGTATCTTTAATTTTTTTTTCATTATATGTTCAGAATAACGATAACATAATAGTGCTTACGGCATCTCTTCAGGTAAAACATCAGCCATAATATTGATCGATTCAGTTTTAGCTTTTGAAGTAGGCGCTGCAGCCAACAGTATTTTCAACAAAGCAATCTGAAAAATTTGATACCATGAGCATGCCTAAATTTATTCAAGTTACTTTACTTTTCTAAAGTATTTGGGAATATCTATAAAATTAATTATATTTACCATGTACTGCGGCAAACTTGGTAGAATTGCTTGGTATAATATTTCAACAGGCGTTTGGGGTATACAAGTTTCTTTCTAAAATAAATTCGTGACAAAGCACAAAAGATATTTCATTTCAATTCTTTAAAAAGTTAAAATAATTAGGCAATGCTACAGGAAAATAATTTCAAATGAATTAATAATTACTTTTGATAAAGGTAATTTTGCAATTTCCTCTTCTTTCTTTATTTGAACTTCTGCTAGGGATATATACATATGCTGAAAAAAATAATAATTAGCAATACTATTTGTTTTTAAAATAAAGACTATAATGCTGAAACCTTTCAGAATAAAATTCAACATAACAAAATCAAAGAACTGAATATTTAAATGCACATAAGCTCAAGTATTAAATCATAAGTTTTAAAATAAATTCTTTTGTGCCAAGAATCACTTCACATGAAAAAAATGACTTTACTGAAAGAAAACACGCTATATTTTATATGAATTTGTAAATACTCATTTCAGTCGATATTGCTTCTGTTTGTGCTGGTTTTAAACAAAAGCTGCAGAGTCATTTTAAATGCATGTGGGTCAGTAATGATAAAGGATATACTCAACGAAGATAACAGTATTTTTTACAAAAACTATTTTGAAAATACATATATAATGATACAGTGGTTTACTTTAAGAAGTTTTGAACAATTATATAAGAGTTTTTGCACTATCAAAAGCTTACAAACTAACCAAGAATAAAAAAAAGTTGCTTCTTCTAAACCGAAGAAAAAATTTTAATAAACTAAAATAAAAAATGGAAAAAAAATTGATAAAACTGAGACTTTATAACCAAACGAAACCTGAGACAAAGAGAATTGAAAGCCTAAATAAGTTGCAAAATATTAAAATACTTTAAGGGGAAAATTTAATACATAAAATGGAATGATCTATATTAACTGACTGATTAAAAACTAAAATCAAGCATCTTAGCAACTTTTTCTAAGGTGAACATATTTTTATCCTGTTTGGAATGCAATTCTTCTTTTTAGTTCTAGTTAGAACTTTTTTTAGCTCTTCTTTTTTAGTTAAATAACATCTAACAAGCATTAAAGCAGGAATGTTTAATTATTTTAACCACCATTGCATACAACAAGTCTTCTTAAATTGTGAGCCATGTTCCAAGATGGGTTTGCACAGAAAAATATTTGGGTTTCAAAAACTTCAGTGCCACTAATTCAGATTTTTCAAAATCGTCTTGACTTAAAAGTTTTTATTTCTTTTCACGGATTTTTTTATTTCTTTAAATGAATTTTCTTATACTTTCAATTCCTTCTAATTGTATGTTTCTTACTTTTTAATTAAAGCAATAATTTCCGAAGAGGAAATTAGCAGAATGTAGTATGCAGAGATGAGAAATAGCTTGAAGTAATTATCGTTTATTCCGAATTAAATCTAAGACAATTATAACGGCACAGACTTGAAGACATTTACAAGCACATATAATAAGCTATACATCTGATCACATCTCAACAATTCTCCTTGACGTCATCCAATGACATATTGCATCATAACAAGACTGTATGTATGACATCATCCCAGTTGCTTGTTACTGGTTGAATATTAAACTACATTCATGCCCATGAATTAAGGATAATTCAGAGTCATGCGGAAATCGAACTCTAAAATACATATATCACCCGTCAAATGACTACACACATCAAAAATCATATGCAAATCGCAGGGAGCCACCAGATGACACCGATATTACGTCACAATGACGAGAGTGATAAATAAGGAATACAGGCAAAGAAGTAAAATTGTTTGCAAGCGTTTTATAGGCCTTTCAGTGCAATAACCGTATAGTTATGACACAAAGGACGCATTTGGATGATTTTTATGTGGTAGAATTATCGTTCATCTGGAATGTGAGCGTACCCAGCTGGAAGTATCCAAGGAATTGGACTGTATTGCATCGTCTGGGATACATACTATGTATTAACCATCATACCAACCATGTAATATTAATTTTGTAAAATGTTTTTTTTTTTTTTTTCATAATTTACTCTCCAAGGAGAGAAAAATCGCAATGTTTTATTAATGATATCAAACATATAGCATCTTTTTTGCTCTTTACATTTTGTTTAATAAATAGGCTTTACAAATAAATCACATTTGTTTTGCTTCTGACTCTTTCTTTTACTGAACTTGCATTATCCTTAATTTATGGACATGAGTGTAGACGAAACACGGAAAGTAAGCAGCGTATTATTTCCAACAATTCCATATTTATTTTCTAACTTTGGAATTACTGTAATTCCCTCTGCCTTCTTGTAAAGAAAACTATTAAGAAGTCATGGTATATAAGAATTCAGAAAAAGTTGACAAATATTTTATCCGAAAAGTCAGTTTTCACACGTTAGAGCACATTGATTTAGTCCATCAAAAGAGGCTTCATGCCATTATCACTGAGGGAACATTTTATTTAGCTCCACAAATATGAATGTCGGAAAAGTGAATGATATTAATGAAAAATTAGCAGATGATGTACAGTAAATATTATTTTTAAAAAAAATTAAAATTCACAAAAACTCTTTTTTAAAAAGAAAATTCAATTTTCTTTAATTAACCATCTAAGAGTTCATTTAAGAATTTCACATTGATATAAATATTTGCTGTTACCAAGAAAATATAGGAAAGGACATACATCTCACTTCTAAAACAAAGTAGTCATCATAAATATAATACTAAGGCCTAAACGATCAATTAAAAGTCTTAACAACGTTGAGCAACAGACACTAAAAAGCTAAAATATGTAAACAAATAATACTAAACAACAATGAAATTATAAATTAAACAAAAATAGTCAACTTAAATAAAACTTGAGTCGCTAAAAACCAAAATGATAGAAAAAATGATAATTAGCTGTATTTTTTAGTTTACAGAGCAAATTGCGGAGAATTGTAGTGAAATAAATAAATGGAAGCAGATATATATATATATTCAAATTAGATCGGCAATGCCTAGAGGAACCTTTTCATTTTAATTGGCAATAAAAAAATACAGTAACTTTTTAGATTAGCAACAGTGTGAGTAACATTTGTTTTGCTTATTGCTGGATTCAATGGGGGTTTTACAGGCACTAAATTCTTCACTGCTACAAGTGAATATTTCGACTTTTTTCACATTTTAATTGTCTGTTATTGTTTGCTTATAATTTCATGAATTTATTTTCAAAATGCCTCGAATTTGTGTACACTAGCCAGAAAACTTTTGTAATGTAACCCTTTTCCAATCAGATACAACCGGTCGCACCCTGTTTGAATTATCAATATCAGTACAAAATATCAAGTGATATCTCTACATATTGAACAATTTCGTGAAGATATAGAAACAACAGTGTAAAGCATCATACGATTATATATCATTACTGTTATTTTGGTCGTCGAAGTAGAGATCAAAATAAATCATGGGTATGATATATCGCTTGCAAGTTTGCTCCTGCAACTTCTAAAATTGGATGAATGGCCAATCAAAATTTTGAGCAATGCTTATTATTTGGAGAAAACCCAGAAATCAATCAACAGACAGCCATTTCTATATATCACTAGTTTGGCAAGGGATATCTAAAAAGAACAGTAATATAACTTATAAGAACATCCCTCTCAGCCATTTAACCTCTTTCACATGAAGAATGTTGACCTATTCTAGAAGCACAAATAAAATATCAAATGAACTCTGATGATGGAAAAATTGATTCCAAAGAGCGTCTTTCAAATTATCTTGATTTTTCCTGTAGAAGTGATGACAACCCTTATAACATGACTCAACATGAATTAGCACCAAGATTACAATATTGAAAGTTGCTTGAACATTCATTAATATTTCACTGTTTCATATTAGAAAGAAGTTCACGCCTTTTTTTCTGACTTTGTATTGCAAGCATAAAGATAGATGATTGAATGAATGCTCTCTACTTTAATCATGGATATGATAAGTGGAGACCTTTCACAAATGCTTCATATATGAGTTTGAAAGCTGTTCTCCTCTTCACCAGAGCTGCAAATTTCCTTTTATCTCAAATGAACATAATTCTCATATCTAAGAATCATATGAAAACAAGAAAGGTCGTTTAGTGCTAAAAATCACAGGAACTTTCAGTGGAAAACTTGAAGTGTCACTAAATAAGAAAGAGAACATTAACTCACCTTAATATCTGACTCTTTTTATTTATAAAAAAAAGTAATATATTTTTAATTAATAAAAAGGCTATAAAAAAGAATAAATGTATATAGCAGAGTGGGGGAGCAATAGAATATGCTTAGAATAAAAATATTTTCTAAATAGTCCAACCACTGATTCAAGGGAAGTTATGCTACATTTTACAAAAGGAAAGAAATTAGTACTACCACATCCTAACAAGGCAGAAGAGAAACTGTTTATTTACATATATACAAGTGGAAAGGAGAAAATAATTACAATAAACAAAATTACTACAACCGGTGATGGAGATGTAAATCACTACAATCTTCTACAATTGATCTTATGGCTTAATTCGGCAGATCAATACCGTGCTGGTTAGAGATGGTAACTTATTGTCGTGGTATGCTTCTGAATTGAGTTGAAAGTAAATACCATAATATCAAGGTAATTGCACTTCTATTGAGACTGCAATAGGAATTCATCAGTATTATGATTTCATGTATGAATGAACAGCAAAGCTAATGAGCTCCATTCCAGTAAAAACATCTAATCTGCAAGAGAAACTCTCCAATCTGACATAAAACATGCACAAAATGAATTCTATTCTAAGATTTCCTTCCTTTTGCTACATATCAAAGAAGGACAAACTAATAAAAAAATTATTTTTAAGAGTACACGACAAGAAATTGAAGTTGCCATAAAAATTTCTTAGATTAAATCATGCAAAGTTAATAGAGGGTCTCTTTGGTCCTCGATTAGCGAGATTTTCAAAGGCAATTAGTTCCACCATATTTTTAAATTGATAGAAATTCAGTACGAAATAGATCTAAAAGTGTTGGTTCATGGATTATAAATTTTGGGAAACAAAAGTACATCCAACTAAAAAAGGATGAGCAGAGGGGCGGCAGAGATTTGCCGACATGGGAGCAAGTCAAATCCGACAGGGGGCAAGCACAATATTACTAATTTGGCTTCAAAATAACTCATAATAATTAATTTTACATTTTATTAAAGAAAATAAAGTATTATTTAGCTTCTTTTACATTCAGATGCTGATCCTTTCTTTCGCTGTTAAAGCTTTACAAATGTATGTATAAAAAAATGTTCTCATTTTCTTTTACTATCAAAAAATTGCCAATATTTGAGTATTTCTTTATGAGACTATTGAGATTTAATTTCTCTGAGATCTAATTTTAGAAAAAAAATGTGATTATATTCCATTTTAGATTGTAGTATATAGATAGAAACATAGGTTGCGCCAGAATGACGTGTCATGCTAAATGAACAAATGCATGCTCTTACAATTTTATATTAGAAGCTTATTTAATTAGTTATAAAATGAACGTTGAAACAAAAAGTTTTATAAAAGAAACTTTTTTAGAAATCCAGAAAAATAAATAAAAAATATTCGATGTTTTCGCCAAAATTCGATTTTTCGGTTTCGTCCTCTACCTAAAATATTTGTTATGTAAGGATTACTACAACGAACAAGAATTCAGATACGCTTCGAATCCGAAAAAAATAAGTGCGCGTACTCAACAAAAATTTACTATAGTTTGGACACAAATAATATAGAACGATGTTGTTTCTTAAGAAGGCTGGAAAAAATATTTTGTAAATACATGTATAAACTTACTAATTTATGTTAATTTTGAAATATATTCTTATGAAAAATGGATTTCTTAAACGTTAGATCCCCCATGTATTTATTTTTCAATATATATTTAGGCTTAAAAAATCAATGCATTTTATTAAAAAACAATTAGATCTTGAATATGAATTCCACTATCTCTATTTTTAGGCATGCTTTCTTATGGCTAAGTACTTATTTTAATTCGAAGTTATTGCAAGCTAATATTCCTCCCAATAAGTGAGTTTTATCTCCTCAATTGCATGCATTGGTTTTTCTTAACCCCTTCGTATACAATGGCGAACTGACTCGCGTATGGAATTATTAATTTTTTTAATCTACAATTAAATGAAAGTATTAAATATTTTAAAACGCAAAAAATCCCCTGAAAACGCATCATTACCTCAAATTATTACCATTATTCTAGGAATTATAATAATAATAATTGTCCCAAATAAGATGTCATCTAATTAGAAAGTTAAATAAATTCTTATATCAAGAGGTTAATGCGTTATTTATAAATATTCTATGAATAACTATTTTAATCATCTTTTTATCAAGACATCTTTATACGAAGTCCATTAAAAATTTAAAAACATCTGAAGTTATACAGCTTTTGCCGCGAATAAGAATTGAAAGAAAAAAATAAAAACGATACGTTCTCCGATTACATAGTCATAATATTGAATACAGAGTCTGCAGAATTCAGTAGTAATTTTTTTAACAAATCCAGTGTATACTTAGATAAACTCATTTAATGTAGATAAAAAGCTACTATACCAGAGATATTTATTTATTGTCGCCAATTGCAGTCGGTAATATCCCTTTAGTGTAATAATTGTAGCCTAATAAATTAGATTGTAAAAAAAAAAATTACTGTTAAATAAACTTAATTTACAATTTACTTACTCCAGTGATTTATAATGAATTAATATAATTTGGCTACAGCAAAGTTACTCTTTATAGCATGCATATGCACGAAAGTGTCAAAAAAAATGTGTGTTTTATGAAATTTAGTTTAACCATTAGCTAGATTTTAGGTTGACAGTTATCATAGTGGAATGAATAAACTTTACCAACTCGTTACCGAGGAAGTAGCAAATAGATGAATAAGATGACGATTAATTTTGAATTTGAATGATGAATTATGGAAAACAACTCTATTGCCTTTTCATGAATAGTATAAAAGCATCAATTTCTCTAATATTTCTACTGGTAGGTAATCTAAATGCGCGATGAAAACGATTTTTTTTTCCTTAATTTATGACAAAATCTTAGTCAAAGGACAAATATTAGTCGGGAAAAATGTGGCGTCTTATTCACTTACCAGCTTATTGATTATTCTGCTAATTATAGAATAAAAATATATCTGAATGAACATTATAACATTTAAATCAGGTGACTGAGAATTTGGACTTAACATCGTCGATATCCATCGCATTGAATTCTTAGTCAATCGATCAAAATTTTTTGACAAAATGCGACATGTATTATTTCTTATTCACATGTCAACTTGTCAGTTATATTGACAAAAGTAGTGCAAATTAAAGGCTTGATGAACGACAAATGAATCAACTGTCTAAAAAAACTGTGGATATAGTCTTCGACATTCATCACATTCAGTTCATAGTCAGCCGCTCAAAAATTGTCGGCAGAATGCGATATATTGTTCACTCGTCGAATATATTGCCAAATCTAGTGCAACTTATAAGCAAAATGAACGATTAAATGAAAAAATCTACAGACTTAACGTCTTCAGTACTCACAGCATTGAGTTCATAGTCGACCGACCAAAAATTGCCAGGAAAATGAGACTATCACCTCATCGATATCTTATTCACTCGTTACCTTATCGATCATATTGCCAAAAGTAATACAAATTATAAATTTAATGAACGACATTTGAATCAGATGTCTGAAAATCTACGAACTTAACGTCTTCGACAGCCACTGTATTTAGTTCTTAATTGGTCTATCAAAAACTGTCCGCAAAATACGACATATTGACCTATTACCCGATCGATTATTTTGCCAAATATAGTCAAAAAACTTTAACCGTTACTTGGATATTTCGAATGTTTACATAATATTAACTTTAAGGTGGTTTTTAAATAATCTTATTCGATAATGTGCAACTCTTTGGAACCATTCTGAAGTGGTGAACACTTTTGCCGACGGGGGAGGGAGCAAGTAGTTGCTGACAGGGGGGAAATAGCCCTCCTTGTCCCCCTGCTGCTTGGGATCTATAGTCTATAGTCTCTATGTCTATTTCGATTTCTCTCAAGAGAATTGTGAATCTATTAAGGATGAACACAAGAGAGATTCCATTAGGACATTGCTGAAAATTGAGAAACGTTTTAAAAGAAAATGGAGCAAGAGAATGATGAAGGATTGTAGTTAACAATTAAGAAAGATGCTTTAAAAATGCAATACAAATCGCAGGATAAGTGAAAGCATCAAACATGAAATTGTAGTAAATGTAGTTATTTATTATCTAATTGGCTTATGTAACCATAGTTTTCAAAAAATCCCTAATAAATGTGTGGAAGGTTTATGCTAATTTCACTTTGTAATGATGAATTCTGTTTTTCATCAATTTCACACCCTCACATTTCATAATTTAAATACTGTAGGTAATAATGCAATGACATGAATATATTATGTCCCCTTAGGGTTATAAAAATGTAAATAACGCCAACTGAATGCATTTAGAAAAATTTCACCAAAATTTGTTGAAGAATGTTATCAATAAACAGATATTTGAAAACATCTATCAATACAGTAAGACAGAGACACAATCTATAAAAATAAAATTCATAAATAGCTTGTACATTATAGAAATCTAAATTACTGAATAGATTTTCTAAAAATTTTATTTGTATATACTATATAGAATTAAGAAGTTTTTAGTGAAGCTTTAGTGATTGTTAAACAGTTAATTTTCTATAAATTAAAAAAAAAAATCCATATAAGAAAAGGACTATTATATTTTATTTATTTGATCATTTTATATATTTGCATTGAATTTGTTACTTCAAACATTTATTTAACCTATGCATTCGGTAAAAATTGTTAACTGAGGAAAAAATAAACTTCTGACAGTTTTTAAAAGTCATTTGAAACAATTTGCAATTTTTCAAGGTGCATAAAAGATTTGAAAATAGTGCAACTGATTTTCTCACTCAATTAAAAATAAAGTTGCCCATAACAAGAGATTCTGTACATTACAATATTTTATACAAAACTATTTCTTTTATATTGCAAGTGTTATATTATTTTTTTTAAAAAGGTTTTTATATGCATGTTGGACATTCCATTAAACACTAACATTAAATTTGTTTTTACTTTTTAGCTTATGATGATTATACTGTGTATATGTCAACATCTGATTTGATATACAATAACTGTAGTCATTGTTATTATGTAAATACTTATTATGTTATAAGCAAGTCAAATTTTGCTCACAAATGCTGAGGAATAAGGAAGGTTTTAATAAAAGATTCATAACTAGAAAGTATTTAATTTTTAATTAATAAAGAATAAAAGCCGAAATTATTTCAATTTTGTGCCAGGCAAGGTATATCAACTAATTTAGAATAAAGTTGGAGTCTGCACAGTATAAAACCAGCATTACTAACAAATTATAGTTTGGAGTACAAACACGGGTAAATTATGATTTATTTTCTTTGAAAAAAATGTGCAACTAAATTTATAATTTACCTGTTTTAAAACTTTAAGTCCTTCATGTATAGGAAGAGGAAGTCCAGCCAAAGATGTCTGGTCATTGTTTAACTGAAATCCAACAAATTTTATTCTTGTATGATCTAAAAAATTCATAATATCTTTCGTTCGAACTTTGGGAACCCATGGAAGTCCTTTATTTGAAGCAGAATTATTTTGATCTGATGCTGATGTTGGCAGTGGTGTTGAAGGTCGTGGAGTTGGAGGTCTATATTCATCCTCTCCAACAGCTTGAGCTTGATGCTCTTCAATATAACGCAGCTCATCATCAGGTCCTGACAAAGAATCTCCATCTAAGTCTTGATATGCTTCATCCATACTATTCTGCTTCACCAAACTTTGTTGCTAAAGGAAAAAGAAAAAAAGAAACCCTATTATTTGTACTTATATTATAAATTTAAAATATTAACAAACAAATAAAATTCATAAACATTTAAAGAAATGATAATTTGAATATATAAATCCTCAGAATATAATTCTGATAATTATTCATACATGTGAATTAATTATTTTTTATTTTTGAAAAAACTGCAGTTAGAAACAGTGGCATTCTTGGTATTAAAACATGGTCAGTGCTCCAATCTAGAATGAAATTAATTCCCAACACTTGACTTACTAGATCATTTTAAAATATTTCAAGATGTAATGATAAATAATAAATTTGTTTTAACTAATTAAAGCAATTTGTAATGAACCTTACTTTAAGTTATGATTCATGGCTTTCTTTAAGTTTGAAATCATCACCACAAAGGGGGAAAAAAAACCCTTTTGAATGCAATAAATATGTATATATCAACTGATTTTCCATTCATAAATTAAACAAAAGTTTTAACTTTTAAATTTATTTATTTAGACATAAATTGTATTTAAAACAAGTAATATTTTTATTATAATAAAAACCTGTAATCCGAAGGTTTGATATACTAATTGATTAACTATTGAAATAAAATTTATTTCAATATAACAGAGAAATATTGTAAATTACAAAAAATTAATTACACGTCTGAATTGTCTGTAGTTCTTTCTTGATTGTTGAGATTCAATCAGATCAGCTGCAGAGGCAGGAGGAGATGCTGCTCTCATAGTTCTTGTAACTTCAATAGTATCATCAGGAACTGGTGGTAAACCGGCTTCAGCACGATATTTTGCTTTTAATCTCCGTAACTCATCTGTTCCACCTAATGAGACCTATAAATCAGAGTTTACTTAGAAATATTGGTTTGAAATGTAATATTCAAATTTATATCTTGTCGTAAATAAAACAATATCATCCATAAATTCACTGAACTCACCAAAATTGTTTTCCACAGCAAGAGTAAAATCTTTTTGATTGGAAAGTGAGGTGCACTACCACTACAGAATCTTGTAACCATTTGAAATAAAACATGAGCTAGAAGATCCTCCCCTAATAAAGGTAAGCCTAAAATAAAATGAATATTTAACTTCATAATAGTGTTAACAACATCAATTCAAGAAGAATTATAGTTTCATTCTCCAGAAAATTAAGAAAATAATTTTTAAAGCTTTTACAAAACCCTCACAATTAACTATTTATAGCAACTTATTTAATAATGAAACTGTAACAATTACAAACTCTCTAAATGAAATATATGTATAAAAAAAAAGAAAAATCTGGGTTAATATAATAAATGAAATCCAAACAAACCTATTTCTTTCTGAAAAGTTTCTCTGCATTTTTTCATCTCATCTGTATCTGATTCCACTTCAACACGCATGACTTCAACAAAAGTGTACAAAACATTCAAAATGATGCGAATATCAGTACTATCTCCTAAAGATACAGCCGGTTTTCTTAATGCAGATGTTGCAGCACTACTATTTCTAAAAATAAATATTAACATTTAAAGTACACAGTAAAAAAATGAACATTTATAACAGTTTCGTAATTCTTTGTTTAACAGAAAATGTTACAACCAATATTGAAATGCAAATTATTCATAATAAAAATAATAAATCTGTTCAGTAAACTGTTTAATATGAAAATAATAACAGCTAATCATTATATTACTTAACGTATCACTAATAAATGATATAAACATTTTGATATATAAAATTCTGAAGTATTTAACAGACAATGCAGACATGATACAGGTTTCCAACAAAAAAGGCCGAACTTTATAAAATAATGAATTGTGCCAAAATGAACAACAAAAAGAAAAATAAGTATGATTAATTGAGCAATAAAGTAATACAAAATAATTCATACAAAAAGTGCTTGAGATATTAAAAATATTGTAAAATTATTTCTTAAAAGAAAATTAACAGATCTCAAGAACACTAAAATTTGAATCCGAAAATGCTGAATTCCATGGAAATGTATTATATCTGACAACGTAATATTATTAAAAATGTTTTTCTTTTGGCAAAAAACTGCATATTTTAGAAGTCATATGTGTAATGTATTTTGGTTTAGTTTTTAATTAAATTTAGTTACATAAATGTTTTATTTTGAAATAGACCTCCTAATTCTGAACCATGATCAAATAATAACACTGGCACCTGTATCAACATCTTTCACCTAAATTTCCATGTCACACTAACAGTAAAACAATAGACTCCTGACATCAGATTTAGGGTGCATCAGGCCCATATACACAACAAATCTTTTGTGAAATTGGATTTTAAATCTTGTCTTCCACCAAAACTGAGACATTGTTACCTAACCAATGTCTCTCATTAGACATTATATTTTCATGCAAGAGAAATTCATAACCCATCTTGCTTAGTTATTTCTACATCACACAATTCCAAAAATAAATATTAATAATATAATTTAAAGAATAATGGTACATCACTGAAGGAACTTAAACTATAAAACCAAGACATTTTAATTAGAATTTTTTGGCTACCATTTCCCAGTTACTTATTTCATAAGTTCATTTTTTACATTGTAACAACAAATGTTAAGTCTGGAAATTATGCATCTTTAACTACCAAAATATGTAATTGAGATTAACACATGGTGCTAATAAAAACAGTAAGCTTCATAATGAACTTGAACCCAATTTCCATTTCTTAAAACAATAAGTTATCATTTGATTTTGGCTCTATTAATTTATTTAATGCATTAAAATTGTTAAAAGCAAATAAGGTATTTTAAAAAAATGTTGCAAAAATGACTTTTTTAAATTCGAAATTTCATAAACAGTAAATCTTGCTTTATAAAAAATCAATCTAATTTCTTGTATTGAATGGTACTCCAGAGTGAAATAGAACCAAACATGTTTATCATTAGCTATTCAAAATGCCTTCATATATAAAACATATCAGGTTTTGATATTAGATATTTATTTTCACATAATTTGAAACTTCTGAATTTTTAAGTCATGAATTTCATTCAAACATTCAAAAGCAATTTCATAAGTTTTAGAAAGTATTTGGTTAAGAAATAAAAACTAAATAAAACAGATATCTTTGGGGTTTTTTCAGTCACTCTGATTGAAAAGAGAGACTGAAATTTTACCAATATAAAAAGAAAAAACAAACCCTAGGAAATTAGCTATGGTTTGAAAATTGCCTTCATTAAAATCATTTTTTCATACAAATGTGAAATGCATGTTAATTAAAATAAAGGGAAAAAAGGTTTGCAAATTTACTACACAACAAATATTCATACAATCCCAATATATATTTGATGCACAATTAATCTTAGTAATATTTAATTCCAATTTATAAATTGCATTTACCGTCAATAGCTGCAAATGACTGTTACAATGGTGAAAAGCGGTAAACAATCACTCTAGACACAGCTCAAAAACTGAAGAAAAATTTCATAGTAATCACCAATAATTCATTGTTCTATATCTAAATAACCTCATATTCAGAATTAAATTTATCTTTTTATCTCTATCTTATAAAATTATCGTTAAAAACAATCCATTGAAGCTAAAAAACGAACTTATTAATTTTTACATTTACATGAAAGCAAATAATAAAAAGTATATCATACTCAATTTCCATATTTAAAAGTTGTACAAAAGTATGGAAAAAACCATAATTGTACAAAAGAAAAACATTTGCTCGTGCCAGTTCAGCTTGTGTCTCTAAGACAAGGCAATCACCAAAAACTCCTTGAACTAAATACAAAACTGCTCTAGCTGCTTGCATTCTAGTAGATCGTTGAGACATTTCTATAGAGTCAAGAAGACGTAGAATTGCCTTTTCTTTCTGTTTGTCATTCATAGATGTCCATCGAATAGGTAAACCTTCAAAATATTATTTTTTAATATTGTTATTAGCAATATTCAATAAAAAATATCTTGAATAAAAATGAAATAGCTATGTAAATGAATATATTTACCATATTCTTCCATTAAGTCTTCAAATGCTTTTTTGTGAATAAAAAAATCAGCCTCCTCTGTATAGCTATATAATTCTATTTTTTAAAAAAAATGCATATTTAAAAATGAGCGCAATATAAAAATAATGCAAAAATTAAATATACATGAGTATCAAGAACAAAATATTTTGGAAATAATTCTTCTCATTAAAACAATCAATTTACCATTGAAATTAAAAGATGCGCAGAAGAATTCCTAATAAAATAAATACTTGCAACCTTAATGATTCTGGAAGGTGAGTAACCACTTGGTACTCTCATAATTTTGCAATCGTACAAAAAATATACATAATCAAAGTGAATAAAGATATTAAAAACTGCATAATAATAAAAAAGAACATTCTTTTCTAATATCTTAAGATTCAATGAGACAAAGTAAATCACGATAACAGTCTTTTCAAATTATTTAACAAAGTTCGTTAATTAAAAGAAATTATTTATCTAGAAGTCTTTAAAATAATTCAACATTACATATTAAACTTTATAAAGTCTAATACTGTAGAAAATGTATTAGCATTTTTTTAAAAATTGAATAATGATCATTACCTGCCATTTCATTAACATGTTCATCGGCATCATTATACACAAAATCAAGGTCTGAAGATTCAGAAGAAAGGTTCTATAGAGATAAAATATGCAGTAAATAATAATACAGATCTGTTAAAAATACTTTCAAAAAATTATTTTAATTCTGAAAGTTGTTTTTATATGATTTTAAATGGTGATTCCAAAAATGAAATCCATTTCTTTTTCCTATCACTTTATGCTTTTTCACAAAATGATTACATTTTCATATGGGATAAAATTCAAATTAGGATATTCTAATATTTTTATTACCTCATAAATGTATACTTAGCAAGTATGCTCAAGTTATCTTGCAATTCAAATGATATATGAATTAATGAAAAAAGTTATTATTCCTTATTGCAGTGGCTTCTCTCCCCCCTCCCTTTCTTTTTGTTTTTCTTCTGGAGAACTTGATAGCAGAGACAGCTTGTCAACTTGAAATCCAGTAGTGCTTCAAAAAATATTTCTCAAGATTTGAAATACATTATCTATCAAAACCAAAGGGAATCTTCTATCTTCAACTCTTTTGAATGCTAACAAAATCTGACATGTTTTGTATTTAGCTTTATATAGTGAAGATAATAACTATGCATTTTGTAACTTTCCTTATGGTCTAATAAGTTCTAAATTTTATGATTTTAATGTCAGGAATACACATCAAAATTCATTTATCATACTTACTGTGTTTTGGAGTTACCATGTTCTTATATGTATGGACAGTCATTCCAATAAATGGATATGATAAGGAATTTCAGATACATCTTTAATTCTTGGAAAAATAAACCCATATTCTAAAATTCCTTCACCTAGCTTGCTGCAATTATGAGTCATCACATTCAAATGGGAAAGCATATTTAGATTGGTTGACAGTCAATCCTTCAACAGATTTAGTCCAAAATTTGATACAAATCTAGAAGTATCAATTTTTTTTTCTAGTAATAAAACCAAAAGCTGAATTTTGTCTATTTAATTTGATCTGCATTTTTGAGTTATCAAACTCATACACACACTCAGACATATAGATAGAATTTCTTATAAAATTTTTTTAGTCAAAATTCACTGGAAATTATAAATTTGATTTAAAGACTACATATTAAATTTCGTTTGTCGACCATGCAGCATTTTTAAACTATCAAATTTATATATATTATTTACTTAAGAAAGTTAACAAAATAAGCAAATTCATACAAATTTTGAAGTTTAATTTTTTTAATGATTCCAACTCTCTTTTATTCACAAAAAAGCAAAAGTTGCCAGTACTTTTATTAAAAAAAAAATTCTTAAACTAATTACAACCTGGCAGAAATTTTTTCCTTTCTTTGCATTTTAATGGAACTAAATAAGCAGCATATTAGGTTTTTTTTAAAGGTACTCAAATTAGAAATTATATCTAAGTGATTGACAAAAGTCTAGTCTAAATGAACGACACACATCAACAAAATGATATCCTATGAGTACATAAATTGCTATTCCTATTCTTGATTAATATGTATCACCTCCAAAATATGCTTATTTCCCTCAGTTGTAATATGTGAATGATTGATTAAAGAAAAACAGTTTAATACTGAACATACCAACCTCAAAACATTTCCTTCACAGGAATATGAAAGTGAAATTACAAGTTAAGTTAAGACAAGTTAAGAGAAACAAGGTTGGTAGAAAGAAAAGAAGATAAGAGCACCTATGTTAGGCTGTTCTCAGTGCAGCTCTCAGAAGACTGTTTCTTCTCAAATTTTCCCTCAGTTTAACAGTGTTTCATGAACACAGATACAATTATTTTATGCTGGAAGCCTGATAGAAGCTAATAATATGGTTTTAATTTCAATATTTTTTTTTCGATGCAATGTTTCCAAAAGTGATGGAAAATTTTCTTGTTTTAACTGCAAATACATAATGAATAGTCTAAACTGCAGTCGTTAAAATAATGTATTATTAAGAAGAAAACATCAATAAACATCACAAAATAAGCTTATATATAGTTTTGAAATACTCTATATATAGTTTTTTTACTCTAATGGACGAGCTGCCACTGGTTAACAGGCACAATCGCTTTTCAATATGCAGCAACATTTGGTAATCATACTGCTATTCCATATTTTTCTGATATTTCTTAGATCTCTTCAATTACCAATA
Organism: Argiope bruennichi; assembly: GCF_947563725.1. Lineage (NCBI taxonomy): Eukaryota > Metazoa > Arthropoda > Arachnida > Araneae > Araneidae > Argiope > Argiope bruennichi. Next base: position 118,723,533 of record NC_079162.1, read on the forward strand.
TGGGTGAAATCTTTCACCTTGTTGCATGCTAAGTTTTTAGAACAATAGTCCACGAGCAAATGGAGAAAATTAGCATTTATGCTTATATTACACCCTAATGTCTTCATTTGCTGACATTTCTTCTATGAAAGATCAGTAATTTGAATCTCTTTGATTTCCAGGAAAGCTTACCATTATTAGTTTGAAAGACTTCTAGTCTTTTCTAGTGTGTTTTTTTTTTTCCATCCATTTTGAACTCAAAATTTTCATTCTTCTTTTTCTGATGTCAGTTTCTGTAAATACCTCCTTCTTCAGATTTGTTTAAGATAAAATGTGATCTATTCACAAAAGTACTTGAAACATTTTTTTTTTTTTTGTTAATACTTTAAGAAATTATTTTACAAAGTCTAATTTTATATGAAGTAGTAGAGATAAAACTTTTTACGGATTAATCAAAATTTTTTTTAATACTTTTAGTACCATATTTTAATTTTTTCCTCTCTACTATTCCACAATTTCAAATCAAAATAAAAAAAATAAAATAAAATAAACAACTTTTTTTCACAAAATTTTAAATGCATGGTTTAGTTAACATAATAACCAGTAATTTAGGTAATGCTCTAGAAGCCATTTCTGTCAACTGCAAGACAAACTAAAAGTAAAAAGCACTTCCACTGAAAGTTTGAAAGGTCCTATTTCAAATTAGTCTCAACCAAAATTTGTAAAACTGTGTGGAGGATTGCATATTGAGATGGAAATTTGTTTCATGGGGGGGGGATAACATATGTTAGCCCAGAAATCATGAAATGACACATTTAGCCAAAGTCTGATCATTTATATGAACTTTAAATACTTTTACAATGTGTATGAATAGAAAATACTAGTACAATTAGTAGTATTTTTGAAACTTTTACACTTTGAACAATTTCTACAATTTTTATTAGAACAAAACAGATTGCAACAAACATTGAAGCAGAAGAAAGTTATAGCACAACATGTTTCACATGATGTTCTTCATTTTCAGATACAATACAAAAGTGCAAGATGGTATGTTCTACAACTGTTCAACATGTGTACACACAAATATTGACTACATGGTATGAAGCGCTGTTTTTCAGGTCAGGTAAAGCTCTTGGATTGCCACAATTTATCAGACATTTCAAATACTCCTGAAACAAATTTTTATTCCTTCAACAGTCCTCCACACAATTTTGAGAATTTTGAATGACTAGTTTTGCCTATAGGCAATACAGCAATAACCTAAGGACAGGGGATTAGGAAAAATGGCAGAAAAAAGAACAATGAACGGAAGGCAAATCTACATCAACAGGGTAGTGAATAATTTCAACTTGGTTTCTTTAGGTTTATTCCTGTGTCTAACAAACAATTTAATGGTTTAAGGAAAAATCCTGAATAAATAATAGTTTATTCATTCTTGCATAGAATTTATATAGATCAAAGTCTTATTTCAAATATATAAATATAATTAAAATGTGATAAAAATATCACACATATAAAATTCAAACAAATCAGGCTTGTGACGTGTTAAAACTGCCAGTTGGATTTTTTCGAAATCAGTTTTTTAGTAATTAACAACAACAAAAAATCTTTATTATAAACACTAATTATTTTTCAGACATTTTTTTTCATTACAGACCTGAGTTATTAATATCTAAAAGAGAAAAAAATTCAATAATATTTCTCACATTTTTAATTTTTGAAACATCAAGGGGTTGTCAAAGCAAATATTTTAGAATGATTAAACTTATTGAAGACTTGAATATAAAGAATAAAAAATAAAAATAAAATTTATCATATAAATAATTAAAACATATAAAACAGATTTATATACAAACTAAAAAACATATTTAAGAAAAAGAATACAGATTTTTTAAAATGAATAATACTGAAAAATGAAAGTTTTAAAATGATCTAATCAAAAATCAGTGTTTTTAATATTACATCAGACTCTATACTGGCTATATTTTAATTAAACATTGGGCAAAAATGTCATTTTCTCCAGGTCAATGATAACTATCAACCAGGAAAAAGTACATTAAAAAGTTATCTTATGATAAATTATATAATTGTTAAGATCTATATAGATGAAGAAGGGTGTGTTTTAAGCAGAATACATCTGATGAATGTACTGTACCAGAAAAAACATCTTCTAAGAGTTTACATTTAATCTGCCAAATGAAAATATTTCAACACAAATTCTTATAATTATTTTAAAGTAATTAAATCCAGTCTGAATAAATTATATTCTAACAGCTTTTTCTTTCTTCCTGACCTGAATTTCATTTTCAATGTATGGCATTTAAATAGCTCAATGATTTTCCCCCCAGAAATGGGTTTTTGGACTAAGCAATTGATTGGCACCACTGGATTTGGGGGAGAGATGTAGGTGAGACAAAAATTTTTAATTAGCTTGATTACCAAATAAATAAATTTGTAAAAAAATACAAATTATAAAACATAAGTGTAATATTAACAGTATCAACTGTAATAGGTTAGTCTCCTATTTCATTACTAAATTATTACAGTGATAAAGGAAAACATATATACTTTCAAATAACAAAGCTATCAAATTGACCTAAAAATAGATCACTAAAATTTTGAATTGAAATGTGAAAAAAAATTCGACAGTTTATTAAATTTCAGGCCTCATGATGTTCACTGCTTAAGGCTGCAAAACACCTAAATCTGCTAATGGTCTTCAGAGCACAGAATGATGGTACACCACATGAAGAAATTTGGATATAATGAAAATCTATTAATTTGAATTAATGATATAGGCTTTTTAAAATGCACGCAGATAATTAATAAATAATATCTCCATCTAATAAATTAAGCTAGTATGCCAAAAAGCTAGATTTCATATTATTATATGAATAATAACAGATAATTTGTACAACAACAAAAAAATGTATGATGAATGTGTAACTGAATTATATATGTTTCAAAATTTATAATAATTTAATGAATTAAATCAGCAAGAATGTTCTTCTATTAGCTTTCAGTCTCTTTGCATTTAACTTCTTTTATAATTTTTATGCAAAAATCATGCATTAAAACTTATGAATTTAGATAGTTACATTTCCAAGTTATTGCATTTGTATACATATGAATAAACTGACTGATAAATAGTTAAAATTTTGGCAGATTTGGTTGATACAAATCTATATTTTTGTGATACAAAAATACACTAGATATCATACACCTATCTCATTGTATGTTTATATGGTTATGTTATCATGCATATAATCCAAGAAACGGATAGACTTCTTGATGATGAATTTTGCCCAAAGAATTTTTAAATGCTAAGTATTTAAAAATACTTAATAAAATTTTGATATAAAGACTATGTAACAAACTTTATTGAGATACATGATTTCAAATATATACTTTTTAAAATAAAGAAAGTAATAAGAAGAACATGAATAAATATTTTTATTATTAAAATACTATCTCTTTATAGTGAAAAAAAGTAAAAGTATATATAATTTTTAAATTAAATAATTAGATCATCTACAGCTATCTATGTTTCAAAAGTATTTGTAAAAACTTTTAATTAAAAAAATTAGTATAATTTTTCCTAATATATGAAGCATTCTTGAATTTCAATAAAAAAAATGTTAGTAGGTGAAACTTTACTGGGTACTTACAAAAATAAAGGGTTGAAAAAAAGTTTCATAACTTTCTTAAGTTTAGAAACTGTTAAAAGGGTGATTTAAAATATTTAGCAATCAATGAAAAATACAGTTCTGTAGTTAAAACTGAACAAAGCCTAATACAGAAAATATCTATACAAAAAACACTAATGTATGTGGCAAAGAAATCACTCTTATCATTTATTATTGAATGACAACAATAAAATGTAAACAAATCTTCAAATTGCTAAATGAACATTTTTATAACTTCACTTAATTCAACACTTTATAAATTAATGAAGCTGTAGAATGTTACTACAATTGTTCTGGAAAAGATTCCCCATATTATCAAAAGTTTCATTCAATTAGAGGAAAGAAAAAGTAATAAAATCAAGAAATAGACATCAAGCAGAAAGATTAATGAGCGGGAAAACAGGTTTAACCATTGGCTAATTATTATGACTTGCCTATGGATATTGATAATCAGATCTTCAAAATTATTATCTCAAAAAAAACGGTTTTCGCATTATTTTAAAACTAAGAACATTATCTTTTTAATAATATCCATTTCATTCCCATTCAATTTTTTCTTTAATTTAATTTGACACTTAAACTGTAAAGATATTCTCAAAGTTAATAGGAAATTCAAATTCAACTATCGAAATATTTAATTGCACACATTTTCTAACATCAAAGTTCAAATTTAAAAAAAAATTGCTTCATTTAAACAATAACTTCGAAGTAGGATTTGCACTTTCACTTTTATTTTACATTACACATACTTTTCAATTTGCATGTGCAGTAATTTGAGTAGATTGATACAATTAAAGTTTTTAAATCTTATCAAATATCAAGGTACATTTTTTAATACATTCCATATTTGTAAATTAACTGTCTAAAAATAATAAAATGGACGAAGAAACTGGTCCCACAAGCGAGTAGTTTATATTAAATCACTATCATATACATATTTTTAGCCAAAGGAACACTACACTGTAAATAATCAGTTATTTTAAATTCATGATATGAAGTATGTTAATGGGTTTAAAGTCTAGGATAAACTAAGAAAAGGGGAGACGATAGTTTAGGTCAGTATTATCGGAATTCAATTCAACAAAAGCAAGTGAAACGGTAAAATTTTTCTTGCCGATGCATGTAAAAATATTTTATTACAAGAGGAATGTTACAAGATCATTGTTAATACTACAAACAATATCATACCCCCACTATTCTCGAAGGCTGGTAAGGCCCCGGATAAGTCACGAATTTATCGTTGTCCGCCAGGATTACTGTTTAATCTGAAATCCAACAAGAAATGTTCAAGTACAAAATAGACGAGAATTAATTCTTATTACTCCATTGATATTTATAATTATGTTCACTAATGTCTGATATATCTCGAAAGTAAAGTAAATTTCCGTTCACTATGTTAGTAAACAGAACTATAGTCCTAGTTTTCATTACAATTACAGTTAAATAGGGAATATTTTAACTTCTAAATAAATAAACGGGCGTATAGTGGTTCATTTTCAGCATTATTAAACAAAATAATAATTTTAAAAAACTGACAGAAAAACCGAGCATTTTAAGAAATTATTCAATTCTGAAGATTCCTTTTAAGATTTACTACCATAACCTTAAAGCTGTTTAAGGGGAAAATTTTTATCTTGATCTTATCCAATCTGGCAACTTTAGCAAACCGGTTTTCCTTGTAAATAAAAAGTTGTAGAATTTGTTTGATTATATAAATATTAAATCGTGAAACCGGGAAATATTTTCTTCTGTTTTGCGGTGAAATCGTATTAAATTTTGATTTGAAAATGATCAGTACTGCTAACGTAAGTAGAAATCCGTTTCATGATTTTGTATATGCCTTGAAAATGAACTGAAATTGCATATTTTTTGAATTATCTCTTTTTCATTCTTTTTTTAAAATAGAAATCTGATATGCTTGTTATATAATTTGTTTAGAATTAAATGACTTCTTGTCTGCTACATGATTTTGGCCTGAATAAACTGCGCTATTTTTTCAAATAATATGTGTTATCTTTTCTGATTTCGCCCCCCCCCAAAAAAAAATCGGAAATAAATTCTTAAATTTAGATTTCTTTAGTTAAGTAGACAAAGAGTAATATTTTTGAATGATCTTAAAAACATATAATTTAATTTCAGATCAAATATTCAAATTCATTTTCTTTCTTTTTTAGTTGGCTATCATACTTTCTGTGTGATAATGGTATAAATAATCATGCTCTTCCCAATGTTATGCATTATCTGCCACAGATAATAGGCATGTGATGAGCTAATTGTTGTATATTGCATATCAAGCTTTCATTTCTGCCTTTTTTTTTTTGTATTGCTATTGGAAACTTGTTTAGATAATTAGATGAAATTGTGTTTGTTCTCAATGAAATTAGTTGTTTATTAGTATAAATATATCTAGAGCTAGAGACCTAAATTAATATTTTTTAAATCTTTTGTGTTAGAGTTGTCCTTATTTTTAGACAAATAACAAATTGCAAGGCCCAAATCTCTAAAATTATTAATGTGTAGTCCAATTTAATCCTGGTGTGGTAATGCTGCGCTTGTACACTTTCATCAGGTGATATCAGTTTGATTCTATTTTAATTCATTTTGAAGTGTTAATATAATAATTTAAATGAGTATTTTAACATATTAAAATGCAAACAAATGTTGCAAAAATCGCTTTTTCACATACTTGTTCAGCCACATGATAAACAAGTCTTCTAATTCTAAAAGCTTTATATTTTTTTTTCAATATTTTTTTCATGAGAGGTTTTAAGTGTTTTTTAATATATATTAAACATTTGCATACATTAAAACTTCTTTAACATACATAATTACTATTTATACACTTTGTTACAAACATTTAGTCTATCAAACTCATCTCACTCCCCTTATTAATACTGGATCTAAATAAGAAGTGAACTGGTGTATTCTGTAAATTACTCAATGAACTGGAGATGGCAGATAGTACACAAATAATATCTAATCCTCAACTATCTCTGCATCTGTAGACATCATAACTAGAGGGGGGGGGAAGTATCTCTCCGACTGAAATATTAAGTTCTAAATTTAAATGGAAGGAGAAGACAAAAGGACTCTGCATTACCACACCAGCGTTGAAAGATTTATAAATAATTTTCAATAAATCAAGTTATTACTTTTATCGTCTGCCTACTTTCTATATTATATTCTTGCCCCTTCACTTTTGTATTTTTAGTTTTCCATTAATATCAATAATGATGTGAATTTTTCTTTTGCTTTCTTAAAACAATAATGTTTTTTTCTAACAGGTGTCTTCTTGTTTTCTATTATGAATCAATATGGTTTATATTCTGTAACTATTGGCTGGCTCTTTTCAGGTTCATTTTCAGTTTGCTTAAATTTTTCAAAACAAAACATTGAATAACTTCATTTTTATAATCATGCAAGAACTCACTGATATATATATTTTCTCTACTTATTGCAATTCTGAGAGAATCAGTATCATTGACACTATTAATTTTTCTGAATATGGTACCTTATATTATATAAAAAGGAACTTTTTAGAATATTCTAGGAAATTTATTCCTGCCAGTATTTCTGATTGATATTTAAGTATTATTGATTAATTTTAATTTTGTTATCGAAGTGAAGTCTGTGTCATAGAGAAAGTAGGAATTATGAATTAGTGTTTTTATTCTTTTCTTTTAATGATGATAAAGTTGGTTGCCATGATATTAGTATATATAAAAAAGCAAAACCCACTCTGGTCTAAGCCTTGTAGGCAGTGATATAATAAGCTTGAGATGTGAATGCTTTAAACAGTTGAGAAGATGTTCCTTTAGAATATGTTTTTATTCTTTGACTTTCTTTTATGTAAACGATACAGAATTTTGATCTTTTTGATTTTGAATAGTCACAGATGAAATGAGTTTTATCATGAATATTAAATCAAATATAATAGATAAAAGTTGTTTGAACTGCTCTGTTAATGCTTGCTTTATATATGAAGCTATAAGCTTTATATTTTTTAGATCAGAGCTTCTCAAATAGAAAATTCCAGTCCAATATAAAATCTTTAAAATTTTGATGATGCACATTTCTTTAACATTTATGAACTATTTGTAAAATTATTTATTTAAAATTTATGAAAAAAAGGTTTTTTTTTATTTATTTAATATACTTATTAAAATATGCTTAATAATTGCTGAAAAGTCATTTTCTTTACATTTATGATCAATGAAATTTTCATTTTCTTACTGTTGGATTAGCTATTTGATCTTAGCTAAATTTTTCAAACAAATATAGGGACACAATTGAAAAAAGATTTAAAAGTGTTGTATTCATATTTTTACTTGGTAGAGCAATCTTTCCTACTGATTAAAAAAAAAAAAAAATGCTTAGATACTAAAGCAAATATATAGAGTATTGCTACCTTTTGAAGAAAAATCAAAATTATGTTATAACTGCCTAAAAAATGACAATTTATTTCAATAACAGTAAAGTTCTGCTTTATTTCATAATAAAAAGTGTTACAAAAATATAAAAGTTTAATTTTACTAATAAATTAACTTAAAATAGCATTATTTTACATCATAAAAAGTAGTATGCAAACAAAAAGGAAAAATATGGCAAATTTCTTTAATAAATGTCAGAAACAAGTTGCTGTTTTTAATGGCTTCTGGCCTTGGTTGCTGCCTTCATTCTTAATAGCATTCAGTTAATTAAATTTTGTGACAGAAAATGATAATTTCTGTCTCTTGTCTAGAACGGCCATTTTGTGATCAATTTGCTGAACAAACAGTTTTGCTAGTCTTACAAATGGTATTAAAGGTAATGCCTAGTACCTGGAGAAGGGTTTTAAGTTGTTTTCATACGTTAAAGAATAAATTCCAACAGTATACTCAGAATCCCTATTTTGTTGGAAGAAGTATGATCTCTCAGATTCTAATATGGAACATTGATGCGCATTACCTTTCAAAATATACAGATTATTATCAATATTAATTCTCCTTGATTTTAATCACATTACTTTTTTCAGAAGTTGCTATGCCACCCCCAAACCATCTCTACTTAACAGCTTCTCTCATATTCATTAATTAGAGCACTGCATTTGCTTGTTTTTCTCCAAAATTTTTTATGTTCATCTGAAAAGTACAGGTTCATCCACAATCCATCTGTGAAGAAGGCTCTCTGACAGAATAGACAATCCTTTTCACTCTCTTTTGCAAAGTCGTTATTTCTTGTAATTAACTTTCTTTACAAACATTTTTTTCTTTGCATATTTATAAATATGCTGTCCTGTCTTTTGTAATACATGATTGTCTCATGTTTTGCATGATTTCTCAAATTTGTTTTCAACATTAGATGTTAATTTTAGTGAGCTAGTTAATTTATGAATTTCCTTTTACGCTTCATACAGTCATTCAACTTTTTCATGAATATAGATGGTTGCTTTGTTCTTTGCTGTCTTAGTGCACTCCTTTCAGCTTAAAACTTTTCATTGGCTTTTTTACACTGCTGCAGGACATTCTCATTTATTTTATCAATTTGTCGTTTAAATTTAGTCTCCTTATGAAGTTGATTCTTTCATGTTCTGTAATAGCTCATTTCTACAATGTCTCATTGATATCAGTGAGAATCTAAAAGCTCAACTCACCAAAATAAGTATAAAACTTTCTTAAAAATACAAGAAAATGAAAAAATTATGGTATTAAATACTTTAGTCCTTATTACTTTTTAGAAACTTTTGATGTTGCAAAATACATATGTACTTCTGTGTTATAAATTTTACTGATAGAAAATAGGATAAGTAAAAATAAAAAAATTAAAAAAAAAACCCCAAGGACTACGTTAATTGCTAGTTAGTTTTAATGCTATAATTCTAAATAATATACCGCAGAACATTTTTTTTTAAAGTACAAAATTTATGACTTGAAATATAAGAGGCATGGTTAATTTTCAAATTCAGTATATATAATTTTTAAAGCCTTTTACTGTCCATTTTTATTACAGGATAAAATTTTGTTAATTTTTCTAGTGCATCCTTTAATTTTGATTCAGTTATGGTATAAACGTGATGTTTTTTTGTTATGCTATGCTTCTACATCATTGACAACCTTTTCAGAAATGATGTCCAAATTAAAGAGTAATTTATTGATTTTAAAACACATTTGAAAAGGTCACTGATTTTTATTATTAGTTCTTATAAATGCTGACATAATTTTTTAGTAATTACTATTTATCTTATCATTTTTATTTTTTGTTAAATACTAAAAAACATATCCTTTACTTTGCAATAAAAGACATTGTGCAAATACAGAAATAAATATTAAAATTAAAAATACAAATTTAAAATTATGTATAAATTTTTCTATAAAAAACTTGCATTGTTATAAAACAGAAAACATCCTATGGTTAGAAAATAAGCTGATCTACGTAGCATGCATATAAAAAGTTGCATAGCGTTTTTTTAAGTAAGATGTAATTTTTGCAGCAGTGTCTCACTACATACTCTGAGCAAACATTGTTCTTAATAACACTCCACTGCCATTTTTAATTTCTTGTAAGTGTTCTAAGTGGCAAGATAATTCAATCAGATAACAGTAATTACTGAGTCAAACATGGCTCAAGATTATTAAATTTCTACTTATTTTATTTGATAGTTCTAAAGGCAAATATAACATCTTGCCAATTGCAAAGCAAACAATAATTATTTACAAAAGTATATACAAAAATGCTTCGTTTTTCTGTATCCGATTGAACGATGTGTGGCAATCTTAATTGAATAGCTGTTACCTATTAACTGGCTCACTGGCTTTGGAAACCAATATTATTACATCAATTACTAGGCTTAGGTAACCATATTTCTGCAAAGTTCACAATATATTTAATCTATGTCTATGAATACCCGATTTGTTGGTATTAAGGCTGATATATTCGAAGGTTACACTCTTGAATGGATTTTAAAAATTTCACAGCCTATACTTTATTCTGATCAGCCGTCATATTTGAGGACACTTATTCAGAAATATTTTTTCCATCGCAATTTTTATAGATGTTGCAGTCATCTCCTCTTGTGTTCTAGGATTATAATGTTTCAATTTAAAAAGCTTATATAAATGATTTTGGATAGTTCTGAAAAGTCGTCTATGTTTTTTATGTTATGGTTGCTACTGGACATTTTCATCAATGGAATTTTTTTTAGATACAAAGCAGTTTTAGAAAGCCTCCCGCTTATCACTACATGTTGTCCATTAACTCATTTACCATTCTTTCGTTGCTTTTTTTTTTTTTTCATTTTGTGTATTGTTTGTTGCTTACCTTTTTCAAGTTAAAAAAAATTGCTTCTGGCTCTTCAAAGCCTTGACCAAAAAGAAATATTAAAAAGATTAAATGAACTGCTGCTGCCAAATGGCAACTTTTATGCAATGAGCTGGATTATTTTTGGAAAAAGTGCTGTTTTTTTAAGTAATACTATTAAAATAAGAATAAAAATTTATGTAATTCATTCACGATTTGTTATTGTAACATGCAGACATTACTTTGGCATTGGCACGCTTTATTAAAGGGGTTTTAACACACTTATTTTCCAACTATTTTTATTCAAAAGGAAGCAAATATTTTTGTTGTGGAGGACGATGATGGCTCCACAATTGAGAATGGGAAATGAACTAAATAATGCGGTGTAACTAGTTAAAATAAACTACGGAATTGCGGTGTAGCTATAAGTGATGAAACGATGCTTCTATAAAATGCGGTTTATTACTATGAGAAGGGGCATGGAGTCACCCCGCTACCAACGGTAAGCATGGCGTTCCGAGTTCTAAGCCAGTTCTCGTGGGTCATGACCCGCGCAGTTACAAAAGGGAGCAACCCTATAATGGGCGCTCGCCAACTTGGCGCGTTGGTAGCAAAGTATTGAATAATTTTTATTATATAAATTGAAATTTCCTTTTATATGCAATCATACTGATCAGTCATTATGTAAAAAGATGCTATTTATAACTTATAATAGCTATAAATAAATAATGATATCATGATATATCGGAAATTATCGATTTGTATTGGACAATATATCGTGATGATGAAGTTCGGTCATCGCCCAGCCCTACTCATTACCAATAGCTATAGAAATTAATCATAAGCTGTGACCTAATTCATCTGTTACGTGAATATACGGATTTAGCCCAACACATGACCGTTTTAAATTATTTTTGTTTTTATAGAAATTATTTTTATATGAAAATGATTCACTTTCTTATTGATTTTCTCCATTTTTCAAGGGTGGCTAATTCAGCATTAGCCAAATGCAAACTTTCGATAATAATAATAAAAAAAATCCACTATTAAATTATCACTGAAATCTTTCCTACTTTATTTAGATGAAGTCTTTAAAGTTTTGCGTCATAATGAGGATCAGAAAGTTGAATAATATTCTGAAAACCAAATTTTTATACCATTTTCTAGGGTAGTATTGGAATAGTAGTTAGGAATTGCGGTTTACTAAATTGTGAGAAAATAAAGAACTGGAATATAAAGGAAACAGATACCGAACTTCAAGAAAATGTACTCATGGAGTCAAAATCTCGAAATTAGAAGCTGTTGGCCAAATCCATTCAGCTGATGCAAAAATAGATTTGTGGCGATGGGAAAATCATTTTGCAGTCTATCAGACCGCACCATCCTAATCAACTGAGAGTTAACCAAACGACCATTCATTTTTCTCTTTTATTCAATTAGATGAACTTTCAATTTTGGAAATGTTTGGTCATTTTGATATAACTAAAAACCAATAGAATGCTTAAGAGATTTATGTATTCCGCATAATTTTTATAGCAAATTATATTATCTTTTAATTAATTTGAAGCTCAGAAATATGTTAATTCAATATATGTATGACACAAGAGCTAGACAGTTAAATAATTATATATCATAATTTATCAAATTCTCCTATCGTTTTTTAATTTAACCTTTCAACAGTATTATTACCTATAAATGTATTTGTTTACGCCTGTCTCTGTTTAGGGATGAATATTACCTATATTAATTCCCCATAATATGGCTGCTATAGCAAAAGATATGTTAATTTTTACTCTATTTGTTTCTTCTTCTTTTTTTAAAAAATCATTGAAAATGCAGCTTGTATTACTGCTGATTCCAGAATAAAATAACTGTGATTTTCATAGATAAGCAGAATCTCATTCGTTTCATGTTGTTAGTTATATAATTTTCTTATCTAAAAAAATTAAGTTTTCAAAATTCAAACTTTTTAAAGATTTTTAATCTTTTTTTTTTTCTTCATACATAATTAATTATATGCTTGCAAGTTGAATTTTTATGAATGCTTGTTTATCATGTTATTTTTTTTTCCAGGTTTTACCATATGCAGTCACCTTTGGAGTTGTGACTATTACTGCATTGCTTCTGCGTTATTTGCTACAAAAGAAAAAATCCACACCTAAGCTCTTAAAGGATCCTACAGTCAAATACAGTGTGAAGCTTATTGAAAAAGAGGTAATTTTTCACGAATTTACAAGTACAGTAGCTGCCACTTAATGTGATTATCTTGGAACTTAAGAATTTTGATAACGTTAACGATAGATAATAGTAACCGAATAGGATAAAATCAACTATCTTTTTATCACATCAAGGAAAAAGAATACAAACGTTTACCTGAGGGGAGTGTCTGTAGTTTATTTCAAAAATTACAATTCGGAAGATCATTAACTATTGGTTTTCGACAATTATTCCGTAACATTTAGTTCGGACCTGTACTATTTTTTAAAATCTATGAATCGATGCTGCATGCCGCATTCTAAAATAGTAACAGCTTGACACATTTCGGCCTTTGTTGGAGGTTTTTCTTTAACACCTTACTTCCCTTCAGAATCATTGACATTTATTGCTTAGTGTTGCTTACAAAAAAATTTATTATTTTTCAAATTTTTGCAACGAGGCTGTAAAATTTTCATCTGATTCAATGTCGGTTTTACTCTTTAGCAGACACATTTCCGCTGAAACACGGATTTCATCTTTTTTTAAATCGAATTTTATTATTCTTGAGATCAATTAATTTTCTTTTAGTTATCGATTTTACAATATTTTTAATATCTCAAGCACTTTTTGTATACATTTATTCATTTTTTCAGGTAATCATATTTATTTTACTTTTCGGTACATATGTTTGGTGCAGTTTATTATTTTATGAAATTCAGGGTATTTTTTCCCCAAACCTAGGTAAACTTTCTCATTTGTTAAAAATTTGCATCTTTAACACTGAAATCATTATATATATATATATATATATATTGCTTTCGTAATTCAATCGCACTTATCAGTGGTTTATTGATGTTTTGATTTCAACCCAAACCTAACAGCATAACTGTTCTTTTCAACCAATCCAGTCTGCTCTAGCCAAGATAAAAAAAATATGAACCTCACAAGCAGGAAGAGAATAACTCCCAGATATTTTCGTACAAAGGGAGCTTGAAATTTCAGAATGTCAATCGGTGAAATGTAAGAAACGTAGGAGTGATTTGAGGAAGTAGTATCAAAATCCTTTAAAAGGGAAATTAAATTGAATTAGCATACTAATATGATTCGAACTTTATTCTCATAAATTTTTAACACATATATTGCTTGGTGAAAAAAAAAAAATGCTTTTACTGGAACATCAAGGCTACTTAAAATTATTAAGGGTTATAAAAATTGGTATCGCAGTTTTTTGACTTTTTACTTAAATAAATGAATTTTACTTGGCAATTAATTGCTTACATTTTGTTGATCCTACCTTAAAATAAATTATTGTTTTTACAATGAATATATTTGATTGATAGTTGATAAAATTCATGATATTATGCAAAATTCAGTATAAATTTGCATAATAAATCTTATTGTTATCTTCTGACTTGTTATAAATAAAAATAGAGCAAATCCTTTACCAAAATAATTTAAGCACAGTTAAATATATGTATGATTTTTAAAATTTTTTTTATATACACCTGCGGAATATAATTAATTCCTATACACATAGAAGTAAAATAGCATGAGCATAGAAGTACCCCCCCCCCTCTTCTCCATCCACCATTTTGCATTTCTTTACTGCCATTAGTATTATTGTGTTTTTTTAGTGTCTGTAATAAAAAGTAGTGATGTTGCAAAAATGTGCTTTTTTTCTTCTAGTTATTATTAAAACTAGATTTAAAATTAAAGTTCAGGTAAAATTAACTATTTATATATTTTTCCAAAATTCTTACTGTATTTTTAACACATGTTTTATTTATGTTTTGAGTCCTAAACTTAAAAATAAATAATAATAATAATCTGCTAAATCAGTTTTCATTTAAATGTAGTTCCGCTTAAAATTGTTTTGATAATTTGATTACTAGTAATGTTTTTGCATAATGTTTTTACTTTTAAAAGTGGCTACTCATTATAGTGCGACTAAATACAACATTGTGAAAGTCGGTTCATTTGAGATGGGTGTCAAAGTATATTTAAAATTATGCATAATTTTGATAAGGGATAGTATGCGATAATTACAAAGTGCATGGTTGCTCAAAATCTAACGCTTCTACTTGGATTCTATCATTATATCTATTGGAAAATGTGGGAAATTTGTTGAATGGTAAGAGGATATATATTTGTATTGTATTGTTGATAGATACCACTTAATATTTTATCCACCTAAAATACATAGAATTGAATAGCAATGAATAGTTTTATATGTCATTTGAAGAAAAAGAAAATGCTGTTAGGTGATAAATTTTATGATTTCTCAGATGACAAAAGAGTGAATTTGTTTCAGTGACAATTCTATTGCTGCATTTTCTTACCATTGTGCTATTTGTGTGTTTGAGAAATGTAACATTTTTTTATTGTTATTAAAGGTTATTAGTCATGATACTCGGCGATTTCGCTTTGCTTTACCTAGTGAAAATCATATCCTTGGTCTTCCTGTTGGTAAGTAAATCAATGATAAGAATATATTTCTGGAAATTTTTTTAAAGAATTCTATTTTAATTTTATGTATTAATTATAATTGAGTAGAGCCAAGTGCAGAAAGCATGGCAAAGTTTAGTACCATTCTCCTCACAATTTCTTAACACATTAATACATTCATGTCAAACATTCATCATTCTCCCAAATGAAATTTATAATGAATTAATTGTATTTGTATTTTAACTCTAACATTGCTTGTAGTCTTGTTTAACACTTTCTTGACATTCCGCATTCATATTATTTTAACATCAGGATTATCATACCATTTATTTCACTTAATTTCTAAAGGTTACTTGTGTTATGTTTTAGATATTTCCTTCATTTGTACTCTAAAATATTTACTGTCGCCAATAAGACTGAAAACTAAACAGGAGAAAAGTACAATATACAGTAGGTCAATAGCATTTTAAATCAATATTTGAAGTTGGTGAGAAATATACTCAAATAAATTTAAAAACATTTTGTTACAATCTTTCTGATATTTCGAATAAATTGTGGAAGGAAAGTTTTAATGAAATGATGCAAAATGTAACTTTAAGGCATCCAAATTTGATATTGCTATTTATTTTTAAAACAGTTATTTATGAATTGGTTTGATGTTTTGAATAATATCAGATTTCTGGATGTTCATAAAACATCATTAAGAAAACATTATTTCTATGCAAAATACACGTTCAAATTTTAATTTATTTGAGTTAAATTAAGCAATTTCTTACTAAATAGCCTCAAATTGGAAAAATACGCAACTGTGATATTTTATTATTTAAATTGAATAAAACTCGTCCAAGAACTGTTTATTTGATAATTGCATTTTTAAAATTAGCATTGCAGAATCCACATTAGTTCATCATGTAATTAGTATATAAATATTTGTCTATATAGAGATTATAAATACTTCTGAGTTTGATCTGAAAGCTCATTAGTGTTAGACTACTGATCATTTATTATTTTAAGTACAACTTGTAATTTCTCATGGAAGAGTGTTTCTGATATTGAATAACTAAGCAAAGTTTCTTTATAGGTCAGCACATCTTTTTGAGTGCCAAAATTGATGGCAATATTGTTATTCGGCCTTATACTCCTGTTACAAGCGATGATGACAAAGGACATTTTGATCTCGTTATTAAGGTAAAATCTTAAATTTGTGTACTTTTTAATGAGAGAAAGAAATTGCTGAATGGAGAAAATTACTGAAATTGATGAATGCACATGGGGAGAGTTGATCTCAGTAGGAATGCTTTTATTTTGTATGATTTTTTACAGTACTTTTATTTTAAATTTGATAAATATTTTAGAGAAGTAAATACTGCAGCCGTTTGAATTCAAAAATAAAATATCTTCTGAAATTATTTGATAGTAAAAATTTCGTAGTTTTCTCCATAACTAAAAATCATTTATTATGTTTCATAATCATTTCTTAACTTAAGATTTTGCAATGAGTTATTATTTTAATACTGCTAATGTTTTTATTTTTGAGTTTGTAAAATACTGAATACAGTTTAATACAACATTGAAATAATATTTGATTTAATAACAGTAAAGAGAACTGGGATTTAGAAATTAATGTATTTGTCATATTTTGTTTCATGATTGAAGCTATCCAAAATGCCTTGATTTTTATGTTTTTCGAAATTTACTAAACTCAAAGCTTTGGGTTTTTTTTATTTGTTTATTTGAAATATTTGTGTAGCATAAAAAATCAGTTGTTTTTCATTACTACCTCCTGTTTGACAATTGTTTGTCAGCCCTTGATAATCATATACACTTTTATGACTCTTTGAAGACAGACCATAATAGAAACTCAATCTAATCTGATTTTTCTACATTTTAGCTTTATGCATAAAAAAAGAAGAAAGCCCATCAATTTTAATAAAACACAAGATTTCAGTTTATTGATCATCACTTATTGCATGCTGTTTAAAATAATTCCCCCAATTGTTTTTCACTTTGGCTAGGTTTTTTCTAATACTCGAAACTTGTTCATTTGTTTTTCATGAAAGTTTTTATAAATATACAATGGTTTTTATTTAAGTTATTGCATCAATATTTTTCCAAAAGCCATTATTGAATAAAGGTCCCTCTCTTCTCTCTCTCTCTCTTTTTTTTTTTTTTTTTTTTTTTTTTGCAAAAGTTACTAAACGCTAGATAATATGTTTTAATTAACAGTTTGGTTAATTGTTAGAATGTATAATGCATTACAGAGCCATATAAATTGCAAAAATAGCTCAACATTATATTATGACTTGCTTTTATGTAATGCTACATTTCATTTAAAGCTTCATACTTAATTTTTAGTATTTCATGTCAATGTATAATATTTTTTTTTTCGCCTCAATTTACTGGATTGCTGAGCTATGTTTGTGTCAGATGTATAAAATTATGTCTTTTCATTAATAATTGTTTATGCATAATCGGGAGATCGAATGTTTTTAGAATAATTTAGAAGCCAACATTATTTATGATCAGAGGAATTCTCCTTAATAATATCTTTTATTATTAAACAGTCAAAAGACAACAAATCCATAATTTAATTGATATATTGCTCATTTGCTGAAATTGATAATCTACCACATCTTCGTTCTATTTAATGCATTCGCGTCTTTGTTCATCCTTTTATGCCACTCTTTGTAACCACGTTATTATTTAGTTATTTCAAATGACTCTTTGTAACATTTCAAATATTTATCTAGCAGAACTTTGGTTTCAAACGTAATGAGATTTGTTCGACTGCATTTGTCATTTTCAGAAATTGATAAAAAGTTTTGTTTTTATATTAAAGACGAATTTATATAATAATGATATGAATTGATACCTGAAATAAATAATAATTGTGAAAAAAGTATTTGAGCGATTTCTTTTATACTCATGTTTTAATATTTGGATAATTTTTTTTGATCATGTGTTTTGATTAAAATAGTTAAACGATTTAAAAAAAAAATTATAAAATTGCTTATAAAAGGACTTTTTTTAGGTCTATTTCAAAGGTGTGCATCCAAAATTCCCAGATGGTGGTAAAATGTCACAGTACTTAAATAATATGAAAATTGGTGATTCCATTGATGTGAGAGGACCCTCTGGCAAATTAGTTTATTTAGGAAAAGGTTTGTAACATAGCTATTTCATGGATGTACTACTTGTTTTAATCATATTTGTAACTGTAAATAATTTTTTATATATGTATTGTAATTGCCTAAGTGGATAATTTTTAATCTAATGAATACAGCTTTTAGTAAGTATAGCTGTAATTATAGTTAGAATTGCGTGACTTTAATGTCTAAAATACACTATATTTATTTATTATAGATATTTTTTGTTTGTACCTGGCAAGGTATTTTTTGTTTTTACCTGGTATTTTTGTTTTTACCTGGCAAGGTATTTTTTGTTTTTACCTGGAATTTTTCTCTTGTTAGATTTTCATCTTCCCCGCTGTTACAGTTAATGTATGTTAAGTTTTTTCTGTGTTAATGTTGTAATGAGCATATCATAATTATTATTTCAGTATTATACCTAGCATATGATGTTTTTGTATGTAAAAGATTGATTTAGATTGATTGATTGAAAGATTTGATTTTTTTATGTGTATTTTTTATTTTTCGATACATTTAGTTGCACAATTCATAAGATAGTAATTGGATTAAGTTTTAAAATTTAAATATTTGCAGCAATCAATTAATATTCATTTGTCATACATGGCATTTTCCTGCAAAAATGTCAGTGTTTTCCCCCGGATTTCAGTATTCTTGGAAACGAATTCTATCATCCTTCACATTAATGCAAATCTGCATTAAAAATTTCGTTAGTTTGTTAGAGTAGGAGGGGGGGGGGATTGAATTCACAAAAGATGCATGTAATGCAAACAAAAATTGCACATTTTTCCAAAGTTTTATGTACGGTTCTAAGATGAAAAAGTTTTGATTTAATAAGATATTGCGCAATCCTGCCGAATGCCATTCAGAATCCAAATCACGTATGGGGCAAAGAACGGGGGATTTGGTCGCATTTCGAAATCAAATTTTAGCATTTGGAGGGATGTTTATAAGTGTTTTTCTTTCACGCCTTTTTGTTTCATTCAGTCAAAAAATATCCGGAATGAAAGAAAGCAACTACTCGCAATTTCAGCGTTGTTAGCTCTCCCTGAAATCAGCCATTTTATTTTTGCGATTTTTTTTTTTTTTTTTTTTTTTTAACATTCTTTCATTTTTGTACGTTATATTGATCTCATTTTTGTGACATCAGGATGACGACTATTGTTTCCTGTTGTTCGAAATCGCAGAACATTAACAAAAATCGAAAAAGAAAAAAACTGTTTAAGTGATGTATTGGTTGGAGAAAGTATGTAAAAGGTTGATGTCAGTGAAAAAGTACTGTGCATTCTTTGCTATCGCTTTACTTATTATGGTAAAAAGGGATTTTGTACAATATCTGACCACAGAAAAACAAAGAAGCTAATTGAGAAGATGAGAACAAAGAATGCAAATTAGTCTTTACCAAGCAAGTTTTGCTCGTGCCACTCATTAACTTCAGTAGCATCAACAACAAATCTTTCTCTTATACCGTTTAATGTCCCTTCTTTACGATAGAATTAATACTGTATCCCCAGTTGTGGGCTGCAGAACATCATTCGCCGTTTTCAGTGGATTGTATTCTAGGGAATGTTAACAAAAAAAAAAAAAACTTTTACTAATTTATTATTAATTAGAAACTGTGGTGCATGTTAAATTATCGTTGCGTTTCTTGATTGAACAATAATTTATTCGATAGTGAAGATTGTGTTCTGGAGTGAAATGACTTGAAGACACATGTTGTCTTTTCTGGGGTTTATTGGTAACAATAACAACAAAAGGCACATGAATACGCCTTAGTGTAGAAAACCTAGAGAACTACACATAAAACTCTCTCGGAAAGAGCCGAGAGCCGAGATAACACTCCCTCTAGTACAGGAGTCCAGTTCGCTTCTGCTAGAAAAAAAAATATATACTAAACAACAGGGAGACCACGTGACACATGATTGGCAGCTAGTTCCGCCCAGGGATATCACGTGGTTAACTGAATTCTCAACAATGCATACTTTAGAATGAAATTTGATGATGTTGCAAACATACTTTTACAAACACTTAGAAAAATTTAAATGCTATAAATTTTTTATAAAATATTAATGAAGCTACAAGCAATAATTATATGAGAGTGCTTTCAGTGTTAGCAAATTTTTCCCTTCTACAAATAGAGTGGAGGTGGGACATTTGGTTACTTTAAATAATTTCTAAAAACATTGAAAAATAGATTCATTTTGTTTTGGTTTTTTTTGAGAGAGAGAGGGGGGGGGGTAACAAATTTTTTATGAAAATTTTACGTCTATTTTAATAGACTCTTGCAGAGTTAAGAAGGGGATCCAAGAGTGGTGTTTAAATAAGTAAATGCTAGCAATTACCCGCGACTTCGTTCGCAATCAATCAATACCTAAGCTCCGTTAATGATTAGGTCATTGTGAGTGCCATCCAGCCTATGCACGATATCTTCTGATAAAACGTACTTGTATTTATCCCACAGCTGGAGGGGGTTTGGCATTCTGTAAGTGCTCACTAAAATTGCAAACAGGTCATTGTGAGCAAAACGACAACGCCGCCCATCACCGCCTGGTTGATACTGGTATCTGCTGGCTGTAGATATAATAAATGCGAAACATTGATATGATTTAATTGCTTTACTAAACAAATGAGAGTTTTCTATAGTTAATAAAGCATATAAAAATCTAAGTAGTCTCTTGGGGAAACAAAAATAAAAGTGTAAAATTGGATTGTCAAACTAAATTTTTAAAAGCGTTTTAAGTCATAATTCTTTCCCAAAATGCCCCTTATTAATTTTTGTAGGTCGCTTTTGCAACGTATCACTGCTGAAGAAGCTCAGCAAATATATTCATACTAAAAATGTTACTTCTTAAAAGGTTTGTTGTATGGTTATTTAAAATTGAGAAGTTATATATTTTTTATATTTCTTCACACTTAGTGACATTGAGAATTAATTAGTGCTCAGAAAAGAATTTTTCTAACATTCTTCTGCACAATCAAATGAGTATCCTGGCTTTTTAAATTTGAAATTAATAATAATATACCTTTGTAATGACATAATGCATTCTCTAATATATTTATATTCATTTTTGCCTTTTTAAAAAGCCAGTAAGTAATGAATAAAATTATCCTCAAGATATTAATGCAAAGAGTTTACTTTAAATATTTCGAGATAAATCAATTTTTTATGTGAAAGATTCTGTGAACATATACTATATTCATGTGGATTTTAAAAATTCCACATATATTTCCATTTTGTTTGAGTCTTTTTTGATGTGATATTTATTTATATACTCTGCTAGATTATAGCGCGATTGGTTCAAGATAATGAAGTCAAATTCACGAAAGTGAAATCTGTTTTTACTCTCTGTTATTTATGTAATTTGTAAACATAATGTGAGAGGCTCTTTATTAAAATTTATTTGACGATTTGTTTTGTGACTGTTTTTTTTGGGGGGGGGAGGATAAAGGAAATAACGATTTTATGAAATTGTAGGAGGAAAAATCCATAACTTCCCATTGCCTTCTAAATGTCAACATTCTTGAACTCTACCAATCTGATTTTTGCATGTTTCTGATATTTTTATTTTGAGATATATATATTTTTTTTATTATTCATGTCAGCTGCTTATTTTCCCTTTTTATAGGCAAATTCAGTGTAAAGATAGATCACAAGTCTCCTCCCCAAGTTTACGAAGTAAAAGAAATTGGAATGATTGCTGGAGGAACTGGTAAGATATGCCTAACTATTTTGTTCCCCTTTCCCCTTCATTTCACAACTCTTAATGCTGCATCTGAAACGATAATTGAATGGAAAAAAAATCGGCTTGATTCAAAAGATAACTAATTTATGGTCAAAATAAGTAATTGTGAAAAATTTAAATCCATGTATCGATTTGACATTGGTTCCTCACAATTTCTTTGTTTTGTTAAATCATTTGAAATATATTAATACAATTATATTAAATGAATTAAGTGAAAAAATGTATAATTTAAATGTTTTCAATGTATCAGATTTTTATCTTAACTATTTTGAGAAAAAAAAAAAAACATGTAGAGCATTAATATTCAGCCTATTAAACCTACAGATTCCCTTTCGAAATCTATTTTATATATCCTTTAAATTTATAAAGATAAAAGTATTTTTTGTGATTATTTAAATACTTAATTCTTTAAACAGAAGTACTGAAACTCTTAATTAGCAAATAGTTAAGCTGTTCACAAGTGAAGCTTTAAAGTACCACAAACAAAAAAAGAGCATTGTGTTCTACATAAATTTCATATAACATTAAATAATAAGCAAGTTCGTTTTGAAGGTCTAACTGGAAAAGCGTTTTGTTAGGTTCTGAGAATGGGGAAATAAAGACAGCCTTATCAAAAATAACAAATGTCTTAACATTTATTTACATGAATTAAGTTAAAAAAAATATTAGCACTAAGAGAAAATTAATACAAATATGCACAACACTGCAGAATTTACAATTAATAACTTAAGCAATCACTTTTTAGTTAAACTTTACTCTTCTCACTCAAATAATTTGCTTAGAATCAAAACAATATGTCAGTATTATGCAAGAACATTTTAAAATAAATACAAAGAATACTGACTTATCTTATCAAGTAAAACTTAGCACTTAAAACACCTGACATCTACTTCACAATTATAAATAATATGACAATAATATTCAGAGTCAATTATGAAAATAATAATGAAATTAACTCAATATTTTAGGATTCACTCTCAAATCATTTCTGAATTAACATCCAAATTGATGATATTACACTGATACATGGTAAAGATTTGAAAAATATATTAATTACTAAATTTTAGATTAAATCTGTGTGCACAAAAATGCATAAAATCTCATATTTATTTAATTAGAAGAATTTTCTCTTTTCAACTTTAAGATATGGGATTCTTAAATATGTAAAATTATGTGTTGATGAAAGAATATCTTCACTTATCTTTTTGTTGTGCTGGAAAAAAGGTCACTCATTTCCCTCAAAATTAGCCATAGGTGAGGAAATGCAGTCAGTTTAAAATAAAAATCATCGAAATTGAGACATAGTCTTGGCAATGAAAGTAGGTTTTCCACAGATTAAAGTTGTCATCGAAACGAAGTAAAGCATGTGATCAATGGAATACCAACATGTGAATACTACATAGGCAGACGCTCCACTTTCTGTTGCAGCTTCTGTAGTCGGGGGGGGGGGGAGGGGGCGATTTATCATTCAACTAGGATTTTGCCTTTTGCAAGCATCACTCTATCTACAACTTTAGGAGTCACTCACCATGGTTCATCATTGAGGTAGCATCCAAGCACGCTGGCCATTCCTTTATTCTCTTCACATGCATCTCTAATTCAAGGGACCAGTCTCTTTCGTTTTCTGTTAATAAATTCGGTATTGATTCCCATGAGGCCCCCAATGTTAGAGGGTGTCCGTGAACGTTACCTATACTCATAGCTTTCTTTACTTTATCACATCACCTTATTAATGTGTCAACCCTAAATCGGCGGAAGTTGTAAAGAATAGCTCTCCTCTCGGAATGTAGCGCTCTCAGATTGACAACCCAGTTGAAGTTATAAAAAAAGTTATATCTCTCTTTTCTCCAACTGAGTTTTCTAATTTATCCCATATATATATATATTGCTACTTCTATTATCCAATCGCCAATCTTCTTCACTCTAATTGGATTATTTTCAGTTTTTATTGGCCCTAGTAAGGCCTGTAAAGAATTTATGCTCGATCTGTTTTTTCCGAGGAGAACACAGTAAGCTGCCAATTTTTGGGGAGGCAGAAACCAGGAGTCAGTTTTGTGGCTGCATGTTAAACAGGGTATGTTCCAGAATTACCAAACAGACACCGTCTCCAAAACCATTTCATCAGGAAGTGCGAGATCAGCAGATGCATTTCACTATTTGTAGTCACCTGCATGTGACTAAGAAAAGAAGTTTTTAATGTTTGTTTCTAAAATTCAGATGAAAACAAGGTAATAACGTTTGAAGTTATACACAACATCTTCCCTCAAAAAATATTTTCGTAGGGTAACACAGTTACAGAAAAACTACCAAAAAGGTAGAATTTTGATTTCTTTCAATAGTTTTTACATCGTTAACGCTAGTTCAAAGTTAAAGGGAAAAAATCTAATTAGAAAAAAAGATGGCTCTATCAAAAAAAAGTACCTTATATAATTTTATTCTGGTCAAGGTAGCAGTTGCTATTTTTAAATAAAACGGTTATCATTACAGTATAATTTATCTAAATAAAAATAAATAGATCATTATATCAATACCACACTTACAAAATAATAATGGAAGTAAAAAAAAAATATGTAAATTATTTCATATCTTAACACATAATTACATTAATTTTATGACAGTTTATTATTTTATTGAAATATAGATTTAAATAATTTCGAAATTCATCTCTTATAGTTTTGAAACTAGCTTTCCTAAAATTAGAGGAAAATAATGAATTGGAATATGACGAAATTTGCCAGAAACATTAATAAAAAAAATGCTTCACAAATTAGACACGAAAAGAAAATAATACTAATTTTTTTGTCTTGCAAATGCACAAAATGCAAACACATTAAAAAGCATAATATCCAAGCTTAATGTATGATCAGTTTATTATGAAAAGTAATGATCTATAACAGCCATACAAGCATGATAGCAATGTTCCTTTTTGAAAATGCTGATGTTTACCGACTCTGTTGATAGCACGCCCATTGCTTTCTTAAGGCAACTTGAAGTCAAGGTTGCAGAGAGAAGATTATGAGCTGCTATACTTTTCCATAGAGCATCCTGTACATGCATAATCTAGTTCAGATCTGAGATACATATTCGTCTAGTCACAAAAATAGTTCTTCATCAATCGAACTATGTGTGGTCTTGCATTATTGTCTTCTAGGACGAAGGAGTTACCTATTACATTTGCATAAGAACAAACTGCTGGATCAAGAATTTCCTCTCTGTATAAATAAGTGTTGACAGTACCTCTTAGAACAATATCTGGTTCAGTATGACCATCTAAAGAGATATCTGAACATACATTGGACCCACCAAATCTTTTTCATTGATATATCTGGCATAAATGAAAGTTTCTGATTCCTTCCAAACCAACAATCCTCTTTGATTGTTTTACAAACAAAATCTGGACTCATCAGTAAAGAATACAGATTTTTGTAGATTTGCACTCAAATAAGGATGTGTGCATGCATATTCGAGGCTTTTCTTTCAGTATTACACTATGATACACACACAAACTTTGACAATATATTATAATATTTTGCACTAACACCCCATTTTAAAGCTACGGTAGGATTATTTTTAGGCATACAATTTTGAATAGCATTCATATGGAGAGAATAGCGCCTGAACTGCTGCTCAGTTTTTAAGCTTCCACCACACACTAGCGAGAATATGTTTAACCGCTACAGATTTAGCGTACACCAGGTTATACTGCGGTTCTTCGGTGAAATCGAGTCTCGAATCAGGGACACTCCGGTCCGAAGCCAAAACATTAGAAAGAGACCACCACAGGCTGCAATTCTGATGGAAGAAGATGGGTATATGTTTAATTTGCAAAATGTGTGCGATAGGAAGCTTATTACTTGCGTGCGTTAACTGCAATTTCGATTTAGACAGACTTTTATGTTGATTCGTTAAATAATGTTTCTATATTTCACTGTGAATCACTTGATAACAGTTATTATCACTGTATTAAATTATAATTTCGAAATGTCTTATGAATTTTAAATAAAAAAATAATGGTAAAGAGAAAGCATTTTTAAGTTTTATGATTTCAACTTGCCCTATATCTGGAGCATGTTGTAATAGCAGATGATTTTTGAAAAATATTGCTAAATTCAGAAAAGCTTTTGAATGTTTTTGAGACATATATTGAATGGATAGTTAAGCTATTAAAAAAAGTATTTATAATCAAGAAATCGAAAATATATTAAAAATCATTTTATTCCCCCAAAGATATGCCATCGTAATTCTTTAGATAATTGATATTGAATACTCATATCTAAAAAACGACTGTTTTGAAAATTGCATTCTCGTGTTTTTTTATTTGTACAAAACTACAAATGTTTTTAACCAATTAACTGCAGAACTTATTTAGTTCCTCATGCGGTGCGCAATCAAAATCAAACGATGATATATATACATGTCAAACCCAAAATATATAGATGTAAAATAAATTTTGCGAAAAAATCATAGTAATGCGAATAAGATTTCATTTTTATTAGGTTAAAAATTAACAATTCATTGTTGGAAAAAATATTGTTATTAAAAATTTAAAAGTTGCTGAAGAAGAAAATGTTAATGGTATAACTAGTGTAAAGTTGGGGAAATTTTTTTGAAGAAATGTGTATTTTGCAACTATATACTTGATCGACCAATGTCGACAATAGTTTTAAAAAACCAAAGTATTTTTTTTTTTTTTGAAACTGAAAAATAATGACGTTGTTCCCAGCAACCAGAAATTACTAAGGGTCTTCATAATTCGCGCATTTTGTTTAACCTGTTGCAATCATTAACGGGGAATACTCGATATACAAGTAAAGTACGAGGAATACAAAATGTAATAGGAAAAATAAATAACTCATTTTTTAAAAAGTAATATATTATGCAGAGAATAACTATACCAAATAATTTACCCCCTTTTTTTAAAAAATTTATCGCAGGCTTACTGGTGTTTTTATTTTACACGACGTATATATACGTCGTACGCACCAAAATGAAGATTCGGATTGACGTATTTGCGCACCGAACGCAGTTAACTGGTTAAATAACTGTTTAATGGTTAATGAGCACGATTAATTAACTGGTTAATCATGTGCCCAATGCTGTTTGAAAGACAATAGTTTCTCTAATATTAATATATTCTGATACGGCATCATTTTTATATGTACTGTATGACTTGTTTGAAAATTTATTAAATTTTACAAAGTAATTGCTCTTTTCTGGATTTACGTGGTAATGTTTTTTGGTCAGATAATAAGCGGCCATACTATCTGAAAATTGCGTGATGCGGAAATCGCAGTGTGAAAAAAAGCGAGAAACTAAAGAGTTGAGCAGTCTGTCACTTACACATCGAATGCACTTTTTGATGCAATCGGGCTAAATTCGGCTGATAGACGAATGAAACTCAAAACATGATGCTCTGATGTTTATGACCAGAAATTTGCTAGCGGTTTCTTCCCCTATAATTTTCGGAAACCAGTGTATTTGAACAAGTATAAAATTTATCTTAAAAAATCACTTTGAATGAAAAAAGAAGATTGTAACGGGAAAAAATTGTTTATTCTGCCTCTCATATAGATATTATCCATTGATATCTTACGAAATATTTTAATATAGCAAAGCTGCAGATTATTAATGATGGTAATTTTGATCGATTCTCTTTTGATATGACCCATATTCCAAATAAAATTCATTTACTTTCTTCCTATCATTTTATATCATGCTTTTTTAATTCTTTTATTTTGATTGACTTTTAAACCAGTGCTTAAAATGAGTTTATTAACAATTTTTCTTGTTTTTTTTTCTCCTAATTTTTCCCTCCCATAGCTTTACTTTTTATGTTTTGCTTTTGGCATATTATTACTTTTGGTTAAACCTAATTATTGTATTTTGTAATGAGTAAATTTGTTAAGAGCATAAAAAAAATAAGTCTTACAAGCGAAAAAAAAATTCTTTAAATATAATTCTCTAAATTATAAAACTTTAAAGCAATGCAACCGTTACTGCTTTATGCAACATTGCTGTCAATATCATTTTGATTTTTGAATTTACTACCAGTCGTTCAATGTATATATTTTGTTTCTAAATTTTTGTAATCCAAGGAATGTTGAAAAAGTTATAAATATCAGTGAAACCATGTCATTTTATTTAAATTTTTGTTTTTATAAAATTTCGTTTTTCATAGGTATTACTCCTATGTATCAATTGATCAAACAAGTCCTCAAAGATCCAGGTGATAAGCTGAAGATGTCTCTATTATTTGCCAATCAGGTAAAGTGGTATTTTTATCATATATTTAAGAACATGAGATAAAAGAGAAAATGTAACTAGAAACTTCCTGTTTGTTTTATGTCACTAAACAAAGCTAGATAGTCTTACAAATGTGAATTTCCTTCAAGAAAAGATTGTAAGTCTCTGAAGAAAATTAACTATTGACAGTGTTACTTTCATTTAGTATATACTTACATGACCAAGACCTGAGTCACATAAATAAGTTAGCTGAAATCAATTAAATATGAAAAACAATCGGATTAGAGTCGTCATATAAAAAAACACCAGCATTTTTATTTGTTCTAAGATTATTAAACTTTTATAAATTATGTTTGAAATCTTGTACTTCGCATACAACAATAAATATATTTCTGAGTGCTTAATCTGAGTATGCACTGAGATAAACTTTTCTTACGAGTTAAAACTTTGCTAAATTAAAATCTTCATATTACATGTCAAAAACTTGGCAAAGAACTAAAATATCGTAAATCTTATCAATTCGGATGATAATAGTGAAAAGCATTAAAATAAACTTATTGTGCGCAATGCAAATCCAAATTAAAAGTTTATCTTCCTTCTTCTTTTGCATCAAAAAATGTTGCAAAATATATGTATGTTGCCATAATACTGAATGCTGTTAGTTTTGAGGTTAAAAGAAAGAAAAATGAATTAGATGCTAGAAACATAAAATTGCTTAATGTTCGGTTTATGATTGTGAGTAATTTATTTTATATTCTTTAGCTTAAATTACCATTATTCCTCTGAAATGAACTGCAAAAGCTTATCAACCTTTTTTTATATTACTAAAAATAAGAATAATAATAGCAAGATCATTGGCATAAACGACGTCTATAATATTATGGAGGGGGAGGGGGCTTTTTCCATCCCTTAGTCACATTTATTTTTGAAAATCTGAAATAAACGAAGGTATATATTCCCAGTTTCGTTAAAGAGTGCTGCCTCGGGGTATTGATACCTCCTCTCACGCTCCCTTCACTGTGCCACTTCAAAATGATTTAGACTATTCTTATTGGTATTAGGATAATAATAACAAGGACATTCACATCAAATTAAAAGAAAATTCTATTGAAGGAATTTAGTGATAATTTTTCCCTAGAATTTAGAAATACGATTATTTAACACATTATAGATTTAAGTTTATGGTATAAATTTGCATTTTAGTTTTGAAATAATCACAAACACATCCACCAATACACATGCAGAAATTTGTATTTAATGCAAGTTAAATCATTGCATTAAAAACGGTTTTTTTTTTTTTTTTTTTGTATGTTTATGAGAGATGAAATTGCAAATATTGTAATAATTGTTGCAATTATGTTTAAAAGTATGTACAGTTACGGAAGAAAAAAGGAGCCACCAAATTTTTCTACCCCCGATCATCATATATGAAAACCAAATATACCAAATTAAAACTAGTAACGTATACTAAAAAAGGATGTACGTAAAGTGTTCACAGGGGAACGTCTACATAATTAATATTGTATGAACTTTGGAATTTCTTATGGCAACAACCTTTTTGATATCATGAATAGATTCTGCATGGAAAAATACCCAGAATATAAATTTTGATTAATATGCCATGATTACATCGGGAGATGATCGACATTTTCTGTAAGGGGCCATTTCCGTATTTAGAAGTTGAGATTTATTCGCCCTCTTAAAGGCAATGATCTTTTTTACTTTTATGGTCCTTTAAAGACATTTTTAGTCGCGATCTACGTGTTAAAATTGGTTGCTACTTCATGCAGAATGAAATTTTAATTTTAAAAAAGTAGTTTTTCTCCTTTGAGTAAATACTCAAGAACATTGAAAGTTTTGCTTAAATTGCATTTTAGTCTGAATCGCCATTATGCTAAGAGCATCAAAATGGAAAGCTTTGTTGTGTGAGTAAATAAATAAAATTGAGTATATATTCTTTTTCATTTTTGAAAGAAATATTAAATTTTGAGTTAAAATTAATTTCTTACTGATAGAGGGACAGAAAAAAATTAATTTATTTTTTATTCTATTTTCCCTTTTTTATTACTTTTCGTTTTTAGTATATACTATTCTTATTATCATTACTTGCTACTCATAAATAGACGTGATGCACCACTTTATTTTATTAGCACTTTAAAAACAGTGCATTTTATTCACTGATATTCTTAAATTAGTTTTCTTCCTTGCTTTACCTACAACTTACCGTTCTATACAAATGTTTTTTTTTATTACTAAAGAATTCATTATATGAAGATACATATACAGGATTGCAGACGTGGAAAGTAAATAACAGAACATCATTCTAAATGTTCATTTATTTATTCTACCGATTTATAATTCCATAATTGTTGCACTTTTCTACGCCATTATTCATCACATATTTTGCTGCTTCTGATATGAATAGAAACTTAAAAAGCAGATATAATAGAAACTTACAAACGGAAACTAAAAAGGGGAATAATGATAATCTATATAATTATGAGAATATTATACCGTAGGATGTCTTTAAGAAAGTTTAATATTCGTTTATATTAGAATTTATAATTTTTGTGAAATATGGGTGTAATTTTTGCAGTCATGCTTAAAAATTTTAAATTCTTTTCGAAAGGATAAAAGAATAACCCTTTTATGCGTTTCAACAGAATTATTTGACAAATTGCGATTGCTCATATAATTGAGAACAAATAAAAGAAATGACCCCAAATATGTTATAAAAAAGTCACTTACGATCTCTTGTCTTCTTTGTAATTATCAAATTTTTTAAAAAAAGTAGAAACTTAAAAATGAAATTCATTGAAAATTTTGTATAATTTTTTGTTTTAAATTATTTTTGCTTATCCAGAGTAATTTTTACAATACTTTATTTTTCAAGAAGGTTATTTATTTCGACATTCAAGTAATTTGAAGTTTATTATTTTAAAATTTTATTTGATCCTCTTCTACTGTTCATTTGAATACTGAAGTAATTTTATACTTAACAAAATTAATGGTAAACTAAAATACCAATTGTTATAATAATTGCAATTACAGCAGATTTTATGAAATTTGAGACTTTTATGGGAAATATTGAGCACATAAACAAATATCAATAAATTTAAACAAACTCAAATAATCATTTTCTTGTTACAGCATATGGAAAATTCGTTATAGAATCCGTTATGCATTAATTATAAAAAGAAATAACTAGGTCATCACACTAGAATTGTAACTATTTCATTTTACAAAGTATTTATTAGGAAATGAGATTCCTATTTTTCAGTAATTTCTTATATTCTGTTAGTGACTTTACGTGAGTCGACGCAACATATCTAGCTTGCCACAAGAACAGAGACTATCATCCACATTTAAATGTAGCTACTATTAATAAAATATTAACGCTACAGAAATATTTTTTTATCTTTGATTTCATATTTTTTGCTTCTAACGAATTCTTATATATATATATATATATTCTTACATTACAAAAGCGCGGAAAATGATATTTGTTTCACAAAATTCATGATCAATTGCATTTGAGTGCCAAATGAAATGCTATCGACATTTTGAAATGTGTGAACCCTACATGCATCGTTTTAAAGGTAAAACAGAAAACATAATTTAAAGGAAAAATTACTCATAGGAATGATTTGATAATTTCACATGCCTCCTTAAAATGACTTTGTCCTTCGATTTCGTTTCGAACTCATAATTTTGAAAGAAAAGAATTCGCATGCTAAAAATTACTTAATGATAAGTTTTAGTAGTAAGTTTGTGTTTAAAATATGTAAAATATTTTATTTCCATAACAAAAAGAATTGAGATCTATAATTATATTATTTTTTAGGATATGAATAAAAAATTAAAATTTTATTTTAAAATTAGAAGATCAAAACGTTGGTAGCTCATAATTCAAAATGAATAGACCTAGACCAATGAAATTTGAGAAGAAAACTAGCAGTTGGTATTGGAAATTTTCAAAAATCTTTCAGAGTATGGTAATTCTTTTTGAATGATACCCTTTTTAGGATTGTACGTTGAACAATGTTAGCATAAAGCAGCATGACTCCCTTTTTTTCCCCCAAATGTACATCATTCGAATTTTGTATAATATATTAAATGGTTTAATATATTATTTAAATCATGTTTCAAAGGTCTAATTCTTTCCTTTTGTATATGCATTCGTGTTAGTTAGTATTCTCTGTCAAAAAGTGTTATTTTTAATGTGATAAATTTTATTTAATGAGGTTTTTAAAGAAATAATCAACTTATAGCATTTCTTGTACACAAAAATTTCAGTTATTTTGTGATTGTGAAATTATTTTTAGCATATTATATCTACTTATTCTAAATTATTTTTCTTTTTTAAGACTGAAGATGATATCTTGTTAAGACAAGAATTACAGACCATTGCAGCACAACATAGTGACCAGTTTCAGTTGTGGTTTACAGTTGATCGTCCCTCAGATGGTTAGTATATGTTTAATTTGCGTTTTATTTTATCAAAAGAAATTCCCTCGGGGAACTTCTTTTACTTCCTATCAAAGAAAGACCCTCGGGGGGGGGGCACCTCGAAATGAGGATGAGATGCTTCCGGCATGGTGGTTGGATCTCGCCACCCTGGAGGGTACACAAATAGGTGGGGGATCTGGCTCCCCCCATCGATGACGGGACGTACTTCCTTCGGGGAAGGTTGTACTGTGGCCGGTGACGGCCCTTAGGACTCAACCACAGTTCCCGCCTATTGCTGTTGCGGCGGTCCGGTCATTCAGTTCTATGGTTTAAATCCGTGTGCCTTAGGGCGGGTCGGAGAGTTAGATGGTTGACTTATCAAAAGAAATTATGTTTATTTGATGATGAGAGATTCCAAAATGGTTATGTTTACATTTCTTCATTAATATGGATTTTCTTCAAAGTTTTTTCCACAGTAAATATAATCATTTACTTACAGTAATCAGTATCTCTAAAAATACTACATAACTTAAGTGTTAACCATGTTTTAGAATATAGTAATGCATAAAATTGTTTATTATTATGTGGATGTTTGCAGAAAAATATTAAAAAATTTCAAAATCAGTTAAGTTTTTAATTGAAAAGTAATGAAGAATTGCTCAGATCACCTAACATAATAAAAAAAAATTGTTGAACTTTTTACCTTATCTCCTCTTTTTTGCTGTTCTTTTAATGTAACTGAAAATCTTAAATGCAGAATTCCTTTTAATTTTGTTTTTATGCTGTAGATGTGTAAGAAATATAAAGGAATAATAAGTCGTTTTGATTTTTGCTCTATTGTTATCACCTATAATTTGGGCAATTCTAGTTTAATCTTGGCAGCATGAAACTCAAATGTATATATATAAGATGATTCAGTTCAGTTTGGATATTCAATACCTCTTTCATCATGATTTAGTAGCTAATATCAGAAAGTAGAAAGGGGCATATACTTCTAATTGGGAAAAATGCTTTAAATGACATTATAAAATTGTATTTAAGCCTGTTTTGAGCCGAGGAAATTTTGAAATTTTTATGCAACCCTCAAGATCTATTAAAGTGGCGTAGATTTTGACCACTGACGGCTGTGCTCATTCTATCATTCAACCGTTTGTTCAGCCGGCTATGCAAATTCTATCCTGGTTAGCCGGTTTCTGTTTCAAACTGGGAGTATGCGATGTAAAAAGAGTTATCACCAGGGATTTTTTCCTTTACATCTACACTCGTCGTTTGAAACAGAAATCGGCTCTCCAGTTTAGAATTTGCCGGGCCGATTTGGCCTGGTTAGAAGTGAAATGGTTAAAGTGAAGGGGCGGGGCTGAAAAGACAACATGATGGCATGCAAAATTGAGAAGAAATATTAGTTAAGAAGAAGAAAAGTTAAGTTGGGTCACTTTTGAGGGTGATGAATTATCTGGAGTAAAATTAAATTTGGTAACGTATAAAGGACACTTATTTTACATTATTGCGTATGAGATATTGTCAGAACCAAAAGGAAACGACGAATTAAACCAAGTGACGACTTGGTGAGGTTTTACTATAGTAAAGTATTATTAATATTTTGAACCAAAAATTTCACTCTTCCGCGACCAAGACTGACTAAATTATGAATCACTGTTTTAGACAATTAATTTTTTTCCAGTGTTAAGTATATTGACTCAAATAGCATACAATATCGTTCTTTTATCATTTATAGCAGTTTTCCAACTGAAAATGCAAAAAAGCAAAAAATAAATTAGCAAAAAATAAATTTCCCACTTCTAAGAGTACTAGAATGTGATAAATTGATCCAAATAAGATGAAATTTAAACTACAGATATTTCAAATGATACACTTGACATTTATTAAATAATATATATATATATATATATATATATATATATATATATATATATATATATATATATATAATGATATTTTAAACTCTTAATTTCAACTTAATTAATTTCCAATCTTTTATCTTAATTTAGCCCACAGTAAGTTCATTCTCTTATTTCGTGATCCAATTCCACTTTCTCTACTTAATTAATTCAAGAGAAGCTTTATAAAATTACTTAGTCAGCTAGACGCCGATATTTTCACACGCTCGGCGTGAAGGGGTAAAAATGTCCAGCAAGCACATTCTTTCTTAAAAGATCCCTGTGTTTCCCTTACATGTGATTGACATATGTCAGAAATCCCTATCAGAATCTTATTAATATATTAGCACTGTGGAGAAATATTTTCCCTATCAAAATCTAAGGTTATATAAGGCGAGGGATAATTTATTTCGGCTCTTCTTCCCCACTTCTGCTTTATTCCGCGCTGTGGTTATGCGCAATGTCCGAGTCTTTGCTTTTAAATGATTATGCTTTCCCGATGGATATTAAAAAGAATTGAAAAATATTAAAAGTATCTTCATTGTCTTCAAACTGCATCATGCTTCACAACAAATAATATTACATATTAAAAAGTGGACAGGATAGTTTCCTGTGAAAAATTATGAAAAGAACTAAGATAATTAAAATTAAATCCGCGTGAAAGGAAAATGAATCTTGCAATAGCTCTTCGCCGACGCTCTTCGTTCCGGCCAGCCTTCTGCTGTATCTATCTAACTCAAAGGTTTTTAAAAAATTATGCATACAAACCTTGTGAACGAAAAAAGTAACATACCAAGATTCTTATATACTTAATAATTAATGGCACATGATAATTAGACAAATGTAGTGAATACCTCAGGGGAAATTTTTGCACCACTGACAGTTATTGAGCTGCCGTCTGTTATGACTGTGTCCAAATTCTTGTTTTTTACAAAATACAAATATTTTTTTTATATTACATACTTTTTTTTCTTTTCCAAATACTATAAGAGTATTTTGAGTCTTGCGTTTGTTACATTCATTCACAAGTGTTTTGTTTGATATTTTTGAATTTTGCAATTATTATTATCATTTCTAAATGATTTATTTGAAATACATGAATCTTCATTTATTTACATTTCCAAAAGTTTTATATGAAACCATTCAATTTTACAAGTATTATTTTTATTTTCAAGAATTTCATTACATATTTTTGAATTTTATATTTATGGTTTCAGTTCCAAATGTTTAATATGAAATATTTCAATTTTGCAAGTATTATTTTCATATCCCAAGTTTTTTACCTGAAGTTTTAAATCTTGTGTTTTTATTTACAGTTAAAATACTTTACTTAAAATCATTACTATACTGATATTTCATTTGGGTGAAATCATAATATTGATATTATATTTAATAATTTATTTTTATGTTAATAATTTTGTTGAGTCAGACTTTCTAGAATTTAAGAATAATATAAGCAAGACTGTCAGATTATTTTCATCAAATTAAGTGAACTACAGAATAATAACAAGAATACATTTGTACACTATATCATTTAATTTTTAATATTTTGTTATTACTGATGATTATTAAGATTTTTATATACTATTTTCACAAAAATAGTTCTTTTTATGCTTCTAATGTAATATGATGAATGGGATTTCTGAATTAATGTTTATATAATGTGATGGTAAGGGAAACTTTGGTATCGCTTTTAATATGCTTTTAAATTTTAATTTTTCTTATTTGACCACCACTGTAAGGTAAGGCTGTGTGTCAAGGGCCCGACATACTTTCACGTCTTGCAGTGGGGGAAAAAATGTAATGATATTTTAAACTCTTAATTTCAACTTAATTAATTTCCAAGCTTTTATCTTAATTTAGCCCACAGTAAGTTCATTCTCTTATTTCGTGATCCAATTCCACTTTTTCTACTTAATTCATTCAAGAGAAGCTTTATAAAATTGCTTAGTCAGCTAAACGCCGATATTTTCACACGCTCGGCGTGAAGGGGTAAAAATGTCCAGTAAGCACATTCTTTCTTAAAAGATCCCTGTGTTTCCCTTACATGTGATTGACATATGTCAGAAATCCCTATCAGAATCTTATTAATATATTAGCACTGTGGAGAAATATTTTCCCTATCAAAATCTAAGGTTATATAAGGCGAGGGATAATTTATTTCGGCTTTTCTTCCCCACTTCTGCTTTATTCCGCGCTGTGGTTATGCGCAATGTCCGAGTCTTTGCTTTTAAATAATTATGCTTTCCCGATGGATATTAAAAAGAATTGAAAAATATTAAAAGTATCTTCATTGTCTTCAAACTGCATCATGCTTCACAACAAATAATATTATATATATATATATATATATATTACAAAAATTCGCCGATAGATTCTGTAATACATATAAAAACATTTAATTTTATGTATAAAGTTAATTAATAAGAAAAATGTAGCATTGCAACATCTTTAATATATTCCTCTTAATGTTTAACAATGTGCTGTAATCGCAGAACCATATTTTCCTCAACTGACCGGTATACGTTTGCCAGAATATCAAGAATATGCCACTGAATGCTGTTCTTCAGATCTAGCTCTTAGGCTAACCTTAGGCAGTAGATATTGTCCTTTAGGAAATCCCACAACCGAAAGTCCCAAAGGGACTTTCCAACGAATGAGAAAGCCATGTTACTGGAAAATTATTGCTGGTCAACCGTGCATCTGTGAAATGCTGTCTTTGCAATTGCTTTACACAATGATGATATTCTGAAGGCATCCACGCAGTTAAAGTTGTGGGATTATAAAATCCCTCAGCTATTATGGTACCGTTGTCCTGTGACGGAACAAGTTTGAATTCCATTTGCAGTTATCTCTTTAAAAAAAAATGGCCCAGTTATAAAAGTAATCGCAAAACCATATATTCCTGTTACTTTTTCAGCTTGCAAGGGTTGCTCCTGGATAGCGTGAGATTTTTCACTGTCGAAATTCGACAATTGTGAGAAAAGGGAGTTAACTTTCCTATTGAGGCAAAATTAGGCTTCGTTACTCCACAGAATGTTCCATGGGCAAGAGACATTAACTACCATTCTAGAAAAAGTGCGAAAGTTTTACGATCCTCACTCCCCATTCTGCAATAGATGCACAGTAGGGTGGAATGAAAAAAAATCAGCTTTTGATTTTTAATTTGTAATAGCGCCAAAAATTTGACTTTTGTTGTGAATAAGATTAATTAAAAATATGAAAAAAATTGGAGTACATCTTGAGATGCCGCAAGGATGTTAAAATTTCATAAAAACACACTTTTTGGAACTTTTTCAAGGATTTTTGCATGTCACGATTGTGAAATAAAAAGTTTTAAATAGGCGTTGCAATATGAATAGAAATATAAAAGCAGTTTTACTATTGCATTGGTATGGCATACAGGACTCAAGAGTCATCGCAGAGCAAGTGTTATTGAGGGGAGGCGGAGATTTGTCTGCGTGTGATGACAAGCTCAGAGCTGGTGTCAGGTCAGCAACTTTGACGAGTTCGATTGAGTTGGCATCTCCGTCTATTGTGATAACGTAACCGTCTAACTGATTAACGTAAATGATTTGTTAGTCTGTATGCTTTGTTGTGAGTAGAAACGGCTCAGACTAAATTAGAGGAGACAAGACAAATGCTAGAACATCCTATTTTTGGCAAAAATTTGGTGATTTGCTTGAAGTTGAACTGTCTACTTACAAAGTGCTGGTGTTACATTAAACATAACTTCAAAATTGCTTCAGAGAAGGATTCTGTAAGTGAAATATGTATTTCTTTAAGAGAGTTTCTGGAAACATGTTTTAACAAAATGTGGCGGGTTCAGTTACGTCATGAGATCATGTCGATGTAAAGCCTTTGCATCAAAGTTTATCTTTGGAACTTTAAACCTCTTGACTCCGCCTCTACTTTCTGTTCTTGCTTTTAAAACACGTCATAAACCAAGTTCACGTTGAATTTTACGTTTATCACTTATTATGGACAAAGGGATATTTTCTGGAGCAGCATTCTTTGAATAATCGGGTCTGTAACCTTGTTGAGATATCTTGAATATGAGATACTGTTTAACAGATGTTTGGAACCATAAATATATGAAGGTTTTAATTTAATATTAAACCACACAAAGACATATCTTTCAAACTGCACTCAACCAAAGTCTTAAGATATATTTGAAGGATCTGGTTGGTTTGCCTCGTTTTGTAAAGAATACTGTTGATCTTCAGCGTTGTCATTGTCACCAATAACCGTTTCTGAAACACTAGTATTTATTATCCGTTCTTGGTTAAACTTGACTATTTTTTGTAGTTATTTACTTTTTCTTGCTTCTTTCTTCCTCAAAGCGCTTGTGGTAGCTAACTAGGTATCAATACTACCTATAACCATTTAGGTAATATTGGTATTATATTTAACTCGTTATATTACATTTATATGCAAAGCATCTGAAGTTGAGCCAAACAGTATAATGGACCCGGTTATTGACTTTCTCCGGTTTCCTTGTCACACGCAGGCAGTGGAAAGAGCTGTGAAACTCGAATCGGTTCAAAATCTCTGTGGTTTAATCGCAAGAGAACGATACATAAGAATAAAAATTGATTCACGTGTGAGTATGACAAAAGTAAATACCAAAAAAGACAGTTAAATGTGGCAATAAAGTAGAAACGTGCATTTTGCACTTGTAACATTTCTAATCATTATGGATACAGAAGGGCGAAACACAAAATTTGGCATTAAAAAATATTTTATTACTATTATTGTATTATGTAATTAATAATTTTGTTTATTTGTCATGCTTATATATGTATTTAAAACCATCCTTTGTAATATTATACGTACGAAAAATTCATAAAGGATATTTTCTCAAAGTTTATAATTTTTAAATTTTTTACAAACTTTAAACTCTTTGCGGCGCCTCAAGATGTTGGAGTATTGCAATCAATTAAAATTTCTTTTTGAATCTCAAAGGCTATTTTTGTCCCACCTTAGTGCACAGGCTTGATTTTGTAGGGAGGAAAATGCAAAATCTGCCGTTAAGTTTTTCGTATAGTACAATAAAATATTCAGTACTAACTGCTGGCTGGCTTCAATGACTTGCACATTCACACTACCATGCGACGACTGACTGCGGTAGCCGTATTTACGACGCTAACAGACACTATTCGTCCTCTACCTGGAAGAATGACGAATCGTTTCAGATTTCTGCATCTTGCCTAGGGCATATGGAGACATTGGATTTCATCGTATCCTCATTATGCGATGGCATCCTTTTACTGTTGAAACAGAGTTTTACTGGTTCTGGTAGAACAATTTTATCAGTAACGCCTTTTCTTGCAATATTGGCATGATGTGCAGAAGAGAACTAATGCTCGTGTAGAATCCGCCTTCTTTTTCTCTAAAGTATAATGCTAATAAGCATGCTCTGTTAAGCAAAAGATGTTTCATATTTTCACTATATGCAAATAAATATCATGCATATAGGACCAGTTATTGGTAATTTTTGTACTAAATTATATATGTGTGTATGTATGTGTCAAGCGCATCGTTTGAATTATCTGTAGTTTCAAATTTTATCTCATTTGGACTAAAAGAACGCATTTTAGAAACATTAGATAGAGCCCTATGCTTATCTCTAACGATTTAGAACGATTGGACCACAATTAGAATAGACATCCTATATGTAAGTTGTGTAACATTTGTTTCACCTCCTCTAATAGTGTTGCTAGATATAATAAAATATCTGCCGATTCATTGTGCTTACATGTATTGAAATTCTTAAAAAAATCCCGATACTCCACTTGCCAAGAGCGTGTAAAATTGTTCTATTTGCATAGTTTTTAAGATCGTGTTTTTGCCAGGAAATAAATTCATGTTTTAGAAAAATTGTAGCAACTTTTTTTTTTTTTTCATTTTCACTTTTTACAACATTTTTATTCTTTTTTAAATAGTATAGTAGTTACTATATTATTTAGATAATTTTGTTAATAACAATAATTAGCATATTTCGTTTTTTTTTTTTTTTTTTTCAGTTTGAATCAGGATTTATCATCTAATATTCTGTGATGTGCTTTCTGATAATAATTTGCATGCGATGCATACTTCCAAAGCAGTTAAGATTTGTTTAAAATTTATGTGAATTATTTTTAATTATTTCAGGATGGAAATACAGCAGTGGATTTATTTCTGCTGACATGATTACTGAACATCTGCCACCTCCTGGGGAAGGCATCTTTATTGTCATGTGTGGTCCTCCTCCTATGATTAAATTCGCCTGTGTACCGAACTTGGATCAGTTGGGTTATGATGCAAAGTGGCGATTTGCATACTGATTCGCTTACAATTTTTGTTACGTGTAGAGAGATATAGGTTTTTCTTTTTTAATCCTTTATCTCAATTCATTACATGAGCTTAAAGGGCAATTTATGGTGCAATTAATTTTTCATATGTACTCCAAGATAACTTAGCATTTGTAATTTTCATTTACTCTCAGATGTATTAAATAATTTTATAAACAAATTTTTCTTTGATACATAATTAAATAATTTTTAAGTGAAATTTTATCTGTCGAATAATTGCAATTGCATATCAAATCGAAAACCGTCTTCTCAATTCATAATTTTAGGGCATTAATAATTTTTTTCTTTTGCTTATTTAAATACTAGCCTTAGCCTTAAATCTTAATGCTCGTTAAAATTTTAATAATTAAATATTTTATGTAATTCCTACTTTAAAAGCTTCTTCATTAAAATATTTTTAAACTTCAAATTTCAATTCACTCATAATATTATAAAGGCCTTCAGTCATAACGTAATCTGTATATCTCTAATTTTCTGTTAGCAGCCGTAGAATTTATGCTTTAAATTAAAGTGGAAATGATTAATCTGCAATTAATATAATAATATTTTTTACTGAAACGAAGCTTTTTTTTTTTTTTTTTTTTTTTTGTAATATGATTACTGAAAACAGAGTCACTGAGCATTTAAACCTTATGGGCACTAAAGAATATCTTTCGTAATTTATGTAATATCTCAAGAGTTTGTCAACAAAATTTTTTCAGATTCATCATCAGCAGGTCTATTAATTAGCAATGTTTAATTTTAAATGCATCAAACACTAGGAAAATTAGCAGAATCGTTTAAAATAATAGGTCGAAAACAGGTAAAAAAAATTACTTAAAAAACGATGAACTTAAACTAACATAAATACAATTTAATTACAAAAGCATACAACTAACCTAAAAGTAATTTAAATCAAGTCCGCTTCCGTTGAAAATAGACGTAAACAATCAGAACACAAAGCGCATGCGTGAATTTTCAATGCCAATTATGGTAACGCAAATGCGTGAACTTTTCTACGCCAGTTATGGTAACGCAAATGCGTGAATTTTTCTATTCCAGTTGGGGTAACGAATGATTGGGTTGGGGTAAGAAATGATTTTTTGGGGGGGCGGGAAAGTTAGTTTTTAACTAATAATTAAAATTCTAATTAAAATTTCAAAAAAAGGGACCCCAGGTGCACATTCCCGACCTCCAAGGTATACACGTACCAAATTTGGTAGCTGTAGATCAAATGGACTTTTCTGTTGAGCGCCAACACACACACACACATTGAGCTTTATGTAAGTATAGATATAAAAAAAATCGTTTTCAGTTAAGTTTTGCTATTAGTACATTTTTAAAATATTTTTTATAGCCATATTTGTTTTTATAGATGTTTGCATTCATTTATTTGTAGTGTTTTTAGTTTGAATTATTAATATACTTTTGGCTTTTTTTAAATTTTTTTCTTCCACTTTCTCTCATATATTGTATTTTGACTGTTTAAATTTGCTACTCAAAGCTTTATTGGTTATTGGATATCGATAAACCTGCAGACAAACGACACTATTACAGGTTTAGTCTATTTCAGACTTTGTATTGTGGAAAAGGTTGATTAAAAATCTTTAAACTGTGTATGCCGTATAGAATGTAACACTTTCATTTTACTGTAGATTTCTAATAAAAATTGCAAAAAATTCTTGGGGCATCATAAATGAATATGTCCATCATGTCACATTTCATGATCTTGTAAATACTTTATATAACCAGCGATAAATGAAGTCACGACAAAAAAGAATATTCA
Organism: Argiope bruennichi; assembly: GCF_947563725.1. Taxonomy (NCBI): domain Eukaryota; kingdom Metazoa; phylum Arthropoda; class Arachnida; order Araneae; family Araneidae; genus Argiope; species Argiope bruennichi. The sequence continues at coordinate 118,766,711 of NC_079162.1, forward strand.
CAAAGCGCGTATTTATTTGAAAATACAGATTATATATGTTGAATGTTTCTAAAAGTGATAGCTTATACTGTTGCATTAGACTTCAGTTTCTGGGGGTTTTTTTAAAGTTGACAGAATTTAGCGTGGTATTGACTTCCATTAGTGTCTCAGCAGACGTCCAGTCGGTGATAAATCTCTTCCAGTTTACTGGTATTTTAGAAGCTATTAGACATTGAATTACAAAAAGAGGTCCAGTTGTCTGTCTCCAAAGCCTAAGCATAACGCTGTCAGATATTTTTACGTAGAGCTTCATTAAAATAGTTGCATACCAAAAAATAGTTCCTATATAGAGCAGTGTAATACTTAATTTAATAGCACTGCAGAAGAGCCATTACCTCTTCGATATGTCCACTGTAGGGGGGGGGAGCACTTCAAAAATAGAGGTGAGAGGCTTTGATGTAGGAGTTGATGTTCGTTTCTCTGGTGGGGGTATAGAAATAGTGTGGGATAGAACAATCGCTACTCAAATGATGGGACGTTTTTACATTGGTGGAGAAAAAAGAGAACTACTGAGCATTATTCCATTGTACATTTATCTGAAATATAACATTTAGGAGTGTTATATTTTTTTTTTAAAGATCTTTTATAAATTGAAATATGACTAACGTCAAAATTACCCTTGATAAAATCGACTCTTAATATCACAAATAAATATTATAACAAGGCAAAATTATGATTGTATGAATTTTAAATAAATTACCATTATTATATGATCAGATGTTGAACATATATTTGCTAAGTTATAAGTTCATCTCCATATTATTTTAAGCAAACTTTGTACCTCTCTGTAGTGATGAATATTATCGACGGAGAAATTTTCCATCATCGATATGAACTTAATGGCATTTATTTTTCGAATAGCTATAAAATTGCGATCGCAAATAACTAATGATTTGGTCTGTTCAATCCAGATGAACATCGAGCGCAGGAATCAGTTGATGTAAAACAGAAGACACTTACATTCCCGCCGCCACATTCTAAAGCATCTCCTAAATAGTTGCAACGATACTCTTGATCGTATGACTCCCTCTGAAACAACAAGAATTCTTCTGAGGCAATCTTGTGACAGTAACCACTTAACTGCTGGCCTCATTTTGAGCTTTGCTTTCATTCATACATAAGCAATATTCCTTTTTTGCTCTAACATAATAAAAAATTATAAACTTCCACATAAATAAATAAAAAAAATCCTTAAAAAATTCCTGCAAATATTTAATATTGAAAACAAAATCACATATGATCTTTATTAAATGGACTTAAGCGTCAAAATTGCTGTTATTAATCTTCTGCCCTTAATTTAAACAATCTAATCTTTATGTACTGGCCTCAAGCTAAGTGAAGGTGCTACACTTATCGATTATATTTGATATTTAATCTTTCTTATTCTTCCGATATAAATATAATATATGTATATATGTATTCTATCAATTTTGAACAAAAGTAAATCATTTGATCCCCCTCCCCCCACTGAGGGGCATGAAATTTTTATCAATCGTAGTATCGACAACTGTTAACTGCTTTCTTACTGATATCTTTTGATCTGGTATTGTCATATATACTTCTTGAAGCACTTATATTACTCCATTTTACTTTATAAGAAATTCAAAACGTATTGTAAATGGAGGAAAATATGAAATTTCTATTCTACCATACAAAATGACTAGGGATTGCAATATCGGACCGAAATTTCAATACCGCTATTCGGTATTTTTTAGATCTTAATGCTGGGATACCGGTTTTAATACCGGTATTAGAAATTTTAGAAAAAGAAAGAAAACGCAGGTGTTTCTTTGTTTTATTTGCCAGTTTTATTAAAGAGTGTAAATATCACAAAAAATAATTTTTAACTTATAAATTATAACAGTATATAGAGAATCACAAAAAAAGTAAAGGAACATTTTATTTATTTAAATCACAAAAAAGTGTAAATATCACTATTCAGTCTGTTACAAATTTTTGAAATGTGATCTTAAAAAACCTAATGCTTCAATTGTACTGTCATTAAGCCTGAAAAGTAATTTTGTACAAAAATTACCAGCTATCGAAAACGCTCTTTCGGCATCTACGCTAGTTGGGGTTAGTGTTAGCAATGCGTGATATACTTTTTCCAAGTATTTACCTCTTCAAGTAAATCGATTTCTCGCCGGATGGTTTTGGATATAGCTGATTTCTGTATTGTATTTTGGTCCGTTGAAATTTTTTTTTTATTTACCGCTAATTCTAATTTTTGTTCAAGAGACAATTCTTTTTCACTATCGACATTAGTGTCATCATAATCATCAATAACTGAACCGAATTCTTCTGAATGTGGATAGGTTTGTGGGTAAAAAAATTTTAAGAAAATTTACTCTAAATTTAATCAGATTTGAATTAGTTATTTTCTTTTCTTTTTTTCATTTTCATTTTTAAAATCATTATAATTATGTAAATACCATAAGACATTTTCTATTTCGGTATACCTTTCTTCTTTTGCGATTTTTCAATGTAATATATAATTCTTCAGATAGTGATGTGGGCTGTTCTTTCAGTGACTGCAACATGAAATTTATTTTTGCATTAGCTGTTAATAAATTAGAATCTCTCCAACATAATGCCTCAATAGTCAGTTTTATTGGAAGTAGAGTTGACTCAGTTCTGGATATTAAGTCGAATTCACTATCTGAAAAATTAATTTACAGGTTTAAGTCGATTACAGCTTTTTAGATTGGATTTCTCCGTTTCAAAAATCGTTCCATCATTAGGAGTAAACTGTTCCAACTTGTTTTAGAATCTAATATTAACATATATTCTATTTTATTTTCAGTTTATATATATTTTCGTAATATGGCATTTTTTAAAGGGGAACATTTAAATATCTTAACAATTTTTCGAACTTTATAAATTATAGGATGCGATTCTTGATGGGTTAATATTTCATCCTCATTAGCAGTATCTTCTCCTTTGTTATTATCTTCATTGTCAATATCACTCTCACTCTCTTCAAAGTTGGAATCCGAAGTTTCTATATCCACGGTATTTAGATTCTTCTGTTTTTTTATTTATTATTTATTTATTTTTTTGCATAACAAATCTATTACTCCTAATTAAATTCCATGAGGATAGCACAATTGCTGATTTTCACCAATCAATTTTCCAACTTTTTTCATAACTGTTGCTCCATCTGTCGTTATGGATACAATATCTTCTTTCAGGGATAATCCATGTTTCGCTAATTTAGATTTAAACAATTAATTAGCTAATAAAAACAAAAACGTATACTATTTTGCTATGTTGGCGATCCCTGAACATATAGTGGAGAAAATTTTAAAAAATTCTAGTAAATAACGAAAAAACGATAAACTGGTGAATACCGGTATTACAAATTGTACAAATGGCTCAAAATACCGGTATTGCAATCCCTAAAAATGACAAAAAATAGATGCATTTGCATTTTTCTTAATAATTAATGAAAGTTTTAGAGGCTAACTATAAAATAATGTTATTCTTTAATGCTATGTCAAATAAGATGCAGAGGATATTTTAAAATCTTTTCCTGCAAATGGAATGCTTTGAAGTGATATATTCTGAATTTATAGCCTTTAAAATTGCTGTAAAATGACATTTCACGGAGGTTATAAAATTAAAATCCCTTCTTAACTGCAATTGTTAGCTGTTTAAAATATTATATAGGGAATCAAGTGTCTATTTGTAACATGCAGTGGTTTTTAAAATTTTTAATCAAAATTTTCACTAAACAGGATTTTTATGAAAGGAACTATCACATCGACACAATCAGCTCCCAGCCGAAATGGGTATTGAGAAGTTGTGTACATGTTCTCTGTTTCAGCTAATTATTTGTGGGAGGGGGATATTCTATAAAATTTAATTTAACATAAATTAGTTGATTTTCTTAGAAATATTTTATATATTTATTTTGTCTATATATTATTTCTAAAAAAAAAAGCTTCTTTAATTTTTTTTTCTAATAGCTAAATTTTTTTATTAATCAACAAAAATGTCCGAAACTATGGAATGCTGCAAGTTGCAACACATAACAAATTGCGCCCTTTTTTTTTATTTGTATTTGGTTCATGTAGTTCCAATTCGTTATGTGTTCGCTTCATGTTCCGATTTAATTATTAGCATGCCTTCTCAAAGATGAGGTTCTTCCTGAAGATTCCCTTAGAAAAGAGTTTAACAAAGGCTCACTTTTTTTTTGTGTGTGCGTGTGTGTGTGTGTGTGTGTGTGTGTGTGTGTGTGTGTGTGTGTGTGTGTGTGTGTGTGTGTGTGTGTGTGTGTGTGTGTGTGTGTGTGTGTCTTTATTAATTATAAACATAGCGATATAATTAATAAAGAATGAAAACAAGAAAAAGGATAAGGGAAAATGAAAAGTTTAAAATAAAAATCCCCAGAAGGGAAAACAAAGGAAAAATGGATAGAAAAGAGGATTTTGAACTAACATGCAGATTCTGTAAAAGAATCGTTTTGTTTAAGCTTGCAGATATGCGCACTGCAATTCTGGCTATATATTTTATTAAATTATTTTACATAAGCATCCTATTATGAAGCAACTTTAGGGTTATTTTGGAACCTGTGTATAATTTTGAACAGCGGTCACATGACGGGGACATACCTAGACTGGCATCCCCGAAATATCTAGCGCATGCTAAGAGCGCTTACATGGCAGTTTTTCGAAAAAATCGGGGTTTAAACCAGAAACATTCCTAAAAAACACCACGAACCACGTCATTGTGGCCCACAAATGTGGTAAAAAAAATGGTTTGAATGCTTAATTTGCAAAAATGCGAGTACAAATTGTACGCGATAGGAAACAGTCTTATCAGTTGCTTGCGTTAAATGAAATTCTGATGCAGATTCTCTTTTATGTTGATTGGTTAAATTTTTTTCTTCTTTATTTTACTGCTAATTAATTTCTATCATTTATTACCACTATCCAAGTGATAATAATTCCAAATGCTTTATGCAGTTTAATATATAAAAGAATGATAGCGAGGATATAATTGTAATTTTTTACAACTTGCCTGTCGTATGTTACAGTTTGCCCCATAGTCGGGGCAAGTTATAAAGTATAAAGGCCGACATACTTATATCTGGCACTAAAATTATCAATATTGTGGAATATTTTTTATAAACTAATATAAGCTATAAAAAGCATTTATAACCAAGGAATTGCAAATATATTTAAGAATATAAGCATTCTTCCAAAAATTATTACTAGTTACGGTCTCTCCTTCTTCGAACAAAGCCAATAAACCAGAGGTCAATTTTTAATTAAAAAGTTGTGCTTCCAAAATGAAAGAAAAAAAAATATCTCAAAAAATTGGATAGTAACCAGAACCGTACTTATACGCTTGGGAGCCCTGAGACAACAAATGAGATTAGACCACCCCTCTTCATTCTTTACCTCTACTTTAACACTTTTTTATAATTAAGATCGGTGATTTTTTTTATAATTAAATTAACTTTATGCACCTTAATCTAAATAAAGAATTTTTCGATAAACATCTCGCTAAAGTAGACTGTTACGTAATATTTTTTTTTTTCCTGTTTAATCCAAAACAAAACAATAATTATACAATTTAACAAAAAATATATGATATCCGAAACTTTTAATGTTGTACACTATCTATTCTAAAACATATGCCATATTATTAAAACAAAATATTTGCTTGTAAGTTATTTTTACATTGAATTGCAAATATCTACGTTTTTTAACTGTTAAGGGTGCAAGCTCATTAATAATTTTTGGGGCTCGGTGTTTCTTAATTGAAAATGAAGTTAAAATTGCAAGCCATTCCCATCTCTTACCCCAAATGGTCTTTAATTAATTTTAGTTTTCAAAATGAAAATGCAACCTTAGCTTCTGTCACAGAAACAATTAAGTAAATAAAGCATGCTGTGCATATGTCAGGAAAACTTTTTGAAAGTGGACTGTGATTTACTATCAACAATTTTGCAAATCTTTCAGTGCTATTAATCTTTTCTCTTCAAATGACGGTTTAACTAAAGATAAATGAGATTGAAATCGTGATGACTCATTCTTTGGAAATTTTCGCACAAAATCAACTGCTTTGTGCTGTCAATGGATTTCTTTTACACTTGCTTTCATCCGAAATCTGGGCTGAATTAGTTAGTAAATATCAAGATCGTTCTTTATATCGGTGGAAACGCTGGTGAAGCTGAGTTCATAAGGTATCTATAATTGGGTAAAACAGAGTTATCCAAATAAAACTCTCGATTTTTTAAAAATCTTGAAAGCAAAGCATGACAATAAAACTTTACGAAGGATGCGCCATATTAAAACATTCTCCTATTATTACAATGCATAATTTGTTTACAAAGAAACTTGATGAATCATGGTACTACAGTAAATTTTAAAAAGCTTATATCATAATAAGAAAGATGTATTGGAAATATATAGAAGCCATGAATCACAGAATTCTGATATTGGTATTGCTTCATTTCATATCTGACACATTGATTGGTTTTTTTTTTTTTTTTTTCTTTAGTTTGTATATTTAAGATTTAACAAATCATTATTGTTTATTTTCTACAATCTTAAGAGTATTATTATTCTTAATTCGATTAGATAACTTTTCAAACTCTAACGACGTAGAAGTTGTAGTCATAAGAAGCGACGGCTTGTCAACTCAGAAAATAGCAGTGCTGCAAAAAATGTTTCTGAAGAGATTACAATTTTTAAAAAATTTCTCTACCCAAAATGTGCCTAAAATTTTTATTTTAGTGATAGATATGATTTTTATGCATATTAAATAATCAGTCTATGATATAAATTTTTTACAGTTTTGTCTATAGAAAATTATATGAATGTGGAATAGGACTGGGCGATAACCAAAATTCTTCTTTGCAGGACGTGGTGAGCATCTTACTTTGGGGAATGGGGATAAAACAGTAAAAATGTGTAATTTTATGATGAACGTTGCCGACTTAAAAAGTTAATATTTTCATAGTGTCTAAGTCATAAATAGTGTAATTATGAAATATACTGTGAGGAACAATATCTTTTTTCGATTGACTTTATTTTTAATTAGAAATATATTGTTATACCATATATGATCAAAGAGTCTAGAAAATAAGAGATGTCGGTGATATGAAAAATATTCCTATAAATTAATTTTGTTAAAATAACAAAAAAAAAGAATCATGAATTATGATAAGCAAAAAATTCTGCCAGGATACAAGTAATTTTTATAAATAATAATAATAAATTTTATGGATTTTTTTTCTTTAAATTAAATTTTGATCTACAGTTTTATTTTATGAAATTTTAATCGACACTATTTGTTTCAACATTGTCATGTCTTTTAAAGAAAAGGGCAATATTAAGTTAACAAAACTGTCATCACTTAATGCACATTTGAATATGGCTGAAAACCATTTTCGGGTCACTAAATTATCTTTCACAAGATTCTGATTGATGAAGAGAATGTTAACGAACAATTTTGAAAATTGAAGGTAGAACATTTTGTAATTTAAATGCTACTTCTGAAATGTCTATAAAATTTCGATATTTTTAATTGAATTTCAAAGCAATTTCAATTTAATATGTAAATATACTTTTTTTTAAAGAATTTCTGAAATGAGATTTTACCATTGATTTTACTCTTTCATTTGAATAATTATTTCTCTTTGCTGGAAATAGCAAAAGAGAGAGAAAGTTCAAACCTTAAGATATAGAATAAATTTCTTCAAACCTTAAGATATAGAATAAATTTGTTCAAACCTTAAGATATAGAATAAATTTGTTCAAACCATAGTGAGTGTCCTAATTATTCTATTACAGTTTTAGTGATACATATGCATTTTATCGAAATGCCTTTAGTATACAGAAGTAGTAATAAAGTTTTAATAACAGTATCATTATGCATAATTTTTTCCATAGAGTATGAAAATATTTACATTTGAAACATTATTATTAATTAACATTTTTTTATTAAAATACCACGGCTTTCTCCCTAATTCAATACAGGTAAAAATAAATATTACGAATAGAAAAAGTGAAGATAAAAAAGAAAACAATTATGAAATTTGATAGAAACTGTATATTCCATCAATGAATTTTTGTTAAATCGCTTATAAAACTTCTTGCCATCTTTCGAGTGAATTAAGGAATTCTAAAATTATTATCTTTCGATTATTGAAAACTTGGTGTGCGGATATTTTTAAATAATAAAAACAATTCAGAAATTAATAAAAATTTTAGTTTATGTGTTGAACTAATTAAAATATTTTCAAATTATGGACAATGTTTTGACGTTCATCAAATCTTTAAAGGAAAAAAAAAAAAGATCGAATTATTATGAATTTGATTCAAAAATTTATTGTAAATAGTAATTACTCTACTATTATCATTACTGTAAGTAGGTGTTACTGCAAATAGAATCCTTTGAATAATTTCAAGGAACTGAAAATTACGTGAACAATTTTTAAGAATCCTACGAAGATCGTGTTGTTGACATTTTTGTTTTATGACATTAAAAGCATTACATGAGACATTTCCCATTAAGGGGCCTTCCAAGACTGGCATCGGTAATCTCTCTAATGTGCGGTGTGGTCTCCTGTTGGTTCCAAGATTAACATTTTCACTGTATCCGTAACTTATGTCAAATCTGTGTAACTAGGTTATTTCTGTTATTTACTAATTAAAGTCTAATAATTGGAAATTCGTTTAGTTTTCTTATTATGGCACATTAATTGAATATATATAATTTGAAAATTTTCTATAATTTAAAGACATTTGTTTATTAAAATTTGCATATGATATATTTTTAAAAATTTTATCTGCTGAGTTTTTTTTTTTTTCGGTCTTTATTTGTCTTCTCATTGAAAGTCGAAAATTCATACTGTTGTTTTTCATTTAATTGTTTGTATTTAGCATTATCATCCTTTACCGGCTAATCGCATTGATTATGCGATTTGATATATATCGATTCGAGAGAAAAATAGATATAAAACGGTAGTACGAATTATTTTTTCATATATAAATAAATAATGTAATTTTGAATCTGCAATTAAAAAGTTTATTTTGGCGAATACGAGTACTACATGATCGACATGAAGCAAAATCGACATTTTCTCTGCATAGCAAACATGGTTTTGCTGCTTTCGCAGAGGCAAAAAATTTATTTGTTGACTAAATTAGTTGAATAAAATATCTGTACGTATTTCGCAAAACTAGGGATTTCAGAAGTAAAATGTCATTGTCTACCCCCCCCCCCCCTTTGCCCCCATCATATTTATTCACATGTCATCGACTATAGAAGAAAAGATGTTCGATTATTCCTTTAAATATTGTTGTCTGTTGACCAAAATGCCGACTCGGGAAAAATCGGAGGGAGGGTTTGTTGCACCCCGAACTTAACCACGTTTTTGCATTATCTATTGCAATTATAAATAACAATTCTCTGAACCATCATGTCGCCAAACAAATTCTGAATAAAAATATGCAGGATTTTCCATCCACAATGAAAAGTAATTGTGTTAAATTACTTCAAAAGTGTATTGCGATAATATTTTGTTGAAGCAGTCTGCAGTTTACAATTTATCATGATATTTTTTTTTTTAATAAAGGGTTGATTTGTGTAATTTTACTTTCTTTACTATTGATTTGAAAAATATAAGTTTCTTTCATTTTTCAGAAAAGAAAAAAAAATTATCAATGTCTTTCACTCACAAAATTAAGTGGTTTCAATAAATTTTGAATTCGAAATCCAAAGTCTAATGCCATAAAAAATTAATTAAGTATATAAATAATATTTTAGGGGTAGCATATTTTGTCATGCAGTATGCAACCATCGCTACACACAAGTGGGCAATCACCCTGTTGAAAAAAATACATTTTCCCAAGCAGAGCTTCTTGTACTCAACAGAGCGGTCCAATTTGCAGTTTCACTCACCTAATCAGAACAAATCACTATCTATGTCGACAATAGGCCAAGCCTCAAGTTCCCCAAAATCCTATAGCAAATTAGTCAGAGACACATTCTTCTTTCTCCTTGCAAATCCCCATATTCAAGTCTCATGTATGAAGGTCCATGTAGGTTATGATGAGAGTAAAATAACAGGAACTTAATCAAAACAAGCTAGTTCGAATCAAGTTTAAAATACATTGAAGGTTCCAAAATGTCACCTGAAGAACATCCTTAAAACCGAGATGATGACAGAAGGAATGGAAGGAAGATGAAATAGGCATGTCAACGTTCAACATGATGTCCAAAATATTTCTCCATGCAACCAACTTGAACAGAGCAGATATCTTATTCTTTATTGGACGAATGACCGATACGACTACTACCCATTCCCAACATACTTTCACAGATCCCACTGACCAACTCGCCATACTGTAACTGCGGAGAGACAGAATCTCAATTCACTGTGCTACCGAAAGCATACTAATTCTATCATGGCATATGAGAAAGCCAGAAACGGGAGAAAGAACAATAGGGGTATATATATATATATATATATATATATATATATATATATATATATATATATATATATATATATATATATATATATATATATATATAAAAATTGTTTAGGAAAGGAAAACCGACCGGCCATAATGCCGGAAAGCAAAATGTTGCGCTGCAGTTTTTGAGTGTGCCAAGATTTACGATATGGCGCCAAAAAAGGTATTCTAAAGGCTAGATTTCTCCGAAGTCACGTGATTCATATTGCGTACACTTGTTTAGACAAGAAACAAGCGACTAGCTCCCTCCATTTATATATCAGCTCTATGGGTGATAGGCACTAAGAGATTAAAGAATCACCATACAACATAGGGTCCCAAACGACGTTAGGTGGTAGGTCAAAATGCAAAAATATAGGGAGTCGGAGAACTGTAAAACACAGTAGCAGTAAAACAGTAAAAAATTACTGTTACAGAAAAACAGTAAAAAATTAATTTAAAAAAAATAACAAAGGGTCTTTCAACTATGAATTTTTTCTAAGTGAAAGTACATTCTTAAAGGTTATTTTTTATGTTGGTAACATGTGGATTTGATGATCCAGGGGGTCGTAGTGAGACCTTGAGAGTTTTAAAGATATTCAAGAAAAACTAAAATGTGAATCAGAAAACATCGCTGCAAAATCAGTACCGAAGCTCGCAGAGAGCATTGTCAAATTCGAATGATGAATTCAGAACAAGAATAATAGGCATTAAGTAGATGAAAAATTACCAGATAACATAGGCTTGCAGGTAACATTTTTCTGTGAAAATCACAAATCGTGTGGAGTTAACACGCTTGATGCTACACGGGAAGATGCACACTTTTCTGCTAAAGTTTTATTCTCAGATGAAGCCTGTTTTATGAGAGAAGGTGTCTTCAACACGCACAATGCGAATATTTGGTCATTTGAATATCCCCGCATCACTATCTCGTCGAACGTTATATTAATATCTGGGCAGGGTCATCTATTGGGACCGTATTTTCTGCCCGAACGCTTCAGCGGCACAAAGTACCTTGTTTTCTTCCAGCACGTTCTTCTGGATTTACTGCAGGGAACACCGACAACTGTACTCCAGAACATTTGGTTTAATGCATGATGGAGCACCAGCACATTTTAGCAGTAAGTAAGAAAAGCAGCGAGCAAGTTTTCATTAACCCTTAACTGGGGAAGTGAAATTTTGGGACTTAACTGTGGAGGTGCGGTCTACAAGAACGCGTTTCATTTACACTGAAATTAAATTTTCTAATGAATGTATTAATATGAAAAACTGCCAATATATTTTGCAGATATTTTTCTTGATATATAGATAGGTTTTGGAAATTTTTCAAAATATATTATCATTGAAAACAATAAATGCATTAGAACATACATTTTCTTCTCAAATGGGGTCAATTCATGTGACGTGAAAGTCACATGTCATGTACTTCTTGCACATGGCATTTAAGTGTCATCCGCGCCGCTCTCGTCGATTAGTCTGCCATTAACGTTCTCCGCCAAGTATGAAGCGGATTTTTTGTTTACATTTGAAGTTATAACTTTTGAGTCATTTTCTTTCCTCTTATTATGTGTTAACAGAGGAAATACAGGTGTGCTGATGTATGCATGCTTTAATGCGAAACACAAGAGTGACTGTCATGATAAAATGTTTTATTATTTTCCTTTCAACAATCCTGACTTGGGTTGATAGCTTTGGTATAGATTTTTTCAAGCCTTCGAAGTCGGTGATATGCTCCGATCATTTTGAAGAATTCATTCAGTGTGTGTTCATTTATTAAATATAGC